>NC_090921.1:350849756-351449756 GCF_040938575.1 Ambystoma mexicanum
AAAACTTCATCCGTCTACTATCACCCACGTGACACTGCCCCAGCTCTCAGGGGGTAAAGCATGTCTTCATAGGCAACGTAAAGTCTTGATGACATCTCATCATGCCACCCCCAGAAACATGGCTACAGTTGCTAAATCATCCTCCTGAACATGGCTGTTGGCTTGCACTCCCCATTGATTTTATGTCTAGGTCCTCTCAAAAATAAAATATTGTCCACTTCGACAAAATTGATGACTAGCTGTTTTGGTTTTGCACTCATTAAGAGGCGGAAGGCGGTGACAAAGAACATCTGTGTGTGTGTAGTTCAGTACATGAAGCCCTTTTAAGCGTATCCATGCGGGTGCCTTCCAGCCTCATAGCTCATTCTAGGAGGGTCAGACTGTAGAGAAGGGTGTGTGCATGGAATAATTTTCATGCAGTGAACTGGACTACTTTACATAAATTTGCATTCAATATTGTCGGAACTCTAGTGGCAGGAGAATGCTTACTTTGGGCACTGTTCTTCGACGTTTCCTTCTGTTGATTCGGGTGCCCCTGATCTTTTCTTCCGTCCATTTTCCCAGTGTTGATTTGGGAGTCTTTAAGAAGCTGAGTAACCTCTAGGAGTGTAGCACCTGGAGCAGGTTACTTTCTTTCATGGTTCTGGTGAATACAGTATTATTCTCAGTTACCATAATATCCCTCGCCCCCCAAATCCCTGCCCGTAACTGCCAACACACTGCTCTTCACCATCCTGCAGCTGTCTCGCTCACCCAAGTGCCCTTTTTGTATACCAAGGGGCGGCACATTTTAAAACATTTTTGGGAGGACTTCCATCTTTTCTGCTCTTTGTTTCATCGTGAAAATCCCCTGCAGGGTTGCAGCATCACTCTGAAAGCAAAGGCCTGACGCCATGTCAGAACCTGGTGAGTTGCTTTGACAGCGTGAGCATTTTGTGGACTGTGAGAGAACAGTTTGGGGCTTGTTGGAGACACTTACTGAGAACGTTTGCGATCACTTAAACATTTCTGCTCCACCTCGATCCATATTTAACGCTGAACACGGCTTAGAAGTCTGTGCAAAATGTGTGACTGTTTTGCGTGTAGCCACATGGTCGAAGAAATGGTTTTTTTATGGGGGGGTTCCCCCACCCCCCTTTTTTTTTTTTTTTTTTTTTTTTTTTAGCAGCCGAAACGAAAAAAATATATAAATAAATAAAAAATTCGACCTTTTTTTTCGACCAATTGGTATTCGACCAAATGGTCATTCGATCTTTTATTTTCGACGAAATGACTGGACACCCATAATTTTACAGTTTGACAAGTTCAATTAACATGTAATCAACCTAGCCTCCATACACTGGTGAAAACATTGCTATCGAGAGTGGTGCCGTAGACACGAACCTTTATTGTGCCGGCAGATGCCAGTTATCTGTTATTCCAGAGGTTGATGCTCAAACTAATACATGTGTTCCTCTTCCAAGATGTAGTTGCCGAACCCTACCACTAAGTGGCAGACTACCCAAAACCGGTTAATCTAGAATTATCAAGATGAAAAATAATGTTAGTTTTTTATTGTGTTCTTCTCTCTGCTCTCCTACCTTCTTTCCATTTTCCTGCGGTCCGTCTTTACCCCTGTTTATGCCGAATCTTCTACTTTTTCTATATTTCTAATCTGACATTGCTTTTTCCTCTGTGCTCCTGCTGTTCTCCCTATCATTTGCACTTTTCCTTGTGGTGAATTTTACCACCATTCTTCAGATCTGTTCTGATGCTGTTTGTCAATGAGTTTCATGTTATTGCTTATTGTTTTGTTTTTTTCTCGTTGTCTGCCTGTTTTGCCCCGCTTTATCTCTATATCCTTGGCCTTTTTTCACTCCTCTTCATTTTCATCTATGAACACGGTAATCGCCACCCCTTTCTTCTTTCCAGGAGTTTTGAGGACAAGCGGTTACTTTGGCGGCTGCCGGACATTTCAGAAGGAAACGGACATGGAGGTAAAAGCCATTCCAAGATGGGAATGATACCGCAGGAGGGAGAGTTGCTGGCCGGAAGGATGGGGGAGTGAGGGTGCTGCCCGTGGTGGGTAGAGTAAGGGTGTGTGCTGCTTCAGGTGGGTGGAGGGACACTGCTTGCGGTAGGAGAGTGGGGGGCCGGGGAGGCTGGCTGAGCTGGGGGGTGCTGGGTCAGGTGGGGTTGTTGCCTGGGTTGCGGCGGAGTGGCTTGGAGATGAGGGGAGAGGTGTTCATGATTAATGTGGTAGAGATGAGAAAGGGGTGGCACGTTTTGCTTGAAGCAAGACTCAGCTGAAACTCTCCAAAAATCAGCAGTGTTTATTCCCTGTCCTGATCGATCTGGGTTTGTGGGTCTTAATCCAGTAACACCACCTTCCACAAGGTGCTAGAAATGGAAGGATGGGCGAGTGGAAGAAAGGTGATGATGTAAGGAACTTGGGATGGTAACACGCTGCTAAACTAAATAGATCTTTATCAAGTTAAGCCTAATCAGTAATCGTACATAATCATGTGTGTGTGGTCCCGAAGACCACAGGGCAGCAACTGAGGCTCTGAACAAGGCTAAGGGCAGCATTCATTGTGGGAAGGGGGAGATGGAGGGTGAGGGAGGTGATGGCGAATGTGGATTGTTATAGCCCGATGTTCCTGGAACAAGGCAATCCTCACAAACCAGTGCAACACTGTCCTGACATCCTCTACCTGGAGTCACTGAACCTTGGGGCTAGAAATGATGCTGTTCTAGAACCACCACTACCTTTAGTCATCCAGGACTGAGAGCGTCACTTACACAATGCGCTTCAGCTTGATGCCTCCTGTCTCCCTCCCTCCCTTTTTACCCCCTCTTGCACAACTGTCACTCCCACCTAGCTCCTGATCAGCTGTCGGTCTGATAGGCACTCATCCGTCAATGGAGTTCCGGCAGATAGACATGATTTACTCACCTAGCTGGCCATGGTTTTTCATTCTATACAGCGTCCTATCCTCAAGACTTAGGATTGCACAGATAGATTTGGGGAGTGCCTGCCAAATGCCCAGGCCCTTTGAGGGTCGTTTTAGTTGAGCAGTGGGTGAGGTATTGCAGAGTTCAGGGGTCTTCTGCGGTAGATGGCGGTGCCACTGGTCGGTGGTTCTACTGATGCAAAGGTGGTGGCATCGCTGGTGGATGATAGCCTTACTATCAGCCTGCTCATGAACTTAACCTGATCTACTGATCTGATGTCTATTTTCTGTTTTGTTGCAGGTTCCGGTCATCTGTCTGCCAGCTGGGAGCCACTCTCTGGGCCCAGCAAGCCAGGATTGGTGGCCGTCCAGTTCACAAGCGAGGGCAGCACACTCTCCGGGGTTGACATGGAGCTTGTGGGCAGTGGGTACAGGATGTCTCTGGTGAAGAAGAGGTTTGCCACAGGTGATTGCTGAACTCATTTAGAGGAGGGTACCGGAAGCAGGTTTGGCAGAAATGGGTTATGGGGTAGTCCAGTTATGTGTTCAGTACAGTTATATGTTCAGTAGCGTGTTTTAGTAACCAAGAAAGCTTGGACGGAGAAAGCATGTTCCATTGTACAGTCCTACTGTTGGTACAGCTGCTGCAGCCTTCCCTACTAATGATACAGACTTTTAGCAGTGAACTTCAATGCTGCCCTTAAAAACCCTTCAAAATCACCTTTACTGGGACCCAAGCACAGTTCCCGAACCCTGACGCACTATTCTGATACTGCTTTATTAGCTGACCTCGATGTTCTGATGCACTGCAGCTAGTCCAGCACTGGAATCTCCTCATACCTATGCTAACACACCACAATACTCTTACATCCTGCCACCTGCACCCTTTCCTCCATACTTTTGTGACATCCCACAGAATAGGGTTCTGGGTAGTACGTAAACATAAACTTTATAGTAAGCTCCAGCCCAGGCCTTGGCACCTTCTCTGCATCCCTCCCAACCATCAGTCTCTTTCTCTGCATCAGACCGGATGAAGTGTCACACAGCAGCTGCGCCTTGTTGCCGTGAAAAAGCATTTTCTCCCTCGTCATATGCCCAACAGTTCTTAATCATTTCTTTTTAAAGTCGCTCAATACCGGAGACCAGTCTCTAAGCACAGGACAATGATTCGAACCCGTGTTGCTCTGCGTGCTCTTGCTATCCCAGGTGTCATTGCAGCTTTTCTGCCCCGTACCTGCACAGCCTTTCCCTAAACTGTTTGTGCCTCACACATGTAGCACTCTTGCAAAGCATGCGGCTCCCTTACGGTTAAGCCCCTTTTCAACAGGCGAGTGTGCTGCTGCGAGGCCTTTACTAAGCCTCCTCCACAGCACATAGTTATTCATTGTGACAAGAGGAAAAAACCGAGAAAAGTCAAAGGTAGGTGAACCTTTTTTACTCCAGGACATCTCGCGCGAGGATACCATTTGGGACCTTTCCCAACACAAAACATCGAGAAGAACCAGGGGAACTCCTTCCAGCGCAGCTGCTTCACTGGCTCCCTGCATCCAGTCCCAAAGAGCATGGGCACAGGAGGGGGTGTCTGCTGCTATCATTTATGTGAGCCATCTATACCTCTTCACTGGGATATATGCACATTGGAGTTTCTGTCTGGGAGAGAACTTCTCTTAAAACCCTGCTCTGACTCGGCCCCATGCCTGAAATTCGGGAGTGCCCAGCCATTTATAGTGCAAAATACACATGAAAGGAACACATGCATCTGGTGTCTGCTGTGGAGGGGTCACAGTGAAAGCCATCATCATAGCCCGGGTCATACTAACACTAGGTTAATGCAGGATTGCAATGGTCTTCGTCCAACGGCTTTAGAGCACAGGTTTTCACGTGTGAGTAGACAGAATCTGGGAATGGCACAAAAGGCACACCATGATGTCTGCTCTGATGGGGACTATGTATACCATGCACAGTGGACAGCTTTCATGAAGGAACCATTAATGGTTGCGCACTTCTGACAGACCATGCACACAACCCTCATTGGCGGGGCACTGCCACAGCAGCCAATCTGTACTACAAGGGCATGTTGGGGAACTCTGCCTGGCCAGAGGGACGAGGCGCTCATGCACAGATTTAAACATTTCCTCACTGGGCCGTTTATGCTTGAGATCATGCGTTCCATGTGCCTTATGACTGTATACACCTCATTGTAGTCAACAACTCCATGGTCCCTCCCCTGTGCCACATAGCCTTGGGCATGCCACATGTCACGCCGCAAAGACTACCAGACTAGTAGAAAGACACAGCGTCCGCCATTAGGATGTTTCACAGCAGCAGGATGTATATAAAGGGGTTCTAACAGATCTATTTTCCTGTCATACCTTCTGGGAAAATGGAATCTGAGCAAAGGTACTGGAAAAAAAGAGCAGGAACCCTGTCGCAACATGCTATCCTAACAGAGGCCAAGAAAAATTGGTTGACGCGAGCTCACATCCAAGCCTGCCTCCCTGCGGCCTCTAACAACTTGGCCGAACTTTTCAAAATCTGCAAGAGGTGGCCGATCCTGCTTCAGGCTCCACCTCTTCTGTTCCCTCCCAGGCTCTTTGCATGGCACTGCCTTCTCACTTCACCACTAAAACTCAGGACATCCTGTTCACTCTTTCCTCTTCCTGTCCCTCTCCCGGCTCCTCTCCGGCCGTCTCTCCTCCTCCTTTTTCCTCCTTCCCCGAGTTCACTTCCGACGATGTTTCTAGAAAAGTCCAATCTTTGAAAGTCTCATCAAAGCAGGTGCTCTCCTGCTCCTCCAGAACCATCAATGACCACATCGACACCCTTGCTCCAGCCTTGGCCGATTTCTGCAATCACTCTTTTGCCACTTGAACCTTCCCATCTCTCCCCCTAACTCCCCCCAAAGCACTCCCATGTGTACCCCTCCTGAAGAAGCCCTCTGCTGATCCTTCCTCTCTGGCAAACTACCCCCAATCTCGTTTGCTCCTTTCCTGGGCAAACTCCTGGAAAAAACTGTCCATCTCCTAGCTTACTCTTCATACCGAATCTGTTGGTGGTCTCCATGACCACCAGTCTGGCTTTAGAGCAGCCAGAAGCACAGAAACTGCTCTCTTGAACACCTGTGAAGACTTGCTCTCAAATCTCGTCTCTAACCTTCCTTCTGTCCTGATTCTCATTGATCTATCCTCTGCTTTCGATACGGTAAACCACGCCATCCTGATTAATCGTCTATGCGACAACCTGGGCATCATGAGTCAGGCCTTAGCCTGGTTTACCGCCTTTCGCTCTGATCGACCCTCCCAGGACCAACTTGGGTCCTTTCGCTCTACCACCTCTCTACATGTGGTTTTCCCCAGGGTTCTAACCTCCCCCTGGCTCTTCAACCATTACTTGGCACCTCAGGGCCACCTTATCTCTACCTTCTGTTCTAACTTTCAGTGTTAAGCGGATGACATTCAGCCCTCCGTCAGGGTACCCTCAGCCTCCTCTGCGCTCTCGCACGTACCCGACTCTCTATCCGCGATTCAGGTATCGTGTGCCTCCAGCGATCTCTCCCTTAATGCCTGTAAAACTGAGGGACCCCTGCTCTGCTTTCCCTCTTTCCCTCTTTCACTCTGGCCGCCCACCCTGGGCCTTCTACCCTCACCTTCCTGTGAGGTGAAGAATCTTGGTGTCATAGTCAACTCCACCCTCTGCTTCTCTCCTCACATCTCTGACATCTCTAAGAAGTCACACTACCAGCTGCACCTCATCAGAGGTATTCTTCCTTTTCTCACTTCCCCCAGAAGCTCACGCTCTCCGGAGCTCTCCAGAGACCTGTCCTTGACGTCAAGCCCAGGCAGCTTATCTCTCCAGCCCTGATTCTCGCCATTGGCTACCGGTGGCTGCAAGGATCAAGTTCAAGACTCTGCATCGTCGTCAAGGCTTTCTGGGGCCGGAGACCACACTACATCCAACTCGCTCTAACCAAGCATCTTCCTTCTTGAGCCCTCTGCTCGTCCACCTCCAACTCTCTTAGGATCTGACGCGTCTACACGCAGAGAGTGGGGGGCAGATCTCTGTCCTCTGCTGGGTCCTCCCTCTGGAACAGTCTTGCTGCCTCTATCAAACTTGAGCAGGACCACCTAAGGTTCCTGAAGCAACTCACAACCTTCCTTTTTGCTTATGCTTTCTCTCTCTCTCCTGCTGATGCTCCAGTCTGCTACACTGACTGGTTACCTGGCCACTCACGGGCACCAGGCTCCTGCACAACCAGTAGCCCAGTTCACTGCCTCCGGGCCTCTCACCCACTTAGGGACTGTATCTGCAACCCTACAGTCCCCTGCCTCCCTGCACTTACTTGAGCCACCACCCTGGTAGCACTTACCTCGCTTTTGCCACTGCACTCTCCCTCTCCCCGTGACACTTCTCTCGCACTTGTACGATCTGAATGACACCAGGCATAGTAAGATCATTGTTTTGTCCTCCCTCTGTCTACCCTTCCTTGCTTCCTTGTTTTATCACGCTGAGAAACACTTGTGTACAGGTGCGTTATAAATGACTTATCATAGCACATATCCTAGAAGCCACAAAGATGGTCTCCCGCTAAAGAACTGTTACGTGGAAACACTTGGCATCAATACAAAGCAACCAACACACTCTACAGTATTCTCAGCTGCATTTGCTTATGGAAAAGTGCCATCCATTGCCTCATATGGAACTACGCAGACTCCCTAAAGTATAAAAGAAAAAGGTCACTGGACATGTTTGGTGAAAGTGTATCTCAACATGGCACTACATTTAAGATCAGTCCAATTCGATCATTGCTGCCTGTAACAACACATTTTGCTCCTACTTGGACTGTGCAAATGACCTGGCAGGAGACATAAAGAACAGTTTATAGCAGGTCTATAGCAGGCAAGCATAGTTGTGCATAACATACTAGTGAGCTGCAGGTCATGTGGGCACAGCGACAAGGAGCATATGCTTGGGTGTAGACCTAAAGAGAGGCGTGTGGCTTAAGAGCACAAAACCTTTAGCCGACATACACTAAACAAATCACTCTTCCTTTTGACTGCCTCTCTTTTACCCGACTACTGGTGAGGAACTGAGAAAGTCGGCAAAGACCCTATCTGCTATTTCCAGGCCCACCCCTAGGTTCTTTCTTTTTCCACCAGAGTCCACATAGAACTAGTGGCTGCAGAGGATTCCTGGCACCCACCCAGAGCAGAATCATAAGGCCAAAGTCAGTCTGTCTTCAAAAAAGAAGCTAAGGCATGCAAAAGGATTCTTGAGCCATAGAGTTGACATCTCAACTCTGGTGGATAAGCCGAAGGTTTACCACTCCCATTTCCCAGCTGCATTGCATGCTAGTGTTAAGCGGAAACCTGTGCAGTTCCCTCTGGGACCACTGCAAAAGATTTAGGCCTAAAGGTGTTTGGCAGTAAACCCGCTTGGTAGCAGTCTGTACCACACAGATGCACGTGGTAGCTGTGGCTGAGCAGTCAGACTTCCCTCAAGAAGAGTTGGGCAGTATGTGGAGTATACAAAATAGGGCAATTTACACAGTAGAATAAGCAGACACAGAACAGAGCTTGGGTGTAAAGATATATAGTTATTTATTTATAAAAACACATCTATGAAAAACACACTGGCACTAATACGGCAAACAACTCCAATTACAATTACTATAAGTATCTTACTCTTCTAACAATAGTTCGACAAGTCTAGGTTCAGCGGCACCACTTATTTGCAGACTGTCATGCCGCCGTCTTTTGGTGGTCGCTGGCGGTTATGGGAGGCTTCGCCATTAGATTGTTCCGTGTTTTTTCCTTTCACTTCCTGGTTTGACGGTCTAGTCTTTTTCTCTTGTTTCTGTATTTAACCACGCCCTCCCCTGGGCTCTGTGCGTTGCAACTTTGTTTCCTTTTCCTGGTTGCCGTGCTACTTTGTTTTCCATGCCTTTTCCTGTTGTCATTTTCCGCGGAGTCTATCGCGGTATCCTTTCACTCAGCTTCTCCCCCTTCCTTCCCTTTTTCTGCCTTTCCTTCCCCTCGGTCCTCTTACCTTTCGGGGTTTCTCCTCTCCTTCCTTTCACCCGGATCTCGTTCCTGGTTCCTGGCGGTACTTCCATTCCAGTCCCTCGCACTGCTCCTAGTTCAGTATCAGCATCTCTGGACTATCCAGCCTACTGCCGCACCGAGAGACTTACCTTGATTCTCCTGCTCCGGTATTTTCCTGCATTTCCGGGCTCTCCAGTCATCTCTTCCTGCACAGCATCCGGACCAACTACATCGTAGAGAGGTTTTTTTTAGCGGCTGCTTTTTTCCTCTCGCTTTGGTTTCTGCGGGACGGGGGCCGGTTGCTTCACTGTTTATCAGGGGATCAGGGTGGCTTCTTCCCGCGGACGGCCGTACCTCTTTACAAAGAAGAAGCCCAAGAACAAGGCCTCCAGACGAGAAACCATTTAGAAAGAGACAGGTGAGGCGAAAGGGGAGGTGGACGTTGAATTATCAGATTTGAAGGATAATCCGCTGGTTCCCATCATCCGTGACACAGACAGAGGTGAATGCTTTAACATAGATGGCACTCTAATATTCGTTAGAACAGGAGAGAAAAGGCAGGGTATGAAACCAACTCGGTACCAACTCTTTTACAAAGCAAAAGCAAGGCAAGAACGGAAGGGTCTACTGTGGATCACAAAGTTCAGAGGCCAGGCCCACTCGGAGAGAGGCAAGGCGATATGTCCCAAAAAGTATCGCAGTGGAAATGCACTTTGAGTCTTTGTAGCAAATTGTCACAGAAAGGTTGGACCAGTTTAGAACAAAAAGTTGCGAAGGTCTCGAGGCGGCCCAATGGAGAGGCAAGGATTAAGACACCTCACGCTAACCATCACAAGGGAAGCCAGGCGGACATGGTACCTTGTATGTGGAGAGACAGCTCCGGCGGGGGCAGTTGTTCCTGGTGGTGGATGCAAGTCGGGGCTTTGCCAAGAGATGAGATGATCTCGTCGTCGAAGGAAAGTTGAAGATCGTTGCACCACCAAGGAAGAGACCAGCCGCGGAGTGCTCCGTCACAAGGCACCACCTTTTGGTCGCGGTACGGGCTAGTGGCTATCCAGTTGCCGGGTGCTCAACACGGGCAATTCGACCACTACGCCCTGGAAGCGAAGAAAAAGCAAAGGGACTGGTTGTTCCCACCAGTCAGGGGAAGAAGACTCTCCAGCCGGGAGATCTCCTCTGTCGTTGGGAAGTGGTGAGACGGTTCAGCAGGGCTCCACCAGAGGTGTCGTCGTTGCAGGTCGGCTCAGCTTTACCCTCGTCGGATTCTTAGGTCCTGTGGCTTCTTCTGAAGATCCAGTCCCAAAAGCCCTGCTTTTATGCAGCAAACCATTCATTCAGTTTAGCTGTCAATCAAAACACGCTAAGTGGTGAGCGGGGTGGCTCACCAATTGGGCCAATCACACCAGAGTGCGACTTGAGTTGGCAAGGCAACTCAGTCCAGGGTGCCTAAACCCCCTCCCACATCCCCTCTGGTACCCAGACAGAATGGCACCACTTTGGAGGGCTTCTGTGCAGAAGCCCGCCAAAAGTGGAACAAAGGGCTCAACCTTTGGTTCGGAGTTACAGAGGCGAACACAGACGCCATTTTAAAAACCAAGTTCTGGCAGAAAATACCGACCGGTAGATTTATTTAAGACAAATAAACCAGCGGTATGTTAGAGACTAACGGGAAAAAGTATTAGCCTCCAACAATGGGAAGAATCCCATAGAATTATATTCGGGGTCGAATATAACAAGTAGTTTCCACTGCCACCAGCCAAAACTCGACGAGGGGGGACGGGACAGTGCCCCCTCGAATAACAGACCCAGGGGTAATCGAATTACCCCTACTAGTACGGCCACAATAGGATGGTTTGTACTAGTTCTGTTAGTAAATTTAAGTCTAGTAAAGCCAATGGTGACTTTGCATGCCCTGGGAGACAGTAGTCAGTCCCAGGGTATGGAGTCTATGGTGGGGATCCTCTAGGACGCCCCAGTGTTACGGCACGGAGGGTGCGGTGTAACACGCATAGTAAAATACATGAGACCCTATGGAGTAAAAGACCCCATAGCCCATAGAACACATTGACATTCAAAGGAATTAACCACATTCATGTCCAAGAGTGGGAGAGAAAAGAGTCTCACTCTTGGCAGGATGGACAAAAACAAACTCCAGAAATCCAGCAAAGCTGCTGGGGGACTCGCTTGGTTAGGAAATTCAGCCTAAACAGAGAATTCTCCCAAAAAGCCAGTAGACAGACTGGTCTCCCTTCACCTTTCATCTTGGAAGGAAATCACACCAGATACCGACTTGGTTTATCGTAAGATTTAATTTCAGTCTACCCTTCCTTGCCCCAACAATTTTCACTGAACCTCATGGAAGGCCTGCAGGAACTGATGAGGCTGGACGTGATGGAACAGATTCAGTTGGAAAGTCAAGTGCAGGGCTGTTTCTCACTTTTTTGCCCTTCCATAGAAGAACTATTTTCTATCTATCAAGCTTCAATTAATTCCTTCAGAGGGAAAAGATCAAGATGGGTCACACCAAGACAAATCCAGTCTGCTCTGCTGGGAAAGGATTGGTTGTGTGCCCTCGATCTATAAGATGCTTAAATGCATACACCAATATGGAAACTGCATAAAAAGTACTTTCTATTCCCTATTCAAATTTCACACTATCAGGACACATCACTTCCCTTTGGACTAAATTCAGCACTAAGCGTTTTCACCAAGGTCATAGACGTCTTTATCACATCAGCATCTACAGGAGATCCACATCTACCCATATTTTGACTACTGGCTAATACGCCTACGGACCCCTGGAAGATGGAATCTGCCATCCTAGTCGTGCAACAGGCTTATGCACTGGGCCTAATGTTAAATATGGGCAAATCAATACTTGAACCTACTCGGAAATGACAATATATCAGAATACTCTTGGACTGTGTGAAGAGGAGGGGTTTCCACCTCGGGAAAGCCTGAGAAGCTCCTACTTGCTGGCAGTGAAGTTTTGATGCGTACTGGTCCTTATGGTCGTATGTTTTTAGTGGTTGCACATGCGGATGACTCAGCTACACATGACATATCTGTGATCCCAGGAGACCCAGACACAAACAGAACTGATACCCTCATTCCTTCATCCAGATTTTCATTTGTTGGTGGAGAAGAACCTTAATATGGGGTGCTTGCCTAACACCCTGCACTAGCTCCTACCAGGAAACTAGCCACAGATTCATCCCTTGTGCGCTGGCGATCGGTTTTGGACACACCTTATAGACGTTTTCCTGGCTTTGAAAGCCTTCCTACCATCACTGACTGGTCAGCAAGTGTTCCTCTCAATCACACCATGGCTGTGTTCTACCTGAACAAACAAGCTAGTACAATGTACCACCCTCTTGTGCTTTCTGGCCATGGAAATGTGGACCTGGTCCCTAAAACTAACCTTCAATGGATTGCTTTTCTCCCGCAGATTCCTCATCTGATGGAGATTCTCATCCAGCTCTGCTGTTCAAACTTTCGGTAGGGGGAGTGGGGTAGTGGACCTAGACTCTGCTGTCTATCCGTCTTGCTCGGTGCTTAATCATCAGCTCCAGCCATGACGTCAGTCATATATATACCACTTCACTATGCCCTGTACCTCAGTTCCTTTTTTCCGTGCGCCCGCACGCTGCTTCAGGAACACGACATTGACTCAGATTTTTGTCTAAATTTGTCAATTTTTTCATAAAACCTCGACCGCGATGTCCACTCCCCGGATTTCAGGCTGTAAAAGGTACACCGATTGACATTCCAAAAGGTCAGCGTCCGACCTGCACGACATTTGTCTGTGGTGTCTGGGTGCAGTTCATGGTTCGGAGGGATGTGTGTCGTGCTCCAAGATGCATTCGAAATCCATTTGTCAGCTAATTAACTTTGGGCCGACCGTCCCTGAAATCTCTGGCGTGTTCGCTCGTTCGGCCCTCTGAGGCTGACCGGGAAGGGTCCACAACCAAAAAAAGAGAAGGAAAAGCATTGGCGGAAGGCCAAAAAGCCGTAGCCACTCTTCCTTATCGCGTAATAAGAGGCACCACGCCATCGACACAAGTCCAGCTCGTCGTCTGAAAAAGTTAAGCCCTCGGCTGGGCCGACCACTCAAGAGAGTGGGAACATTTTCAAAAAGAAATGCTAAATTGGTTTAAGACACAGGCTTCTGCAGGTGTGGGTACCCTCCCAAACAGCAAGCCTCACCAGCAAAAGCCACGTTCGACACACCCAAACCCATGCCAATCCATCAACGCCATCAGCATCGCAGAAGCCTATGCAGAAAAAGGCTCAAAAACTATAGACAGCCGGTTATTCTCGAGAGCGTCGAGAGGCTGACGATCCCGACATCACAGTGTAATACCCAAGCCCCGACCGGCGTCGACTGAGAAACGCTTCGCGCCGACTAACCGCAATGGATCCTTCATCCCTCTCTCCAGGTCTGGATTCTTCGAGTCCATTGCATCTATTTTCAACGTGGACCAGTGGGACATCGATCTCATCTATACAGGGTCGGGAGGAGTCTATTTTTCATCTACCAAGCATTGACCCAAGGATTACACAATGCCAGCGGGGATAACCCCACACCCACACTCATGTTAAGTTTAGCGCCTTAGTAGAAAGGATAGTAGACATCCTAGGTTTGAAGTCCTCTTCAGCACCTGTTCAGGGCTACGAATTGCCAGACATCTTAGATGAAGGTGCTTTGACTGAGCATAACATGCCACTTAATCCGGCAATTGCAGACCTTGTTGCAACATCCCTGCTCCATTCCCCCAGTCACCTATAACTTTACGGGGAAGTACAGGCCGGTAAGAGGAGATCCATCTTTCCTGGCTTCTCACCCTTCTCCGGAAGGACTTGTGCCAGGCGGTATCCATTTCGAATCTGCCTCTGGACATGGAGGGTAAAAGGTTGGGCACAATGGCCAAGAAGGTCTTTATTTCTGGCGGCATGGCCTGTGGATTTCCAAAATATTACTTTGGTCTATGGGAAGCCGTGGAGCAGGCAACGCAATACATCCCCAAAGCTGAAATGCGGGATGGATTTACACGGCTAGTGGGAGATGGGAAGGAGGTAGCCAAGCATTTGTTGCAAATGGGCCTTGACGTGGCCAACTGCATTGGCCGTTCGATGGGGTTGGCGGTAGTATTAAGAAGGAAAGCCGACCTCAAAAACTCTTGTTTCTCCCCAAACATCTAGAATATGCTACTGTACATGCCTTTAAAGGGAGTGTTTCTTTTCGGCTAGAAGGCTGACTCTTTGGAAAAGTTTAAGGAGTCCAAATTAGCCGCAAAATCACTGGCCTAGCTGCAAAGCCGGCAAAACTTGCCTACAGCTTTGCCTCTAGGGGCAGAGGCTACAGGCACTATGTGCCTTACGGCACGAAAGAGCAGATCCCACAGGCCAGGCAGGGGCAGAAGCGTTTCTCGCACCCCGGAAGGGGCGGAGGGGCTTTCCGAGGTCAGCAAACAGCAGCGGGGGCGGCACTGCCCCGTAGGTCCGCTTTGATTTCCCCTCCCATGACTTACCGGTTGGTGGACGGTTGACAGAACATTGGCTCCAGTGGCAGGAGATTACCTCAGCTGCCTGGGCCCTGCAGCTCGTTTGGTGGGGTTATATTCTGCCCTTCTTAAGAAAACCACGGGACAGACTCCCACTGCCTCCAATCCAACCAAGACAGGAGCTCCAGAAAGAACTGCGAGCCCTGTTGTTGAAGGGTGCCATGGAAGAGGTACCTTCTGATCATCGAGGGTCGGGTTGGTATTCCGGGTATTTCCTGGTGCCCAAGAAGGGAGGAGGTCTCCATCCCATTCTGGACCTCGGGGCCTTGAAAAAGTTTGAGGAAAGACAAATTCAGGATGGTGACGTTGAGCAAAATACTCCACGCTCTCGAACTTCATGACTGGCTGGTGTCAATAGATCTGCAGAATGCTTATTTCCATGTGCCAGAAGTTCCTGAGGTTTCTCATAGGGGACAAGCACTATCAGTTCAAAGTGCTTCTCTTTGGGTTGACCTCTGCTCCAAGCGACTTCACCAAGCTCATGGCGGTAGTCGCGGCTCACCTCAGGAGATCCGGGGTCTGTTTATTTCCGTACCTGGACTTTATGGATTGGCTTTCTGTCTCATCTGATAGATATTCCCTCCAGCTTTGCTGCTTTGGAACATTTTCGACAGGGGGCGTAGTGGACCTTGTTTCAACCGTCGATCCGTCTTACTCAGCATCTGGTCGTCGGCTCCGGACGTGACGTCCGGTGTCGTATAAATACCAGGTCACTACACCCCAACCTCAGTTCCTTTTTTCTGCGTGCTAACACACTACTTGGGAACACAGAGCTCGACTCACTTGTCGTTTTCGTCAAAACCTTTTTGAAATTCCTCAACGCGAGATCTCGGACACTCGGGTATCAGGTTTCAAACGGTGTTCTGATTGTGGCACTAAGATGTCCATCACTGACCCACACAAGTTGTGTCTCTGGTGCCTCGGCACGGGTTCACGGGACTGACGGATGTCCGTTGTGTGCCAAAATGCAACCCAAATCCCTACGCGATTGAGCTGCAAAACTTGCTCTGGGTCGACCGCCTTCAAATTCACCAGCGCAGTCGATGGTTCGGTCTTCGGAGACGGAACTGAGGGGTACATTCCTGAGAAAGAACATAGGCGCAAGAAGAAATAGTCCCACTCGAGGAGCCACTCATCCTCGTCCCGAAAGAAGAAAAGGCATCACTGCCTGGACTCTGAGTCGTTGACGGATAAAAATGCAAGCAGTCAGCTGGGCCTACCACCTGCCAAGAGTGGGAGGATTTCAAATCCTCAATGCTTAAAATGTTCAAAAAGCATGCTGCTGTCGGCACGGCTAACCTCCCCACGCAGCAGGCTTCAGAGCCAGGAGAGGCGCTCGGTATTCCCAACCCCTCTAGTGCCCCGGTAACGACAATGTCTGTGTCGATAAATCTTTTGACACCAAAAGGGATCCAATGGAAGCTGGATCAATCCAGTGCATTCAAGGATGTCAACGCTACAGCATCTCGATCCCGATCGACAGACATCCACCATATCGGCGCCAAGAGACAAACCCTTGACGACAACGGTTGTTGAGAAAATATTCAGCCCACAACCCTGGTCAAAATTTTTCAATACTATGGCAGGTATCTTCGCCGCACATGACGCCGATGACCAGGGGGATGTCAACCTGATTTACTTGGGTTCAGGAGGGGTCGATTATTTTGATGACCAGAATCAACCTTTGCAACTGGCTCAAGGCCTCCAGGATGCCAGAGGTCTGGACACCTCCCCAGACCTCAAATTTCACCATCCGAGCCATATCTTCATAATACTTCTAAATTCAGCAATTCTTAGAGACGGTTATTGACACCCTGGGATTGCATTCATCAGTGGAGCCTGTACAAGGTTATGACCTTACTGAAATTTTAGGTGAAGGTCTCACTACAGAGCGTAATATGCCTTTAAATATTGCCGATCCTTTAGCAATTGTGGCAAAATCCTTGCTCCATTTCTCCCGTCAGCTCACCATTTCAAGGAAATACAGGCCTGCTAGAGGAGACCCTTCATACATCTCTTTTGACCCTTCCCCAGAAGGGCTTGTTATGCAGGCTGCTAAGGTCTCTTCTAGACCTGCATCTGCTACGTCCACTTTGCCTCCCGATGGGAAGCTAAAAAAATAGATGCCTTAGCAAAGAAAGCATTCACATCAGGTAGCATGGCCCTAAAAGCTACAAATGTGGCAAGCATTTTTGCCAAGTACTCCTTTGATCTTTGGACAGCAGTTGAAAATGCTGCTCAGTATGTCCCAGAAGGGGAAATGCGCAAAGGCTTTCTACAGCTAGTGGAAGATGGGAAAGAGGTGGCCAGACAGTTGCTACGAATGTGCCTGGACATCGGCGACTGTGTAGTCCAATCTATAGCATCAGCCATAACACTAAGAAGGCATGCCCTAATGGCCAAGACAAACTTCTACACATGCCCTTCGAGGGCGATCTTCTTTTCGGCCAGAAAGCCGATGATTCCTTAGAGGAGTGTAAGTAATCCAAAATCGCTGCAAAGTCCTTGGGCCTAGCTGCCCAGCCGCCAAACCTGTATTTAGCTTGCCCTCTAGTGCACGAGGCTACAGTAGATATGCTCCTTCCCCAGCATGGGGTCTGGCATAGATTCACATGCTCATGAATATTCCCAGTCGTCAGGCTGGGAATCCTCAGTTAAAGAAAAACAGTTTCACTTTCACTTACAAACTGTATTTCTTCTTTAAACCAATTACTGTTCTCTGGGTCATACTGTCCCCATCCAATGACGGCCCTCTCCCTAAGCCCGTCCTATGGCAGCCATCTTTAGATTTTTACCGCTTGTTTCAGTGTTGGGAGTCCTCGAGTTTGCTTTGCTTTGTGTTTTAGACGAAAAAAGGTTATATTTTTGTTCCGAAAGAGCCTGTGTGCTCTCTTCTCCATCTGTCGACAGCGGTGATACGTTGTCTGTGAATTTCAGTGCCCCTCAAAGGTGAATCATCGAAGATTCCAGAAGGCTATCAGGCCTACTTTGCGCCCTCCGACCATGACTGAGGAGGAGGAGGGAAGATCCCTCTTCAAGTCCTGCACCAAGTGTGGGCTACGGAATGTGTGCGTTTGAAGACAAGCACCTACAATGCCTCTACTGCCTGCATCCAGACCACAAGGATGGAGAGTGCGAGATATGCCTTGGTTTCTCCAAGAAGACGACGAAGGATAGGCACAGTAGACTAGCTGAGTGGCTAAATGCCAAGGCCTCTGCCTTGTGCTCTGAACAGGGTAATGCCTCATCCAGGACCGGCCAGTCCGAGGAGCGGTCTTCAAAGTCCTTTGAGGGCGCCTCATCCGTGGGGGCCCGAGACAAGTCCGGGTCCTCCCGGGTTGCCGCAGAAACTGGTCCCACTGTAGACGGGGCGCAATCAACATCCCCCCCCCCCATTGCCAGCCGGCAATCGAGCTCCTCCTCGAAAAGGAAATCTTCTAACCCGGCTAAACTGCGGGAGAAGCATGAGAAGGCGCAGACGGAGGAGGCCGAACTGCCCAAGAAGGCCCAAACGGCACAGGATAAGACTTTGTTGACGATCGAGTTGGTGATGGCTGATCTCACAAAGGATAACGGGGCTCTCCTGTGAAGGTAGCCCCCTCAGCGCAGAAGGTATGCCCACCCTGAGGCGCAAAACCGCCACATTGACTTTGGCAAAGTCTGCTGGCATGCTGGAAGAGAAGACAGTCTTAGAACCCGGTTCCAGCCTCTCACGGTGGAAAAAAGGAGGATGGGGGGGAGGTGGCCCCAGATCAGTACCAGGACGTGGCCGAAGCCATTGAAGTTTCGTCCAACGACAATGAGGATCTGGAGTCCTTACACACGGGCCATGAAGACGTGGAAGAGGACAACGACGGCACAGGGGCTAGTGTTCCGATCACGCCAGCTCAGCTGAGGGATGTCTCTCTGGACATCCTGCCGACCCTCCACACCTTGGTTTCTGAGATCCAGAAGAGGATGCCACAGGGCCTGGTTTCAGTCGTCTCCTATGCCCCCGATCCGCCACCAGCGAAGAAGAGGAAGCGCCATCCGATGTCCCCATTTCAGCCTCCACATCTGCGTTGGGCCCCCTATCCCCCAGTTCTTCGCAGCCGAGGGTGTCCCGACCAGCTGAGGTGGGGTTGTTCCATTCCATTATCGCCAGAGCCTCCAAGCTATTCAGCTTGTGCCCGAAGAAACTAGGAAGGAGTGTTTCTTGCACCAGAGGCGCGAGACCAAGAGGAAGACACTCATGGCAGTTCCCCTTCCGTATGACGTGTGGGAGGAGGGCGTGGCCCACTTGAAGAACCCTTGCACAGCTCTGGCCAAACTGGATATGCTGGAGAAGTACTGGGTGCTGGAATCTGCACCCAAGTGCCTGAGGTCGCAACCATCGCCGGATTCAGTGGTTTCAGTGGCAAAGAGGAAACGGTCAGCTAACCCGTCCTCGTCTTCAGTCCCTCCAGACAGCAAAGGGAAGAAGATGGCCGTCATAGAAAGGAAGATGATTTACACCGCGGTGTCCAGCATCAAGGCAGCCAACGCACTGGCGATCCTAGCCAGGTAAGACAGGAAGCTGTGGTGCAAGCGGAGTCCTATTTTGGAGATCCTCCCCAACAACAAGAAGATGGAGGCAATCACTCTCTTCCAGGAAGGGGAGGTAGCATCGGATCACACCATCACAGTGGCGCTAGACGTTACTGACACAGGGTTCTGGCAGATGAGGAACTGTCTTCCTTCATCGCCATGGCTGAATGAAGGCCACAAATTTCTGCCAGGAGGTCCAAGCAAAGGTACTGGACATGCCTTTTGGCAGAGATCCTTTTTGAGAAGGTAGTCGACTAATCCCTATAGGCCATCAAGGCGCATACGGAGACGGCACCCTGGGCTCCCTCCAGTAGCACTGCTCTTCTTTTTGCTACTCCAGAGGAAAGTCTAGCAGGTCTTCCAAAGGTTTCTCCTCATACCGTTAGCCTTCCAGAGCCACGACTCAGGAAGCCTACAGAGGCCGTTCCCAGACCTATGGTGGCGGAGTACAGCGTCGCCTGTCACCCGCAGGGCATTATGCTGGCGCTGAAGGAAGCCTGAACTGACCAGGACCCGTGCACCCCAGTGGGAGGCCGGCTGACTAGGTTCGTCAGCGAGTGGAAAAGATCACCACTGACAGATGGGTGCTGGATGCTCTCGCCCAAGGACATACCATGGAGTTTCAGCGCAGGTGTCTGTGGATCCCTCCGGTGGCCCGTCAGGAGCAGCACATCCCTCAGCTCTTGGAGGAGGGCTGTGAAAAGGGGTGCTAGATCTAGTTCCCCAACGACTTCTGGGCACTGATTCTATTCCAGATACTTTTTGGTCAGAAAGAAGACAACAAGCTGGAGGCCCATTCTAGACCTACGACGTCTGAACAAATACCTCCAGTCCCAAAACTTCAGGATGGTCACGTTGCAACACGTGCTCGGGCAATTGGAAAAAGGAGACTTCTTGACTTTGCTGAATCTGGACTACTTCCACGTCCCCATTGACAGGAAACACTGAAAGTATGTACGCTTCGTAGTGCAGGGACAGCACTACCAGTTCAAGGCACTACCTTTCGGCTTGAAGTTGACGCCCAAAGTGTTCAGAAAGTGCCTGCCACCGGTGGCGGCTCCCACGTATACCTGTACCTCGACAACAGGCTCATCCGGGCCTGCTCGAGAGAGTTGGCCATCGGAGACAAGGAGGCGCCCGTCCTGCTGCTGATGAAGCTGGGATTCTCCATCAACTATCCAAAGTCCTACTTGACAGCATTGTAAAACGTGCTGTTCCTGGGAGCCAGACTCAGTACAGTGTCCTGCCTGACGTCACCCTTGGAGGAAAGGGTAGTGGCCATTCAAGCGAAGGTGCAGCGGCTGTTGCTGATGAAGACCACCACGGTCGTTGCTCGACATGTCGTCCTGCATCTACCTCATTTGGCTGTGCAGGTTACAGATTCAACCTCTTCAGGAATTCCTGAACACTCGCTGGATACAGGTGTCGGGAAGCTTCGCGGACAAGATCCTGTTCGAGAAGTTCCATTGGGCGATAAGGTGGTGGAGCGACTGCTCCATCATCGCCCAGGGTGTCAAAACCCTCCATACCAGGACAGTCACCACGGACGCTTCCCTGGAAGGCTGGGGAGCCCACACTGGACTTCTGCACGCCAGAGGCATGTGGCAGGTGGAGGAGAATGATCTCCATATCAACATATTCTGGGCCCTCAAGTTGTTCCTTCCGTCTCTGAAGGACAATGTGTTGGTGGATCTTCATGGACAACACCACCACACTGTTCTGCATCAGGAAACAGGGGGGCACTCGATCCCCAGCACTCTCGGAGGAAAAGCAAGACTTGTGGCGCTGGGCCATCAGACAAGAGATGTTCCTCCTTCCTCTTCACCTAGCGGGAGTCAAGAACACCATTGCAGACTCCCTTGGCAGGGAGTTGCTCTCCTGCCATGAGTGGGAACTTCGCAGGGGCAGGTGGACCGCATTTTCATGAAGTGGGCCAGGTCTCAGATCGATCTGTTTGCAGCAGGTGGCAAACTCAAATTGCCAGAGGTTTGCTAGCAGATTCCACCAAACAAGGAGCATGGGTGGATGCGTTCTCCTTCCTGTGGGAAGGCCTGTTCTTGTACGCATTTCCTCCGTTGCCTCTCCTGCTAGGAGTCATCAACACGCTCAGACCGTGCCAATGCAGAATGATGCTCCTTGCCGCGGCATGGCCGAGGCAGATTTGGTATCTGGACCTTCTTAGTCTGTCAGCGTCACCTCCGGTAAAGCTGCCGGTAGTTCTGGATCTTCTGAATCCTGCATCACATCCCACGGTTGCTGAACGTGAGGCCTTACCTTCTGCAGGCCTAGAGTTTCGTGGATAAGAGTTGCCTGCAGACAGCTCCTCGCCAAGGCCAGGGCATCGTAGACTTTGACGTTCTACGGTCACAATTGGAAGCGCTTCGATACATGGTGCCGGTCGCAGGAGATTACCCCGCTGAGGGTCACAGCCCTGCAAATTCATCCGTACTTGCTCTCCTTGGCCAAGGCTGGCCTGGCACACGCTTCTATCAAGGTGCATCTGGTGGCTATCTCCCGCTACATCAGGTCTCTGGGAAGATCTTCACTGTGGTCTCACCGACTCATCAAGGAGTTCCTGAAAGGACTTTTCCGATCTTTCCCGCCGGTGAAGGCTCCTGCGTCAGCATGGGAACGGGGGGGCCCCTCCGAGCCGATGCATCAGGCGCCTCTCTCATGGAAAATGCTTTCTTGTGGCCATCACCTCTGCCAGGAGGTGGGTGAGATCCAGGCCCTATCCTGCAAGCAACCATAACTGTCTTTCCACAAATAGAGGGTGGTGCTACGGATGCACCCTTCTTTCATGCCGAAGGTTCCATCGGAATTCCACCTCAACGAGCCTTTGGTGTTAAGTTTTTTCCTGAAACCATCATCACTGGCTGAAAGGGCCTTGCAATCGCTAGAATTTTTGCGTGCCTTGAAGTTCTACGTGACGCGCACAAAAGGTTTTCAGAAGACTTCACAACTGTTCATTCACTTTGGTCCTGTGAACCATGGGAAGGCCTTGTCCAAGGCTTCCATTTCAAGGTGCTCTCCGGCTGCATCATGGATTGTCATCAGTTGGCAACCGGACCGCTGCGCGGCCATCCGAGAGCCACTCCAACAAAGCGATGTCTGCGACAATGGCGTTCCAGTCTGGTGTACCCCTGCTGGACATCTGCTGGGCTGCTACGTGGATGTCCACGCACAACTTCACGAGGTTCTACTGCATCGTAAGAGTTAATTCTTCTGTTGAGCCTTGCCACCTCCAACATTGTACTGCTATGTATTAGACATTCATGAGCATGTGAATCCATGCCAGAAACCCATGCTGGAGAAGGAACACGCTGCTTACCTTTAACTATTGTTCTCCAGCAGAGGTCTGGCATGGATTCACATGCAAACCCTCCCTCCGACCCCTCTGCTCTTTTTGGTCATACTACCACCTTACGTGCTTACCAAATCTGAAGATGACTGCCAGAGAAGGGGCTTGGGGAGAGGGCTGTCATTGCATGGGGGCAGTATGACCCAGAGGTCAGTGATTGCTTTAAAGGAGAAGTACAGTTTGGAAGTGGATACTCAGCCTGATGACGGGGAATATTTATAAGCATGTGAATCCACGTCAGCCCCATGCTGGAGAACAATAGTTACAGGTAAGTAACTTGTTCCTTATGGTGAAAGAGCGCCGCTCCCGCCAGCCAGGCCAGGACATAAGTGTTGCTCACGTTCCAGAAGGGGCAGAGGGGCTTCGAGAGATCAACAGGCAGTGTCAGCAGCAGTGGCGACCCAGCCCCTCGAAACCGCTTTGATTTTCCCCTCTCACAGCAGACCGGCTGGAGGACGGTTGACAAAGCATTTGCTCCAGTGGCAGGGAATTACTTCTGAGGCCTGGGCTGTACAGCTGATTTAGTGAGGTTGTCTGCCCATTGTAAGAAAACTACCAGACAGACCACCCGCACCTCCAATCCAACCGGGACAGGAGGGCCAAGACCTGAGAGCCCTGTTGTTGAAGGGTGCCGTTGAAGAGGTACCTTCCGAGCAGAGAAGGTCAGGTTGGTATTCCCGGCATTTCCTGGTACCCAAGAAGGGAGGCGTTCTCCGTCCCGTTCTGGTCCTTAGGGCCTTGAACAAGTTCTTGATGAAAGACAAATTCAGGATGTGTCTTTGAGAGCGATTCTGCGCGCTCTCGAACCAGAGGACTGGCTGGTGTCGATAGACCTACAGGACGCTTATTTCCATGTGCCAATCCACATTGGAAGTTCTTAAGGTTCACCATAGGAGATATGCACTATCAGTTCAGTGCTTTCCTTTGGTCTAACCTCCGCCTCAATGGTCTTCACGAAAGCTGATGGAGGTAGTTGAGGCTCACTTCAGGAGATCCAGGGTCCACGTATTTCCAGATCTGGATGACTGGCTGATCCAAGATAAGTCTGCAGTGCAGGTCTTGTCCCATTTAGAGAACACCTGCTTGCTGCTGCACAAGCTGGGCTTCTCCCTAAATTTGAAGATGCCCCACTTGACACCAGTCCAGCGTCTCCAGTTCATCGGAGCAATGGGCGGACCGCAACAGTCTCTTGGTGGGGTAACCCAAGACCCAAGTGGTCACGGATGTGTCTCTGAAGGGTTGGGGCACTCACTGCAAGGGCTCTGGTCAGTGATTGAAGCCAGGTGGCACATCAACAGGCTGGAGTTGCAAGCTATCAGGCTAGCCCTGAAAGCATTTTCCCCGGCTCTGCAGGGAAAAGATGTCCTCGTTCTGACGGACAACACAGTGGCAAGGTTCTACGATCCCGGTTATGACCCAATTCCTGAAGTGCCTTGTGAATACGTTTCTGTCCAACTCCTTTTGTTATGCCAGACTGGGATTTAAATCTAGTTCTGTCATTCTTGATGGCGGCTCCGTTTGAGGCCATGCATTCCTGTACTTTTAGACCCTTATTTTTGAAAACAGCCTTTTTGGTTGCAATCCCGTCCATCAGGAGAGTTAGTGAGTTGCAGGCCTTGTGTTGCAAGCCCCCATTCCTGCAGTTTTTTCGTGAAAAGATTTCCCTTTAAGCTAAGACCTGGCTTTCTACCGAACGAGGTTTCTGAGTTCCACTTTTCTCAGTCCATCGATTTACTGGTCTTCTACCCGCCACCACACCTCTCTAAGGAAGAGAAGTTCCACTGCTTAGATCCCAAGATATCTTTGAGCTTTTACATCGCTAGGATGTCTGCATTCCGAAAATCTGACCAGCTGTTAATGACTCATTTATTATCCCGCAATCCCGCAAAGGTCTAGCGGTAAGAAAGCAGACTCTATCTCGTTAGATTATCCTTAATTCGCAGAATGTTACCAGTCTGCGGGTAGGGAGCTACCTACGGCATCAGGGGACACACTCCACGAGAAGGGTCTTGACTTCTACAGCCCTGCCGAGGGAAGTTCCAAATAGGGACATCTGTTGTGCGGCCACATAGTCGTCATTGCACACATTTACTAGGCACTATTGTCTAAATTTCACTTGCGGGCTGATGCACACTTTAGTTGGGCAATTCTGCGAAATCTGCTACTGAAACACTTTCTGCCCATCCGAGAGTTGGCCAGACCTCTCAACAGAAAAAGGGGAATATTTCTTCTGCACACCATGGACATGACTAGCGCCTTAAAATGATACCTGGAAAGAACAAAATGTGTCCCAAAAGAAAGTCGGTCTGTGACCTTTAGGGGAACTGCGCCGGGCTAACCTACATCGAAAGCTTCACAAGCTCTGTGGTTGGTGTCTACGATACTGGTGGCATAAAAGTTAGAGGGCAAATGCCTGTATAAGGGTATCTATGATCTCCTAAAAGGAAAAATTCTGCATTGCTTTGCAGAGACACATTCCATTGCAGTATATTTGAATGACAACTACGTGAACCACTCCATATTCCTGCTGTACACACTGCTCCCTCGACTATAGTAATGCCGCCTGTGGGCAAGCTGTTGTAAAGAATGTTCCCTCTTCCTGTGGGGTTATTTAGAAACTCCCAAGAGTCTGGAGAAAAGGGAACGGGTGATGTAAGAGTATGAAAAATGCACTCAATGTTGGGAATGCTACTCTTGGTCCATAATCTCTTGTCCTCCATACGCCTTCTCACTTAAGCCCACTAATAATTGTCCAAATCCAACAAGAAAAAGGCACTGATTGTTGGGTGGGGTATACAGAGTTGCCACGAGATGGCGTAACCAGGGCACGCCTGCACTGGTGTTTGCTAGGAAGTTCGAGTACTATGCTGCTTTGCAACACTCTGCGTCCCGTAACATGGGACATCCCAAGAGTATGGAGGAAAGGGGACTAGTGACTAAGAGCACTGTTGTCTCTGCAGTGAATCCCTTTTTCGTTTGGACCTAGAGTAACTATTTCAGAAATAGAACTGTACAGTGCTCCAACCACAAGCCCCAGTCTACAGTGCCCCCTCTGCATTTGTTACATAATACCCTATGCTGTGCTGTTACAACTCCCTCTTGTGGCAAAGATAAGGTTTGAAACTTGAAGCAATTGTCTCCTGTGGCCTCTCTCTCACGCACACACACACGCAAGTATGATGTTTTCTTAATGGTTTTTCTATTTCTTTTTAGGTAAATACTTGGCAGGCTGCTGACATGCCTTTTAATCCATGGCCCTGGTTTTATTCTTAAAAGGTGACACTCTTTTTGCACTTTTGAAGACTCCCATGCAGTCGTTGCTGTTGGTTTTTTAAACACTGGATTTCCATTTTCGTGTTTCTTATTTTTCTTGGGAGAGTAAAAAAAAAACTGCCTGTGTTGCACCCCCCCCCCCCCCCAGAGTCGAACATGTGCAGACACTGGAGCAAAGCCGCTGTCGAATATACACCAGCTGCTGCCACTGCCATCCTTCACAAAGAAAAGATCTATTATAAATATATATATATATGTACAAAAAAAATGTTCCAAATAAAGAGATGCACTAAAGACAATTTATTGCCTGAAGTTCTTTCCTTTTTGCAAAAGCAGAGTTGTTTGAACTGCATGCTTTCTGCCTCTTTGACTGTGGGTACTTTTTTTAAAAACTCTGAGGTGTAACCGTTTACAACCTACGCTAAGAAACCCCTTTTTACTTGCTTGAAAGAGCTTGTTATTTGTGGCCTCACCAAATCCTTCGAGAGTTGTGGGCAAAGAGTAGATGCCATCAGACAAATGCTGGTTGGTGGAAGCCACCATCTGAGATGTTGATGCAGCAGCCCTTGAAATACCAAATAACACCCGTCCAATGATATTTCCACCTTTTGCTTTTTCAGAAGCCTCTGCTTCGACAACTTTCCTGCTTGGTTCTGAGTTATCAATGTGCTTAATTTGCAAGGTCTTCATTCTCCATGCTGGCTCTGTTCCAAGTCACGCTCTCATGTTTGCAAACTACTTCAAATTCAGGAAGTTGCTACATACCTTAACCTTTTGCTTATCTGTTCATTATTTGTCCTGCTTCCTGTGCTCCATTTGCTCAATGCCAAGAAACCAGCTTTAATACACGTGTGTAATTAATTCCTAGCAAAACGGCCACTGTAACAGTTAAATATAACAGACATGTCTTCTGGTGCCTCTTAACCTGTTGCCAGTGTGAGATGGCCATCTTAAATGATAAGGGACATATGTAACCCCCTGTAAAGTTGTTGGCTTGAAAAGGTTTGTTCGAGGGTTGAGCTGTGAAAGTTCTCCCTTATGAGACCTGGACTGTGGTGGAGGACCTTTCACCATAGAGGCAGTGTGGCGTCCAAAGGTTGCTAGGAGACAAATGAGTGAGAACTGACAGGACTAATGACCCATTGACATACTGACAGAGTTGAGATCTGAGATTTGTATGTGTAGTAGAAGGCGACTGGAGACAATAGAAAATTGTCTGGTTTCAGTAAGAGTTTAAAACCTGTACTAGAGTTTCCCTATTGTGCTGGCCCTGCTCCTCACTGCTCCCCCATTTGTGGGGGAGGAGGGCCTACATAGTTTGACTTGTTGGACTAACCAAGGTCGTACCCATGGGAGGACTTTGGTGTCGGAGATCTTTGGGAATGCAGTTTGCAAGGATAGGTACTTATAATGGTGAGTACGCCCATACAGCCCTGACGTTATGAAGCACTAAAAAGGCCCAGCGTCCAACTGCCCCATAAAGCCCTTAATCCAGTTGAGGTCCAATAACGCTCCACTACAAAACAGGTACCCCATATGTGACCTTATTGTTTGTAATAAGGAATTAGACACTCCTCAATGCATCCCACTAAGTGCCCCAGAAGCACCTTGAAGCCTGATAAGGTAGTTTTGTACTGTTCTGGAAAAAGTGTACATGTACTGTGAAGTCCCCTGTCAGTATGTAATGCGGGTGGCTCAGGGCTAGGTGTCCCCCCAAGCCTGTGGATGTTGAGCCTAGAATTGGTAGGTGGGAAGGATCTCCTGGTCACCCTCCCTTTGTCCCCATCACGTCGGCAGACTATCTGCGTGCCTCATTGCTTGCCAGTACTGTTGCCTTTGACCCTCCCCACGCCATCAGTCAGTTAGGGCAGGTCAGTTATGATAGCCTCATCTCACCCCAAGTAAGACCACGCAGGGCAGTGGTAATACACCCCCTCCCCAACCAGAGTTTGAATGTCTCTTTAAGCAGACCCAAATACTTTCTCAGCCCTAGTCAATTGCATTCATGAAACATTAGTAACATGTGTTTGGATGATATTTAAATTGCTCCTGCAGTGTCAGGGAAGTAATTTCACGCCCCTGAAGAAACTTGCGAGCTGAGTTGACACATGACCAGTGTTACTAGACAGATGTTCTCCGGTGCCCATAACTGATATTATTTTGCATGTTTGCATATTCCTGGCTGCAGTCTTAACTGGTAATGATCAAATGTTAGCAATTCCTTTTCACCCGAATGAGTGATCATGAGTGATCCCTCACTGAGGATCCACTGTTGCAAATTAACCCTGAGCCAGAATGTATAGGGTTTCCCATCTTATAACATGCATGCTGGGAAAACTGGAGACCTGGACCCGCACAGGCAACATCAGAGAGGGGCTGGGAGAGCAGAATGAAATCCAAAACAGGCAGCCCAGATAAAGCCTTGGTCTGCCCCCCTATGCCCAAAGTGAGGCAAGGTGCCCTCTGCAGCAGCCAATCCTCACAGTGCACTTATTGTCACACGCTGGTGCTGTCAATCACTAAGAGCCCAGCCACAAGAGACATTGGGGCTTATTCCAAGTCGGGCTGTCTGGGGAAAAAAGTGCCGGTATCCGGGGATACCGGCACCTTACCGGACTGCCCGACTACAGGAATGCCGGTGGGTTCTGGGTTACCTCCTGCTAAATGCTGGAGGTAAGCCAGGTGCCGTATCGGTAACGACAGTAACAACGGCAGATCCCCTCATGGAGTCCTATGGGAATCCATGAATGGGGTTCAACACTGCTGTGCCGGCACCAGTAATCTGGACCGGGTACTGGAAATAATATCCCCATTTACTGGTATCCTGGCAACTCTACCGCCAGGATACCGGCAGGGTCGAAAGGAGGCCCATTGTACAGAGAGAGTCTTAAAGGGAAGTAACCCAGCTACATACAGACAAACCATTGCGACCATTTATTTCATTTTGATTGGGAATAGCCTGTTTTTTTAAGCTTGCCCTTCTTGTAACAAATCCACAAAAGTGTTGAACTGTAGCATATGGTCTAGGTGTGCTTATTGGTCACCGGCAACCCTATGGCAGTGCTTACCAATGTGGCTTCCTTATCAACTGATCAGTTGGGAGGTCTTTATGCAGAACAGTATTACTTAAGATTAATTTTAATCTAACCCTCAACGCTTATTCTCCCTTGTCAGCCCCCTGGTGTTAAGCATTGTAAGCTCTGGAGAACTATAAACTGATGAGCTCATGTAAATTCACGAAGCTATGATGTATGATATATAATTGTTTTTGTCCATTCCGGACTGAAATCTGTGTTATAATATGATAAAAAGTTTTTTATTGGCATGAAAGGGTAGACCAATATTGCTGAAGTAAAAACATAGGCTACCGTAAGAGTTGTAAGGAGGAGAGTGTGTCATTTGGTGTTGGTCTTTTTCTGGGTCTCTTATCGAGCTCCTAACCATCTTGGGTCAGACTAGGCACTTTCCTACTGTCACGGGCGAGCGTGGATCTTTTTTATGAGTGATCACAGACGAGTATCTGGTGGCTTATCCTGTGCCTCTCTCCTATTGCCTATGATGTGTAGCACAATTTGTCACACCACAAGCGTTTACTGCAGCGTTCATTGTATAAAGGGGTTGCATATAAATCACCACTTAAGTGTTTGCAAGCATGACATCTGATATGCAAACTGCATTTGTGACACTTTGTTAACTTGTGACCTATCTTGCACCATGGAGACATGACCATGAACTGCCTGTTAACCTACAACAAGAGAGCCATGGTATGTCTTAATCTGCAAGAGATCTACCCGGAGAGCTAGTAAGATGTACTGCTACATCTACCTCTGCAACCTACCTATTCACTAGTGGTTGCAGTTTCAATTCCAGGTGGTTTCACTAGTATCTTTTCTGAGATTGAGAATGACTGTGGCAGTATTGTGTAATAATGTCCCAAGCAGAGAGATCAATTGGTCTGTGGTGTACACTGTTGAAGAGACGATATGGTAGAAATCTACTGTTTAATAACATGTCACTAAGTTGGGCTTCATGTTTATAGGTAATTGTAGATACAAGTCACTTAGTAGTAGTCCCATAGCAAAAGATAAGGGAAAGGGACAGCCGACCATTCAAGCGCCTAGGAGAGAGTCAGGCCTGGGTAACGCATGCTAAGTAAAGAATAAAATTACATTGTAGGTAATTTAGAGCACAACATGAAAAACAATGATTGCAGGAAGTGCAAAGGAAAACTAGATCGCCTGCCAGGAAGTCTCAATTGAATAGGGGATGTCAGAATACATTTTTAGTGCAGCAAGAAGGGAGTTTAAGAGGTTGGAAAGAGCCAGTTAAGGCAAAGCAATAGCTTTCAGTAGACATGTTAGTTAGCAAGAGAAACGTTCAAAAATATGTTGGGATGCAATTGTTCTGTGCATCACGTCTTATAATTTGAGCAATAAAGAAGTTCCAAGTATCCTTGTACTGCATGCGGGTGCTGAGGATCTCCAACTCAAGGATGGCAGTCAAGTGCTAAGATTGATCCACCAAGATCTCATTACCTTAATGTGCATGTTATTACAATAGCATATAGATTTCACCAGTATTAGGGCAAGAACAATTTGGCTAAATACAGCCATTTTTTATTGTCTACTAGCCCAGAATCGTGCACACAACCTAGGCATTCGGAACGTGCTACGATTTCATTATATCTTTTATTCGACATCAAAACATTTGCACAAAAGATCAATACTTCTGTTCAGATGGTGGAAGCTTAAAGCAATTGGAACTTCCATACCAAACTTTGTGTGTTTTATTAATTAGGCTAAAATGTTGTTCTGTACACTGTATTTCACATAGTATATTTCAAATGCCATATGTTAAAGTGTTATAAATTGTGCATACAATGCCAATTTATTTTTATATAGAACAGTGTTATTCAGTAAATGTTCAAGTAGAAATTAGTTTACAGTATGGTTAACCATTGAATGTCTGTGATCGTGTTTAGTACATGTTGGATGTCCTCAACTTTAAACGCATTTGTGGGCTTTTTATGAACAAAAACACCAGTCAACCCTTCCAAACAATTCGTAGTATTTACAGAGGCATAGCTTAGTCACTACTTGCCATGTTCAAAATCAAGACTATACACCAATTCCAAACATACACACTTTCCAATACTAATTACAACGTTCATCAAATATCCATTCTATATGAACAAGATTTAAAAGAGAAGTTATAGTTTAATTCAAATAATTCATGTAGTATACAGAGTTGTAGGACTGATGATGATTTTGAATATCATGATATGTAACCTTTAATTAGAAATGCTTTCTAAGTGTTACATTCGCATACTTTCCATAGATTATCTTGTAATCATTCCATAAATACTGTAAGGAAGGCATGGTATCCATAGTAGACACAAACACAATAGATAAAAGTTTCAAAAACCTTTATTTTGATTTCTTGGTTGGGTTGGTAGAATTCCTAATTGGCCCCAACTCTAGAATGGGAGGAGTCTTGACCATTAAATAACAAAACAAGTCCATGTCAGTCTAGTCAAAATAAAAAGCCTTATACTAAAAAAAATGAACTTTGCCCTCCTTCGTAAAAGAAAATATGTTAAGGGAATGCAAAAGGAAAGTGTCTTAAAAGAAATGTCAGAATGGCTTAGGTAACAGTTCCCTTCTCCCCGTCCAACAGAACAGGGCCTTGAGAGATTCCTAAAAAAGATGGGATAAATGCACAGTTCTATCAGTCTTGTACACTCTGGCTTACTGGTACAATTTAACAAATCAGTCTTGGGCTTCAAGCTTTTTGCCAGTTCCATCAGTTCCGTAGGCTTCGTTTGCCTTGTCACAAATATACAGTTCTTCTCTTGACTTTTACTTTGCCACAATTCAACACAGGCTTCCCTATGCTAGGCCCAAGCCTGTCTTTCTCTTTGTGGGGTTCCCATCACCACACTCCTTCACACCACCTCCCCGTTCTATCTTTTTACTGTCGAAGACTTTCGAAACTGCAAGGATTTTACATAGACGTCTGCATGACCACTTCGACCTCTTTAAACAATTCAACAATATTCCTTATTTCGTAACGCCAATGCCTCTTGGTACTTGTAGTTTCTTATTCTCTTTACTTTGCCTTCTTGGCCTCTTTCAAAGTTCATATACTTTGCCCTCTTGGCATATTCAAATTTCACATGCTTTGCATTTTATTTATTCAACTTTCATTCTGAATCATGGTATACTTCAACTCAGAACACTTTACAGAGACATTCGAATGTGTGATTCCCGCCCGCAGGACTACTGTTACTTTGTATACCTTTTGCTCAATTCAGCAATTCTCATTTTCACTACACATTTTATCGGCACACGCGCAACCTTCGTCTTTTGGTTAGTTTATTTTGCTTTTAACACAGACCAGGCTTTTTTTGCCTTCAATAAATCACTGGTCGTGTTAATCAAGCTTCTCTCTTCAGCGCCGTTGACGCAGCAGTCAAGGCCGGTACCAACGCCGCCTTTGCTCCTCCACAACTCTGTCATTCACCCAGGAGGGTAGCAGGCTACTTTGAAGCATCTTGAAGGTTTTTCCCTTCCGCTCACTTGGTTTGTCTTGGAGCGCTTACGGCTTCCCAAAAGTGTGGAATTCTCACATGGCTCTCAATCGTTCCTTGCACTTGCTGATCAGCCCCTTGGCCTTCCAACTCCCATAAACTGTTTGCATCTGCCCCGAAAGAGCTGCTCCTCGTACTCAGCCTCGCTCAGTGTGCCTGTGCGTACCATCTTTTATCCTGATAGTGTTAACAAGTGGCAGGTGTGCATAGTTAGGCTTACATGCCTGACTCTGTCTGGTCTCATTAAAGGGACAGAGCTGATGCAAGTCACTAGGGGTAATCTTACTGGCCTCATTACTCATCTTCCTCGGCTCAGTAGTGTTGTCAATGTGAAGTGGGGAGAAATTATGGGAGTTGTATTTTCCCATAAAATAAGCAGGGATAGGCGTCAGATGGGTTGTGGAAAAAGGGGTATACCATGTCTCACCATCAGGTGCTTCTCCCCCACTCCACAGCTGATCCTCCCTCGCTTGTCCACCCCCAGGTTCAGGATCCATAAGCAAGCTTCTTGTCCACCCCCAGGGTCGGGATCCAAAAGCCATCTGTACTCAGGTGGGCATGGAAACACCATCTGTTTCCATGCCCACCTGAGTACTGGTTCCCCGGGGACTAGTTTGGGAAACACCTTCTCTCTGGTTTTTAACATACACTTCCCCTATGCAATGTAGACAAATCCATGTTGCTCTGATCTTTACCTTTCCTACGTTCTACTGTGAAACAGTATGGTTGTAAGTCCAGAAACCATCGCATGACATGTGGGTTGGATTCATTGTGCTGGTTTATCCAGACAAGGGGAGAATGGTCAGTAACTAGGATTCATTTTCTTCCCAAGAGGTAATATTTCAGATAGGGATAGGACATTGGATGGCTAATGCTTATAATTCTAACAGCGAATAGTTCTTCTCTCTGGGAAATTATTTGCAACTGGTAAATATAAGATGTTCTAAGCCGTCATGTATTTGGGACAATACAGCCCCCTGTCAGTTTATTGGACGGTCTTTCTCCACTCGGAGTTCCTTCACCCTCCCACAATCAAGGTGTCGCACAACAAAGTGCTTAGCAGATTTAAATTTGGTTATGCCTCCAACCTGTATAACATCATTCAACAAATACTCTCTGCATCACCAATAAGCTAAGAACCAGGCAAGTGTATAGAAATAGTTATATTTATTTACATTTCTACTGTGAATAATAAACAAATTGCAACACCAACCACTAACTCTGTGGCACAACACACAAATGTAGATTACTTGCATCAATTGACTGACATGTATTTCTTAATAGATTTTCAATTACCACAACACACACAGGTTGAATTTTAAGTCAAAACACACGCAGTATTTCTTTGCACATTTACGGATGGGGTACACTTTAAAAACACATTGATTGCTTGGTTTATCACAATGCTCTTTTCTCCCAGCAACCCCCCTCCCAGGCATCAGTTATATATGACCCCTTTGGTTTGAAGGCAAGGTACATGGAGTGGGAATATAATGGGAATTTCGTTTGGGCTTTTTGTTTCAAAGGCAAGGTTTGAGAAATTAACTCGATGGGAAAATCGATTGGGGAACATACATTCAAATGAAATGCAGGGCTTTGGGATTCTTGTTTGGAATGAAAGGGAACATTTGTTTTGCACACACTACATTCACTTGAAAGGCAGAGATTTAGGGATTCTTATTTTGGGATCAAGGACACCCCTCTTCTGTAAGGAAGTCTGGGATTACAGGAAAATAGGCTTACCCACTTTGACTATAATAGCTGTAGCAAACTGGGCATGAAATTTTAACAAAAATGTTACTGTTATCTTTTCTATCTTGGAATTAATTGAATGAACTTTAATTAAATGTGCTAATGGTCTACAGAGTTTCACCCCTCACACACAATTAAATGGAAAGGATTAAGGCAGCTAGTTCCCAACACAATGTATAGGTTTGGGGGATATAGCTACTTACATAGGAGGTCGCTATTCTCGGCCCAAGGGGTCAGCCATATTTCAGATCCTCTTATGGGAATAGGTAGGCAGCTCACGGCTCTGGTCTCTATTCACAGCAAGGTCCCTCCTGCCACAGGGCTCTCTAAGATAGGGTTCACAGCTTCCAGGCAGAAGTCCCCAGCAAGTGTCCCAGAGTCTCCGGTCTACCTGCTCTCCTGGGTGTTAGCCTTCCTTTTTGTCAGCTATCTGTTGTTGTCAGTCTTAGCTTATCTGTCTACTCTCCTAAATGTCAGTCTGGTCTCTTCTTTTTGTCCTTCTGTCCCTCTTTAGGTTGAAAACTGATATAATATAGTGTTGATGACACTTAAATATTATGAATATTCCCACACTACAGATTGCACACCTCGCTTCCTCCCCCTCCCACCAATCTGCCCACTGCCAGTTGATAGGGCAAGGAGTTTAGGAGGTCTGGATTATGGATAAAAGGAGAGTAGAAAAATGCATAATTGCAAAAAAGACATGTTTTCACATTTCTGGTTTCCTCAGAATGTCACTACATGGCAACTATCTGTATTTTTCAGATAACTGTATGAACATATATATAACTGTATGAACATATATATTTTTTAATTCTACATTTTATGGCAAATGGGGGATTACTAATTTTATTGAGGCACGACATTCCTATGAGGAGCTATCATTTCCTGTGGTTTATTCCTGAGCTGAAATAGTTATAAATATCAAACCTCACAAAACACACACTAGTTTGTCTTTATATCAGCTCACCAACTTTCAAGTGCCTCTGAATTATGAGAAGGCCTGGATCATGGTTTTCTTCCTAACTCAAATTCAATACATCACATAAAAATAAGACATACATAGAACTGACAGGCATCTTATGGCCTTCGAAATTAGTCTAGAATGAACCATCACAATGTACAGTTTTCATGTTATGAATGAAACCGTGTCCCATGTTATTTCAATGGCAATACATTCATATGGAAAGTTGTAGTTTCATATTCCAAGCAAATCCACACAGTTCTATTTTCCTCAGAAACATGTGTCCTGAACATCTGCTTATCAGTTTTTCCTGTTTCTGCACAGTTTTTGAAGATCCATTAATGGATCTGAGAAGCAATTTATTGGGGCCAAGATGGCCCTGGAAGCTAATTTCTGTTGGCTGCCTTGTCTGAACCTTCTGCAATTTTGATTGAACTCTTTGTATTTATTTGCATTTTAACCTGAAAACCAGACCGGTTTCCTTGGTGGGCCCAGCCCTAAGGCCTTGAGTTCAAATATTTAGAGGCACAGACCTTTCAGTTTAGTGGGGAAAACAAGCTGCATCCTTAAACAGAAAGGATAGCATTTCAAATCGACATAATATGTTTAACATGTAGCATTTTGCATTGCATCCTGGCCTGCTGTCCATGAATAAAGTCTTTCTTTAATACAATGGTTGAAAAGATACGAGTCTCACTTTCAGCATTATTCACACATAGGCCACAGTTAACTTTCGAAACCATTGTTCCCTTCTACAAGTAGGCCTCTCCTTTTAAATGATGGCATTTTGAATGTTGAAAAGTACGTGTTTTTATTTGTGACAATTGCAAAGGGCTTGGCTTCACTTTAAATTTCTGGATGCCAGTCTTGTGCTGCATTGAAGTCAATGTAACGTGGTGCTATCTGTTTCTTAAAGTGAAATTGTAGCTTTTCATATTTTATGAAAACAGCATGTTCAGCCACACATCTTTTGCAATGCATTGGGCACATCCAGGAGTTTTACATGCTCAGGCACATTTTCCTTCCCTTGAGCACATGCCTATTTTTGTAAAGTTGAAAGAGGTCAGTTTTCGTTCATTCACTAGGCCTTATGTTGGAAAACAATGTTTTGAACTGGCCTGCATTCCAATGAGTCTCAACATCAGCCTGCTTCATTCTCACAAAATGGCCTCTCAGCCTGTCACTCTGGGGCTGAATTTGCACCACACATATCCCCCCATCCCTTGGATCTTTAACTCTGGTCACTCATAGGGAAGTGAAAGGTAGAGTGGGGTTTTTGTTTTCGTTTTTGCTTTTTATTTATGGTGTTCCTCCATGGAGCACGTGCTCTTACTCTCCTATTCCCATCCTAAGGGAGTGGGCACTCTGGTCTATACTCCCATCTCTTTGGAATTTGGGGTTTGGTCCTGGAACCCCTGCCTCTTTGGAATCTCCTACCTCCAGGCTGTGAAGGTAAATTATTGCGTCTGCAGAGAGCAGTGAAAGAGAGGTTAAGTATATTATACAGTACTTCTTTCCCCCGGTAATAGGCATACAATTTGTAAACAAAACCACATCACACATTGACATTGATATTCAGTTAGATGAACATTTCTACAAATTTCTCTAATTTGTATCCATTCCTCTTGAGTTTGAATTGTTATACTCCCTGAATATATGTAATATTCTCCATCCAGTTTTCTATTCTTTCCATTCATTCTTCAGATGGTTGCTGTGCTCTACCCTCACTGGGCTCCTCAATCGGACATAACGTCTGTCTAGGGTGACAGCTCTTCAACTGATTGATATGGACACATTTCTCTTCCGTATGTTCTCCTTTAGGGATGCAGATCTCATAGGCAACCGGGGAAATGTTATTGAGGATTTCAAAGGCACCGCCCCAAGAGGGAAGAAACTTCTGCTCCTTAGTCTGGTTCCTTTGAAAATTGTACAGGTAGACCCTGTCGCCTTCTTCGTACTCCTTCTTGGTCTTTAGGTCATAGGCTTTCATTCCTTCCGACAACTTTTCTAAATTGTGCTGAGTATAAGTAAAAGCGTGCTGAAGGTGTTTCCTTGAATTCTTCAATGTACGCATGGGTAGTGGAGAGGTTTATCTGTGTGCTCTTGATTTCTGTAGAGCAGATGTTGCGGTAGCACCATCTTTCGTCCAGCCATGCCATGAGCTCAAATGGAATCTACAGTTGTGTTCACCATGCACTCCTATTTGGGGTGTTTCCTTAAATTCGGATAATGTTAAATAGAAAACCGTGCTTTTAATAAATTTAAGGTGCAGGGGCGATAACAGTCAACCCTGGCATATGGGGTGTGAGATAAATGCAAACAAGATAAGTTCCAAATGGAGGAACTCCCGTCTGCTGCACACTTTCACAAGCTCAAAAAATGAGCCAAACAGTCTAGGTACATTTTGTACATACTGCAAATATGTAATATTCTTAAGCTTTTTCAAATCTATTCATTTATACATGCAATCAATCTGTGGTCCTTAATGATACTCATTATGACATCGTTTTTTAGAGAAGAATATTTCTTCATCTGTAGTTTTATTTTTCAATTATTCAATTGTTCATAAGTGACCCAATGCGTTTCGAGACATTCATCTCTTCTTCAGGGGCATATTCAATGTTTCAATCAATCACATCTAAAGAAAAGATTCCAAAAAACATACAATTATTTTTTTGTAAACTCATGTCTAGTAATCATAATCCATCTCTTCCGTCAATAATACATCCACAATTTACAAAACGTATTCACTAGGTATTAGACCTCATTGAGTGTCTTAAATTGAGTATATGTTAGTTGGTGAAGCACCTATTTGGATATTGCTAGCTTACAACAGTCACTGTCTCAAAATTAGAATCGGGTCCTCAACCTGAACCTGTAACCTGATGTTAGATGAGGGTTACCAGACACCATTGACTTTTTTTCTTTTATTACATGGTAAATAGTGCTAAAACCATTAATGATTATTGTGTTTTGTGTCATCTCTTAATTATTGTGTTCACATTACTCTCGGTGACATAGATAAAACATTGTCCATAGCTTGAGCTAGAGAGCTTGTTTAACCACCCTCCCTTTGGAGAAGTGAGCTGTATAAGTGTCTTTTGTGGAGGACCCTCCATTGTCCACATCAATCCTTATCGGTATAGTCTAAGGAAATGTCAGATTGGCATGTGGAGGTTAGGGGAGACATCACAAAGTAGAAAATCTTACCCTCAGTAGGTAAAAAAGCGCCAAAACGTTTGCGAGTGGCTACTAGAAAAATAGGCTGGAAGGATGCAAACGTGGCAGTGGATTAACACAGTTGCGGTAATCTATGAAAAAAAACATATATTTAAAAATATATTAAAAAAGGTAGGTTGGAGTAGTCCTAAAACCAAAAGGATTCGAGGGGGATCCAAGTCCTAAATGAATTAACGCTTACCTTATAGAGCGGTAACAGTAAGTAAGTAGAACTTCTCATGCCCGTTCCTGTGTAAAGTATGATTTCTATGATGGCCGTCTTAAATGGCGGCGCTTAGAGGTGATGTCATCACGTTATTACGTGACGTGACATCACCCATGTTAACATAGAGGTCTGTGCGTGCAGATTGCTATACCAAAGGTGTTATGATGATTATGGAGGGACAATTAGATACTCGAATTAAAGGAAGGTTGGTGATACTAAGGCGTGACGTAACCCATGTCAGCAGATTGGTGTCACCTTTGTCGATACTGAATATTGCACAGATATTTTTACAGAAAAAATATTTTTAAAGGATGGACTAGCAGAAGTCCTGATTTCATAATGGTGGATAATATTGAGTATCCTGGTAGACTCAGACTATGGGTCCACTTGTCGTAATTAATGAGTAAAGAGGAAAACACATTTTTTTGGGAGGACCTAAAGTCCTTTCCTGCGCATAATGATGGTGTAAAGATCTTAAAGACTCAAAGGGGAAAAAAGGGGAGGATGATGATTCCTAAGGACAAAGAGATTTTGTATGTCCTAGATGACCTTGGTAATCGGGGAAAGCAAGAGAGAGATCCCCTCTAGTACAGAAAAGTGCAAGAAGAAGGTACTGACCTATTGGAAGTGTTCGTTAATCCAAAGGATTTGTTGTGCAGCCCCTAAGTGGATACTGTATATTCTCAATGGCTCAACATGCTCAAGTATGAGCTTTCTGATTCAAATGTGCAAAATGGCATTCTGTATATGTATCTAACATGCTCACATGTGGTTTACTATCCCTAGTGGAAGGTATATATATTCTGGACAACATAGTCTGGGTGCACCGTAAATCTCATATTCTGTCTTACAATTGTAAGACTTGCAATCTAAACGGTTCTAGTTGCCATATTTCAAACCAGAAGTTACATCTTTCTGATTTACAATACATAATAGAGGGTTTTTTCTAGACAACATAGTGTGAATATGCCTTTGTTTACATGTTCTGTCTCACAACGGTGAGACTTGCAATCTAGATGGTCCTAGCCACAATGTTTTCAAACCAGTCATTACTTTATAGCATATTATATCACTTGGATACTGATTGTGACATCTCCAATGGTTTGAATACCTGCAAACCGCAATGGTTCCCTCTTATTTGTTTATTTGTTGGATGGAGTTAAGTTGTGCAATGTGCAAATGAGCCATACGGGGGGTTTCTAATAGAACAGGGAATATTAAATCTCCAGTAGCTAGACACTTCAAAGAAAATAGACACAACATATCCCAATTACGAGTGGTGGTCCTCAAGGTCATTCGACTATCTCCTTGAGGGGGGTATTTAGCCAAAATATTTGCAGAAAGAGAACTGTATAGGATACACAAATTGGACGCAATCGCCCCATAGGGCCTAAATGAAGATTTCTATTTGGGACCTTGCCTGTAGAAACCCCCGCTGTATGGCACATTTGCACAATGCACAACTTAATAACATCATCCAACGAAAAAAACAAAAAGCGGTAACCATTGTGGTTTGCAGCTATTCAAACCACTGGAGATGTCACAATCAGTATCTAAGTGATATAATATGCTATAATGTAATGACTGGTTTGAAAACATTGTGGGTAGGACCATCTAGATTGTAAGTCTCACCGTTGTGAGACAGAACATGTAAACAAAGGCCTATTCACACTATGTTGTCTAGAAAAAACCCTCTATTATGTATTGTAAATCAGAAATATGTAACCTCTGGATTGAAATATGGCAACTAGAACAGTTTAGATTGTAAGTCTTACAATTGTAAGACAGAATATAAGATTTACTGTGAACCCAGACTATGTTGTCCAGAATATATATATACTTTCCACTAGGGATAGTAAACCAAAACATGTGACGATGTTAGATACGTATACAGAATGCCATTTTGCACATTGGAATCAGAAAGCTCATACTTGATCATGTTGAGCCATTGAGAATATACAGTATCCACGTGGGACTCCACAACAAATCCTTTGGATTAATGAACACTTCCAATATGTCAGTACCTTCTTCTTGCACGTTTCTATACTAGAGAGGATCTCTCTCTTGCTTTCCCTGGTTATTAAGGTCATCTATGACATACAAAATCCCTTTGTCCTTAGGAATCATCATCCTCCCCTTTTTTTTTCCTTTCAGTCTTTAAGATCCTTACACCATCATTATGCGCAGGAAAGGACTTTAGGTCCTCCCAAAAAAAATGTTTTCCTCTTTACTCATTAATTACGACAAGTGGACCCATAGTCTGAGTCTACCAGGATACTCAATATTATCCACAATTATGAAATCGGGATTTCTGCTAGTCAATCCTTTAAAAAATATTTTTTCTGTAAAAATATCTGTGCAATATTCAGTATCGACAAAGGTGACACCAATCTGTTGACATGGGTGATGTCACGCCTTAGTATCGCCAACCTTCCTCTAATTTGAGTATCTAATTGTCCCTCCATAATAATCACAACACCTTTGCATACCAATCCGCACGCACGGACCTCTGTTTACATGGGTGACGTCACGTAATAAAGTGATGACATCACCTCTAAGCGCCGCTATTTAAAATGGCCATTTTAGAAATCATACTTTACACAGGAACGGGCATGAGAAGTTCTACTTACTTACTGTTACCGCTCTATAAGGTAAGCGCTAATCCATTTAGGACTTGGATCCCTCTCGAATCCTTTTGGTTTTAGGACTACTCCAACCTACCTTTTTTTAATGTTTTTATCTATACTTTTTTTTCATAGATTACCCCAACTGTGTTAATCCACTGCCACGTGGATGCCTTATCTTCGTTTGCATCCTTCCAGCCTATTTTCTAGTAGCCACTCGCCAACGTTTTGGCACTTTTTAACCTACTGCGAGGGTAGGATTTTCTACTTTCTGATGTCTCCTCTAACCCCCACATGCTAATCTGACATTTCCTTAGACTATACCGATAAGGATTGATGTGGACAATGAAGGGTCCTCCACAAAAGACTCTTATACAGCGCACTTCTCCAAAGGGAGGATGGTTAAACAGGTTCTCTAGCTCAAACTATGGACAATGTTTTATCTATGTCACCGAGAGTAATGTGAACACAATAATTAAGAGATGACACAAAACACAATAATCATTAATGGTTTTAGCAGAGTTTACCATGTAATGTAAAGAGACTGCATATATTCTTCGCACTAAATAAAAGAAAAAAAGTCATTGGTGTCTGGTAACCCTCATCTAACATCAGGTTACAGGTTCAGGTTGAGGACCTGATTCTAATTTTTAGACAGTGACCGTTGTAAGCTAGCAATATCCAAATGGGTGATTCACCAACTAACATATCCCCAATTTAAGACACTCGATGAGGTCTAATACCTAGTGAATACGTTTAGCAAATTGTGGATGTATTATTGACAGAAGAGATGGACTCAGTACACAAATTAAATTTATGGATTATAATTACTAGACATAATGAGTTTACAAAACAAATAATTTTATGTTTTTTGGAAATTTTTCTTTAGATGTGATTGATTGAAAAATTGAATATGCCCCTGAAGAAGAGATGAATGTCTCGAAACGCGTTGGGCCACTTATGAACAATTGAATAATGGAAAAATAAAACTACAGATGAAGAACAATTCTTCTCTACAAAACTGTCTTGATGTGTATCATTAAGGACCACAAATTGATTGCATGTATAAATGAATACAATTGAAAAAGCTTAAGAATATTACATATTTGCAGTATGTACAAAATTTACCTAGACTGTTTGGCTCATTTTCTGAGCTTGTGAAAGTGTGCAGGGGACGGAGGTTCCTCCATTTGGAACTTATCTTGTTTGCAATGAGCTCAAATGGAGACATTTTTGTTGCAGGAGATGGAGTGGACCTAATGGCCATCAGGACAAACGGTAATCGGGTGTCCCAACTAGGTCCAGAGTCCACCACTAACTTCAAGATGCCCACAGTTGTCTTATTGTAACTCTCTCAACTCTCCCGCTGCGGCTGGGTGGTAGGAAATTTGGAGTATTCTTTTTACATCTAGAATCTCTGACATCTTGGTCATCATCTTGCTAGTAAAATTACTTCCTCTGACCTACTCAATCCTTTGTGGGAGGCCAGAACAATCTGACCTACTCAATCCTTTGGAGGAGGCCAGAACAAGAAAAGATGTGGTTTATCATTAGTGCGGCAGCTGTCACCGCCTTACAATTCGGGCCGGAAGACCTTCTACCCACTTGGTAAACAAACATGATACTGTCAACATGCATTGATTTCCTCTAGAGGAGTGAATCACTGGCCTGATGAAATTGACTTGCAAATCCGACCAAGGCAGTCTCCTTCCCCTTTTTTGTAGGGGAGCTGTGTGTGTGTTAGAGAACTTGGCTGAAACTGAGCATACACAAGACACTCCTTTTAAGTAGAGGTCCTCATGCTTGTGCGGCCAGTATGCCACCACGCACAAGTTTTGTGTCGTTTGAAACCCCCCTATGACCGGCAGTGGCTGTGTCATGGACGTGACTCAACATAAGGCTTTGATATGAGGGTAGGTACCACCGACTGGTCAAGTCCAGATAGGGATCTCCTTACCAACGTCTTGAATTCAGAGCATTTTGGAAAACTTCATCAACATCCAGAGATCCTTTTTCCTAATATAATCTGAATTCTGTCAGAGGAAAATTCATGGGGTCTTCAATATGTTGAGCACAGTTCCCAGTAATCGGGTCCTCTTTTTGTGCAGTAATCAAATCTGCATCTGCAGTTTCTTTAGTCCACTGGGCAGGTAAGTTCATTGTTGGCATGGGTTTGGGACTTGGTGACAGCAGTGACTTGGATTTCCCCCAACAGCGATTTGATTTCTTTGAAATCCCTGTGAATGGCTCTGGTTTTTGACAACTGGTCAGCCAAGTAATTTCCAGTCTTGTCTGGTCCCTCTATTTTGTAGTGATCTCTGATCTTTTTTCAATAGATGGTCATCTCATTAGTGGTTACCAGATCATCAATTGATTGGATTAATTTCCCATGATTTAGCGGTTTGTTTGCACACAGCATGCCTCGATCTTTCCAGTAAATCAGGTGTTCCACAAACTCATTCCTGACATAATCAGAGTCAGGGATTATGTTCAGTTTTTTGAGTTGGTGGTATGCTGCAGTGAGGATGGCTTGATGTACCGCCATCAACTCTGCCACTGACTCCTTTATGTCCCTCTATTGTACCCAGCAGAGGGTTCTGGGATATCATTCACCCAGGCATTACACACTACTATTTCCTTTTCCCCCCGTTATTGTCAACATGGTAGGAGTACTCAGCCACATAAACTGTGGGTATCCCCTGACACATGTTTTCCTCATGGACTTTGTGCGGGGAAGAAAGGTGCGCATCCATATTGTCATTGGTCCTTGAGACCGTTTTCTTGAGCTCAGTCATGCAAGTCAGCCAATACTTGCGCTAGAGAACTCTTATTTTTTGGCCATATATGATCTCCATAGGAAAGCCTTGCATGGACAGAATACAGGATGTAATTTTGGAATTACTTACGTTCCCTGTTCTGATTCAGTCACCTTGTAAATATTGCAAGGGTTGGTGAAGAGTCTCCACAACTATGTGCTCTCCCTGGATAAACAGGCAGTCATTTTTCAATGCCCACACCATTGCCAGCAGTGCCTTTTCGCAATCATTGAATTTTTCCTCCACAGATTATGAGATGGCTTTGTTGACCTTGTCGTGATTTTGATAAAATACCACTGTTAGGCAGGTATCTGAAAACCCTTTCTCCAAGAAGAACTTGTTATTCTCCAGCATGGGGTCTGGCATGGATTCACATGCTCATGAATATTCCCCGTCGTCAGGCTGGGAATCCTCGGTAAAGAAAAAACCAGTATCAGTTTCGTTTCTGATCTGTCTTTCGTAGTAGTAACCAATCACTGGTCTCTGCGTCATACTGACCACAGCCAATGACTGCCCTCTACCTAAGCACCGCCTCTGGCAGCCATCTTCAGATTTTTACCGCACGTTCATGTGTTGGGATCCTCGTGCTATTGCTCTCGAGCGTTAGTGCTATTTTTTCACGTTTTTTCTCAGTCAAAAGAGCCTCAAGCTCCACCGACTCTCCATCCGATCAATGGGGACCCGTGTCGGATTCGTCTACGCCCCTCAAGGGTGAAGATTCGTCGAGCTACGCTTTTGGAGGACTCCAGAAGTTTCTCAGGCCCGGTCATGGCCCAGGAGAAGGGAAGCTCGACGCCCGGAAAGCTGTTCAGGGTCTGCCCTGGATGCCAGCTGCAAAACGTCTTCAAGGAGGACGAACATTCTTTTTGTCTTTACTGCCTACATGAGGACAAGACGCACGTGGAGAAGGACTGCGTTTTGCGGCAACATGTCGGAGCGGACCATGAAGGACCGCCATCAACGTCTCGCCAACTGGCTGGAAGGGAAGAGCCCGTCCGGCGAGAAGAAGAGGAAGAAATCCGAGCGGTCTTCTAAGACCTTTGAGGACGCCCCGGCGACGGGGGTCCAACATAAGGCCAAGCACCGCGAGTCCGCTGGCACCGGGAGCGCCGAACGGTCGGGCTCTACGGGCGCCAGGTTGGGCGCACCCTCCCCGGCACCATCAACCACGAGCCAACGCTCTGGGTCGGGTAAGAGGAAGGCCGAGCACCCGGCGAGGCTCATAGAGAGGCCCCGGTCGAGCTTGAAGGCGGAGGGGGAGCAAGGCACTGTCCCCCCCTCAAGGATAAGGCGGTGAGCGCACCTAAGGTGGTGAAGGCCTTAATCCATCCGGCCAAGCCCTCTATCGAGTCTGTCGCGGCGGCCCTGGCTCAGCCTGTGGAGGCTACGCCAGTGGTGGCGACCTCGGGGCTCAGAGTCTCCCTGCCACCTCGGCGGGAGTCCTCTTTTGTGCCCATCGATAGGACCCCCGTGAAATCCCCCGTGGGGAAGAAAAAGGGGGGGCAGGGCGTCGTCGTAGATTCGGCCTCAACCTCGGAGGAGGAGCTGGTCGAAGTCTTAAGCCACGGCCTCGGCGTGGAAGAAGACCGGCCCGTCGGGATGGATCCCGACGCAGGTGACGACATCGTCGAGGGTACCGACGGGGCCCCTGATCGCCCGTCGGATTCCCCTCTGCTAGCGCAGCGAGACAGCTCGGCAGCCATTTTGTTGGCTATACAGTCCTTATGCTCAGAGATAAGGACGAGACTACCGTTGCCGACGGAACCTCTCCCGTCGGGAGACCCGGAACCGGGACCTTCTGGGGTTCCCCCTACCAAGAAAAGAAGGATCCACCCTCCTCCTCCTTTTCAGCCGTCGCGCCCCTTCCAGCCCTCCTCCCCGTCCACCCGAGGGGATGATACGGGGACTGACACGGCAGCGACGGGTACGGACGACGAGGTATATGACGAGGATGTACCGTCATCGCCTCCCACCAGGGCTTCTCCGCCCGACGAGATTGGATCGTTCCACTCCATGATCGCCAGGGCATCCGAGCTTTTCCAACTCTGCCCTGAGGAGAAGAAGAAGGAAGGTTTCCTTTATCAGCGGCGCGAGGCCAAGAGGAAGACGGTCCTCGCAGTGCCTCTATTGGACGACATTTGGGATGAGGGCCTCACCCTCCTCAAGAACCCTTCCACAACGCCAGCTAGAAGGGACCGGTACGAGAAAAAGTACCGGGTCCCGGACACGGCCCCCCTGTGCCTCCGGGCGCAGCCTACCCCGGACTCCGTCGTCTCCGCGGCGGCCAGGAAAAAAGTGTGGGGGGGGTGCGGCCTCCACATCGACTTCCCCACCGGACGGCGAGGGAAAGAAATTGGACGCTGTGGGACGCAGAGTCATCTCGTCTGCAGCGACGACTATTAAAGCTGCCAACGCCTTGGCTATCGTGGCCCGATACGACAGGGAGCTCTGGTACAAACTGGCTCCCCTGCTGGACTTCTTGCCGGACGACAAGAGGGCAGAGGCCCTGGAGATCCTGCAGGAAGGTGAGGTGGCTTCGGACCACGCCATTACCGTTGCGACGGACATCGCCGACACTGGGTTCCGCCAGTTGGGCAACGGCGTTTGCCTTAGGCGGCGTGGATGGCTCAAGGCTACGGACTTCCGTCAAGACGTTCAGACCAGAGTCCTGGACATGCCCTTTGATGGGAACAACCTGTTTGGGAAAACAGTGGATGATTCCCTTCAGGCCATTAAAGCGGACACCGAGACGGCCCGGGCCCTTGGAGTTCTGCAACAACGACGGACGCCCTTTCGGAGAAGCGGAGGCAAGGGCGCCTCAAAAGGTTCCGGCGGCGGTTTCTCCTCCTACCGTCAAGCGGCCCGCTCGTCGTCTCAGGAGGCCTACAGAGGACGAGGCAAGTCTGGCGGACCCCGCCGTCGTCGCCAAGGACAAGGCGGCAAAGCCTCGTCGAAGCAGGATTGAACCGGCCGTGGGGTCGGGCCTCCACTGAAGCACCCCGGTGGGAGGCCGGCTGGCGAGCTTCGCAGCGTGTGGGAGTCCATCTACACCGACCGTTGGGTGCTGGACGCCTTGGCCCGGGGCCACGCGCTCGAGTTTCAAAGAAAGTGTCCGCGCGCCCCCCCTGTGGCCAGGAAAGAACTTCACGTCCCTCAACTTCTCCTGGAGGTAAAGGCGATGCTCAGGAAGGGCGCCATCGAACTCGTCCCAAAGAGGCTTCGGGGCTCCGGAGTTTACTCGAGATACTTCCTCGTGAAGAAGAAGACGGGGGGGATGGCGCCCCATCCTGGACCTGCGACGTCTGAACAAGTTCATCAAGGCGCAAAAGTTCCGGATGGTCACCCTCCAGCACGTCCTGGGTCAGCTGGAGGAAGGAGACTTCCTGTCGTCGTTGGATTTGGAGGATGCCTACTTCCATATTCCCATCCTGAAGGGGCACCGAAAATTCCTCAGGTTTGTGGTCCAAGGGCGTCATTACCAGTTCAAAGCCCTCCCCTTCGGACTACGGTCGGCACCCAGGGTGTTCACCAAGTGCCTCGCACCGGTGGCGGCGCAGCTGCGCCGCGAAGGGATCCACGTCTACCCCTACCTGGACCACTGGCTCATCCGAGCCAAGACAAGGGAGCACGCCGTGGTTCACACGGCAAGGACCGTCCAACTTCTCACGGACCTCGGATTCTCCGTGAACTACGCCAAATCCCACCTGGTACCCGCGCAAGACGCTCTGTTTCTGGGAGCGAGGCTCAACACAGTGTCCCTTCTGGCCTCCCCGTCGGAGGAGAGGACCAGGACCATCCTGGGCAAGGTGCAGCGGATGTTGGTGGCCGACACGGCCAAGGTGAGGTCCATCAAGTCCCTCCTCGGAATGATGTCTTCCTGCATCTACCTCATTCCCATGTGCAGGCTCCGGATGCGCCCGTTGCAGGCGTTCCTGGACGCGCGCTGGATCCAAACGACGGGCAGCTTCGAGGAAAGGATCCCACTCGACGAGAGTTTCCGACGAGCGATCCGGTGGTGGGGCACCCGCGCGCATCTGACGGCGGGCATGGACTTCCAGACCCCAGCCCACCAGGAGACAGTGACCACGGATGCCTCCCTGGAAGGGTGGGGAGCGCACACTGAAAATCTGCACGCAAGAGGCCTTTGGCTCCCGACGGAGAAATCCTTACATATCAACGTCCTGGAGCTCCGTGCAGTGTTTTGGGCCCTCAGGTCCTTCCTTCCGTCCCTCAAGGGCAAGGTGGTGAGGATCTTCACCGACAACACCACCACCATGTTTTACATCAGGAAACAGGGCGGAACCAGGTCCCCAGCACTGTCCAAGGAGGCGCAGGACCTGTGGCATTGGGCAGTCGCCCAAGGGATGTTTCTGGTGCCGTTTCATCTGGCAGGGATAAAAAACACCATCGCCGACTCACTCAGCAGGGAGCTGCGCTCGTGCCACGAGTGGGAACTACGGCAGGATCTAGTGGATCGCCTCTTCCGACGGTGGGGCACACCCCAGATCGACCTGTTCGCGACGGCGACGAACTCCAAGTGCCGGAGGTTCGCCAGCAGGTTTCCCCAGGCGAGGAGCATGGGCGATGCTTTCTCGTTCCCCTGGGAGGGCCTGTTCCTCTACGTGTCCCCTCCTTTGCCACTGCTAATCCGGCTCGTCAACCAGCTCAAGAGGTCACGGTACAGGATGATCCTCGTCGCACCTGCGTGGCCGAGGCAGATATGGTTCCCGGACCTTCTGGACTTGTCAGCGTCCCCGCCAATCAAGCTGCCGGTGGACGCGGATCTGCTCTCCAGGGAAGGAGGCGCCATCCTCCACCACGACCCGAAATCGCTGAACTTGCAGGCCTGGCTCCTGCAGCGCTAGAGTTTGGAGGATACGACATACCGGCCGACTGCAGAGAGGTTCTTGCAAAGGCCAGGGCGTCCTCGACTCTTAAATGCTACGGACACAAATGGAAGAGGTTTTCTGTCAGGTGCCACGCACAGAAGATTAACCCTCTACGGATTACGGCTCCCCAAGTACTGCCGTACCTGCTGACGCTGGCCAAAGCTGGACTGGCACACGCGTCCATCAAGATTCATCTTGCTGCGATCTCCCGATACACCAGAACCACGGGCCGGTCGTCCCTGTGGTCTCATCGTCTGGTGAAAGAGTTAATGAAGGGACTGTTCAGATCGTTCCCGCCGGCGAAGGCGCCGGCCCCGGCGTGGGAGCTCAACGTGGTGCTGACCAAGCTCATGGGACCTCCGTTCGAGCCTCTGCACTCGGCCCCGTTGAAGTTTCTGTCGTGGAAAACAGCGTTTCTTGTGGCCATCACCTCTGCACGACGGGTGGGAGAGATCCAGGCCCTTTCCTGCAAGGCCCCGTACTTGACTTTTCACGACACGAGGGTAGTGCTCAGGACGCACCCCTCCTTCATGCCCAAGGTACCGTCGGACTTCCATCTCAACGAACCCTTGGTGTTGCCTGTGTTCTTCCCGTCGCCTTCGTCGCCGGCTGAGAGGACTTTGCACTCGATGGATGTGGCGAGAGCGCTGAAGTTCTACGTGGACCGCACGAAGTGTTTTCGGAAGACGTCACAACTCTTTGTGAACTTTGGACCTGTCAATCAGGGGAAGGCTCTCTCGAAGGCTTCCATTTCCAGATGGCTCTCCGGCTGTATCATGTACTGTCATCGGTTGGCAAACCGACCGCTGCCTGGCCGTCCGAGAGCCCATTCCACCAGAGCGATCGCAGCTACCACGGCGTTCCTTTCTGGTGTGCCCCTGCTGGACATATGCAGGGCTGCTACGTGGAGGTCGACGCACACCTTCACGAAATTCTACTGCGTCGATCGGGATTCCAGGGAGGAGTCCAGGGTCGGCCAAGCAGTGCTGCGCAACCTGTTCGCCTGAGGTGAGCCTGGTGAGGAGGTAAGATGCTTAATGTTGAGTTTGATGTAATGCTTAATGTTGAGCCTTTGCCACCTCCCGTGGTTGTGCATGTGTGTACTGCTATGTATTCTTTATTCATGAGCATGTGAATCCATGCCAGACCCAATGCTGGAGAAGGAACAAGTTACTTACCTGTAACTGTTGTTCTCCAGCATGGGTCTGGCATGGATTCACATGCGAACCCTCCCGCCTACCCCTCTGCGGCTCTTCACTTGGTCATACTGCCACTTCACGTGCTCCCAAATCTGAAGATGGCTGCCAGAGGCGGTGCTTAGGTAGAGGGCAGTCATTGGCTGTGGTCAGTATGACGCAGAGACCAGTGATTGGTTACTACTACGAAAGACAGATCAGAAACGAAACTGATACTGGTTTTTTCTTTACCGAGGATTCCCAGCCTGACGACGGGGAATATTCATGAGCATGTGAATCCATGCCAGACCCATGCTGGAGAACAACAGTTACAGGTAAGTAACTTGTTCCTTCTTAATGGGGTAAGCTAAACGAGGAGCTTGGGAAAGGCTTCTTTCCAGTTTTTACTGCCTCGGTTTGTTCCAGACCCCACTTCTACTTGACTCTGGCCTTTAATAAATGAACCAAAGGTCGAGTGACCTCAGCGTAGTCTGCAGTGAACTTTCTTCTATAATTAGCGAGTCCAAGAAGGCTTAATAATTCTTGCATAATAGTAGGGTCTTTCAATTTCAATAAGACTTCCACCTTTTTCTCTTGGGGTCAGAGACCCTCAGGGGTGATCACATGCCCTAAGAAGTTCACATAGGTATTAGACCACTGTGCCTTCTGGAAGGACAGTTCCACTCCAGCTTTCGGCAACTGGTTCAGAACATAGCGTTTTTCTGCTATATGTTCCTCCATAGTTGAGCTCTTGATCAGAACATTATCCACATAGGCCAGGTTTCCCTTTTGCCCAAATTGGGCATGGCCTTGTGTCGGAAGATGTTAAATCTGTTGCCAGAGTTCATGTATCCAAAGGGGGTTTAGGTCCACATGTATTGCTGCCCCCGAAGGTAAAGGCAAACTTGTACTGGTCTTTCCTACTCACGGCTACTGTCCAGTAACGTTTGGTCAGGTCAATGGCGGTGAACCCGTAGGCCCTTTAAGCGAGGTAACAATTTATCGTATGGATGGGGATGCAGAAGTTACTCTTACACTAATGAGACTGACTCAGAAAGTTGACAAAACTTAGCCTTTTTATTTGCAATTTTCTAAAATGGGGAGTACAACGCACATCAATGGACATCCACTCAAGTCTCAACGTTTCACATGAAAAAACACATAACTTATAACAAAAACTTGTCATCAGTAATGTCATACTACGTGGCAAAATAAGAAAACCTATTTGAGGTTGTAATAGGCTTACTGGGAATATCTAGGTATACTTTCTATGTGGGATAAGATCGTGATTGGATCTCTGACACCAGGTGAACAACTTATGCTCACCCCTAGTGCAAGTCATCTTCGCTGTCATAAATTACATAATGTTTCATTGGCTTTCAAACTATAGGGCTCTTTACTATGTGTCACTCTATAATCGGTTGGCACGCTTGTACCCTTCTTGAATATTCCACTCACTAGCAGCACACAAGCTGGTACCCCAGGTGCTTGTGGGTGGACTTGACCATGCCATACCACCTAGTTAGCCCACCATCTATCATCACTTCTACGGTCTGCCATTCGAATTGTCTTTGAACTCGGCCTTGCAAAGTATCGCTTTGCACTGAGAATAAAGTGGAGCACAGTCTTATCTCCAGTCTTGATGTGGCTTGCCCAAAGTCTATTTCTATCTACACCATGTGACAGGAGACTGTTTTAGCACCTTTCTTGTATGTAATGCTATTAAATGAATAAGACTTGGCACTCAGTGTTTTTCCATTGCACCTCAACAGGCACTTGCCTCGCTTCTCACATTCATTGTATCTTCTCAAATAGATAACCAGTTTCTTGGCTGCCTCAACCCTTGACACTGGGCCAGACAAGCCTTCTCGACTCTTCCTTCATTGTCGGCCGTCTTTCTTTACTTACAGCCCTTTCTGCTCATCGGATCCCAGTTTGCTAATGTGGAACATCCAGATTTTCTAAGTGTGTGTGTGTGTGTGTGTGTGTGTGTGTGTGTGTATATGTATAAATATATTAAAGAAAAAGGAGGAGAGAGGGAAGACCGCACTCTCCACGGATCCAATCAAGTAAATCAATCCAAGAGGAAAAAAGCACAGCTCACAAGAGGATATTGGAGAACATATTTAATGGAAACAGCACATGATGTACAAAACTGTAACGCTCACCTGGCTCCCACGGAGGCGCTGGTCTAGTCTGGGTTGCTGTGGCCTCTTCAAGCGTGATGCGCAGAACTCGGACCACCGATTGAACAGGACCCCCAAATCTTGCTTGTCTGGCCCGTAGGAATATCCTTCTGCAGACGAGAAAGGGGATTAACTGTCTGCAGAATAGTGTGCTTGCTCCCCACTTTCCCCCTTCGTTCTTCTCTGACTTCCTCCAAAACCCCTGGTTTAAGCTCACCTTATGGTTTGGAAGGATGAACTCTCCATCCTGCTTCTGGTGCAGGGGCGCGCGTTCGTCCAGTTACTTCACTGGTTTTCAGAATGGCACTGGTAAAATCCACTTGACTTTTCTGAGCGATACGCTGTAAGTATGAAGATTCAAAAGTTCAAGTGTGAGCCTCTTTTTATGTTGTCTTCCTAACCTGTGATCTGTCCTTTATTTCAGGTGCAGAACGAAGGCGATGCGCTGAGGGGTTAAATTGCCGATGGTAAAATCAGGTGAGTTGGTGATGAGGGCGACCCCTCTAAATGTCTTTATAATTCCCCAGTAATGTCTTTTGTCCTTTCCCCATAGGGGCCGGGGTGCGGTACCTGCCAACGAAGCGGCGCCGACCCGAAATGTGGAATGGTTCACCAAGAAAAGCCGGTAAGTATTATGGCTGAAAATTCGGCTTTCCTCCTGTGTTCCCTCTGCTCACCTTTTCTCTTCTTCTCTCCCCTAGGTGCAGAGATGTGCTGACAGCCGCGATGGAGCCGGGAGATGTCTCGAGGACAGATGAGTGAAGCGCGGCGCTGCAGCGATCAACGCGATGCTTTTAAATGGAAATCTTTCTTCAAGAATGCTGGCGTGAAGATTTCGGATGCAGGTAAGAAGTTTAAATAAGTTCTTGGTTTTCACCTTTCTCTTCTCTTCTTTCCTTACAAGTGTTCCAGGTTCGAGGCGGGCGTGGCTGGAGTCCAGGTGCAGGAGCAGACACGGTGAGCGTTCAGCTGCTGGGATGCAGAACAACGCGAAGCACGTGTGGCTGTCCGGGTGTGGCTTAAATAGCCTTGGAAGAAGTCCTAGGTAAGTATTCTTCCACAGCCCCACCCAAGTAACAAAATAGTCCCTTCAGTAAAATAGTCCCTCCTAAGCCTCATTTGGCTTGGGTCTTCATGCAGCATGGTCTGCATCAGGAGAGTATGCAGCATGGTCTGCATTAGGTAAGTGCACCAAACACTTTCCTTTATGAGCCTGGCGTCCAACATGAGCCTGGCGCCAGGACAGAGTCCAAAGAGCCCCTATAAGGGGTCGCTGGGCTTTTACCCGGCGCCTGCTCCCGGGGGTGCTGGGCCTGGCCTGGTGCTCCGGGGGTAGGCATCATGACAGCAACAAACGGCTGGGGAAAAAGGAAACAGAGGCAAGGCGCCTATAGGCACGACCTGCTTACAACGCGTTTCACGCTCGACTGAGCACTTGGTCACGTAAAGGAAAGAGGGTATGGGCATGAAGGTATTGATTCAATGGCGGCCGTGTTAGAAGGGAAAGGAGGTCTTGGCCAGCAATAGGGGGCCGATAAGATATGCCAGCCGCTAGGAAAGGTGGAATGATCAAAGTAAGCCCATATTTACATGGCAAAATGTATAGAAACCAGGGGCATCAAGAACAGGCAGGCGGCCAGACACAACAGCAAGGCCATATGAACCAATTCCAATGCACCCCAATTTCCATTGTGGATTACTGGTCAGGAAAAGAAAACACAACACACAACTAGCAATTTGCAATTTAGTGAGTGCAGAGTGCACTCAAAAAATAAGATCGCAATACCCCATAAAATCGAAATACATAAATGTAAGTAAAGAACCACGATGAGTCAAATATAAGTCAGGTTAAAAGCAACACAGTACCATCATGTATACAGGGGTTAAAAGGCCAAAAAGTATGTCATATCAAGATAAAGTGCATGTGCAGGTTGAAACAGACTATACAGTATGGACATGTATAAGTTGGCTGAACCACCATGGCGGTTAGGTCTTGTGCAAAAGAGAAAAATAGCAGCATTAATATGTGCAAAATGGCTAAAAATGCATCACAATCGCAACATCAATATGCGCAAAAGAGCAAGAATGCAGTCTTGGTAATAAAGTGCATAGCAATAATAGCTTCTGCTAGTCAGCCGAATGATAGGCCTTGTGCAAAAGCGCAAAATGACAGCATGAATATGTGCACAAATGAAAAAAATGCATCACAATCGCAACATCAATATGTGCAAAAGAGCAAGGATGCAGTCCTGGTAATAAAGTGCATAGCAACAGTAACTTCTGCAAGTCAACCAAGTAACATATCATGCTGAGACCAGAGTTAGAAAAGATAAAGTGCAAGTGCAAGCCAATAAAGGGCAACATGAATATGTGCAAATGAGCAAAATCACGCTTGCAGCCAAAATTAGCAGCAAAGGCTATATGCACAGACATAAAGCCAAAGTGGCAGCATACACATGTAGAGGAATGCAGGTTACATCGCCTACAAATAACAGCAAACACATGCAGACAGACAAAATATGACTATGGCTAAACAATGTAAACATGAGACCCATGGATGGAAACATTAGACTGCCAGAATAACTGGACAAAGGAAAGAATGAATATCTACGGGGTGCAAATGTAAGTGTATGTTGTAGAGAGGTAACCAGAATGAAAAGAATGTATCAGATTGTGAACACCACGGACTACAAAAAGAGAATTAAAATATACCTAATGTCCTACAAGGTTGTGACTACAGCAGCTGGAGAATGAAAGTGTGCCGGTTGCAAACAATAATAATAGCACAGCCACCGTGGTGGTAGGGTGGGAAAATAAAACTGTATGCAGGCCAAGGACAATCAGTGAACTGAACAATCAGAGAATTTAAAAAAGACCACTCCTGTTAACTAAATACAATAAAAAATTACCAAAAGAAGGCAAACCTATCCAGAAAGAAGCGGGGGGGTATACTCTCATGTACCCAAAAACGTATAAAGCTCCTCATCGAGGTTGTGACCATTTGGGAACTTGGTGTCAAAATCCAAAATGAATCTGGTCTCCAACTGTCTGAGCTTTAACACACGGTCTCCACCCTTGGGATGGATGGGAATGTTTGCCACTGCGAAAAATGTAAGCAGAGTAAGGTCTTTCTTATGTTCTTGCATAAAATGCTTGGCCATAGGGTATGCGGGATCTGAATTTTTAATTGCCCTAAGGTACTGCAATATCCTAAGTTTAAGCTTACATGTGGTACTCGCGACATACCATTTCATGCAGGGACACGAAAGAACATAAACCACAAAAGCAGTATCACAGTTTATTGAGTACTTGATGAGCTTGATTGCATTGGGTGACCGGATGTAAAAAAGATTTACACGCAGTGGCATGGGCACAGGCCTTACATTTAAAACATTTGGTAAAGCTTATGGGGGAGACCTTCAGTGAATTAGTGAGAGAAGAGTTAGTGTTAATGGGTGACAGAAAACTGGAAACTAATTTGTCTCTGAGCGAGGGTACTTGCTTGTATGTGATGGTTGGACATTTGGAAAGCAGAGGGCACAGATCTTTATCAACGATGAGAACATGCCAGTGTTGTTCAATGATTTTGCGGACATAATTCGAAGCATTATCGAATGTAACTATGTCTGGGTTCATTATCGATGGCAGTCCTATCCGGCTTAATGCCGTACAATAGGTGATCCCTGCATAATCCGCGTGACTTTGTGTAGGCCATTTCTATAGTTCTGCGCTCATAGCCTTGTTTGACAAAATCTAGAGCCGCCAGGGCACAGTGATGGTCAAAGGATGCTAGATCTGTGCAATTCCTACGGTATCTGATGAATTCACCATATGGAATACTACATTTGCATGATGTAGGATGGCAACTGGTTGCATGCAAAGGTAGTCCGGTGTTTGAAGGCTTTTTGTGTACTGCTGTGTGAAAGCCAGATCTTTCAAGGGTCACAACTACATCAAGATAAACAATTTCAATAGTACTGTGGCATTCTGTGAAGCGCAGATTGAACATGTTGGTATTGATATGTTTCACAAATGATTGCCATTCGGCTTCAGTGCCCTTCCATATGACAAAAACATTGTCGATATATCGCCACCAGGTGACAATTTGTGTAGCAAAGCTGGATGCGAGCATATCACTAAGAAAGGTGGCCTCCCACCACCCCATGGTCAGGTTTGCGTAAGATGGAGCAAAGGTACTGCCCATGGCAGTACCCCTTACCTGGCGGAAAAAAGAACCCTCAAACAGAAAGACATTGTTGGTCAGGCAAAAGGACAGCATTTCAAGGATCATGGAACTATGACTATGGAAATTCAATGAGTGTGTCTCAAGGAAGTATTTGCTAGCTCCCATTCAAACTTGATGGTCAATGGAGGTGTAAAGGGAGACAACATCAAGGGTTGCTAGAAGGAGACCATCCTCCCAGGGTGTATTAGAGATGTGTTGCAAAATGTCCTTGGTATCCCGCAAATAAGAGGGCAAAACTGAAACAAGAGGAAATAAAGTTTCATCAATAAACTGGGCCAGGTGATCAAGGAGGGAACCACATAAAGTAACAATAGGTCTACCTGGTGGATGAAAAAGAGATTTGTGAGTTTTGGGTAGAAAATAAATGGTGGGTATGGTGTAACAGGAGGGAACAAGAAATTTAACAATGTCATCATCAATGAGGCCAATATCAACCCATTTGGTACAAAGATTTTTAAGTTTCGACTGCATGTCGCCAAAGGGATTTTTGGATAATTGGGCATAACACAGTCGATCCTTGAGTTGACGATTGGCCTCCGCAACATAGTGTATTCGATCTTGGACTACAATGTTCGACCCCTTATCGGCCGGTTTGATGACAATGTTCGACAAGCTTTGTAGTTCGCCGATGGCCATAAGTTGGGAAGTGGTGATGTTATGTTTATTCTTGATGGTACTCCTCCGTAATTTTCTAAAGTCACTAATACACAAATCGTAACATGCTTCAAAACATCCACCAACAGGAAACTGTGGATTAAATTTAGATTTAACCTTGAGCTTGGTATGTACATCCCAGTCAGGGTTGATGTCAAAGTCAGCAAGATAAGCATTTGAAGGATCAAATTCAGAATCTTCGAGACAGGCCAGATCCATGAGAGATGGAATATCAGAGATCAAAAGATTGGTACGGCCAGTGCGAGGTGTCAAGGGTTTTATCACGGTGGGATTCAAGGAGAAAAATTTCTTGAGTTTAATCTTGCAGACAAATTTGTCTAGATCAAGACGTGCCTGGACGTAGTCAAAGGCCTTAGTAGGGCAAAAGTTGAGGCCCAATGAAAGAACTGAAGTTTGGGCTTTGGTTAGGACATGGGAGGACAAATTAATGATTTGACAAAGCTTCATGTTGTCGATTTTATTTTTGGCCCCAGAGCTCGTTGATCTGCTCTCTTGGCATGCTTCTGAGCCGTTTCCCACGCCGGCCTCGCTGAGTTGTTTTTCTCCTCGCGATTTCTGTCCCTTTCCTGTTCCTCTACCTCTTCCCCTGCCTCGGTCCTTGCCGCGTTGTTTTTGATTCTTCCCGTCCTGGCATAACAGCCGCATCTCGTCTAAAAAAAATGTGGCTGACAGAAGGCTCATCATTCTCAGAAACTGAGACATCTGATTCAGACGAGACAGAACCAGGATCACCCCCAACAGTAGGCTGGATAGCAGGATTTTTACGTAATGAATCAAATCTTCTGGCAAAAGTAAAAATCCTGCCCGTTTCATAATCGATTTTGTCCCTAATAAACTTACGATGTTTTTGTTGCTTGATATCTTCATACACGAGCAAAGCTTCATTAATTTTAGTGCGTAATTGTTTCCCCTCTTCAGAAGGAGGCATTTTGTTGAGTTCAATTTCCTTTTTTGCAAGTTCTTCCAAAGCCTTTGCTCGATCTGATTTATATATATATATATATATATATATATATATATATTTTTTTTTTTTTTTTTTTTTTTTTTTTGGCAGCACCGTCTGCAGTCTATTCACTATGTTTTAAGGTTAAAGTGTTGTCTCCCAGGTTTTTTACTACCTTAGATGGGGTGGACGCAGTTCCCAATTCAGTCGGCCAGGGAATGTAGGTGGTGTTCTCTTGGTTTTTGGATATAATCATTATTTCTGTCTTTCCTGAGTTGATTTTCAGGTTGCCGGTGTTCATCGAGTCGTAGATTTCTTTTAGACATTCTATTAGGGTTGAGTGATCTGCTTGTGTATCTTTGATTTTGTAGATGATTTGAGTGTCGTCTGCGTAGTTGCAAATACATTGCTGCATGCACAAAGGGTAAAATCTAAATGGAAAAAATGCGCTAGTCGCATGAAAATGTCTTACTTTATTTGGAAGATGCATGGTTTATTTACCATTCAAAGATGATTGCTAGTTTTGGCTTGTTTCCAGAGAGCTTTCTTACAATCATCCAAGATGGCCACAACCATGGAAGAGCTAAGAGCTAAACGAGATCCTGAGATGGGCAGGAATGGGTGGTATTAGCCCTTGGGATTAGGATGACTAGGGGAAGGGAATGGGAGGGATAGATAATCGAACACCAAAATACACTGTGTCCCTCCTCAAATGTAATTTGTGTGTGCCCCTTCTCACAAGCCTCTCTCCCTATGTACACACGAATCAGTATTTGAATGCAATAGTTTGGGCTATGCAACACCTATTAGCCAAAACTAAAAACACAATATATGCAAGCTAGGGCAGCAACAGAACACAGGAGCATTGTACAACATTTGAAGGAAGGTGTGAACGTGCAAATGGGGAGGAAGAGTGACAGCACAAATGAGGGGGGAAAGAATTAATTTATCAGAATTTTTATGAATATAACTGTATGTTGTCAGAGATACTGTACCTATACAAAAACCAAGCATTGGCAATGCCAATAGTTTTGGCATTTGTAGCATGGAAAGGGAATGAGGAATGACAGCATTGGGAGGAAGGGATGACAGTATGGGAGCAAATGAAGGGCAGCACTAGAGGGATTAGGGTAGCACAGTAGTTTGAAAATAAGAAATAAATGATAAAACAAGGTAGAACAAAAAATAGTCATCAATTGCAACTGCTTTGAAAGTGGCACATTGTCAGTGGAAAAACAAGAATTGACAAAGCCAGCAACGTTGGCTTATGTATATGTATTAGGCATTTGCCCAGCACTGCTATTAGATGCCCAGCTACTTGCATCATTTTATAGCTGCTGCCATCAATGGCCAGTTAATACAGTACATCAGTGCCATTCCCATGCCTACAGAAAGCCCAAACTGTTTGCACTGCCAATGATCATTTACAAATGTTTTATACATGAAAGGTGTCTGACATTTTGGTGCAGCGGGCACGCACCTTAATAGTCTAAAAAAAAACACAGTAAATTGTTGTAACTTAACACCGCCTTTAATGTAGAAAACATGGTAAAAACGACTCTGGCAGCCGGGCAGGGTTGAGACGTATATTAAATATTGAGTAAGCAAGGGAGCAGGATCCTTAACATACGAGGCTGAGTCTGTGTGCAGCACTTACTTAGCCCATGCTTCCAGGGCTGTGGAGCAGTCAGACACTCACACAATCACAAGGAGCAAGAAGGCGACTCTGGCGAGTGAGCCTGGCTACTCAACTAAAGGCTGTGTACTGCTGTAGGCACGGCTGTGATAAGGGAAGAAAAGTTGGGACCAGCTACCAAAAAGACACAGGAAGAGAAGAGCAATGAACCTAAAGCAACCTAGGATGTCCAAGGAAAGAAGCGCACAGAGAGCAAGAAGAACAAAGGTAATAATGCAAGAAAAATGAGAAAATGTTTAATGAAATGCTTTTTGAGCACAAAGCACTACAAGATTTAGAAGTACTAAGTTCAATGGAGAAAATGTCAGATTAAAGCACAATTTAAGGGGTGGTCAACACAGAAAAGGCTTGCACAGATACCTTAGGCAATAAGGGTTTAGATAGGGACTGTCATGCGACACTTTGGATACTGGCGTCTATGGCCCCGTAGGATTCACTACCGCACTTCCTGATTTCCATCACGCAATAAACTACGTGTATGCAGCGGTCTAGTTCTTTTTCATCTAATGCACGTAGACCTATTTAGGCACGCCTCTTTCTGACATCTGCGCGTTGCAACCTTTCGGTCAATTGTGTGTTCCTTCGCTGCCATTGTTGTGCCACGCAGTGTTGTCCCAGACTCTTCCGGTCTCTTTTTCTTGTTTACTTTTCACTCTGGTCTGCCTCCCTGCTCTCCCTCCTCAGTTCGTGCTGCCTTCCCGTGCGCGGCTCGCGTACGGATCCTCTTTCTAAGCGGTCTCTCCGCCTCCTCCTTTTCCTGCAGTCAGTTTTCTCTCTTCCTCTTTACTGGTGCCTAACGCTTTGGGCTTTTCTGTGGATGTTCCATCTGCACTCTACTCCATAGTTTTTGATGATACAATTTGGGATCTGACCTGTTGGGTTCCATTGCTGGACGGTTACATTTCTGCCACTCGTGTCCTGTACCTTCAAGAATTCCTGCTGCCCAACAAATTCAGAGGTTTTTTTTTTTGCCACGTTTGGCTTTTTTCCCCTATTTTGTCCGTCCCGGGAAGGGGGGCCCCAGGGAAGTGCTCCCTAGTAGCCTTCAGTGTGGCTTACTCTTGTGCGAGACCCAAACTAAAAAACAAAAAAGAAAAGGACTACAGATCCCACCGATCCTTGAGCCCAGTGGAAGAGGGCACGGATTACTCAGGTGAGGAGGTGGAGGAGGGAAACTGGGACACTCAACCCCAACAAGAAAAGGAAGTTGACAGGGACACCTGAGAGCCTGGGGAGATGTGGCCAGCCCTACTATGAGTACACAAGGATCTACTATTAGTGCACAAGGTCCTACAGCTAGTGCACATTGGCCTGACTACAAATTCACAAGATAACCAAACAGCAAGTGGAGGGTTCATACAGAGCACAGGCTGAAGAAAATGTATGAAATTCACAGAAGCAATGGGCATCCGATTAGCTCACGAGAAAACAGCAGGCCCAACAAATACAATATCCTTTTCAGGCATTGAGATAGACATAGTATTAGGGGAATGCAGGATTTCCAAAGAAAAAATAGAATGCACCGCAAAGAAGACTTTTCCAGAAGCCTAGAACTAAAGACCAGAGGTTTCAAAAAACACATCTACACAAAGGGTCGGGAGAAGAGGTCGGTAAAGACTTAACTACATGAGAAGACCTCCTGAAGAATTTCAATGGGGCTGTCATATGGCACACGCCATTAAATACGGAAAAGAGAAGAGTGTTATTGACTGATGCTTCCGGCAGCAAAGGTTTTGGTACACTTTTGGGGAAACGTTTGCAGGCCCTTTGCCAAAGGCATGGCACGTCCACCGGCTGACCAGGAACATAACGCTAATAGAAATTTTATTTATTCATTTATTTATTAAATTTATATAGCGCGCAGGCAGCCCAGGGGCATTGTGGAACTGTTACTTGCAAGAAAGACTTAGTTACAATGTGAGCAGGTTGTGCCTTGGGTTACAGTAAGGCAGTGACCTGTGATCAGATATATCACATAATACATCATACAATACAATTATGAGGGCTAGGCCATGTAATTGTTAGATGAACAGGGTCGTTTTCAGGGTTTTCCGAAAGGCGGTCAGTGAGGGTTCAGAGCGCAGGGAGCTAGGGAGGGTGTTCCAGTGTACGGCAGCGAGGTACGGGAAACTGGAGCCCCCTGCTCTGGTCCTTTTTACCCTGGGTCCTGAGAGCATGCTGGCATAGGGTGATCTAGTGGGTCTTGTGGAGGAGACCAGGTGGATCCTCTGCGAAAGGTACATTGGGGCGGCAAGATGGACACATTTGTGGGTGATGCTTAGAGCTTTGAATAGGATCCTCTCCTTTATGGGGAGCCAGTGGGAAGCTTTTCTGGCAGCGGTGATGTGCTCTCTCTTGGCAATGCCTTGTGCAGCACGTAGGGCACTGTTCTGTATTACTTGGAGCTTCTCAAGAAAGCTTCCCCATATAATAAATAATAATTTGGCACTTATATAGTGCTACGAACCCTCAGGTATTCGAGCGCTGCTTATTATTATGGATTTCCTTAAAGCTATGCATCACAAAAGTAGTACTCTCGGATCCGGAGAAGGGTAGTGCCGTTCTTAGGGAGGTACTTGAGAGAATGGGCAAGTTCTTAGGTTATAAAATAAACTGGGAAAAAAATGGAGATGTTTCCACTATTGCAGCGGTAAGGAGGGTTGACTTCGCAGATTGGAATTGTAACTGGTCTGAGATGTATGTGAAATATTTGGGGATCTTCCTTACGAGTGATATAAGGAAAATGGTTCAATTCAATGTGAATAAATTGTTGAAAACTCTACAGATAGATGTAAGGAAATGGTCGAGATTAGATTTGGGGATATCGGCAAGGATTAACATGATTAAGATGGCGCTTCTGCCAAAGGTTTTATTTGTTATTCAGTCGATACCTCTTGCATTCACTAAGAGACAACTTGAGGAGATTGATCGGGTTTTCTTGGATTTTCTCTGAGGCGAAAGAAGAAGGCGGCCTTGTATGTCTTGGCAGAAACGGAAGAAGAGCCAGAATGGTCAACAATTCAGAGGAAGGCCTTGTCACAATTTCGATTGGAAAATATCTTTTCAATGGGGAAGCTACCAAGTGGATCTGCTAAACTAATGACTGCTAAACTTGCTAAAGACATGATGCTATGGTGGTTGCTTAATTTTGATGGTAATGTCTTTTTGAACTATGAGGCATCTGTTTGGAATAATCCTACAATACAAATTAATAATAGGACATTGTGTTGGCGTAGTTGGATTTCGAGGGGGATTTTGTCATTGGGGGATTTGATGCAGAATGGGCATTTGAAGACTTTTCAGGAACTTCAGACTTGTTCAAACTAGATGGGAAAGAGATAAGTAGATATAAGGAACTGGAATGTCTTTTGATCAGGGTATTCAGTATGTTATCCAACCCAGTAGAGCAAGAATCAGCAGGATGGAATGTGTTTTGTTTCTTACTACAAAATGTTTCCACATGTTTAAAGCTTATGGCAGAGAATGATTCTTTTTTAGACTCATGAATATCCTGAAACGGAACTGGGATTCAGATTTGGATTGTGTTATTACTGATGAAGTCTGGAAGAATGTATGGCGTACTGGATATAGTAGCAAAATGGATCTTAAATTGTGACTTATCAGTCACAGTTTTGGGACGATTATACTGAACGCCTGAGCGCATGTGTGCCTTAGGATTAGTAACTGATGATTTGTGTTGGGGATGTGGGAGGGAAACAGGGAATTTACTTCATATGTTGTGAAATTGTCCCAGGGTTATAAGCTTCTGGTGTAAAGTCCTTGACAGATTAGATTTGACCCTTTCCATCAAGTTTCCAAGAGGGCTGTTACAGATCTTGCTTTTGGCAAATGCTGGTCGATGTCTAACGGCTCAGTTATATGGTTCTTGGATAAATAGAATTTTGGTAATAGCAGTGAAACAGATTTTGAAAGTTTGGAAGACGAGGAAAAAGCCAACGGTAGAAGAATGGAATAATGATGTGGTGATTCTATCTGATTTTGAATTCGTAATGTATAAGAGGAAGGGTAAAATAGAGGCTTATTGGGTTTTATGGAAATCTTTTATTGATTTTATTTGGTAATAGTTCATTTCCTGTATGATCTGTGGGATGTTTTAACCCACTAGTCTATGCCCTCCAACATTACTGTACCCTGCTTGCATCAGAAACAGAATGGGCACTGAAAAGCCTTATATGCGCTAGAAATCGCTGAGAACTGCGCAGGAAAACCTGAAAAAAATAGCCGCCAATCCATTTTTGCCTATGTCAGTGGTAACACAGGAGAACACTGCCAAAACCTATCATTGGGCTGCCCACAGAGTAAAATGAAATTACTTGAAAAAGCAGTGCTGCATTGCAAGGGAAACCCAGAACTGCTTGAAAATCTGTTTTTCCTTGGCAGTTAAATGTGCAAAATAATGATTCGCAAACAGCAGAGAAGATCCAAGATCCTTGTTGGGTGTTAAACATCACTTTATTTAACGAATCCACTTAAGCCCAATGTCGTGAGAAGTATATTTTATCAGAATAAAATCCACATTCAAAGATGCTTGCATGGGAAAAATGTCAGCAATGGGTGTAGTACCGCCGCTCGCCTGTGTCCGAAGCTGGCATATACTTATGTCATTTAAACGTGTGCCTTAAAATCAAAGTATGGAAAAGAAGAGACTTCCCATCAAAAGCAATGTAGGTGACAATGCAATCTCTGTTTTAAAAAGCCTGGAATTAAGAGATTTGTGGCTATATTTGTAGAAATGTAAATTATATTTTAGAAAAAGTATTTTAAACATTGTTTTAAAAGTAAGTTAAAGCCAGCCACACTGCGCTTCAAAGACATTCCACAGTTTCTCCCAAACAAAGGAATCTTCCCCCCCCTGCTCTCTGCTGAGGAACTGGCAGGGAGGTCTGAAAGGAAGTGGGAAGGGATTTTGGTCTGTTGCTCTGACAGGAGACAAAAGACTTCCTTGACTGAAAGGAAATGCTAATTTGGGTGTCGACAGAAAACAACTGCTGGCAGGAAGAAGCCTGGGACTGCTGTGGCCCAGCCAAAACCTTGGGGGTGGGTACAGACAGTTCTGTTTATTCGGAGAGCACAGAAAATATCTTTTTGAAAAAGACTCATGGAAAACTGAACAAAATTGGTAAACATCTGTAAATATAGTGTTAAAATGAAATTTCTGCTCACATTTTAAAATTACTTTGGAATGTGTGCAATATTCAGAGACAGAACTATCAAAATGTGGACTTTGTAGCAGTTGTGATAATAGTAAAAATATTAAACTTCACAGGAGTATGCCAAGATGTTATGTGCATGTATGTGGAAAACATTTGTACAGATCTGACACTGGGTAACTAACCAAAAGCGCGAAAAACTGTCGTTTATGAACCGAAACTCTTAAAAAGATGGGACTTTGATGGATATGTGCCTTATTTAATTTGGGATATAAATCTGTATTATTAGCAAGTTGGTGATATTGGAAATATGTTTTATATGAAAAATAGATTTTCTGTGTAGACACAAAGGGGAGGTTTTTTTCCCTTGACCATAAACACAGCGACACCATGACACATCATGATACACTGTTTTCTTCTCAAATCAGGAGAGAGTGAAGACTTTGACCAATAGGCTTCTTAGAGGGTTGGATTTAGTATAATCAGCCTGCCCACCCCTTGAGAAATACATAAATAGTGACTGTTGAGGACCTACACACACATTCACCCATCAACTGATTTACTGGCGAAGCGCTCTGCAGGAAGATCCCAGATCAAGACTCCAGAACTCTGAATGCAGAAGGCCCAAACCCAAAGCTGAACCCTTCTCAGCTGGCCTTTAAAATCTTGCAAACTGATTTTAACCCCAAATTTCCAAGGGGCACAACCAATTGAACAGCCGGGCTGTGCTGTTTTTCTGCTTCTTGCCAAGAACACTTGCTAGAACCCAGAGATCCAAACCAGTAGAGCAGAGCTGTAACCCAGAACCAACCCGTCCGATCCAGTACAGGAGGTCGTGCAGAGACAGAGTGCCATGCTGAGAGCAGAACCAAGCGCCTGAATCCTGTCCGGTGGCTAGCAGATTCCAGTCCAAAACCCTTGCCCAGATCTCTGACTGGCCTATTCCAAAACCATAGTTGTGAGTATTTAGCATAGAATTGTCCATAGCCAATCTCTTATCCTTAATTAATCCTATCAAACACATTCCAACATATCCAGAACTGTGTTGTAGAACCTCTTTTGTCTGTCCTGAATCTTTCCCTCATCCATATAATCTTGTGATCATTGTAGTGATAAATCATCTTTGCGCTAATATAGTTGCTGAAGAAAGGCAAGTGTCGCAGCGGGCAAAGATCAGACAGAGGCGCCTCTGGACTGATGGCTGTACCGTTGGTATCTTGCATCTTCCTAGCCCCTTAGTGTAAAGCCAATCCTTATTTGTAATCTTCAAAAGCGCATCTTTAATTGAAATCTTGACTCTTTTTGAGAAAAATCGACCTTTACTGAAACCGCTAACATCTGAACGTGCATGCTAGGGACGAAATTTAAGTGTCAAATTGAAGCTAACATCCTCAGCTCTCAAACAAATCCAAAACATTTCATTTCAACTTCTTACAGTTTTGCCGCAATCGCGCTTAACGCGCGCAGAAAAGTTTGCCACGTTTCTGCATTTGGCTCAATTTCACCACATGTAAAATAGATGTTTCTTTGCATTCAACCTCTGAATTCAGTTTCCTATCTGCCAGCCATTCAATCAACATTGCTAGTGTCTACCTGGAGCTATCCAAAGCAGCTACCACTAGTTTTGAATCAATTTAAAGAATTAAATCCAATTTTAGCAGTTTTCCCATTCATTTACAAGCCACATTCAAAAGCATTCGACCTGTGTGAAATCATTCCTGTTTCTCTCTAAGCTTGCTGGGGATTGAAACTGCATTTGTAGAGTGTTTATTCCTGTCAACTGTTTTCTCTCCTTCCATCTCCTTATTACATATTAGGAGTTATTGAGTAGTATCAGGGGGAAAGAGTGATTACATTGCATTTGATTGAATTCATATCAAGTATTATTTCTGTGCTGCATTCATTTCCTATCATTGCATTTGACTGAACCCACACAAAGTTGTTCTATGCTACATTATTCTTTTCATCCGTACTCCTATTGATTAAAGAGATTGTTGACTGTAATATCACCCAACGCTGATCAATTTATAAATATTAATAGTGTGATATCCAGATATTGTTCATAATTCATAAAAGTGTGATATATATATATATATATATATATATATATATATATATATATATATATATATTGTTCAAATCCATCAAATAAATCTTTTAACTTTGCAAAACAACCTTCTTCTTGGTTCAGTGAGACCGGGGGGATTCAAAGAGAGGGGCGTGATATAAGGGTACATCGTTCAGAAATAAAAACTTTAGACATAAAAATATATAATTAAGGGTTCCAGCTGGGCATCACACGCTAGGCATTAACTTGGGTGGAGTGCTCGGTTGAAACCACTTACAGATTGGGGGCTCGTACGGGATTTCTGAATTAGAAATACCACTTGTGACAGCTTAATACAGTGTGCTAACTGGCAAGGTACATAAATCCTGTTGGGCTACCACGCTGTGTTACACTGTGAAAAGCACCCCTCAAAAGGGAACGCTCTAAGGAAACGGTCTGTTTTGCAAAAATAAAATAAAACGTCTGTAAATCAGGAAGGAAATTAATATTTCCAGAATGGCGACATTGGTAGAGATCAATATGGCTAGAGAACACCTATTGCATACGTTATTTGTGAGAGGTGAATGGACAGAGTAGGATCAGAATGTGTGGTTGCAGGCAATCACAGAACAGATCACTGCAACAGGATTAGATGTATGGCAAGATCAGGGTCCCTTAGATATGGCCCTGAGTGAACTATTTATGGTCGCTAAGGCAAAGGAAGATCAAAACAAGATCGCCAACATTGCGGCATATCTATACCTATATATTGAAGCCATACAGGATAAATATGCTGAAAGCCAAGATCTGGCAAGTAAGCAACTACACGCATTAGGAACGGCCCAAACTGATCTGGACTCTTCTGAGCAGAGGCTACAGAGGAGCCAGGAGTCAGAAAATGAAAGTAGGTAGTATATAGTCAAAATGAGAGGACATGGGTATCCTGCACCAGGAAAAGGCAGAACGGTATACCAGAATTCTGGCCTTGCAGAAGGAGTACCAAGAAAGATTGGACTCTCAACTGCAGAGTCAGAAAAAGCTGGAGCAACAAATAAACTTTAACAGGGCATGCACAGATCAGGTAGCCACCCTGCAAAGCCAACTAGACAGAGAGAAAGAGGAGAGCAATAAATTAATCCTGAAAGACCTGGGCACCCTGGCGGAATTTGATGAAGAGCGCCAGAAAGCTGGTGTGCTTTGAAGACAAAGGGATGACCTTGAAGCACAGAGGCAGGCTCTTGCTCAGGAAAGGGACACCAGGCCAGTATATACAGGACTCGGGAGGTAACCCTCCTGCAGCAAAGACTGGCCCAATACTCAAAAACAACCCAGTAAGCACAGAGAGAAAATGAGGCTCTCTGTGAGAACAATGACAGGCTCCACAGTCAGGTAGCCATGGAAGAGAGATTGATAGACTATTAAGGCCTTGATTGAGGAACAGAAAGGTCAGGTTTTTGCATGGCAACAGGGAGCAGGGGCTGATAGAAACTAGGTTCACGGGGAAAGGGAAAACCTGAGCAGAACCTCAGGAACCCTAGTACCAGAGGCCTTCATCTCTCCAAAATCCTTGGACTCTGCCACCCCCATATCAACTGGCGCATATGAGCCCAGGGCCATGGGGATGGCAGATTTCAATCCAATCAGAAATATGGGGCTCATAGACCAGCACCTTCCAGGAATGGATGGGTGGGCATCTGGGTATGGGTACCCAAGTACTGTGAAATTTAGTGGGGAACTCTAGGAGAGTAGGCCCACTAAGGGCATCCTGAAAACCTCTGCCCAGCTAGGACAGTGGGGGGGGGGGTACCCATCAAATCCTGGGAGCAAGGAGGAATCAGAAGACTCCTCTGTGCGCCCCAGGACACAGGAGACTAGGTCCCCACATTCTGCCAGCCATTCTCAGGCTTGCAGAATCCGGGAAAACCTAGAAGACCAGACAGGCACCTCTGGGAGCAGTGCCTCTGAGTCAGAGGAGGGGTGGACCAGGATCACCCGAACCAAGAAGGCCAATAAGGCAAAAAATGGCCTTGCTTAAGGACCCCTTTAAGCAAATCAAGGCGATAAGGAGCATCATTACGCCTTATCATAAGAACTCTAAGTAGTCTGTTTGGGAGCACTTAGAGCTCTTTGAGCAGATAATGGAAACTTTCCATTTGAAGGACAGCAGTATCTGTATTCAGTATGTGAAATGGACTTTCTCACCAGAATACTCCAGCTTCTTTGCGGGCTGGAGGACCAAAATCATTCTAGATGGTCCACCTATAGGGCGGCTATCTTGAAGCACTTTTCTGTGCATAGAAATCCTCAGGAGGCTCGCAAGGCAGCCTACAACTTACAATGTGGGAAGGATCAGGCCCCACAAGAATTTGTGCAGGAATTAAAGTGTCCCTTTGCGCAGACCACCAGAAGGGTGCGCATGAACAGCAAAGAATTTGTCAATACTTTTTTTCTGCGTGCTTCCAAAGTACATTATGACCCAGCTAGTGAGAGATTTTCATGAGAAAAGATCACTAGACTGGGTCATTGAACAGGCCACCCACATTTATGAGGTGCAAAAGCCCATAGAAAACAAGAATAATCCTAAAATCCCCAAACCAACCAACACCCCTGCTGCTGCTAAGGTGGCAGAGGTGAAGGATGCCCCCATTTTAGATTTGGAGATGGGGGGGGGGGGGAATTAAAAACCTTCCTGCACAAAATCGGAGCAATCCCAAGCCCAGAAGGCCCTCGGGCCAGTCACAGACAGGGAGCCAAGGAGGTAGTCCCACAAATGGGATCGCTCACTCCCCTGACTACATAAGTCACTGCTACAAGGGGAATAGACCTATCCTGGGTTATGTGTGGACCCCTCCAGCCCAAGGACGGGGGGGATCCTAACCCAGGGAACTTCCCTCCTCACTTCCCCCAGGAGGGCAGAAATTTTCCAAGTCCTGGACAGAACTTCTTCCCCAGGTACCCACAAAACTTTCAACCCCAGAACAATCCATCCTTCTTTCCCTACTTTCCTGAGCCCAGACAACCCAATCCGGGAGAGGGGAGGCCAAGGGTGGTGGGGTACCCAAATCTTCCAAACCCGGGGTGTTATCAGAGAAGGGATAGCTACCCTTCCCGGGATCAGCCCAGGGGAGAAATGAGAACGCCTTATCAGCCTGAGCGGGTTTCACAGCTAGAGTGCCAGATCCAAAACATGGCACAGAATCTGGTTCGCATGCTGAGGGCTCAACAGAACCCTCAGATGAGCACGCTGGCTCAGAATGCCCCAAACTCCGGACCTCAAGCTCCAGAGCAATGACGGGGGCAGAACCCCGACAACCTACCGGCTCCCAGGGAGGAGGCACAAGGGGAAGGGGGTTTAAAGCCTTGGAGGAAGCTTCCTTCCCCACTTGTATAAAGCCCCTGGAAACCCACGAACCAGAACAAAAATCTCCTGCCCCTGAAAGTCTGCCACCCAAGGAGCAGAGGGGGGGTCGGAGAAAAAAAATAACCCAAACAGACACATTTTGTGGAGGAGGTACAGATCTTCCAATTTGAAGGAGAGGGTTCCTCAGAGGATCCTGGGAAAAGGATCTTCTCCTTCAGAGATGGGGGAACTCCTCCAAAAGAAAAATGGGTTTCAAAGGATTCAAATCCAGACTGGGTAGATGTGTGGACTGCGCTAGCGCCGCCCATCATCCTACCCCAGAACCAACAGCAGGAAGATCCCCTCGTTCAAACCCATCCTGGTGACTGCCTCCAATAAGGGGGGGGCGGCCCAGAACCGGTTCCAGGGGAACCCAAAACCTCTCCCATATCTAGTTGCCACCTTTTCTTTTCAGATTCCCTAGATTCCAAACAGAGTGCTGCCCAAATCTCTTCTTCATAAGCGTCCAAAACTAAAAAAACGAACCCACCAGTTGTCCAAAAATGTACATTATCTGTGCCCCCTTGCGGAGAAGGAGGGAAGATTCTATGCCCCGGTACAAATACATGGGCAGGGTACAATTTTGGCACTGGTGGACACTGGATCCCAAGCTACTCTTCTGTCCAAAAAGGCCTTTGATCAACTGAATTCAGGAAGGGGGGAGAATTATCAAATTGCTCTCACCCCTCTTTCTGGACAACTTCAGAACCTTGACGGGAAGGAAATTCCCATCGAAGGGACTACGGATTTAAATATTAAAATTGGGCGACACCAAGGTGAAGCACCTGGTCATAGTTGTAACTCCAGAGGGTACCCCTTGTTTACTAGGGAATGACCTCCTGCGAAGGTTGTCATCCCTAATAGATTGTGTAAACAAGGTCCTCTGGACCCAGACTAACCGACCAATAAAATTAAAACAGAGTGTCAACCATGTTAGTTTAAATGGCACCTTCCACACGGTTCAACAAAAATCTGACCAAGTAGAATTTCCCTTCCAGAACAACCAAATCCCAGACGTGACAGTAGTAGCAGTAGGGCAACAAACTGGTGATGGGGGGGTCCTCTCTATTTCTGAAAATCAACCTTCCTTCCAGTCCAAGGAGGCATTCCACACTGGAAGGAAACACTCTGAAATTCTTTACCAATCCACAATCAGACATTCCCACTCCTATAGTTCAGAAAGATGAGAAATCAGTTCAAAGCCTTGCTGATATTCAGCAAATTTGAGAGCAGTTTCTCATCCCTGTTCAGTTAAATGAAGGGAAGGACTCTGTTCTCGCCCGAGTGTGTGTGAACAATGGTAAGAGCTCCATCAGCGAAGCCATGTTCCGCAAACTCCCAAAAGATCCAGCCATTCCCACATTTAGACTCAGACAAATGGGAAATGGATCTGGAAACACCCAATTCCAAACATCTTCTGCCAAGCAGGTGTATGCCCAAAATCCCCATAGGCAACAAGAGCATAGTCCATAATTGTTGGGTCGTGTGAGACGTCACTGCTGCCTTTTACTTGGGCAGTGACATTCTCAATCGCTTTGCCATTAGTTTGGACCTAATAAACTTCAAAGCTTGGTCCCGATTAGCGGATAATCCCATGGGCTTTTAGACCCAGAGAACGCATTTAGGTCAGCTCAACTGCTGCCTTATGCAATGAAATTCAGATCGGAGAGGAAGTCACCATCCCAGAAAGGACCCGACAATTCCCCCTGAAAGTGAAAGTTAAGAGGACAGAAATTGAAAAACCCTGATGCCAATGTTCATCTAAATGCTTCTCTCCAACAGCAAGGGTTGGGGGTAAACCCAACACCACTAGTCAATGTAGAACATGACACCATTCCATTAGAGTTGGATAACAGTGACTTAGAGGGTATCACTTTGGCCGCAGGCACCATTATTGGAATGGCGGTTGATGACCGACATTTTTCCATAGATTTAGGAAATGGACTGTTAGGACCAATCCCCAAGGAATGTTTTGACAGTAATAGTGATAAGCACACAACACCAGACAGGATCTTTACCCGGCATGGGGGGAATTTCCTGGTGTACACTTCCTGCCTTTATGGTAAGGAAGATGTGACCTGTGACTTCAGGAGGGATGAGGTGATTTTCCAAGTCCGCGAGGACTGTCTTCCGCACCTGAAGCCACCGGTCCAAATCAGCACTGTGACCAGGGACTTCTCCACCCAGCTGGAGGAGGCTGCTGAGATAGCAAAACCAGAAGTCTTTCAAGGCTTCCGGCAGATGGTTGAAGACAGAGTCAACCTAGCTGATGCCTGTGAGACTCTGGAGCGGAAGAAAAAATTGAAAAAGGTTTTCTTGGATTTTCAAGATCTCTTTGTGGTGGACTCATATGACTGTGGTCGCACCGACATCCCCACAACAACAATTCCCACGGACCCTGGCATGACTCCAGTGTTTGTGAAGCAATATTGCGTGCCTCTCGCATCAATGGAAACCCTTACTGAAATAATTAAGAACCTCGAGTCCCGTGGGATAATCCGTCCAGTCCACAGCACCTTCAATAATCCGGTGCTGGGGATATTGAAGCCAAATGGCGAGTGGAGACTCTGCGTCGACCTTAGGAAGCTCAACAAATAGGTCAATACTTCCCGATGGCCTCTTCCCCTACATTGACCAAGGGCTGGCCCAGATCCAGGGGTCACAGGTATTCACTGCAATAGACCTGACCAACAGGTACTGGACTACCTGTCAGTAGGGAGGACCAATACAGGCTGGCCTTCACCTTTGGGGAGCAGCAGTACACATGGACACATCAACTCCGGCAATGAATTCAACATTTTTCTACATAAGGCCATGCCCGACCTGGGTGAAAGGGGTAACCTGACCTATGTAGATGATGTTCTCATCAAAATCTCGACTGTGGAGGAACACATAGCGGAGATCCGTTATGTTCTGACCCAGTTGAGGGTACCCGGAGCAAAACTTTCCTTTGAAAAGGCACAGTGGTGTAGAACCCGTGTACATTTCTTGGGGCATGAGATTACTCCTCAGGGTCTCTGTCCCCAGGAAAAGAAAGTGGAAGCACTCTAGAAATTTGAAAGACCCTACAACTCTGTGGGATCTAAGGAGCCTCCTTGGACTGACTAATTACAGTAGAAAGTTAATTGCGAACTACGCAGAGATCACAAGACCCCTGATTCATCTTTTGAAGACGGGGGGGTCAAGTGGGAATGGGGCCCAGAACAAGCCGAGGCAGTAAGACAACTCAAAAGAAGCCTCTCACAAGTGGCTTGCCTAGTTTACCCTATCAAAAACAAGGAGTTCTTCTTGGAGACAGGGTTCTCTAATACAAGCTTGATTGCAGTATTATACCAAAAGCATGACAAGGTCAATAAAGTAATCTCCTATGCGAGTAAAACTTTATCCTCTGTGGAGGAAAAATTCAACGATTGTGAGGAGGCACTCCTGGCAACGGAGTGGGCATTGAAGAATTACCTCCCATTTAGCCAGGGGGACACCTCATAGTGGAGACTCCACACCAGCCTCTGCAATATCTCCAAAGTGACAGAATCCTGCCGGAAATGTAATTCCTGAATTACTTCCTGGATTCTGTCAATGCAAGGCTTTCCTGTGGAGGTCAGATATGGCCAAAACAAGAAGAGTCCCCTTGCGCAAGGTCTGGCTGACTTGCATGATTGTGCCAGAGAATACTGTCTCGAGGACGAAAGTCTTAAAATCAAGGACAACATGGACAACATGGAGGCATACCTCAATGGGAATGCCCACTGTCTATGTGGATGGATGTTCTTACCATGTTGACAACAACGGGGAAAAAGAACTTGTGGCCGGCGTAGGGAATGCATGGGTGAATGAGTCCCCAGAACCCTCCGCTGGGTACAAGATTGGTCCCCGAAGTAGTCAAGTGGCAGAGTTGATGGCTGTGCATCAAGCCATCCTCACTGCTGTCCAACATCAACTCCAAGAACTGGTCATAACCACAGATTCGGATTATGTACGGAACGGGTTCGTGGAGCACCTGGTTAACTGGAAAACCAGAGGCATGCTATGTGCTAACAACAAACCCTTGAAACATGAGAAATTAATTATAAACATTGATGATCTGGTCACCTCGAATGGGATGACCATCTACTGGAAAAAGATCAAAGGTCATTCTAAAGTAGAGTGACAAGACTGGAAATGACTTAGCTGATCAGCTGGCCAAAACCAGAGCAATCCAAGGGGATCTACTTAAGATCGAGATCCCTGTTGGGGGAAATCCAGGTCACTGCTATCACTAGGTCCCAGACAAATGCTCACAATGAACTCTCAACTGCAAAATGGAGTAAGGAGACCCCAGATGCTGATTTTATTACGGCTCAAAAAGGGGATCCAATAATTGGTAAGTTTTATCAACACATTGAGGACCCTGAGAACTCTCCCCTGACGGATACCGATTACATTGGGAAAGAGCACCTCAGAGTGTTGATGAAATATCCCAAAATGTTCAGAATCCAAGACGGTTTGTTGGTAAGGAGATCCCTAGCTGGCCATGATAAGCGGGTGGTCCCTACCCCATTCCGAAGCCAGATGTTAAGTTACGCCCATGATGCGGCCACAGCCGGTCATAGTGGGTTTCATACAACACTTGAAATCTTAATTGAGGTTGCATACTGGCCACACATGGGGCAGGACCTCAACCAATATTTGAAGGGGTGTCTTGTGTGTGCACAATTTCAGCCAACATCCCTCACACACCGTTCGCCTCTCCAAAAGAGGGGGATGACACGGCCTTGGTCAGATTTACAAGTCGACTACATTGTCCCGTGATTCGCTCCTCTAGGGGGAACAAGTACATGTTGACCGTGACATGCTTGTTTACTAAATGGGTATAATGTCTACCGGCCCCAAACTGCAAGGCAGAAACAGCAGCTGCCCTGATGATCAACCACATCTTTTCGCATTTTGGACTACCCCAAAGGATCGAGTCAGACAGAGGTAGCCATTTCACCAGCAAAGTAATGACAAAGATGTGAGAGATATGTGGGGTCAAAAAGAAGCTACATATTGCTTACTGGCTAGCCTCTAGTGGTGCAGTAGAGAGATACAACAAAACAATTGTGAGCATATTAAAATAGTTTGTGGCAGATTCTGGGCCAAGTTGAGATATTCGATTACCTCTTGGTCTAATGACCATCCAAATTACCCCTTCATCTGCAACTAAATTGTCACGGTTTGAGCTGACTGGACGCAGGATGGTGCTTCCCCAGTATCTGCTCTACAGAACCCAAGAGAAGACAGTGATCAATGCCTCCACAACTCATGAGTATGTTGAAAATCTAAGAAAACACCTTCAACAAGCGTTTGCCTATGCTCAGCGAAATCTAGAGAGATCTGCAGACAGCATGAAGACCCACTATGACTTAAAGACTACCAGAAAAGAATACAATGTAAGAGACCGGGTCTACTTATACAATTTCCAAAGGAACCAGGCCAAACAGCGCACATTTCTGCCTTCCTGGAGGGGTCCTTTTGAAATTGTAGACAAAATCTCACCAGTCACCTACAAAATCTGCATCCCCAAAGGCAGATTGGCAGAGGGGGACGATAAGTGGTTCCATATTAACCAACTAAAGTGTTGCCATCCTAGGCACACTCTGCAGCAACTGGAGGAGTCTTCTGGAACCCCAGAGTGGGTCACTCCAGCTCCCTAGAATTCCAACTATGAAATATTCCATATATAGGCCCTCATTACGACCCTGGCGCAAAGCGAAAAACGATGGCGGTAAACGATTACCGCCATCGTCTTCCGCTCGTGCCGATTACGACCCGTGACCGTAAACTACGATGTCACTAGCGGCATCGTAGCTAACGCTGCCGCTGACTGCGCCAAGGGCGCGCGCACGCGAACATCCACACCGTACTTAGCGCCATGGCGGAAAGGTGCGGGAATGCCGACCCAAGCGGACATGCCCCTAACGCCATCACCCAGCCCGTTAAGTACCTTACCGCCATGGTGCAAATTACGCCATCGCGAACCAACCCTAAAGGGCCATGTAAAGTGAATGCAGCTGCCACAGGTGCACAGAAACAGCACAGGTGAAGGCAATACAGACACAGGAAGTACAAAAAGAGCACACCCCACCCCTTCCCACACCCAGTCACACTCCACAATGATACCAATAGGACTAGCAATGTTGGGGCTGGAGGACCTGATAGCAATGCGAGTGCTACAACAGCAACTACAACAACTACAACAACAACAGGCTGCACAGAGGAGACGCAGGAGGAGAAGGAGGGCAAGGCAGGCCCAGCAAGCCCCACCAGCACAGCCAGTGCCACCACGCAGGCAGCCCCCAATCCCACGCATCAGACCCAGCCCATTCAACCTCACCGCTGAGCAGATCCACACCCTGTACCGACTGGACCGGGACACCATCACCACCATTGTGGACATGATACACAACGACATCGTCAGCATGATTGATACACCCACTGCCACCCCCCCCCTACTGAAGGTAGTGTCCGTGCTCCACTTCCTGGCCACAGGCACCTACCAGCACACAGTGGGGCACTTGCATGGCATATCACAACCATTATTCTCGCGTACACTGATGCAAGTGCTCGATGCCCTCCTCAAGCACACAGATGACCACATCTCATTACCACGGTCTGCCCAGGAGATTGCCAACACCAAAGTGGGTTTCCATGCACTGGCCGGCATACCTGGTTGCATTGGTGCCATTGACTGCACCCATGTTGAATTGGTGGTCCCACATGCCATGGAAGTACCGTACCGCAACCGTAAACATTTCCACTCAATCAACGTGCAAATGGTCTGTGACTCCAACAGGATCATCACACATTGTTGTGCCAGATTCCCCGGATCAACCCATGATTCTATGATCCTACGGAACTCAACAATACCACGCTACATGGAGCGACATGCAGGCCCAAGATCCTACCTACTCGGTGAGTCTAATGACATGAGCATGGAAATGCAAAGTGGGTGTTGAATGATGTACCAATGCATATTACATCTGGCAGATACAGGGGGGTGGGTGCAACTAGCAGTAGCCAGATCATTCCCTGTGGCAGCACTGACGTCAACAGAGAAGTGTACACATCATGCCTGACCTAATCATCCCAACATGTGAATGAAAGTGCATCCCAAAAACGACACAACCATTTGCAAGTGCATTGTGCAAATTGTGGCCGCATTGACCCTAAAGAATAACACCAACATGCACGTCACCATGCACCAACTACTGAAAGGCCTGTCCCCCACAACTGCGCACAAAGGAGGCACATGACAGACAGGGACATCAATGCACCACTACAAGACCCACAAACTGTCCCCATTGACACCAGTAATGCTCACTGGGGTCATAATGAGCCAGACATCGATGTTGCTATCATGTGAGCTTCAAGCTCACAGGACACGTGCAAGGTCACATGAATGACGTCCTGAACGGACACAGTGGATGGCCACTCACAAGGCAATCATCCCCCCTGCATTGTGTTTTAGCATGCAAAACAGTACATGAGAGCCATGAACACATACTGGTTGCACAGTGTAAATCCATATCCACAACTCCAATTGGTGCACAGTAACAGTCAGAATCAAGGCATGGTTGTGCGTCTTGTTCACATATCAATCTCGTTCATGACACATTCTTTTCTCACATTTTACAGGTGATGCGGGCTATCCCCTGAAGAGGTGGCTCCTCACACCAGTCCGGAACCCATCAAACCAGCATGAGGAGGACTACAACCATAACCATGCACGTACCCGTGTGGTGATAGAGCATGCTTTTGGCCTACTGAAGGCACGTTTCCGCTGCCTCAGCAGGTCTGGCGGGGCACTCCTGTACCGCCATGAGAAGGTTGCAAAGATCGTCATGGCATGTGTCATGCTACACAATATGTGCATCAGACGAAACGTGCCTCTGCCCCCTGACGCAGAACCACAACCACCTGATGATGGGGATGATGATGATGGGGAAGGGGCAGCACCTCAGGGAGGCAGCGATGCACAGGAGGGCCATATAATGCGTCAGAATGTCATTGACCGATACTTCTAGCACACACAGCGAGTGTGTGACATATGGATGGCACTTGGGGCAGTGTGTGTCTGGTATGTCAACACTGTGTACTGTAACAATAAAGCACAGATACGCAATGAACAATGTCCACACTTTTAGTTTGTGAGAAAAGAAAAAGTGTATTGTACTACTGAATAGGTATAACAGTACCCCTCCCCTCCCCCCTGCACACTCCATCACACCCAATCCCCCCCCCTGAACACTCCAACACACCCAAACCCCCCCCCCATGAACACCCTGCAAACATGTGACAGTGCCCGTGGTGAAATGAGTATAGTTCAGCACACTATTGACTGCCCCCTCTCCCGGAACCTGGGGCCCCCCTGCCTGTGCTCCTCTGGGTCCTGGAAGACCTGCGGACGGGAGAGGCTTGTGCTGAACTTGCAGCCGAGGATGTACCGGGCTGCTCAGTACGGCATGTGTCCAGAATTGTCTGGATGAGCTGGCTCATCATCTGCCGCCCTGCAGCAAGTTCGGTGCAAATGTCCCTGCTGGCAGTTTGGATGGCAGCCCTGATGCCATCAGCACTCCTCTCCATGGCTGCACTGGTACTTACACATTCTGCTACATGCTGCGTGAGGAGTGTGCCCAGTGCTTCCTGCCTGTTGGCAATCTGCTCCAGCGACAGCTGGAATTCTGGCCCAATGGGGGGTGCCAATGCGGGACCAATGGGACTACTCCCATCTTCCACAACTCCCACTGGGCTGGGAGTTGCTGGCCATGAATTAGCTGGCGATGGGCCCTGGGTGTCATCTCCATGATGGCTGATTGGGGATAGGTGTGGTGAGTGCAGTTGTGTGTTGTGGTCAAGTCCGGTGTCATCCTCCACATCACTGTCGGAGCAGGCAGCGATGGCTGCAGTCTCCCCAACAGTACTGCTCCCTGCTGACGCATTGCCCTCAGTGGGCAACAGTGGGTGTGGTTGGGCTGCAGGTGCTGTCAAGACCCCTTCCTCGGGGGACTTTGCTGCCCTGGGCTCTTCAGCCTGGCGTGGATTCTGCCTGGGTCCAGCAGAGGTGGATGCATGGTTCCCCTCTCCCACTTTCCTGGCCTTCTTGGCTGGGGTGCTGGTGCTGTCGTCCATGCCAGTGTCCGATTGCGAGCCTGTGGTGGAGCAGAGGAGGGTGACTGTTATTGATGGTTCAGCGGACATTGAGCAGGCATTGTGAAGAGTGAAATGGATAGATGGTGGAGTTAGTAGCCCGTGACATACAGGTTGCCTCCCTTTAGGTTCGGTTTTGCATGCAGGTGTGTGTCTGCCTACTGTACAGTGTACATGCTGCATTTGCACAGGGTGTGGCTCATCTGCTGATGTGTTGCGTCTGCCACATTGTGATTGTCACGTGCAAGTGTATCAGGGTGTCTTGCAAGGCTGGATATGAGGCACCTACCTGTGTCTCCAGATCTCGGGGCCCCTCTCTCCATCTCGCCGACACCTTCGATGCACTCAATGCCAATCAGAGAGGCACATGTCTCCTCCCATGGCTGCATCTTCAGTGGGGAGTCTGCTCCCCCGCCAGTTCCCAGGGCCAGGTTACGGTTGGCAGACATAATGCCCCGGACCCTGATCCGCAGGTCGTCCCATCTCTTGCGGCACTGTTTGGAGGTGCGTGGGGTGGTTCCAACAGCACTGACACGTTGTGCCACAAGTTCCCACACCACCTTTTTGCGGCCTATGGCTGTTCGGGTCATCTCATTGGAGAAGACAACATCAGCCTTCTCCTGGAGAGTGTCTGCAAGCATTTGCAGTTCCTCTCGACAGAAGCGCTCCTGCCGCTGCCTGTCACATGCCTTCTTGACAACTTTAGGCATGGTTGGCTGTGGAAATGGGTGGGTTATGGGAATGTCAGGGTTTGAGGGTTGGTTGTGGTGTGGTTGGGTAGGATGGCAATGGATTGTGTTTTTTAAGATGGCCGCTGTGCTGTTTCCCGTTCCGCCGCGATTACGCTATTTCTGGTTCCGCTTAATTGTGGTCACCGCTAATTACGGTGACCGCTGACTACGGTCGGCGCAATGATGGGTGGCGGTAGGTCACCCTGCGCTGTTAACGGGGCGGTAAGGGCTGTTTACGGCATGGCGTAGTTTACGTTACCGCCATGGCGTAATGCTCGTGCGCGATGGGTCGTAATGTGGCGCTCTTATCGCCATCGGACCATGGCGTTAACGCTCATTACGCCATGGCGGTAATTTCAATCACTTACCGCCTGGGTCGTAATGAGGCCCATAGTCAATAAATTAAAATTCGAAAAATGCGTCATGATTTGTCAAAATGCATGTGTCTGCCCCACTACATTAATAGTGGTGGGGAAATGTCTACAAATATGCTTTTGCGTTGTCATCCTAGGATGGGAAACCATGGAGACGAAGACCAAGGAGGTCCACCAAGGGGGCGGAGCAAAGATCCAAGGGGCCCGGAGTATCGCTGCATACTCGCATCAGGACTGGGTGAGGAGAACTGGTCGATCCACCCATGATGGAAGAAAAGATTATTAACTTTGCCCTTTTGGAACCAAAAGAAAAGAGACTGACATCCCAGTCTTGCGACTTCCCATTGATGGACGGTCAACGCCAAATCGCAAGAGGGGGGCTTGTGGGATGTTTTAACCCACTATTCTATGCCCTGCAACATTACTGTGCGCTGCTTGCATCAGAAACAACAGAATGGCCGCTGAAAAGCATTATATGCGCTAGAAATCGCAGAGAAGTGTGCGGGAAAACCTGAAAAATAGGACGCCAATAGATTTTTGCCCATGTCAGTGGTAACACAGGAGAACACTGCCAAAACCTATCATTGGGCTGCCCACAGAGTAAGCTGAAACTACTTGAAAAAGCAGTGCTGCATTGCAAGGGAAACCTAGAACTGCTTGAAAATCCATTTTTCCTTGGCTGTTAAATGTGCAAAATAATGATTTGCAAACAGCAGAGAAGATCCAACATCGTTGTTGGGTGTTAAACATCACTTTATTTAAAGAATCTACTTAAGCCCAATGTCAGCAGAAGTATATTTTATCAGAAGAAAATCCACATTCAAAGATGCTTGCATGGGAAAAATATGTCAGAAATGGGCGTAATACCGCCGCTCGCCTGTGTCAGAATCTGGCATATACTTATACTGTCATTTAAACTTGTGCCTTAAAATCAAAGTATGGAAAAGAAGAGACTTCCCATCAAAAAAAAATATAGGTGACAATGCAATCTCTGTTTTAAAAAGGCTGGAATTAAGAGATTTGTGGCTATATTTGTAAAAATGTAAATTGTATTTTAGAAAAAGACTATTTTAAACATGGTTTTAAAAGTAGGTTAAAGCCAGCCACACTGAGCTTCAAAGACATTCCACAATTTCTCTCAAACAAAGGAATCTTCCCCCCCTGCTCTCTGCTGAGGAACTGGCAGGGAGGTGTGAAAGGAAGTGGGTGGGGACTTTGGCCTGTTGCTCTGACAGGAGACAAAAGACTTCCTTGACTGAAAGGAAATGCTAATTTGGGTGTCGACAGAAAACAACTGCTGGCAGGAAGAAACGTGAGACTGCTCTGGCCCAGCCAAAATCTTGGGGGCAGCGACAGACAGTTTTGTTTATTCGGAGAGGATGGAAAATATCTTTTTGAAAAAGACTCACAAAACTGAACAAAATTGGTAAAAATCTGTAAATATAGTGTTGTTAAAATGAAATTTCTGCTCAAGTTTTATAATTACTCTGGAATATGTGCGATATTCCGAAACAGAACTATCAAAATGTTGACTTTGTAGCAGTTGTAATAATGCTAAAAATATGAAACTTCACAGGAGTATGCCCAAATGTTATGTGCATGTATGTGGAAAAATGTGTACAGATCTGACACTGGGTAACCAAACAAAAGCGCTAAAAACTGTCATTTGTGAACCAAAACTCTTAAAAAGATGGGACTTTGATGGATAAGTGCCTTATTTAATTTAGGATGTAAAAATGTATTATTAGAAAGTTGGTGATATTGGAAATAAGTTTTATATGAAAAATAGATTTTCTGTATATAAACAAAGGGTTTTTTTTTTCCCCTGGACCATAAACGCAGCGTCACCATGACACACTGTTTCCTTCTCAAATCAGGAGAGAGGGAAGACTTTCACCAATAGACTTCTTAGAAGGTTGGACTTAGTATAATCAGCCTGCCCACCCCTTGAGAAATACATAAATAGGGACTGTTGAGGACCTACACACCCATTCACCCATCAACTGATTTACTGGTAAAGCGCTCTGCAGGAAGAACCCAGATCAAGACTCCAGAACTCTGAAAGCAGATGGCCCAAATCCAAAGCTGAACCCTTCTGAGCTGCCCTTTAAAATCTTGCAAACTGATTTTAACCCAAAACTTCCAAGGGGCACGACCAATTGAACAGCCGGGCTTTGCTGTTTTTCTACTTCTTGCCAAGAACACTTGCTAGAACCCAGAGATCCAAACCAGCAGAGCAGAGCTGTAACCCAGAACCAACCCATCAGATCCGGTACAGGAGGCCGTGCAGAGACAGAGTGCCATGCTGAGAGCAGAACCAAGCGCCTGACTCGTGTCCGGTGGCTAGCAGATTCCAGTCCAAAACCCTTGACCAAATCTCTGACGGGCCTATTCCAAAACCATAGTTGTGAGTATTTAGCATAGAATTGTCCATAGCCAATCTTTTATTCTTAATTAATCCTACCGAACCCATTCCAACATATCCAGAACTGCATTGTAGAACCTCTTTTGTCTGTCCTGAATCTTTCCCTCATCCATATAAACCTGTGATAATTGTAGTGATAAATCATCTTTGCGCTAATATAGTTGCTGAAGAAAGGCAAGTGTCGCAGCGGGAAAAGATCAGAGAGATGCGCCTCTGGACTGGTGGATGTACCGTTGGTATCTCGCATCTTCATGGCCCCTTAGTGTGAAGCCAATCCTTATTTGTAATCTTCAAAAGCGCATCTTTCATTTAAATCTTGACTCTTTTTGAGAAGATTCGACCTTTACTAAAACATCTAACTTCTGAACCGTACATGCTAGAAACAAAATGTAAGTGTCAAATTGAAGCTAACATCCTCAGCTTTCAAACAAATCCAATTCAACTCCTTACAGTTTTGCCGCAATCGCGCGTGGAAATGTTTGCTGCGATTCTGCATTTGGCTCAATTTCACTATCATGTAAAATAGCTATTTCTTTGCATTCAACCTCTGAATTCAGTTTCCTATCTGCCAGCCATTCAATCATCATCATTGCTAGTGTCTACCCGGAGCTATCCAAAGCAGCTACCACTAGTTTTGAATCCAATTTAGAGAATTAAATCCAATTTTACCATTTTTCCTATTCATTTACAACCCACATTCAAAAGCATTCGACCTGTGTGAAATCATTCCTGTTTCTCTGTAAGCTTGCAGGGGGAATTGGGATTGAAACTGCATTTGTAGAGTGTTTATTCCTGAAACCTGTTTTCTCTGCTTCCATCTCTATATTGCATATTAGGGGGGATTGAGTAGTATCAGGGGGAAAGAGTGATTACATTGCATTTGATTGAATTCATATCCAGTAATATTTCTGTGCTGCATTAATTTCCTATCATTGCATTTGACTGAACCCACACGAAGTTGTTCTATGCTACATTATTCTTTTCATCCATACTCCTATTGATTAAAGAGATTGTTGACTGTAATATCACCCATCGCTGATCAATGTATAAATATTATTAGTGTGATATCCAGATATTGTTCATAATTCATAAAAGTGCGATATATATATATATATATATATATATATATATATATATATATAATTGTTCAAATCCATCAAATAAATCTTTTAACTTTGTAAAACAACCTTCTTCTTGGTTCAGTGTGACCGGGGGGATTCAAAGAGAGGGGCGTGATATAAGGGTACATCGTTCAGAAATAAAAGAACTTTAGACATAAAAATATATAATTAAGGGTTCCAGCTGGGCATCACACGCTAGGCATTGACTTAGGTGGAGTGCTGGGTTGAAACCACTTACAGATCGGGGGCTCGTCCGGGATTTCTGAATTAGATATACCACTTGTGACAGCTTAAAACAGTGTGCTTACTGACAGGGTACATAAATCCTGTTGGGCTACCACGCTGTGTTACATTGTGAAAAGCACCCCTCAAAAGGGAACGCTCTAAGGAAACGGTATGTTTTGCAAAAATAAAATAAAACTTCTGTAAGTCAGGAAGGAAATTTATATTTCCAGAATGGCGACATTGGTAGAGATCAATATGGCTAGAGAACACCCATTGCATAAGTTATTTGTGAGAGGTGAATGGACCGAGCAGGATCAGCATGTGTGGTTGCAGGCAATCACAGAACAGATCACTGCAACAGGATTAGATGCATGGCAAGATCAGGGTCCCTTACATATGGCCCTGAGTGGACTGTATATGGCCACTAAGGCAAAGGAAGAACAAAACAGGATTGCCAACATAGTGGCATATCTATACCTATATATTGGAGCCATACAGGATAAATATGCTGAAAGCCAAGATCTGGCAAGTAAGCAACTGCAGGCATTAGGAAAGGCCCAAACTTATCTGGACTCTTCTGAACAGAGGTTACAGAGGAGTCAGAAAATGAAAGTAGGCAGTATATAGTCAAAATAAGAGGAAATGGGAATCCTGCAGCAGGAAAAGGCAGAACAGGATACCAGAATTCTGGCCTTGCAGAAAGTTACCAAGAAAGTTTGGACTCTCAACTGCAGAGCCAGAAAAAGCTGGAGCAACAAATAAACTTTAACAGGGCATACACAGAGCAGGTAGCCACCCTGCAAAGCCAACTAGACAGAGAGAAAGAGGAGAGCAATACTTTAATCCTGAAAGACCTGGGCACCCAGACAGAATTTGATGAAGAGCGCCAGAAAGCTGGTGCGCTTCAAAGACAAAGGGATGACGTGGCAGCACAGAGGCAGGCTCTTGCTCAGGAAAGGGACACCTTAGGCCAGGAAGTCTGCTATTTAAAAGAGAAACTGCAAGAAAATCGCCTGGCCCTCCAGGGACTGGGTGACCTCCAAAAACACCATCACAAATTGTTAGAGCACACCAGGAGGGTGGAAGAGCCTCTAGCAAGGAAGGCTCAGGCCAGTATTGCCAGGACTCGGGAGGTAACCCTCCTGCAGCAAAGACTGGCTCAGTACTCAAAAACAACCCAGGATGCACAGAGAGAAAATTAGGCTCTCTGTGAGAACAATGACAGGCTCCACAGACAGGTAATCAAACAGAAAGTGGATCAGTAGATGGAGATGACACTAAATTAATTCAAAACATATCAAATTTTAATCAATAAATTCATAACAAAAAAACAATCCTAAAATTCAATAAAAAAACGACCAGTTCATTCCTTCAATCACAACCACATACAAAACTCATTCAGACTTTCATCTATAAAACCCCAAAGTGATTTCTAAACCAGTAAGCATTGATAATGTTGCTACACCAATTATTTTCAATTTTCACATTCATCAGTGACCCAGTCCATAGTATCAGGTGTCGTTGTGCATCCAGTATTCTATTAAACCAGATGATTCACACCAAAAAGCGTCAACACGTGTTTCGGTCAAAGACCTTCTTCAGGACGTAGGGCATGGAGAAATCACACAGCCCTATTCTCAACATATATGGGCCAGTAGTCCGTCTAAAAAAGATAAAAACCATAGTGTCATCCCTATTTCTTTAAACAAGTGACTGATAATGTCACAAATGTGCTATAATTGAATAGGCACACACGCCCCTACTCACCCCCAAGTTCCAACTCGAGGGATGGTGAACGGTACAGCGGAAATCAATCCTCCACTGGAATCAATGTATATGTTGAACCTGTGGAACCAACAAAAACAACTCTCAGCTTTCTTGGAAAACACAGAGCACTTGGTGTACATTCCTATGACCAGGATAAATAAAAACAATCAAATCACTTACAAGCACCCATGGTCATGATCAGGGATTTGAGTGCAGGTCTACCCCTTTATTTATAATTTCCACATACAGGTAGCCATGCAAGAGAGATTGATCGAGACTAGTAAGGCCTTGATTGAGGAACAGAAAGCTCAGGTTCTTGCATGGCAACAGGGAGCAGGGGCTGATAGGTGTTTCCCTTTCCCAGCGAACCTCATTTCTGAGCATAACCTCAGGAAGCCTAGTACCAGAGGCCTTTATCTCTCCCAATCCCTGGACTCTGCCAACCCCATGCGCACTGGTGCATATGAGCCCAGGGTCACGGGGATAGTAGATTTCAATCCAATCAGAAATGGGGCTCATAGACCAGCACCTCCCAGGAATGGATGGGCGGGCATCTGGGTATGGGTACCCAAGTACTGTGAAATTTAGTGGGGAACTCCTGGAGATTAGGCCCACTAAGGGCATCCTGAAAACCTCTGCCCAGCTAGGACAGTGCAGGTGGGGAGGTACCCATCAAATCCTGGTAGCAAGTAGGAATCGGAAGACTCCTCTGAGCGCCAAAGGACACAGGAGACTAGGTCTCCACATTATGCCAGCCATTCTCAGGCTTGCAGAATCTGGGAAAACCTAGAAGACCAGACGGGCACCTCTGGGAGCAGTGCCTTTGAGTCAGAGGAGGGGTGGACCAAGATTACCCCAACCAAGAAGGCCAATAAGGCAAAAAGGGCCTTGCTTAAGGACCCCTTTAAGCAAATCAAGGCGATCAGGAGCGTCATTACGCCTTATCATAAGAACGCTAAGTATTCTGTTTGGGAGAACTTCGAGCAGATGATGGAAACTTTCCATTTGAAGGACAGCAGTAGCTGTATTCAGTATGTGAAATGGACCTTCTCACCAGAATACTCCAGCTTCTTTGCGGGGCCGGAGGACCAAAATCATTCTAGATGGTCCACCTATAGAGCAGCCTTCTTGAAGCATTTTCTGTGCATGGAAATCCCCAGGAGGCTCGCAAGGAAGCCTACATCTTACAATGTGGGGAGGATCAGGCCCACAAGAATTTGTGCAGGAATTAAAGCATGCCTTTGCACAGACCACCAGAAGGGTGCGCACGGAAAGCAAAGAATTTGTCAATACTTTTTTCCACGCGCTACCAAAGTACATCATGACCCAGCTAGTCAGAGATTTTCATGAGAAAAGATCAATAGACTGGGTCATTGAACAGGCCACCCGAATTTATGAGGTGCAAAAGCCCATAGAAAACTAGAATAATCCAAAAATCCGCAAACCAACCAACACCTCTGCTGCTGCTATGGTGGCAGAGGTGAAGGTTGCCCCCATTTTAGAATTGGGAGGGGGGGGGGTCTAAAAACCTGCCTGCACGAAATCAGAAGAATCCCAAGCCCAGAGGCCCTTGGGCCAGTCACAGACAGGGAACCAAGGTGGTAGTCCCACAAATGGGATCCCTCACTCCCCTGACTACATAGGTCCCCGCTACAAGGGGAATAGACCCATCCTGGGTTATGTTTGGACCCCTCCAGCCATAGGGGGGGATCCAACCAAACAGCACCTAACCCAGGGAACTTCCCTCCTCACTTTCCCCAGGAGGGCAGAAATTCCCCAAATCCTGGACAGAACTTATTCCCCAGGTACCCACAAAACTGTCAACCCCAGAACAATCCATCCTTCTTTCCCCACTTTCCGGAGCCCAGACAACCCAATCCGGGAGAGGGGAGGCCAAGGGTGGAGGGGTACCCAAATGTTCCAAATCCGGGGTATTATCAGAGAATGGATAGCTACCCTTCCCGGGATCAGCCCAGGGGAGAAATGAAAACCCCTTATCAGCCTGAGTGGGTTTCACAGCTAGAGCGCCAGGTCCAAAACATGGCACAGGATCTGGGTTGCATGCTGAGGGCTCAACAGAACCCTCAGATGAGCATGACGGCTCAGAATGCCCCAAACTCCAGACCTGGTGCTCGAGAGCCATGACTGGGGCAGAACCCCGACAACCCACCGGTTCCGAGGAAGGAGGCACAAGGGGAAGGGGGGGTGTAAAGCCTTGGAGGAAGCTTCCTTCCCCACTTGTAATAAGCCCCTGGAAACCCAGGAACCAGAACCAAAATCTCCTGCCCCTGAAAGTCTGCCACCCAAGGAGCAGAGGGGGGGGTGGGGTGGGAAAACAAAGAACCCAAACAGACCCATTTTGTGGAGGAGGTACAGATCTTCCAATTTGAAGCAGAGGGTTCCTCAGAGGATCCTGGGAAAAGGATCTTCTCCTTCAAAGATGGGGGAACTCCTCCCAAAGAAAAATGGGTTTCAAAGGATTCAAATCCAGACTGGGTAGATGTGGGGACTGAGCTAGCGCCGCCCACCATCCTACCTCAGAACCAACAGCAGGAAAATCCCCTGTTTCAAACCCATCCTGGTGACTGCCTCCAAAAAGGGGGGCGGGGGCGACCCAGAACTGGAACCAGGGGAAACTCAAAACTTCTCCCATATCTAGTTGCCACCTTTTCTTTTCAGATTCCCTAGATTCCAAACAGAGTGCTGCCCAAATCTCTTCTCTATCAGTGTCCAAAACTAAAAAACGAACCCACCAGTTGTCCAAAAATGTACATTATCTGTGCCCCCTTGCGGAGGAGGGGGGAAGACTCTATGCCCCGGTACAAATACATGGGCAGGGTACAATTTTGGCACTGGTGGACACTGGATCCCAAGCTACCCTTCTGCCCAAAAAGGCCTTTGATAAACTGAATTCAGGAAGGGGGCAGAATTATCAAATTCCTCTCACCCCTCTTTCTGGACAACTTCAGAACTTTGACGGGAAGGAAATTCCCGTCGAGGGGACTGCGGATTTTTAATATTACAATTGGGCAACACAAGGTGAAGCACCCGGTCATAGTTGTAACTCCAGAGGGTACCCCTTGTTTACTAGGGAATAACCTCCTGCGAAGGTTGTCACCCCTAATAGATTGTGTAATCAAGGTCTTCTGGACCCAGACTAACCGACCAATAACATTAAAACAGAGTGTCATCCATGTTAGTTTAAATGGCACCTGCCACATGGTTCAACAAAAATCTGACCAAGTAGAATTTCACTTCCAGAAGAACCAAATCCCAGACGTGACGGTAATGGCAGTAGGACAACAAACTGGTGATCGGGGGTCCTCTCTATTTCTGAAAATCAACCTAACTTCAGTCTAAGGTGGCATTCCACACTGGAAGGAAACACTCTGAAATTCTTTACCAATCCACAATCGGACATTCCAACTCCGATAGTCCAGAAAGATGAGAAATCAGCTCAAAGCCTTGCTGATATTCAGCAAATTGGAGAGCAGTTGTTCATCCCTGTTCAGTTAAATGAAGGGAAGGACTCTGTTCTTACCCGAGTGTGTGTGAACAACGGTAAGAGCTTCATCAGCGAAGCCATGTTCCGCAAACTCACAAAAGATCCAGCCATTCCCACATTTAGACTAATAGACAAATGTGAAATGGATCTGGAAACACCCAATTCCAAACATCTCCTGACAAGCAGTTTGTGTATGCTCAAAATCTCCATAGGCAACAAGAGCATAGTCCATAATTGTTGGGTCGTCCGAGACGTCACTGCCGCCTTTTACTTAGGCAGTGACATTCTCAATCGCTTTGCCATTAGGTTGGACCTAATAAACTTCACAGCTTGTTCCCGATTAGTGGATAATCCCATGGGCTTTGATGACCCAGAGAAAGCATTTGGGTCAGCTCAAATGCTGCCTTATGCAGTTGAAATTCAGATTGGAGAGGAAGTCACCATCGCAGAAAGGACCCGACAATTCTCCATGGAAGTAAAGTTAAGAGGACAGAAATTGAAAAACCGTGATGCCAATGTTCATCTAAATGCTTCTCTCCAACAGCAAGGGTTGGGGGTAAACCCAACACCACTTGTCAATGTAGAACATGACACCATTCCAATAGAGGTGGATAACAGCGATTTAGAGAGTATCACTCTAGCTGCAGGCACCATTATTGGAATGGCGGTTGATGACCAACATTTTTCCATAGATTTAGGAAATGGACTGTTAGGACCAATCCCCAAGGACTGTTTTGACAGTGATAGTGATGACAACACAACACCAGACAGGATCTTTACCCGGCATGGGGGGAATTTCCGGGTGTACACTTCCTGCCCTTATGGTAAGGAAGATGTGACCTAGGACTTCAGGAGGGATGAGGTGATTTTCCAAGTCCGCGAGCACTGCCTTCCCCACCGGTCCAAATCAGCACTGTGACCAGGGACTTCTCCACCCAGCTGGTGGGGGCCTCTGAGATAGCAAAACCAGAAGTCTTTCCAGGCTTCCGGCAGATGGTTGAAGAGAGAGTCAACCTAGCTGATGCCTGTGAGACTCTGGAGCGGAAGCAAAGATTGAAACAAGTTTTCTTGGATTTTCAAGATCTCTTTGTGGTGGACTCATATGACTGTGGTCGCACTGACATCCACACAACAACAATTCCCATGCACCCTGGCATGACTCCAGTGTTTGTGAAGCAATATCGCTTGCATCAATGGAGTTCCTTACTGAAATAATTAAGAACCTTGAGTCCTGTGGGATAATCTGTCCAGTCCACAGCACCTTCAATAATCCGGTGCTGGGGATATTGAAGCCAAACGGCCAGTGGAGACTCTGCGCCGACATTAGGGAGCTCAACAAACAGGTCCATACTTCCTGATGGCCTCTTCTCTACATTGACCAAGGGCTGGCCCAGATCCAGCGGTCACAGGTATTCACTGCAATAGACATGACCAATGGGTACTGGACTACCTGTCAGTAGGGAAGACCAATACAGGCTGGCCTTCACCTTTGCGGGGCAGCAGTACACATGGACCCAGACTCCCTTTGGATACATCAACTCCAGCAATGAATTCAACATTTTTCTACATAAGGCCATGCCTGACCATGGTGAAAGGGGTAACCTGGCCTATGTAGATGATTTTCTCAATAAAAGCTTGACTGTGTAGGAACACATAGCGGATATCCATTATGTTCTGACCCAGTTGAGGGCAGCCGGATCAAAACTTTCCTTTCAAAAGGCACAGTGGTGTAGAACCCGTGTACATTTCTTGGGGCATGAGATTACTCTTCAGGGTCTCTGTCCCCAGGAAAAGAAAGTGGAAGCACTCCAGAAATTGAAAGATCCCACAACTCTGCGGGAACTAAGGAGCCTCCTTGGACTGACTAATTACAGTAGAAAGTTCATTGAGGACTACGCAGAGATCACAAGACCCCTGATTCATCTTTTGAAGCGGGTGGTCAAGTGGGAATGGGGCCCAGAACAAGCTGAGGCAGTAAGACAACTCAAAAGAAGCCTCTCACAAGCACCTTGCCTAGCTTACCCTGTCAAAAACAAGGAGTTCTTGTTGGAGACAGGGTTCTCTAATACATGCTTGACTGCAGTATTATACCAAAAGCATTACAAGGTCAATAAAGTAATCTCTTATGCGAGAAAAATTCAACGATTGTGAGAAGGCACTCCTGGCAATGTTGTGGGCATTGAAGAATTACCGCCCGTTTATCCAGGGGGAACACATCATAGTGGAGACTCCACACCAGCCTCTTCAATATCTCCAAAGTGACAGAATCCGGGCCGGAAATGTGAGTAATTCCCAAATTACTTCCTGGATTCTGTCAATGCAAGGCTTTCCTGTGGAGGTCAGATATGGCCAAAACAAGAAGAGTCCCCTCGCGCAAGGTCTGGCTGACTTGCATGATTGTGCCAGAGAATACTGTCTCGAGGATGAGAGTCTTAAAATCAAGGACAACATGGAGGCATACCTCAATTCCCCACACAAAGTCTTTGAAGAAGACAAGTGTGAGGGAAGGCCCACTGTCTATGTGGATGGATGTTCTTACCATGTTGACAACAACAGGGAAAAAGAACTTATGGCCGGCGTAGGGAATTCATGGGTGAATGAGACCCCAGAACCCTCCGCTGGGTGCAAGATTGGTCCCCGAAGTAGTCAAGTGGCAGAGTTGATGGCTGTGCATGAAGCCATCCCCACTGCTATCCAACATCAACTCCACAAACTGGTCATAATCACAGATTCGGGTTATGAACGGAACAGGTTCGTGGAGCACCTGGTTAACTGGAAAACCAGAGGCATGCTATGTGCTAACAACAAACCCTTGAAACATGGGGAAATTAATTCAAAACATTGATGATCTGGTCACCTCGAATGGCATGACCATCTACTGGAAAAAGATCAAAGGTCATTCTAAAGCAGAGGGACCAGACAAGACTGGAAATGACTTAGCTGAACAGCTGGCCAAAACCGAAGCCATCCAAGGGGATCTACTTGAGATTGAGTCCCTGTTGGGGGAAATCCAGGTCACTGCTATCACTAGGTCCCAGACAAATGCTCACAATGAAATCTCAACTGCACAATGGAGTAACGAGACCCCAGATGCTGATTTGATTACGACTCAAAAAGGGGATCCAATAATTGGTAAGTTTTATCAACACATTGAGGACCCTGAGAACTTTCCCCTGACGGATACCGATTACATTGGGAAAGAGGACCTCAGAGTGTTGATGAAATGTCCAAAAATGTTCCGAATCCAAGACGGTTTGTTGGTAAGGAGATCCCTAGCTGGCCATGATCTCTGGGTGGTCCCTACCTCATTTCGAAGCCTGATGTTAAGTCACACCCATGATGCGGCCACAGCCGGTCATAGTGGGTTTCATACAACACTTGAAATCTTAAGAGGGGTTGCATACTGGCCACACATGGGGCAGGACCTTGACCAATATTTGAAGGGGTGTCTTCTGTGTGCACAATTTCAGCAAACATCCCTCACACACTGTGCGCCTCTCCAAAAGAGGGGGATGACACTGCCTTGGTCAGATTTACAAGTCGACTATATTGGGCCCGTGATTTGCTCCTCTAGGGGGAACAAGTACATGTTGACCATTACATGCTTGTTTACTAATTGGGTGGAATGTCTCCAGGCCCAAAACTGCAAGGCAGAAACAGCAGCTGCCCTGATGATCAACCACATCTTTTCGCGTTTTGGACTACCGCAAAGGATCGAGTCAGACCGAGGTAGCCATTTCACCAGTGAAGTAATGACAAAGATGTGGGAGATATTTGGTGTCAAAAGGAAGCTATACATTGCTTACCGGCAAGCCTCTAGTGGTGCACTAGAGAGATACAACAAAACAATTTTGAGCATATTAAAAAAGTTTGTGGCAGATTCTGGGCCAAGTTGGGATATTCGATTACCTCTTGTCCTAATGGCCATCAGAGCTACCCCTTCATCTGCAACTAAAATGTCACTGTTTGAGCTGATGACTGGATGCAGGATGGTGCTTCCCCAGCATCTGCTCTACAGAACCCAAGAGCTGACATTGATCAATGCCTCCACAACTCATGAGTATGTTGAAAATCTAAGAAAATACCTTCAACATGCTTTGACCTATGCTCAGAGAAATCTAGAGAGAGATCTGCAGACAACATGAATACCCACTATGACTTAAAGACTACCAGAAAAGAATACAATGTAGGAGACCGGGTCTACTTTTACAATTTCCAAAGGAACCAGGCCAAACAGCGCACATTTTGTCCTTTTGAAATTGTAGACAAAATCTCACCAGTCGCCTACAAAATCTGCATCTCCAAAGGCAGTTTGGCAGAGGGGGAAGATAAGTGGGTCCATATTAACCAACTAAAGTGTTGCCATCCTAGGCACACTCTGCAGCAACTGGAGGAGTCTTCTGGAATCCCAGAGGGGGTCACTCCAGCTCCCTAGAATTCCAACTATGAAATATTCCATATATAGTCAATAAATTACAATAGAAAAATGTGTCCTGATTTGTCAAAATGTATGTGTCTTCCCTACTACATTAATAGTGGTGGGGAAATGTCTACAAATATGCTTTTGCTTTGTCATGCTTGGATGGGAAACCATGGAGATGAAGACCAAGGAGGACCACCCAGGTACCGGAGCAAAGATCCAAGGGGCCCGGAGTATCGCTCCATACTCACATCAGGACTGGGCGAGGAGAACTGGTCGATCCACCCCTGATGGAAGAAAAGATGATGAACTTTGCCCTTTTGGAACCAAAAGAAAAGAGATCGACATCCCAGGCTTGCAACTTTCCATTGATGGACGAACAACGCCAAATCACAAAAGGGGGGGGCTTGTAGGATGTTTTAACCCACTAGTCTATGCCCTGCAACATTACTGTGCGCTGCTTGCATCAAACAACAGAATGGCTGCTGAAAAGCATTAAATGCGCTACAAATCGCTGAGAACTGCGCATGAAAACCTGAAAAATAGGCTGCCAATCCATTTTTGCCTATGTCAGTGGTAACACAGGAGACCACTGCCAAAACCTATCATTGGGCTGCCCACAGAGTAAAATGAAACTACTTGAAAAAGCAGTGCTGCATTGCAAGGGAAACCCAGAACTGCTTGAAAATCCGTTTTTCCTTGGCTGTTGAATGTGCAAAATAATAATTCTCAAACAGCAGAGAAGATCCAACATCCTTGTTGGGTGTTAAACATCACTTTATTTAAAGAATCCACTTAAGCCCAATGTCAGCAGAAGTATATTTTATCAGAAGAAAATCCACATTCAAAGATGCTTGCATGGGAAAAATATGTCAGAAATGGGCGTAGTACCGCTGCTCGCCTGTGTCAGAAGCTGGCATATACTTATACTGTCATTTAAACTTGTGCCTTAAAATCAAAGTATGGAAAAGAAGAGACTTCCAATCAAACGCTGTATAGGTGACAATGCAATCTCTATGTTTTAAAAAGGCTGGAATTAAGAGATTTGTGGCTATATTTGTAGAAATGTAAATTGTATTTTAGAAAAAGACTGTTTTAAACGTAAGTTAAAGCCAGCCACACTGCGCTTCAAGGACATTCCACAGTTTCTCCCAAACAAAGGAATATTCCCCCCTGCTCTCTGCTGAGGAACTGGCAGGGAGATGTGAAAGGAAATGGGAAGGGACTTTGGCCTGTTGCTCTGACAGGAGACAAAAGACTTCCTTGACTGAAAGGAAATGCTAATTTGGGTGTCGACAGAAAACAACTGCAGGCAGGAAGAAGCCTGGGACTGCTCTGGCCCAGCCAAAACCTTGGGGGTGGGGACAGACCGTTTTGTTTATTCAGAGAGCACAGAAAATATCTTTTTGAAAAAGACTCATAGAAAACTGAACACAATTGGTAAAAATCTGTAAATATAGTGTTGTTAAAATGAAATTTCTGCTCACATTTTAAAATTACTCTGGAATTTGTGCGATATTCAGAGACAGAACTATCAAAATTTTGACTTTGTAGCATTTGTGATAATGCTAAAAATATGAAACTTCACAGGAGTATGCCCAGATGTTATGTGCATGTATTAGGAACAATTTGTACAGATCTGACACTAGGTAACCAACCAAAAGTGCAAACAACTTTAATTTGTGAACCAAAACTCTTAAAAAGATGGGACTTTGATGGATATGTGCCTTATTTAATTTGGGATGTAAATATGTATTATTAGCAAGCTGGTGATATTGGAAATATGTTTTATATGGAAAATAGATTTTCTGTGTAGAAACAAAGGGGAGGTTTTTTTCCCTGGACCATAAACACAGTGTCACCATGACACACTGTTTCCTTCTCAAATCAGGAGAGAGGGAAGACTTTAACCAATAGGGTTCTTTGAGGGTTGGACTTAGTATAATCAGCCTGCCCACCCCTTGAGAAATACATAAATAGGGACTGTTGAGGACCTACACACACATTCACCCATCAACTGATTTACTGGCGAAGCGCTCTGCAGGAAGAACCCAGATCAAGACTCCAGAACTCTGAAAGCAGAAGGCCCAAATCCAAAGCTGAACCCTTCTCAGCAGGCCTTTAAAATCTTGCAAACTGATTTTAACCCCAAACTTCCAAGGGGCACAACCAATTGAACAGCCGGGCTGTTTTTCTGCTTCTTGCCAAGAACACTTACTAGAACCCAGAGATCCAAACCAGTAGAGCAGAGCTGTAACCCAGAACCAACCCGTCAGATCCAGTACAGGAGGCCGTGCAGAGACAGAGTTCCGTGCTGAGAGCAGAACAAAGTACCTGAATCCTGTCCGGTGGCTAGCAGATTCCAGCCCAAAACCCTTGACCTGATCTCTGACGGGCCTATTCCAAAACCATAGTTGTGAGTATTTAGCATAGAATTGTCCATAGCCAATCTCTTATCCTTAATTAATCCTATCAAACCCATTCCAACATATCCAGAACTGCATTTTAGAACCTCTTCTGTCTGTCCTGAATCTTTCCCTCAACCATATAATCCTGTGATAATTGTAGTGATAAATCATCTTTGCGCTAATATAGTTGCTGAAGAAAGGCAAGTGTTGCAGCGGGCAAAGATCAGACAGAGGCGCCTCTGGACTTATGGCTGTACCGTTGGTATCTCGCATCCTCATAGCCCCTTAGTGTAAAGCCAATCCTTATTTGTAATCTTCAAAAGCGCATCTGTCATTGAAATCTTGACTCTTTTTGAGAAAAATCGACTTTTACTAAAACATCGAACTTCTGAACCGTACATGCTAGGAACGAAATGTAAGTGTCAAATTGAAGTTAACATCCTCTGCTTTCAAGCAAATCCACATTTCAACTCTTTACAGTATTTCCGCAATCGCGCTTAACGCACGTGGAAAAGTTTGCTGCGATTCTGCTTTTGGCTCAATTTCACCACATGTAAAATAGCTATTTCTTTGCATTCAACCTCTGAATTCAGTTTCCTATCTGCCAGCCATTCAATCATCATTGCTAGTGTCTACCTGGAGCTATCCAAAGCAGCTACCACTCGTTTTGAATCCAATTTAGAGAATTAAATCCAATTTTAGCATTTTTCCCATTCATTTACAAGCCACATTCAAAAGCATTCGACCCGTGTGAAATCGTTCCTGTTTCTCTCTAAGCTTGCTGGGGGAATTGAGATTGAAACTGCATTTGTAGAGTGTTTATTCCTGAAACCTGTTTTCTCTGCTTCCATCTCTATATTGCATACTAGGGGGGATTGGGTAGTATCAGGGGGAAAGAGTGATTACATTGCATTTGATTGAATTCATATCAAGCGTTATTTCTGTGTTGCATTCATTTCCTATCATTGCATTTGACAGAACCCACACAAAGTTGTTCTATGCTACATTATTCTTTTCATCCATACTCCTATTGATTAAAGAGATTGTTGACTGTAATATCACCCAATGCTGATCAATGTATACATAATAATAGTGTGATATCCAGATATTGATCATAATTCATAAAAGTGATATATATATATTCAAATCCATCAAATAAATCTTTACTTTGCAAAACAACCTTCTTGGTTCAGTGAGACCGGAGGGGCGTGATATAAGGGTACATTGTTCAGAAATAAAAGAACTTTAGACATAAAAATATATAATGAAGGGTTCCAGCTGGGCTACACACGCTAGGCATTGACTTAGGTGGAGTGCTGGGTTGAAACTACTTACAGATCGGCTAGTCTAGGTGAATAAATATTTGTATTAGTGTTTGTCTTGTCTGTTGTAGTTAGTGAGTCGATGCTTATTTGTTTAGTTATTGTGTTTGTTATTTATTATGTCTTGTTTTGTGTCCATATGTTGGGGATTTGAATAATTATTTTTGTATAGGACTGATTATTATTAGAATATTCTTTAGACTCCATTGTATATAAGTTTCTTACATTTTGTATGAGTATTTCTTCAAATTATTACTTGGGGTATGGTGGTTTTTAATGGATGTATGTGTTAAGATATGCTATATTTCATGTTGATTTTGGTTGTATTATATCTTGCATGTACTTGTTTGAATAAGATAAATAATAAGATAAATAAAGTTAACAAAACATGTAAACACAGAGCTGGTAGTCTGGTTGGATGATATGGCGGTGGTCAGCATCATCTATAGAAGACCTACTTCATGCCAATGGGTTTTGAGAGTTCTAAGGGCTATGGCCACAATTTCGTGCACAACACAATAAGAAGGGCAACACACATTGCAGGAGCAGAGAAGGATGTTGCAGATGCTTTATCTCGCCTGCAGTGGGATACACTCCGGCACCTCCGATCAGCCGCAGACCAGAGAATGAGAGCAGTGCCAAAAGAGTTTTGGGAGGTTCTGACAGGGAACTCCTATATACAGGTGATTGGTGCATGCTGAACGGCCGAGGCCAGGAGAAGAAATCAGCGGGCGACAAACGCACCTCAGAGCAAGGTGCCTACCAAGACCCACTCCCCATCAGCCACCCATAGGCCTCCACAAAGGTCTTGATGGAGCTGCCCAACAAGGCATTGGCAGAAAAGACAGCCAAATGATACAGTAAATGACTGGCCACAGTAAAGGAAATTAAAAATGCTGCAAACACAGAAGACATAAATGAGATAGAGTTCAACAAAATTGTTGCATGGGATTACAGGCAGAATAAAAAGAAGGCATGGCCTAGGATGCACCTGGCAGCCATAGCATATTTATTTTATAGATAACCAGAAGGAAAGACCCAACCCACAGCTCACTAATATATTATGCTTACAAAGGATGGGGCAAACTAGATGGGCCAATAAAAGAGAAAAGACGGCCTTTGAATTTTGAAATGCACAAAACATGAATGATGCATTTGGGAGAAATATGTTCACACATATGAGCGAAAGTAATTTCTTTTGCTACCCTGAGGCACAGCGAGCTGATAGCTTCTAATACAAGGGCCTATGATGGGTTGGCCATGCTACATATGCGCATGGGCTGGGACTGCATGACAATAGAAATAAGAAAAACAAACACTTTAAGAAAGGTTGATAAACTATACCTCATTGAGGATGAGGCCAACTGCCCAGTATGCATCACAAATTATTTTCGTACAAACCGTCCCATCCTAGGATGCCAGTTCCTGAAACACAGGGACAGCAAGGCCCTCAGACATTTTCAGTTCCAGGCCATCCTGTGGAAAGTCATCACCATGGCTGGCTGGCACAGCACAGAATATAGAACTCACTCTTTCAGAATAGAAGCAGCAACATGTGCATGGGGTGAGGCATTGGACCGCAAGGGATCAAGAAAAAAGGGGGCTGGACATCAGGGTGTTTTTAAAAAGTGCATAAGGACAGAACAAATTTTAAAGATATCTCTCCAGATTAAGAAGCCCCCTACAAATCGCCCTGGATCGTGGGACATTCCTTTGTGGGTAGGACAGGAAGGTGGAACAAGGAAACCAGAGACCAGCTACCTTTTTAAAAACACAATCCCGTCCTGGTGGGGCGCCAGGGGCATGAAATGGGAGGACATACCTGAGAGGCTAGCAGACCTGGTGGGTTTCAGGGAACCTCCGGAGTACCTTGTAATACACCTGGGGGCAACGATATACTAAATATAGGAAGACAATTAACACAAGAAATATATACATCCTGAACAGGGATAGCAAGTTATTGGAAGGACATAGAAATAATTATGTCAGAAATATTGCCCAGAAAAATATGGAGAGGGGCCTCGTCAAACGGGGCCATCGACATAGCTAGGAGAAAGGTAAACAGAAGTGTTGACCAATTCTGCATAATCAAGGGACTGCATTTTATCAGGCACAGCAGTATAGTATTCTCTGACCCAGACCAATTCCACAAAGATGGAACCCACCTATCGGTTTAAAGGGATGGAGTTTTTCCACACAGGGATCCTGAACATGTTATCAGCAAGGGGATGCAAATGGAGCAAGGGTCTTTTGGGGAAAACCTGAGTGGCCGTGAACCCACTTGGGTGTGGCTGCATGGGCCTAGAAGGAATCTCACCCGACAATGTACATGTTCCAAACACACAGACTTGAGAGTCCACGCTTAGGGGCACCCGGTGAGCAAAGAAGGTCAACTTCCAGTTCATGGCCCAAGTGCCCAAAAGTACAGAACTAAGATAACGCTGCACACCTGTTTGTTGGGAAATAACAATAATACTCAGTTATGTTTTATTAGTGTTATGTTTAATAAAAAGCCACAGGCTTTTTTATTTGCTAACACAAAAACAGTTTCAGCATATTTTTATGTATGTATTGTATAGAATGTGTGACCCATGGGGCTAGCGGTTCCACAGCCTATGTCCAGACAGTGCTGCAGAATGAGGGGAACCCCCATGAAGCTCAAAGGCACAGGCCCTTATGCTTGGGGAGCTGCGCCACTGGTTAGAGAGAAAGGAAGGGCTGGCAGGATGGCAGCGTCCTCTCTCATAACACACGACACACGCAAAGAGCCAGGCAGGGAGAGTACCCAGCCAGAAACAGCTCCAAAAAAGGTGCTAATGGCGGCCAGCACCAAAACCCATAGTGTCTCTCCCCTTCTTCAAAGGGGGAGAGAACACACGAACATTAGGTGAGAGGAGAGGCAGGAAGCCACGCACATAGGTGCTAAGTGGCTATCGGGGCAGGCCGGCCATTTGGATGTCAAGTGCCCATATGCATGGCATGGCCCTAGGGCACATTGGCCCTATATAGGCTGGGCTGCTGGAGCAGCCCTGCAGGAAGAACACTCTGACCTGAGTGTGACTGGACTCGGCTTTCGAAGACCCACGTTCTCGTTTACCCGGATCCCACCCCCGAACCCTCTCTGGAAAAGGTACATTTGGGAAAGCACAGGACAACGCTCATTGTTTGAAAGTCGTGGAACAGATGAACAGGAAAGGCGGCATGGGCCTGTAAGGAATCTACCAGCAGGCACCGGAATGCTCACCAGACGATTTACAGGTCCCAAACACGATGTGGGGCACCGTGTGAGCCAAGAAGGGTAACTTCCAGTTCCTGGCACAAGTGCCCAAAAGTACAGAACTGAGAACACTGCACACCTGTTTGTTGGGAAATATGCATAATACTCCGTTATGTTTCGTTAGTATTAAAATCCACAGCCTTTTTTATTTGCCAACACAAAATATGTTTCGGCTTATGCTAATGTGTACACTGTATAGAAGGTATGACCTATAGGGGTAGCGGTTCCACAAATTGTGTCATTGCTGCACCCCCTATATCCGTTAGTAACAGTGATGCAGTCCTCTGTCTTAGTCTGTGGGCCAGGCTGGATGGTGGCAGATGGGGTTGGATGCCATCTAGAGCCAATGGATGTTGGGCCCCGGGTGGTTTGGGGAGGATGCCCTGTTCACCTTGCCGAGGTGCCAAGTACCTGGCAGGGGAGAGCCACCTGATCCCAGCACCTGCCAGTCCCAAGGTCCCCCTTCCTTTGGTGAGGAAGCCCACAGCTCTCCTTAGCTGGATCCAAAGACACAGCATGGAAATTGAAGCCTGCCCCCTTTGAGGGTAATCTCGCTCTGAATCTACAGCAAAGGTCTGGGAACCATTAAAACATTGCAATTCAGAAACCACTCATTTTAGAGTTTACAGAATCCACACTGAACTTTGCACTGCCTAAACCCATGGCTCCTAGAACATTTGAAGGCAGACAGGAGGAGCCTCCCCACCTTACCCGTGTCCTCAGAAGCACATCTCATGCCAGGGAACCGTGTGTGCCCATTTCTCCGTTCACCTTACATTTCAAAGGAATAAAATGAACTTAAAAACTAAACCAAGGTGTTACCAGCCCCAACTTCCTACTTTGTAACGATCATCAGCCACAGGATGGGTTCACAGTATAAATACAGCGCAACCCACTTGCTAGGTGTGATGTTGTTGGAGTGGGTTTTGGCTGGTGGTTGAAGTTTGTAGAGCATTTCCGTGATTGTGGAGGTGGCTGTACATAAGGGTGGTGGGGTAACAGCAGAAAGAGGAGGTGCAAGATTGGGAGTGGGGGTAACTGGAGGAGACTGTAGACAATTACAGGAGGTGGGAAACAATTGTAGGAGCTAGCAGGAGGTGGACATAGACAATAGGAGGTTGTGCTTCCAAAGCCAGTAAGAGCAGCTCAGTTCTGGTGGGCCAGATCTACCCTAGGGAGGACCAGATGCTGCTCAGAGGAATGAGACTAGGGCAGGAAGGTGATCAGCGGTTCAGAGAGGGGGAATGAACGACAGCCACCAATGTGGTCCTGGACGGCCTGTGGTCTGCAGAGTGGATGTAATGAATAATAGATCTGACTCTAACTCAATGAATATGCGAATGCTGCTCGAGTAAGTGCAACGGCAAGTACATGTAGTGACCCCGGGCCTGGACCAAAAGGGTAGGTTGGATGTTTGAGACATGAGTACAGGAACCTGGGAAAGCCTTCATCTAGTTTGCATATTGGGCTGCCGGCACCCTTGGAATGAGGGAATTTGACATCATAGGGTGAAAGTCTTTGCTTGGTAAACCTTGAGACTTGAGTTTTATTTTTTATTTCAGAGTTGTACCTTAGGGACATATGTAACTAAAATGTCTAAGATTTACCTATTGTGTCCAGTCCAGTCGTAGCAAATCGCTACGGAAGAGTCTAGTGAAAGCCGAGATTCCACCTTCAGGGATATCGACTCAATTTAAAGGCACAACTCCGTGCCACAACTGTCAACACTGCAGCAATATCATTGAAGAAAATTCCATCTCACATCTCCACTCAGGAAAACCCATACTGCTAAATCATTCTTGTACCTGCGATGCCCAGAATGTCATATACGCATTGAAATGTTGGAATGAAAACTAGAAAGGTGAAAACGAGATGGACCGAACAGAAGTCCAATATCCGTACTAGGAACCAGAAGTCACCAGTCTCAGCCCATTTTGCAGACAAACGCCATACTGTAGCACAGTTGAAATGTGTTATTTTAGTGCAGGTAACAGCTGGAAGCAGAGGGGGAGATGTACAACGAAAGTTGGCACAGAGGGAGATTCTATGGATTGAGCTCTTGGACTCACTAAGCCCTCGAGGCATGAACATTGAATTCGACTTACTGTGTTTCGTGTGAATCTACAATGTTCACTCTACATGCTGTAAAAACTTTTTTCACGCTGTGGCTGACATTGATTTTAACTTCATCTATCTGAATCTTTACCCCTTAGATCTGCTGACTAGATTGCGTATGTGATTTTTCTAATACCCGCATGATGCCATTCTATGTAAATGCAATTACATTTTGTTATCTGGATACTCATGACGATGAGATTTGCCATCATATTTGGCGAATGTGGGCTAGGCCATACGGATGCAGCACCAGTGTTAAATTTATGCTCTTTGTCCGTGCGGAGCTTAGAACGAATTTGGAATCTGATATGAGACATGTTGACAGGTTGTTGGTGTCAGTGTTGAAGTACTTCAATGTAATCTTTGATCTAAATATACAGGTAGTCAAAATTGCTAGGTGCTAGGTTTTAATAATGCAGTATTTATTTGCAACACTGTACCCAGAAGAGCGTTGTGTGAGTTTACATGCAACGGGTTAACTCCTTGGATCACACACGCAAACATACTTGACACCGCTGACCAATGGCCTTGGCGCAGTCCCCGGGAAACCCTACCTAGGGAACTTAATGACTGGTGCGCCATGGGGGCACCCCGCGGCTTTTTCATACCGCGGTTGTGCCCCCATGCACACTAGTCTTCCTTCTTGTTCACAATTAACATATAGTTGTCCAGTTTCACCTGAATCCTTCATGATGATCGTTTTATTCAGTTTAGAGGTTAGCGCCGACACGTGAACCGAACTAATTGCATAATTGCACGAAATCCCTATCTCTATGACAACGGATGTTTGAGCTGGGGATCCCACACCAAGATGGTCACCGTGCGGCATCCCCGTGCGCATTCGCGGGGTTGCCGAGACAACCTTGAACGCTCCCCGCGGCCGTGCTGCTTTCAGTACAGCAGTCGACGCGGTTGGATAAGCTTTGTGATACGGTGAAGGCATTGACCTGAATGAGATTACGATATAGGCAGGCTGCACCTCTATGCATGCCGTACGCTGGGGAGGCATTAAGGGAAGTATAGTGGGAAACTGTCTCCTTTATCCCACTCTAAGGATCGGGCATACATTGAACTATTGTCCACTGCCTGAATCCATATTGGTATCGTTGAACAGAACTTAAATTCGCAGTAGATATCACTTATTCAATTGTAGGGTTCCCGCCGTACTGAGCCTGGCCGTCTCCCAGTCTCCTATGATTGCCATCTGAAGACTGGGTGAGTGCAGCGGTGCTGCTTTAATTACATTTCTTCTGACTAAGGTTAAACCTGACTCCTTTTAGGTTACTTACCCTGGCTCCCTATTTGAGATTGTTTCCATAATAGGTCAAATTCTGGATCTCTCCGGCCCTCGATGAGAGGTCAGTAACTTTAGCCTCCCTGTATCTTACGTTTAGCCTCACTTTGTCTTTATTCTTGCTAGTTAACTAAATGAATGTCCCTTTGAATTACCCACAGGACTAGAATTAGGAATGTACTACCCCTTGTAGCACACCATAAATAGGAACAGAGAAACCCCCACCCTGAAGATGGATCTTTGATCCGAAACGCGTTGGTTGATTGTCTAAATCTAAAAAGGGTTTCCCTGGAGGGAGCCAACCACTCCAAGAGACAATTGCGTCTAACACACTTTTTACTAACAAACACAAAACTGTTTTGTTATTGCTGTGCTTTCTGTTCGTTTGAAGTATCAACCTTTTGTTTGAAGTGTCAATGTTTTTTGATATTTTCATGAAAGACAATAATGTTGAAATGTATTACTTGTATTGTTGTAAAACTAGAGAATTCAAAGATTCTCTGAGAATTAAGTTTGAGGCTGAATCTATTGAATGAAGAATATCATGTATTTATCTAATGAAAGATTTGCGACATAACATAAATGTTAACTGTTTGTATTGAATTAGAGTATCTATGAGTATACAAATGTATATCTAAAGCCTCCATAGGTTAAAGTCTACCAAAGTATTAATGAATGTTGATTGGGACTTCCTGTTCCATTAGGAGTGCATTTGGGCCTACTGGGTAGCAATACACAGTGCTGTTTTTTTGACAATGTCCATGTCCCAAGTGGCCTTGTGATGTTTGCCCTCTTGCACCTGAAACAACAATTAAAATCTCATTACATTTTACTAGAGAGATATATTTGAAAGTTCAAATATACATTTTTTTGAAAATCGGAATTAGCTGTGCACCCCTGCACCCCAAATCCTTTGTTTTTTTGACAGTCGCTTGTGTGACCACAAGACATCTATGATAGAACCGAAGGAGAAAGAACCACCTAAACAAACAAAATGTGTCAACTGTTCTTTTGGTACACAAGTAACTAATGAGGGCTAATATCAAGTTCAGCTCACTACCACAGTACTTGGGACTTCAAAAATAGTCTAATAGGTACTATGTATTGGGTGCTGGGAATCGGTAAGCAAGGTCCACCGTTAGCCCAGAGTCCCATGAATTAGTATAAATCACAACACAGCCTAGCAACATGCACCAAAGGGACTCCCTTATAACATAATATCCATGAAAATCAGTTAATTGCAAGTAAACTGAGGTCCACATTATTCATGTTTCCCCCCATTTATTATTTAATGTCAAAAACAGTTAACCCCAGTTTTCCTTAGGGTTGTATGGCATGTTGTTTTCAGCACAAAATATACATGAAAACCTTAACGTTCAAATCATACGTGAAAACCATACAAATTAAGATTTTTGTTTTCAGTTGGATATTAAACACAAATGCCCCAATTCAGAAAGGGGTGCAAGTGAAATGCATGTATTGAGCTTCCCTAAAAATATCACAAACGTAGGATCAAAATTCATCATACCATACAACAAGAACATAGTACATATATTGACGCCCAAAGTACTGGCAGCAAAACAATGAATAATAAATAGAGAATCAAAACATGGGCGAATGCGGGGAAAGGAAAGGGAAGCAGAGCGAAGAGAACCACATATTATACTCAAATTCCGGTTTACATTTGCATTTTAATTATTCCAAAACACATCTACTAGATCGGTGCAAAGCTCTGATATAACCCAGTACGGTAAATAAACACTATTCACCATTATTCGCCTCCATCACCTTCACATCTACCAAATGGGTGCAATGGTACCACTCATGCTCTATTATACCCCAATGTGGTAAACATGCTTGTTTGTTTATTAACAAACAACAGGGCGCAGCAATAAGATAATGCAAAGCTTACAAATTTGTACAGGTTACAATAAAGGTGCATGGAATCACAAAGTAACAAAATAGATTACACATAACATTACAGAAAGTATGACATTATTCAGCTATGAGTATATGAGTGCTGGGAGTGTGCCGTGGCCTGGAGGTGGAGTGAGCAAAAGGGCAGATACGGCTAAGAAGATAAGGTGACTAAAGGTCATTGGAGATGATATGTTTGATGGCGTTCCTTCTAAAGTGTTGGTAGGGTTGGACTGCTCTCAAATTATGTGGTAGTGAGTTTCAGAGTTTAGCAGCCTTCACTGGAAAGCTGTTGCCGCTGATCGTAGTTAGCTTATATCTTGGTACTACTAAGCAATTGGCGTTACCAGCTCTGTTTGGTCTAATAGAAGTTCTTTTATATAGTTTATTCATGAGGTAACTAGGGGCAGCGTTGTTTAAGGCTTTATGGGTCAGTGAAATCATTTTTAGCTGTATTTTGTTATCAGTGGATAGCCATTTATGTTGGCGTCTCATGGCGGAGATATGTATAATTCACGTCCATCCCCTTCACCAATAGAAAACAGTGTATTTACGGAAATTGTCCCATAGAGCTGGCAAAAGGTCCAACACTCAAAATACTACACAAACGTGTCTGAGAACATGCACAAGCCAAACCAATAAGAACCCAGTGAAAACTCCCTAGAAATGTATTGTCCTATTTTATTTTTTAATAGTTGGTTTATTACAAATCTATTTATCTTTTATCAAACACAACTAAAAACCAGAAAAGATGAGAAACAAATCCCTGTTCCAAAATACAAAGTGAAGTCCCTCATAATCATGGACGTCAGGTCCCTTTCTGGTAAATTCCATTCCCACCCTTACTCCTTGCCAGAAAGAACTCCTTGTAGGACAAAGGACCAAAATACTTCTGCATCTTGAAGGTGCCTTTCCTCCACAATCTTGCTCAGGAATTTGGTTTGCTTGTCAGTTAGCCCAGGGCAGAATAGGATTATGTGCTTCAGTGTTTCTTCCTCCCCTTTCTTAAAACCGAACCTACAGCTCGTCGGAGACATCTGTCCATAGATTTTCAAAATCTGTTTGGTTGGGAGCAAGTTCATCCTGAAACGCATGAACTGGTTCCTATACCATCTGTTGGGTAATTTGATCTGATGCTTCGGGAGTGAGCCCCAAGCCTTGTGTTTTTCCTCATGGCCGTTTGGACTTTATATTGGTTATTTTCTACAATCGTGTTGGTCCAATCATCCTCCCATAATTTCCACTTCACTCTTGCTGGATTATTAATGAGCTCTTCCAGGTCCACGTTAAGATGGTTAAGGAGTCGGTCACAGCTGTTTCTCCACCTTGTTAACAGGGTATCGCTATAGGTCTTTAACACTGACTCCAAAATGTGTAACGGTTTAGCCGGACAGGGCAACAGACATTTACGATACAGAGCCAGAGTTTTCCATGTGGGTCTTGCTCGCAAGGAGGTCAAGCCCAACTCAAACCTAATGATTGATGCTGGGATAAGGTTGGGGAGCATCAGTAGTTTTCTCTAAAACACTCCCTATAAAGAAGGTCATATTTCTCAAGAAGTGAGAGGAAAACCTTCTCCCCTGTATGCTACTCCGGGGGTGACCTTCACTAGAAAGAAAGACAACAGCAGCAGAGCTGAAAGGTTTCCGTATTTCCTCTGAAGCAGTCTTCCCTGAGCAATCAGAGTACTTAGTTTAGCCTTTAGGGCCAGGTGAGGTGGTAGATGAGTCTTATTGTTCATCAAGCCCCCCAGATAGAGCACCTGTTGAGTCTGTATCAATGTTGTTTGTTGACATACCATTTGAACTCCGATTTTGACCTTGGACCTTGCAGGCCCAATACCAAGTTAGCTGGGTTCATAGCCAGTCAATTTATGGTTATGTATTCATGGAGCGCATCCACGCTTTGCTTCAACCCATTAGGCGTGAGGTAAACCAGGACCATGTCGTCAGTGAAAAGTAGTCTTGTAACTGGTTGGTCTCCAGTCTGGGGGTGCGAGGGGGGGGGGGGAAGACTCTCGCCTTATCCCACATTCCTCCCAGATCTGAGATGAATAACCAAAATAATGTTGGGGCAAAGGAGCAGCCTTGTTTTAGGCCACCAAAAGTTGCTATTGGTCTGGTCAGGAGGCCCTGGGCTTTAAGACAGATCTGAACATTCAGAGACTCATACAGGGATTTGATCGCCTCAAATTAGTAAGACGGACAATTCCACATCTTCATTTTTGCCCATAGCCATTGCCGATTGACACTATCAAATGCCTTTTTTAAGTCTACAAATGATTTTCGTCTTCTCATTGAAGGCTTTTCCTTTTAAGATGTTGATCAAAAATAAGTTCAAGTCCGTTCTGACACCCTTGACAAATCCTGCTTGCCTCTCTGTCAGCTGTTTTGATCCACTTTTGCAGTTGTTTCAAGAGAAAGCCCGCAAATAGTTTGCCAAGAGTTTGCCAAGAGAGTCTAGCAAAGCTATTGGCCGCTAGTTAGGTGGGTTGGCCCTGTTGCATTGCTTATAAATGGGGACGATTATCATGGATTTCAAGACCCTGAGATCACCCCCACTCTCATGACCTGTTGAAAAAGATCAAATACCAAAGGAATCCACAGCTCAGGGGCTTCCTTAATCAAGGACTTTGTGATGCCATCTGGATTCGGAGCTGTAGAATGGTCGGCCTTCTTGATTAATAGTTAGACGTCTGAAAGGTCTATCAGGAATGACTACCCTCTACTTGTATTTAGAGGGGCAATCTGGGCTAGACCTTCCTTTTGTTCAAATAATTGTTGGTAGAAGGTCGTCCATGCTTCCTCAGTGACGATGTTCAGAATAGGCGTATGTTGCTGCCCACGCGCTACGTTCAACATAGGTTTGGACACCTTCACTTGCCATGAACGGACGTCCAACAGCTAGTGGAGAGGAGAGTCAAATTTCAGGAGCGGGCACCCTAAGATTTGCTGAATTTTTGCCCTTCATCTTGTTAGTAAAACCAGTACATTCAACCCCACCCATGGCATCCTGTAAACAGGTCTTAGCGTTTTTCATTAGGCGTGTGGATCCTAGTTGCAAGTTAGTCTTTGGTAACAACACACAAGGGGATGAGTGTTTTTTTACCCTTCTCAGGTTTTAGCAAACGTCCGCTCACCTTTATCTTTGATTGCAGCCTTATTCGGGGCATCAGGAAGGAGCAGCGTGTGTCGGACTTGGGGTCCATCCTCGTCCGATAGTTTTCTTCAAGGCTCCTCAAGCTCCCCAACCTCCTGGGCAACACAGTCAACACTCCCTCACACTCTGCCTTGCTCTGCGACAGGAGTGGGGATTTTAAAGGGAGGCACCAGCAGCAGAAACACAGGAATAAAGGTAATAGACTTCTAGCAGGACTCCCAACACAGTCAACACTTCCTCACACTTCACCATATCCTATTTCTGTGTCTGTGTAAAGAATCCAGCTCCTTTGCAAAAATACTTCATAGTGCTCCACTCTATCATAAAAAGGAGGCAACATCTTAATTGACCCTTCTATTGTACTTAATTGAACATTGATTTATACTGATGGCCCAGCCTTAGACCTTAATATACATAGTGTGACGTTGCCTGGCTGACATCACGCTATCCATAAAGTAAATACACATTAACGCTCTGGGTCATCCGCACATATCAATCCGGCTTAGACAAGTATAACAAATGGGCAATTTGTTGATAATCTATTTCTAGTTAATGCTGATAATCACATAATGGTAGGTAAATCACTGAAGCCAGTTATTTGAACATCAAAATTGCTCAATTAGGATTCGAATATCCCTTAAAATATGTAATGGAATGTGAATGAAGTTGAATTCTTATTAAAAAATTATGGATATGCATGTGCCTTAACCAAACTTTTTCCCCCGAAGCACATGTAGTCCTACAATTCTCTCTTGTGATGTCAGAAGAACCAATCATCAATGTATACAATAAAACTGTTCACCACGACAGTCCACTCACACTCTTATTCATTACAGTAAATAACACCAAACCAGTCCCTTTGTCATATTCATGCCAAATGCGTTTGCTGACCCACTGTTCACTTGTAAAGGGATAGGTGCAATATTCACCCTCTGTTACGCATATGCTTAAATTTAAGCTAACACACTATTTCGCATGGTGGTCCAAACCACACTTGTACTTGCTTCAGTACATCACCAAAACATGCCCTGTTGCTATATAATATGGCACATGCGCTTTCTGAGCCAAGCTTCTAACTTGGGCACAAATGGGATGTTTTCTAATTTCTTTTCTATTGATTTTGTTGGTGCACTAACACTTATATTAAGCAACTCATATTGCATATTTCAAATGCGGAAACGACTCTGAATAAAATTCCTGTCAAACACATTAACATTCCCCAGGTGGGAAGTCCAATTGTTTAACATAGAATAATATAACCTGTATACAATTGGTTGGACTAATTTGTGCATTTTATCTTATGTTATATTTAAGGTGCCTGCTCGGCATACAAATACACTTAGACGGGCGATCCGCAAAGCCACTTACTATTTCACAAACGAACGGGGGGAAATCCTGCATATGCCTCTAGTCTCCAAACTTAATCTTACTATATTACCAAAACCACAATGTGTTTGTGTAAATTGAGTCACAACCCCCTATTACACTTGGCAAATACTAAACTGCTCATTCAGTATCAAGCAACCCACTGAACCACCTCTATTGATTTTTATGACTCTTTCAAGAGACTTTATCAGTGCTCATTTCAGTTGGTATTAGATTTATAATTTGGAACAGTGACCTCATACGTTTGGTACCATTATAGCCATATTCCTATTCACTTCATAGGTTTATCATAAAGAAATTATCACATGAGTAATGTTATAGACACCAGGCTGTGAATATTCATCATTCCGAGTATGGCAGTCCGGAAATAAGAGTGCCAGTGGCAACGTTGCAGGACCGCCATATTACGAGAATACCGGTAGGGGCAATGGATCCTCTGGCAGGCCTTACCTGCTGGGGTTTCAGGCCCCTAATGGTATGTCTTTCACTGAAGCATTAGTGCCAGTGCTTCAGTGACCACATTTCCATGGATTCCTATAGGACTAGCTCATTACGAGGTTGGCGGGCAGTCCTATAGGACTCCATGGAAATGGGGAGTAACGGTTACCGCCACCAGTTGGGATATCCCAGTGGCACCGGGATATCAGTCAGCATTAAGGGTGTTACAGGGTTGCCAGTAATCCACTGCCTACCGGTGGGCTTTACCGCCAACCCTGTAATGAGCTCCTATGTCTTTCAAGGAGGATACCACCCACAATGATTTCAATCCTGCCGTCTCAAATTAATTCTTTAATTAAAAAAACAGCCATCTCATGGTCTGTATTCAAACCCCTCTGAATAGTTAGATATCTGCAAATGATCCTTGATTCGAGTTGTCGCAGCGATTTTTCCCTGTCTCCTCCCCTGGGTTGGAATCATACTAGTTTCAGTCCAACAAATCAGATGCCTCTTTTATCTTCAAGTGGTGATGCTCCTGACAGTGAGTCGACAATGGTAATGTAGGATCATCGGTTCCTAAGGCATTCAGGTGTTCACGAATACCTATACGTAGTTCCTGAATGGTACTCCAATATATATGAGACTACATAAACAAATGATCCCATACACCACATATTTGGAACTGCAATTGATGAACTCCCTGATTTCAAATTGTTCTTTAACATTAATCAAAACACTGTTTCCTTAACATATTGACACATGCTAAATATGCAGCACTTATTGAAAGCCAGAGAGATTCTGATGTAAACATGTTTTCTCTTACCTGACTCAGGAATGACGGACTGGGTAATGTTCTCAATGTAGATGCCTTGGTGTACACAAAAGTTCGTCCCTCACTAATATACTGTCGTAGATCAGGATCTAATGCCAACATGTGCTGCATGATCATCCTCACTTCATTGTTATTCATAGTGGTGTTCTTGACTTTAGGTTTAAGAAGTTCACCTGTTTGTGTTGGCATCTTACATTTTGACTCGTGGCAGATTTTGTTCATTGTAATCTCTGCAGAAATCGTGTTATCAGAACATCACATTCCTGTTTGTAGCATGCCATTTTGCTACAATTCTTCCTTGTCCATATACATTACCCATAGGGATGTTCGTAATGATACTGGCTCTATGACAACTTGTAGCAGCTAAAATTGAATTGACTTCTTTTGGTTTCCTGAACATCTTGGACATAATTCTGAACTCCTTTCCATATGGGTGAGTAATTAGAAAATCAATTCCTTGGCTGTCCGTAGTGCAGGTAAATTAAATGCCCAAATCATTTACATTCAGATTTTCTACAAACTCATAAAATACGTTTTCATTTTCCTACCAGATTATAAAGTCATCATCCACAAATAGTACCCATAGTTCGATACGTACACAAAATACATTATCCACATGTACATATTGGTTCTCCTAATGCCCCATAAACAGGCTGGCCAATGATGGTGCATAATTTGCCCCCATGGCCACTCTCTTAGTTTAGTTTATTATTTGTAGAGCGCACCAGACCCTGGTGCATCAGGGCGCAAACAGACAGGAAAATGCTCAACTTAGTTACAGGTACATGGTAAGTAGGAAACTAAAGGGACATCAGACATATTACAGTAGGCAGGTATGTACGAGGCAGGATCTAGGTCCAGAAACCTAATTTACAGGTGCAGGTATTCCAGCTAGATATAAGATAATAGTATACACAGTAATAATATACAAGCACCAGGAACATTACAATGCAAAAAAGAGAGACAGATTCAAATAGCCTGGAAATTAGGTGCATGTCGAACTTCAGGTTGGTGCGTCAACGGGTACAAGCATGTCAGGGTAGTTAGGTGTCATTTGCTCTCAACCAATTGGTCAAGTTCTGTCTAAATTTCACAAAGGGCTGAGGTTCTCTAATGCCATGGGGTAGGGAGTTCCACAGCTGCGCAGCCTTGACTGGGAAGCTGTGTCCTCCTATAGTAGCGAGTTTGAATCGTGGGACATGTAGGCATTTGCTTCTTGTGGGTCTGGTTGAGGTTCTTATACGTAGCCTATCCTTGAGGTAGGGTGGTGCTTTGTTGTTAAGGCACTTGTGGGTAAGGGAGGCGATCTTAAGTTGAATTTTATCAGAAGTGGATAACCATTTGTATTCTCTTCTTACCGAAGATATATGCTTGTTTCTGTTAATCTTGAATGGTGCTCTCAAGGCATTATTCTGGAGGACCTGGATTTTATGGATAGTCTGTTTATTAGCCCCAATGTAAAGTCCATTACAATAATCCAGTTTGGAAAGTATGAGGGCTCTGGCAAGCGTGATGCAACTGTCTGTGGAGAGGAATTGTTTTCTAGCTCTGATAAGTTTGCATGTATATGCAGTAGCTGATGCTAGTGAGTTAACTTGTTTAGCAAAGTTCATGGTGGCATCTAGGTAAAAGCCTAGTGTCTTCACTTCCTTGGCTACTTTTATGTTGTCCCCATCGATAATGAAATTGGCATAGTCAGGACTGAGTTTGTATATTTATGTTGGGGTGCCTAGGATAATGAGCTCTGTTTTGTCATCGGTCAGGCATAAGCCGTGTGTGTCCATCCATGCCTGAACGATGCTATAGATTCTATTCACTAGGGCCAGATCCTTGACATAGTCTCCTGAAAGGGGAAGGAGGATCTGGGTATCGTCTGCGTAGTTCGTGTAGGCGATACCCAGATGATCCATTTCGTCAAAGAGGGGCTTTGTGAATACATTGTAAAGAGTAGGTGACACACAAGATCCTTGTGGTACACCACATGTTATAGGGATCGGGTCAGCTGAGGCTGATGGAGAGAAGACTCTCATAGTTCGGTTACTCCAGGAATTACTTGATCCATGTTATGGCCGCTTTAGAGAAGGTGGCTGCATAAGACTGTATGGTCTACTAAATCAAATGCAGCTGAGAGGTCTAGTAGGAGGAGTAGAGCTGCTTGGCCATTGTCTCTGTACTCATCTATTTGGGCATTAAGATCGATTAAGGCTGTTTCTGTCCCGTGTTGCGGGCAGAATCCAGATTGGCAGGTTCCGAGTAGATGGTTGGTTCAAGAAAGTTTTGTATTTGCATGTACGCCACTTTGTCTAGAATTTTTAGCAGAATGGGCACGGTCGTGATAGGCCTGAAGTTAGTGGGAATGGCCGGGTCAAGGGTTTGCTTCTTTAAAAGTGGCAGTACCCAAGACTCTTAAGTTATTCGGTACAGTGCCTTTGGTAAAGGAGGAGTTGATGAGTTTAGTTATGAATGGCGATAATTCTCTCGCAGCATCCTTAATCAGTTGGGCTGGGCATTGATCGCCTTTGCAGTTGGACGGTTTAAGTCCCAGAATAACCTTTTCTACCTCAATGGTCGATACCTTAGAGAAGCAGCATCGAGATTCTTGTTTGGGTTTTGGTGGTGGTGCTATAGTCTGCGGGATGTGAGCCGTTAGAGATGCTTTCTTGAGGGCAATTTTAGTTTGTAAGTTGGCTACATTGTTAGTTAGGGCAAACTGTATGCTGGAGCACCATTTTTTATCCTTGGTACAGTTTTCTTGAGGACCAATAGTTTTTTCCAGTTCTTTCAGAATACTGAACAATTCTCTGACACTAGATTTGGATTGAGATATTCTAGTATTATACGTTTCCTGTTTGGCTAGTAGGATGACTTTCTAATATTGGGATGATGCCTTGGAGAGGTTAAGTTTGTTTTCGACTGATGGGGAGAGTCTCCAAATAGTTTCAAGTTTTATTTTAATCAGCCTAAGATTTTTTAGATGAGGAGTGAACCATGAGTTAAGATGCTTTTTCGGTTTACTATTCTGAAGTTTGAACGGAGCTATGTGGTTAAGGGCTCTATTAATAGCTTCATTGTATTGTTCAACTAGCACATTGGGATCCATATTGTCTGGGACCAAGTTCAGTTGAGATAATATAATGGGCAACTGTTTTTCCGCTGTGATGAGTTTTTTGTTCCTCTTGGGCACAGGAGGGGCAAGTGAGGACTGGGCCGTGACAGGGTACGTAGCTGCTGTAAATAATAGCAGGTGGTGGTCAGTCCAGATCTGGGGTACAGTATCTGTGATATTTACTTCACAGTTGTGTTCCGCTATCCAGTCAAGCATTCGACCTTTGTTATGGGTGGGAAGGTTAACTTTCTGGGAGAATCCCAGCTCTTTTAGGGTCAAAGCAGTAGCTGTTGAATGGATATCCTTAATGTCACTGTACCCTAAATTAAAGTCACCTAGCACTATTGTTTGGGAGGTATTATTTAGGTTATTGGACAGGGTCGTAGCGATATCCTCAGCGAAGGTTCCAATGGGACCTGGAGGTCTGTAGATAAGGAAGAGGTTTAATGTTTGGGAGCTAGCGGTGGCGATTTTGACCGAGAGGCATTCACAGGATCTCATAGAGGTGGTTGTGGTAATTCTCAAGTCTAGACTGATCTTAGCAATGTTTGCTAGACCCCCACCTCGAGAGGTGTGCCTGTCTGCTCGTAAAATGGTATAATTGTCAGGAACTGCTAATGATAGGGCAGGGCCTGCCGCGTCATGAAGCCAAGATTCTGAGATAGCCAGGAAGTCGAGGTTATATGCGAGAATATCTGAGATCTCCGTTGCGTGTGCGACTAGGGACCTAGCATTTATAAGCACACCTTTGAGATAATGTTTGTGGCTTTCTGAGTTGGGGTGCGTGGTACTGAGTCTGTCTATAGTGGTAGGTTTAGTGAAACTTTCTATGGGTCTTTTGGGATTGCAATATTTCCTAACACATTCTGTGGTAGTCTTCAAGGGTGGGTGTTCTTTTAGGAGATTTAGGTGTTCAATTTTCTTAGGTGGTAGCTCATGCAGTTTGGATAGGCGAGCGCATAGTCTTAGGTTTCTGTCCATGGAACTACATGGCCTTTGTATGATAGTACCTTTTTGAGGCTGGTTCGCTAAAAACCCTGTAATTTGTTGTGAGTCAGGCATGATAAGGTGAGTGAGATGAGTAGGGTAGGACATGGTGCAGGGGGTCAATATGTTATCTTTGGTAGCGAAATTAAGTGTTAATGCTACTAATATGAAGGGAGAGGTGATGTAGAGAGGTAGCCCAGCCTTCCTGTAATGGGCAGCTATAGTTTGTATACCTGGATTTAGTGAGTACATGCTAACTGGCTGAGCACAGGCAGGCTGGATGCGACTATCAGGCTAGCAACAGTTTTAGGTATCAGAGTATGATATGATATGATATGGTATTTGTAACGCGCCTATACACAGGTGTTTCAAGGCGCGACTAGGCAGGGAGGGGAGGAACAAGGGGAGACAAAACAAACGATCCTACTAGGCCAGGTGTCATTCAGATCGCGCAAGTGCAGGGGTGGGGGAGGGGGGGGAGTGCAGTAAAGGTAAGTGGCGTAAGTAATAAATAAAAAAGGGCCAGCTAGTGGCAAGTGCAAGGTAAGTGCAGAGCAAGTGCTGGGGAAGGGGGGGGGGCTGTAGGGATACAGAGACAGTCCCGTAGTGCAGAGGGGTTCCAGGGGATCAGTGACTGGGACCAGGACCGAAGGCAGTTTAGAGTGGTCAAGTTGCAGGATCAGTGCAGTTTAGTGAAGAATTTAATTAGCTGTTCAGCAGGGGAGAGGGAGAGAGAAAGCAGAAGCAAAGAGGAAGGTTTTGAGGTGCTTCCGGAACCGGAGGTGGTTCTCCTCAAGTTTCAGGGAGGCAGGAAGGCTGTTCCAGAGGTAGGCCCCTGCCGCGGAGAGAGATCTACCCCCAGCTCGTTGCTTCGAGAAGCGGCTGACCATGAGGGAGTTGGAGGCGGATGAGCGAAGGGCTCGGGGAGGAAGATATTTGGGAAGAGAGAGTTGAAGGCCTTGTAGACAATGCAGAGGGTTTTGAACTTTATCCTCGCAGCCACCGGGAGCCAGTGTAGAGATTTCAGTCCTGGAGAGATACGGTCCCTGGGCTTGAGGCCAAGGACAAGTCTCGCAGTTCTGTTCTGGATGAGTTGCAGAGGGCGGAGAGTGGAGGCAGGCAGATTAAGATAGAGGCTGTTACAGTAATCCAGCTTCGAGAGAACCAGGGCTCGGGAGACAGTGAGCTTCTGGGGGAAGGAGAGTACACTTTAAAATGGCTAGGTACAGGCAGGCTAGATCCAACTGTCAGGCTTTATATAGTTTTAGATGGCAGGACATAGATAGGCTAGGTACAGTTTCACAGTTCAAAGTGCCGACAGTCTAAACGCACTTATCAACGCTGAGTACAGTATCATCTGGCTAAACGTAGACAAGGTAAGAGCCACTGTCTGGTAAGGTGCAGTTAAAAGAGTTGGACTATAGGTCGGATAGGTGCAGTTAGCAAGGTGTAGATGCAGTTTAGTCAGCAGGCTCTCAAATGCAAACGGCACGTATAAAACCCCTTCACGCTTGGTAGTGATCGTTATATTGCATGCATCTAGCGATCGATGTAAGGCATAGGTCATTCATTTACAATTGGCGAAGTACATTTTTATTTTTATGCGTGCTAGTTGGCATAGAGTCAGTGGGAGAGACTAAGGTAGAGCAAGTAGTATGCAAAGCGTACATTGAATAGGCAAGCAGAGCTATGGATACGGCAAAGGTGCTAGCAATCAGGAGGTTGATGACATGTGGCTGAGTGCCGAAATGTATGGGGCTGGAGGAGCAAACCTCGTAAAATTGGTAGCTGTGCAGCAGCCGTAGGATGCCATAGGACAATAAACCATATGAATAGTGTCAGTGGTGATGCATAAGCATGATAGCAGCCAGGAAGTAAGGTCACTGAGAAAGGCTGTATTAGTAGATATCAGAATGGTGTGCGATGCGATAGTACCTTAGGTCTGTGACCTGGTTACAGGTCTGGTGAAGCAGGGTCTCTGGCAAGAGGCAAGATCAGGCAAAGACAGGCTAGGACAGGAAGTAGCCTTTGTTCCGGATGCCGGCTCACGCCTCCCGGCTCCGGATTGGTTACTTTGTAGGAAGTGCGGGCCAATCGAAGGGGTCCGTGGACTGCTGGCAAAAGAAAGCTAGGAAGTAGGGATCACGACGGCCATCTCGGAAAGTTCGCCGTGTACCTGCAGCCGGATGCACGCAGTGGCAATGGCTCAGGTGTGATTTTCAGCACCTTTGCGGGCCTGGCTGGGGTTTTGCACGGCATCGGTACGTGTAATCCACATTCGCTGTGGAAAAATAATGGTGAGTGCAATGCAATCAGCGGTCGGGGGCGGATATACGCTCCGCGCTTACCTTGCTGAAGGGAAGCTCCTGCTTCACCTTCACAAGGCGGTGCACTGCTCAGGCAGTGTAGTTAAGGGTTCCTTCTCCCTGCGACGGATTGTGCAATGTCTGTATACATTGTTATCAAATAAGAATACAGTGTTCATCAAAGTGAAATACAACATTTCTTTCAGCATCACTAAATGCATGACACATGAAGCAGATGTAATCGTATAAGTTTAATCCACTGTCTTCAGGGCAAATAATGCCTGATGGATGTGTGCAGGGCCTTTACATCTAATGTCCCAAATCGCAAATCATCGGACCACTCGAAATGTTCCTCTAATTACAATAAATACATCGTATCCCTGAGATAGGATGGGACCTCCAATACTTCAGTGCATAAAAACGCATCAATATATTTTGAAGAAATGTTGGTGATCCATCCCATTCCACTCAAAATGGGTCTTCCACCTGGTGTTACCTCAAACATTTTAAGCACCTAGGTAAGAAGTAAATAGTTGGTAAACCCGGGCATTTTTTGGTACTACTTGTATTATGGTCATGGCAAACCATCATGCCTCTAGGATAAAACCCCTCCACCTGGACATGCATCCCTTACTTCTGGCATGAACCAGACAGCCACCCGATCTGCCAATGGTATCATGTACCCCAGACACCCCAAACAAGAACAATGCACGTAGGATAACACCCGTCAACTTGGACATACACCTCTTACCTGTGTGGTAAGAGGTGGGGAAATACCCTTACTATCGCAATCTTTTCAGTTAAGTATGATGGTGTCTTGGACATTAGAGCTTTTTTGGTCATGCAGGCTGTCTTGAAGGTGATTCGAGCTTGGACTGGTAACCAGTTGCCACAATCCAGGTGAGAGAGCACCTGGACCTGGATGACGGATCTGAAGTCTGAGGCGAGGATGAGGTGTTTGAGTCAGTGCAGTGCTGTTTGTGCTCTTGGTAATGGGTGCTGTGATGAAGCTAGACTATTTGTCCCTTCACCCTATGGGAGAGCCACCCTCTTTGAGGATAGGGAGGTGGGCCTGCTAAGCGAGACCCTCACTAGGCGTCTGGGAAAGAGAGACTTCACTGTGAGTGACACCCGTTTTGGGGCATGGGTTCCCATTTGTGTAAGGAACTTCCTGTCCAGAATAATTGGGCCTCATCAGGGGTTGGGCAGAGCGGTAAAATGTGGCGGTAACGCTATTACAGCTGCAAGACCGCTCTGCCCAATCACGAGTTTGGTGGAACCTTAGAGCATTCACCACCAGCTTTTAACTGGAGGTAAATGCAGCGATTTTCTACCAATTTTTGGGCAATTACCATGGCGCAATTAGCACCACACTAATTGTGCCGAAAGTGCTCCATAGAGTCCTATGGACTCAACAAAATGGGGATTTACCGTGGTACCCAAACTTGTGATCCAGCACTAATAGCTCCGGACCAACTTGCTGTAACTCTAATTGCATTGGGTGGTATCCCAGCGGATTTACTACTGGGATACCGCCCAACTCGTGATGAGGTCCATTGTCAGCCTACATGGAAGTCAGAAAGACAATTTTTTCTTGTATTTTGGATTTTCCAAATAGTGACATTACTTCAATCTCTTTGGCTTCAGGTAATGCTGGATCTTGCCTGAACTTCAGTCGGAGAGGAGAAACACGCCCCTTTTGTTTGTAATGATGTACATAAATGACTAGGATGTTGGAATGGCGGAGAGAGAATCCTACGCATAGTCGAGTCTCTGAAGCGACGACGTCCTGGAGATGCATAACCATGCTAAGGTGTGGAGCTATAAGCAGCATAGAGAGCGAGCTGATCACTAGCAGGGCATCGAAAGGCTGACGTCCTGAACGGCAAGGACACTGTAGTCAAGAGGGAGATGGAGTCGGTAAAGAGACCCTCTCTTCTGGCGGCGTGACCACACAGAAGCTGTGTTGGGCATGGGGCCTGTTAACTGATGCTGAGACCAGACCACAGCAGCGCGATTGGATCCCTGATCTTTGCATGAGAATGCATCATCTGCTAAGCAGGGCAGAGCAAGGGAAGCATATGCTCCCGAAAGGTAACGTCACTGAGAAGGGCAACCATTTGTATCCAAGGCTAGGAAAGCCAAAAAGATTATGTGAGCCTGGAAAACCCAAATGCTGGATAAGTGCACATGCCCAACTGAGACCCACCTAAAGTAAGCCTACCAGAGAGCAAAAGGGCTTTGGAAAGCCCTGGGAAACCAAGATACTTTGATATCTAAGGCTGGGGAAGCCAAAAAGGTTATGGGAGCCAGGAACACCTGAATGATGCATATTGGCACACGCCCAACTGAAGCCCCGCCAAAATAAGCCTACCAGAGTGCCAAAGGACTTTGGAGAGCTCTGGGAAACCGAGAGACATTGCAACCAAGGCAGGAGAAGCCAAAAGGGTTCCGGGAGCCAGGAAAACCCAAACACTAGATACAGGATGCGCCCAACCAAGACCCTGCTAAAGCAAGTGTATTAGAGGACCAAAGGGCTTCATGGAGCCCTACAAATACAAAACATGTTGAGAAAGACTGGGAGCACAGGGGACCCGTTCCCGTGCTCCAACTCAAAACAGGAACATTATGAAACACCAATTCATTGCATTAAGGAGACCCTTTTTCCATTGAAAGCAGGGAATCTGGCAGAAGTGCATAAAGACTGAAGACTGACCATTCAGAACTGGCAGACAGGTTGGAAGAGCACTTTTTGAGAAATTGATGATCTTTTAAAAACGTTCTTTGGAAAGAGATCACAGTAGTTGGGCTGATAAAAACAATTCGATAGAGGCCATTGCTCTGGTCTATATTTTGGTTTTAGTTTTCTAAGTGGTAAGTATGTTTGGACTAAGAACTATTTCTTTGGGCATTTTATGAGCACCATTAGTTTAGTTTGGTGGGGAGGGAATTAACCTCATTGCAGTAGATGGGTGTTTTTTCTTATTGTTTAATAAACTTGGGGGAGTTTGATGGTGTCCCGGAGGAGGGTGAACACTGTTTTGGTAGGGTTGCATTTCAAAGAGGCATCCGGTGATGACTGCTGGGGAGATAGAGTTTACATTGGTGACTGCTGTTGCGGCATCACCATACTGATGAATTCTGATGTTGACTTTGCCCAAGAGGGCCCCCAGTGGTCCATATAGAGGTTGAAGGTGGCAGGATAGAGGATGGAGCTTTGTGGGACATTGCATGTCACTGGGCACTGTTAAGATGTGCAGGTGCCCATCTGGAAGAGCTGGTGTCTGTTGGTGAGGTAGGATTCAATGCATCGAAAAACTGTGGCATCAAATACCATGATGGAGGACAGCACTTTGTGGTTGACTGTCGAATGTGGCATAGAGGATGAGCGGTGCCAGGAGTCATGGGTCTCCCATGCCCATGATAAGAAGTGACTCATCCCTGACTTGAATGGGAGCAGTCTTTGTGCTGCATCTTGGTCAGAAGTCTGTCTGGTATTCTTGAAGGTGGTTGTGTTGGATGATCTTTTAGTGTAATTTAGTGACATACCTGCCTATCTCTTGTCACTAAAGAGTAGGTGGCTGTAGTTTTCTATGTGGTCCGAGTCATGCATGGACTTGTTTTGTAGGGGTCAGATTAAGCCGTTGTGTTTGGTGTTGCTAGAGTATAGAGGAATATTTTGTATTTGTATTTTGTTACATTTTGAGGGCCATGCACATGTTAATAGAAACAGTACATTAAAGCAAGATGCAATACAGTTAGGTTCATTCAGCAGAGAATGGAGAATAAATGGCAAAATCAGCTGTTCAGCATAGCTGAAAGGAGGTGAGTTTCAGGTTAGTTTGGCAAATGAGCAGGAAAAACAGATAGAACACGGAAGAGAATTGCAGTGTTTGGGTGCGAGTAGAGTGAAAAAACAGAAATGGGAGGAATTGCAGGGAGCTTTATGGACTGAGAGTAACAGCTGGTTCTGATAATGCAAGTAATGGGGATGTAGTCAAGGGATATTAATGAGAGATAGAGAGATGTGAGACCATGGATGCATTTGTAGACAACTGAAAGAAATTGCAAAAAGTATACAGGAGTCAAAGGGGAGAAGAGTTATATCTAGCAGAGAGAAGGTGATGGGGGGAATGCAGAGGGAGGGAAAAGAGAAGATGGACAGATTATAGAGCAAGTGGCGAGGAGACAGATGAGAGGAACAAAGATCAAGAAGGAGGGCGGAGCAGTAATCAATGCGGGAGAAAGTAAGAGAAGTAATGAGAAGCTTAGTAGCATGAACATAGAAGTAGAGGCAGGCACAGCAGTTGTAGAATAGACCAGAACAGGCAGTGTTGGAAATATGAAGAGAGAGAGAGGGGGGATGAGAATGCATGCAGGCGAAGTGAACTGGAGAGATGAAGGGGAAAGAAAGGGGAGAAGGAGGTACAGGGGTGGGATGATAGTAGCTGGAAAGAAGAGTACCTCTGTTTTTGAGGGATTGAGATGGAGGAAGTGAGAGGACATCGAGAGTTGTGTAGCAGAGCGACTGTTTCATACAGTAATGGAGTCAAAGAAAGAAGAAAAGGAGAAAATATTACAGTATAGTATAGAGGGAGAAGAGAAGGTGGCCTAGTACAGAGCCTTGAGGGACACTGTAAAGGAGTGGATGGCGAGAGGAAGTGTTACCAGCCCAAGTTACGAGGTAAAAGTGATTAGAGGGGTAGGAAGGAAACCATTTAAGGATAGAGCCAGAGAAAACAAGGGAGGTGAGAGTGGAAAGGAGAGCAGAGTGATCCACAGTATAAAAAGCTGCCGAAAGATCAAGATGAGTAAGGACAGAGGAGAGCTTGCAATGGCGAGCAGAGAGTAGAGCGTTGAAAACATGAAGAACAGCGGTCTCGGTCAAGTGAGAGGAGTGGAAACTGCACTGGAGGAGAGGAAGAAGAGAGTGTAGATTAAGAATGGAAGAAACCTGGCAATAGAGGGCGCACGCACAAGGAGCTTAAAGAGAAAAGGAAGGAGAGAGATAGGGCGGAAGCTGGCAGAAAGGGAGGGATCAAAGGAGAGGTTTTTCAGGATCGATACAATTATAGCATGCTTAAATGAGGAAGGAAAGTAAACATTTCTAAGTTAGGTGTTAATGAGACAAGTGAGGTAAGGGATGAGGTGAGGTTTGATTTAATGGCGGAGGGAGGGGGGAAGCGGGTCTGAGGGAGAGGCAGTTGGAATGATGTTGGTAAAAAGGGTAGTAGTGTCCACATCAGAGAGGGTGAGAAGGCAGAGAGAGTGTACAGGGTGTGGACCAGAGGAGGGGGGGAGAAAGAGAAGTAGCAGGTGGGAGCGAAGTGAAACAACTTTGGAAGTGAATTAATTGGCATAGTCGGAGGATACGAGACAAGATAAGAGAAGGCTAGGGGCCGGGAGAGATGATATTTTGTAGAAGTTGAAACAGAGCTGGGATGGTGAGAAAATAAACTACGTTCAGAGAAATCCTTTTTTGGCTCAGTGCAGCGATTCATCATAAGAAGAGTACAAGGAGGATAAGACAGAAAGATCAGAGAGAGATTTAGCTTTGTCAAAGTTTAGAGCATTGAGAGGTGAGATCAGGAGTGAGCAAGGGTTGAGGGGTTCTGTGAGATGGGGAGAAATAGTTAGAGGGATAAGTAAGTAAAGTCTAGGGTAGAGAGTATGAAGAGATGTTGCATCATCATCAGGGAAAAGAGAAGAGAAAGACTGAATAGAGGGAGGAAATAAAAGGGAGAGTGTCAAGTGAACAAAGGTTATCAGTAATTGAAGTGAGTGGGGAGGGAGAGAGGTCAAGGGGAGGGAAAGAGAGAGAAGGAAGTGGTTAGATTAAGCAGAAATAATAAGCAGCAGCAGTAGTAGGATGAGGGAGTGAGGAGAAGATGAAATCAAGGTAAGATCCCGAACGATGAGGGAGAAGGAAGTAAGTTCAGGTGAAAAGATTCAATGAGCGATGAGAGGGGTTGAAGGTGGAGCAGTAAGGAAGGGAAGGTTAAAATCACCAAAAGAAAAAGGTTCAGGAGGAGGGGAGAAGGAATGATTAAAGAGAGTCAAGATTGTCCAGGAAATCAAAGGCAGCGCCAGTGGACCACAGATAATGAGAAAGCATATTGGAGAAGGTTTGGAGAAAGAACAAAGATGATATTCAAAGGATGTAAAAAGAGAGGTCTGAAGCTGGAGGAACAGAGGTCCAGATGGAAAGATGAAGAATACCAGTACCACCACTATGGCTGGAGGTGCAAAGGTTGTAATAAAAACAGGGAGGGATTGTGCCCTTGGAAGGTTGCCATTTCAATGGGATGCCCAGGGAGAGGATGCCCACTGTAGGTGAAGAGGTAGGCATGAATGGCAGTCACGTGACGCTTCACGTGACCACAGATGGGAGCATTCAGGTGAGGTCCTGTGGCAGGAGCCGCAATGGTAGAGGGAGCCTCGGGAGACAGTCCTCTCCTCTAAATCAAAGGCACCAGGTAAGTCCACGCGTGTCTGCCCATAAGATATTGCTGGAGCCCGCCATGTAATCTTTCACTTGATCGCAGATGACAGCACTGGTGGGAGATGGCAGGAGCTGCAATGGTAGAGAAGGCCTCGGGCCTCAGGGAGGAGTGAGAGCCTTTCATTTTATATTCTACAGGATGGAGACTGAGTTGATATGGCCTTGAGTGATGCTGGGATTTTTGAGTTCCTCCAATGTTAGGGTCTTGAATTTTGATGATCTTGGGACACCGTGAGGTGGTTTGTCAGAGGTGTCTATGGTGGGTTGGGTGTTGTTAATCTGGTGATGAATAATGTCTTTTATTGTCTGTGAAGAATGTGCTGAAAGCATTGCATCTCTCCATCTGTTCAGGTTGTTAAGATACTGTGGTGTCTGGTAGGGGGCTGATTCAGTGTTTGACAGCCTTGAAGAGGGTTCTCCTCTTGTTGGAGGCTTCTACTACAGAAGCTGGATAGAAATATACTTTGACTGAGAAGATGAAGGTACTTCAGGCTCAGCTGAGGCTTTTCAAGACAGTGATTTGTGTTTTTCTCCAGATCTTTTCTCGATGAGAGCATGTTTACTGTTGGCGAGTTCTTGTGTGTACCAGGGTGTGGATGACTTGGTTTTGTTGGTTCGTAGTTTCAATGGTGCATGGATTTTATTGGAATCGGAGAGCAGTTAGGCTTTCTGATGAGTTCTGCAGTCTCATCACCAAACCCCAGCCTGAAAGTGTCCTCCCATGTGTCCTGGGGGAGGAAGCAGCTACCTGATCCTAACCCTGGAGGTGGTATCAGGGTGGAGGATCACATGGGAGGAGACGGCTATCTGGGGAAAGTGGCGACTGCACTAGGAGAGAGACTGTATTCATCTTCTTTTGAGGATGAAAGTCAAATCATTCCCAGATACCTAATGGCATGTTATTGATGCGCAAATCCCTCCCATCTAACTACCCAAAGAACCTAGTATGGGAAATCATCTAGACAGAATAAGGTTGGTGCCTTAGGGGTTCAACAACTAAAAGTGCAATACTTTTACCGGTCCTAGTACCACCTTAAGTCCTCACTCCAAGGAGGAATAGCAAACTCTTTTCACAACCTCCCCTGTCTCTTATAATTCCAGTACCTAAAGCAGTTAAAACTGACTAAGTAAAATAGAACAAACTGATGTTGCATAATCTCATATGGACTTTGGTAACCATAACCCTTATGATACTGGGATGAGGAAGAAGGCCCCAGGGGCAAGGAGGATTCAAAGTGCTGTTTGTGAAAAGATGCAGTCTAGTTGTTAAAGACCAAGGCACATGAGTGGGAGATTTAAATCCAAAAATGAGTACAGCTGCAGAAGAAGGATAAGGTGCTGTTGAAGGCTGTACAGAAGACGTAGCTCTGGAAGCAGAGTTTTTCTGAGATGCAGGTGAAACCACGGAGAGAAGAATGCCATTGAAAGCCATCATGAAGAGTGAAGGCGAGCAAAAGTGCAGAGTATGCGCAGTGGGAAGTGGCATGTCAAGATGAAGCACAGCTGATGAGGAGACGTGCTCCCAATTCAGCACACGGAATGTCATTGGAGCCGAGGTAGATCAACAGAGCAATCGGGAGCTACAGAAGACAGATGCGCGGCTTACCGAGGGTACACGGATGCAGGATGTCTGCCACAACACCTGCCCACCAGAAAGAGCTGCCGAAGAGAGATGGTAAATTGATGGTGATCCTCTTGCCCCTGTCATGAGCGTCCGACAGAAGCCTTCCAAAAAGTGCAACTCTTGGTACGACTCTGATCTAGCTGCCCTTAAACACAAGTGTAGGGCATCTGATTGGAAATGGAATTAGTCAGGCGGACCCCCTGACAAACTGGCCTGCCTCCCCCTTCAAAGGCAATATCGACAATATCTGCACGGCATCAAACAACACTGCCAAACTTTTCAAAGTCTGTAAGGAACTGGCCAATCCTACAGCAGCCTCCTCTTCTGTCACAACCACCCTGGACCTTTGCTCACCCCTGGATGCGCACTTTGCTGCAAAAACCCAACACATCCTTTCCTCACCACATCTTACACCAACACCTCTGGAGCCTCCCTTTGCTGCTCCACCACTTCTCCTATCTTCTTTCACCCCCATCACACCTGATGAGGTCGCTGGTCAAGTCTGGTCTATGAAGACCTCCTCCAAATAGATGAACCCCTGCACCTCCAAAACCATTAAGGACAACATTGACTCTCTCGTTCCAGCCTTGGCTGATCTCTGCAATCTCTCTTTTGCCACTGTAGTTTTCCCAACTTCTCTTAAGCACTCACTTTTGCACCCTCTGCTTAAGAAACTCTCTGCCGACCCCTCCTTTCTGGCAAACAACCGCCCTATCTCTATCACTCCTTACCTTGGCAAACTCCTGGATAAGCTGGCTACCTCTCAGCTTACCCTCCACACTGAATCTGCTGGTTGCTGCCACGACCATCAGTCTGGCTTTAGAGCATCCATAGGCATGGAAACTGCTCAACTGGACACCCGTGAAGACCTATTCTCAAATCTCAACACTAACATTCCCTCTGTCCTCATTATTTTTGACCTCTCCTCTGCCTTTGATGTGGTAAACCACAACATCCAGATTGCATATCTCTGTAACACCTTGGAAATCACAGGTCATGCTCTGGTGTGGTTAACGTTATTCCTTTCCGACCGCCCATTCCAGGTGGAACCTGAGTCCTTTCTACTGTCACTCCTTCAGCCTGTGGCATTACCCAGGGTTCTAACCTATTCCCCTGGTTTTTCAATATCTACATGGCTGCCCTGGCATGTGTAATTACCACTTGCATCTCTAACTTCCAGTGTTGGCGGTTGACACATAACTCTCCTTCAGGCTACCCTCAGTCACCTACTCTACCTCGCTGATATCTGACTGTTTGTCTGCAATTCATTCATGGTGTGCTGCATATGACCTCTGTCTCAACGCCAGTAAGACTGAGCTCGTTCGCATTGGGACCGCTGCTCCTGCTTTCCCACTCTCACTCTGGCCGGCTTCCCTTGGCCCTGCGCCTGCACCCACCTGCGAGGCAAAATAAATTGGATCATCTTGGTCTCCACTCTCTCCTTCTCGACTCACATTTTGGACATTTCTAAAAAGTCCAAATACCAAGTGCACCTCCTCAGAGGTACTCTTCCTTTTCTCACCTTACCCCAGCGGCTCACCGGCTCCAGCATCCTAGTTTTCTCAAGGCAGGACTACTGCAACAGCCTTTTTCTCAACCTCCCTCCCTCGGCTTTGCGCCCCCTGCAACACATCCAGAACAGAACCGCAAGACTTCTCCTAGGCCTCACGCCCAGGGACCACATCTCTCCAGCGCTAAAATCCCTCAACTGGCTCCCTGTGACTGCAAGGATGAAGTTCAAGACCCTCTGCATTGTCCACAAGGCTTTCTGGGGCCTGGGACTTACCTATCTTCAACAATGCCTACCTAAATACTGTCCTTCCTGACCCCTCCACTCATCTCTGTACTCTTTCGGGACCTCTGTGATTCCCTTTCCCCCTCTATCTTCTCTTCGGGCCCGACTCACTCTGCAGAGCGCACGCTCAATGTCTTGATCTCCTCTGACCTCCCCCCTCCATCCCTCTTACCCATCCTCTCTCCTGGAGCGATCACTCCCTCCTCTCCACTCATCTCTCACTCTATTCCCCCCAGGACAAGCCTAGCCCAACACTGCCACCTACCTTCTTGGACATCCGGCCCATGAAGCGTGTGTCAGTTGAGGCTTTCGCTGCCACCTTTTCTACCCCCACCCCACCTCTGGCTGACTTGCATCCTGACACAGCCCTGTCTATGCTCTACTCCTCTATTTCTGATACTCTCGATGCTCTTGCCCCTGTCATGAGGATCCGATTGAAGCCCAAAGCCAAATGCAATTCTTGATATTACTCCGACCTAGCTACACTTAAACGTTAGTGTAGGGTGGCTGAGAGGGAATGGAGGGCTTCTTGTTCATCCTCTGACAAACTGGCCTGTTGCCTGCTCCAAAGGCAATACTAACTTTCTGTCCACACTAAGAAGAGAGCCCACATCCAAGCCTGTGTCTCTGCGGCATCTAACAACTCTGCCAAACTCTTTAAATCTGCAAGGACGTGGCCAACCCTGCTGCAGTCTCTACCTCTCCTGTCAATTCCAAGGTCCTTTGTACGGACCTTGCCTCTCACTTCATCTCTAAAACCCAGGATATCCTGTTCACCCTCTCTTCCCCTACCACTCCCTTCCTTCTGCAAACTCTCGTCCTCCTACAGCCACCCCTCCCCCCCAACCTACTTTCTCTAGGCAAGTCCGATCTATGAAAGTCTCATCAAAGGAGACCACAAGGGGGCTCAGGCATGATGGTAGTCTAATCCATCGTCTCCCTCTTCAGGCGAAAACATGCTGGGGAAAACTACATAAATCTGAACCTTCAGTCCCTAAATCTGAACATTTAGTATCAGAGCAGGACAGGGCAGCTGTGGATTTAATATTAGGCGAAACCGCAACAAGCTTTGTTGAGGAAACCAAGCACCACTATAAAGCCCTGGGCCTTTCCCGACTCTAGTATGGCGGCTGAGTGACGGACTCTGCGCGGGAGAAGACCTGGTGTAATCCAATATGTCAGAGCCAGCAGTTAAAGGAGGCGAGTGGCGGCTGCGAGAGAGGGGCTCCAGGATTGTTGGATCGGCTACGAGAGCCCAACAGCGAATGGTACGTCACCCCTCCCCGGCACCGTTATTGGTGTGAGCCACTCCAGAGGCTCATGGGACACGCATGCTCTCCAGGTGCCCTGTGCAGCACCCAGAGCACACGGAGGGGCGCCGAGCGGCAGCAGCGGGAGGTTTCTTTTTTTTCTTAAGCAGAGGGGCCGCGGGATGAGCCAGAATCCCACCCCCCCATTGCGGTATCTCCCGCCAAGCAAGCTGGGCCCCCCCGCCTCCTCACCTTGACTGTGGGCTGCATCTGCACCAATAACAACCACCGGCGCTGAAGCGGGCAGAGGCATAGCGGCCCCAAAGAGACTGGCCAAGAGCACAGACAGAACACCACTGACTGACCGGAGTGTGGAAGACCAGAACAGTATCGAGCAACGCTGTAGGCCCAGAGGCAGTAGCCTGGACCCCAGAGTGCTGCCACAAGGACTTAACTACTCTCACCCACCAAAGCAGGCACTTGTGAGTCTAACATTTTACAGCTGAGCACCTTGCACCTGAGTTTACCCAGCTACTGTAAGCAACCAGGAGGGGCTAGCTGTAGAGACATTTCACGCCTGAAGCAGTACTAGATGAGAGGAAAAGGGTGAACAGGTGAACTCCAAACGATATAAAGAGCTAGCCATAAACAGTGTGGAGGCCCAAGGCATTGGGAGCGCTCAACTAATGGTGATACACACCAGAGCTAACCCAAAGAAGGCTGGACTCACACACCTTAGCGCTCCTTCAATCGTTTCGCCGAGCAGACACAGCTATGGAGTCAAATGAAGTGCAAAGCTCCTCAGAGATTCCAGGCAATGACCTGGACAGCGCCACCAAGTCGGATTTCCGGCTGCTGCTGGGCGACATTAGGTCCATCAAGTCCAGCCTCACAGAAACTGCCTGAGATCCGCAGACCAAGATGGCAAAAGTGGAAGACCGACTAGATACGGTGGAGAGCAACCAGCAATCAGGCGATATAGCTACAATGCAGTACGAAGCCCAGCTTCAAGACCTGGAACAGAAGGAGAGAAACGCAGAGGCGAAGCTTGATGACCTCGAAAATAGAGAGTAAAGATTAAATATTTGCATACTGGCAAAGCTTGATGGGATAGTCTTTGGATTCCTGAATGTAGGGGGTTTAAATTCCCCTCATAACAGGTCCATGCTAGCACTACAGTTCAAACAATCCAAGCTAGACATACTGTTTGTGCAGGAGACAAAATATACCCAAGGCGAGGAGCGCAGGATCGTGGGAGGGGACATTGGGAATACCATTTGGGCCTTTGGCCCCCAAAAAAGAGGTGGGTGGGCATTTTGTTTAGGAAATCCTTGGCATTTAAAATAGAGCATATTCAAAAGATGCTCAGGGTAGATGTATAGCACTTAAGGGGGAACTGAGGACTCGCAAAATCACTCTATGCTCAGCCTATGCCCCAAATCAAAATCAATTGAGTTTCTTCAAGCCCTTGTTTGATTTTTTGGGGGACCGGAAGGCAGGTACATTGATTTGTGGTGGGGATTTTAATGTGGTGGCAGAGTGGGAACAGGATTGGAACCCGGTACGGCAAGCCGCACAGCCGCTGAGCAGCCTGCAAGGAAAACGGTTCTTTAGCCAGCTGAAGGAGTACCACCTAATCGACACATGGCACACATCCCATCCCACAGACAGGAGCTTTACCTTTTTCTCTCCCCCACATCAAATCTTCTCTAGAATTGACTATCTATTTCTAGGGGCAGAATTCGAAGGTGAGATTTTAGTCATCTATAGAGGACATATCACAAGCTATGCACACTTATTAGACCTGGCACTCCCTTTAGAGCAGACAGACAGTGGATCTGCAATGATTTCTTGTGCAGAGACCCGCTGTTTAAGGAGACACTCTCGGAAGCTATCACTAGCTACTTTGAAATAAACGACATGGGTGTGATGTGTCTGAACACGGGAAGCAGCAAAGGCTATGATAAGGGAAACCCTAATAACCGAGGGGGCTTCTAAGAAAAGACTCGGGCTGCTCAGGGAGGCAGAACTCAAAGCTACCATTTCCCGTCTAGAACGCAATCTTCGCCAATACCCTACTCAAGTGGAAGACAGGCTATCTCATATTGCGGGGCGTAGAGAGGAACTAAAAGACATATGGAACGGTAAAGCTCTCACACAACTCAAGTACCTCAAACAAAAAAAAATTGAGAAAGGAGATAAAGCCCACACGATGCTCGCGAACCAGTTACAAAATCAGAGAGCCGACAGGGCGGTATACAAAATACACAATGAAAATGGAGCCGCGCTTACTGACCCCCGTGAGATAGTGACCTGCTTTTCAAGGTTCTACTCGCAGTTGTATACTGCGGAAGGAGATAGCGCACTCTCAGTAGTTGACGAGTACTTGGCGGCTCTACCTCGGCCCCCCATAGTTTTAAAACATCTGGAAATGTTAAATGCTCCGATTTCCACCATGGAGGTTCAAGGAGCGATCTCTAATCTGAGGGCAGGCTCGGCACCCGGGCAGGATGGCTACACCCCAGCCTTCTACAAAATGAACAGTAGTACCCTCTTCCCCCTTCCTTGCCAAGCTGTTTAACTCAATACTTACGACAGGTCAAGCCCCCAAATAATTCACTGAGTCGATATAATAGTAATTCCGAAGGAAGGGAAAAACCCCCTAGACTGTACGTCATACCGCCCAATTTCCCTCATTAATGTGAACGCAAAAATGTACTCCAGCATCCTAGCTTCCCGCCTTGCCCATGTCCTCCCCCAGCAGGTACACACAGACTAGGTGGGTTATGTTAGGGGCCGAAAGGGAGCATATAATATCAGAAAAACCTTGGCCCTAATGGCCGGCCTCCGGAAGGCAGACGGCGACCCCCTTCTATTATCACTGGACTCTGAGAAGGCGTTTGAATGCGTAGAATGGCCTTTTTTAAGGGCAGTATTGAAATGGGTGGGGTTAGGCACTGCATGGAGACAGGGAGCAAGAGCACTATACCACACAGCTCAAGCCAGGGTTTCCATCATTGGCACCTCCTCAGCCCCCATCACCATCACACGAGGTACCAGGCAGGGCTGCCCGCTCTCTCCCCTGATTTACGCCCTGGTTATTGAACCCTTCGCCCAAGTACTGAGATTGAACCCCCCTAATTCACGGCATGACATGGGGAAACAAAGAATACAAGCTGTCTATGTTTGCCGATGACATTCTGCTGTTCCTCACTCGGCTGGCAGAATCTATCCCAGCCCTTTTCCAAGTACTGCTCAAATACGAAGCCCTGTCCGGTTTCCGTGCAAACTTTTAGAAGACCATAGCAGTCCCTCTGAGAACAGACGGTGAGCTCCTCCAGTAACTAGACGCGGGCTGGGGCTTTTGGATACTATCCCACTATGTGAGTTACCTAGGGCTAACCATCACTATGTCCTTATCGAACCTCTTTGAGGCAAACTATGTCCCCTTATGGAAGGCTGTCAGAGATGACATTAATAGATGGTCTAAATTGTCCCTGTCGTGGGCTGCTCGATTCACCTCCATTAAGATGAACATACTGCCCCGGTTCCTGTTCCTCTTTCAGTCCCTCCCGATACTGGTTCCGTAATCTTTCCTGGTAGAAATTAAACGTACATTATTATCATATCTGTGGGCCGGCAAAAAGCGTAGAGTCCCTTACACCACTCTCATCCTACCCAAGGAATCTGGGGGCATGGCATTTCCAGACCTTCAGGAATACTACAAAGCCTCCCAACTCTGTGTTCTGGCAGACCACCTATGGGAAAACCCTGAGAAACAATGGGTAGCCATAGAGAACATTTCCTTTGCACCGGTTACTCTGGGGGAATGGCTGTGGGTTCCCCTGCCAGCCATGACTTGAAGGATTCGCGAACACCCGGTTCGGAAAGTGCTACGGTCACTTTGGCGCCCTCCCCTAGCCATGCGAGGAGTTACTACTTGGCCCTCCCCGCTAAGCTGTGTCTGGTCTCCCCCTATACAGAATGTCATTTGCGATGTACACCCCTTTCAGGAGTGGTAAGAAGCCTGGCTAGTGAGAGCAGGCCAAATATGGAAGGAGGGGGATACATCTCCGTAGAAGACCTTCAGGAGGCCCTGCAGGGGGTAGATATTTCTCCCATGCAACATCTCCAATTACGAAGTGCTCTCAAGGATCTCCGGTGGGGAGATTCCCTACGACGACCCCTGACCCCATTAGAACAGATCTTTAGCATCCCCCAAACCACAAAGGGCCTCATTGCCCGTATGTACAAGGCTCTGATGACCAGAGGCCATCTGAATCACCCATCATCTGAGCTGGAATGGGAGGTAGAACTAGGTCTGAATGATCAGCCCGGGGTCTGGAAGGCCATACGAAGAGCAGTATGGGCATCATCTATATCCGCACTAAACAAGATGCATAATGCGCGTATATTGGTCAGGTGGCACTACACTACTACACTCCTAAAAGGCTGTCCAAAATGTTCCTGGGCACCCCCCCTACACTGTTGGAGAGGCTGTGGGGAAATCAGTGACTACTGGCACCAGTGGTGGGGTTGTGATACAGTGAAAACGAACTGGAAGGAGGTCCTGCGGTAGACTGGATTCCTAGAGTACTCCTGCCCGCTCTGATTCTGTTTGGGGTGGAATCTGATGAAAATTCACATGTTACCCTCTCACACATGCTAGCAACCTACTATTAGCAGACAGGGTATGCCTCACTATTAAATGGAAGGCTGCAACCCCCCCCCACCAAGAGAGAATGTACTGAGTACTGGGGTCCCAACTGTGTAGAACCATTGTTGAGCCCTGTGCCCAAAGCTATCAGGTGAGCCCCATGCAGCGTATGCTTCCACAACCCAATTGGAAAACACGCTACGCAAGCTGAGTGATATTTCACAATGGAGGTTTTGTGAGATTCTGTTTGTTCCCCATAAGATTAACACAGTTCAACTATTTACTTGAAGAGTGAGTGAGTGAGGGAGGGAGAGGGAGGAGGGAGGGATGTGTACTGGGAAGGTGAGGGAGGGGGAAAGGTGACGGGGGAGGGGTGACAAACAAGTTGCAATGTTTTGGTTTGTTGCATTCAGCTTCTTTTAGTGTTAAAAACAAAAAAAAAGTGTTGCTGACCTCTACTGTGAATTAAACATGTATAATGTCAGACTTGTTATAAAATCAATAAAGAACATTTTTTTAAAAATAAAGTCTCATCAAAACATGTTCTTCCCTCCCTGATCTTCCAAAACAATAAAGGACCACATTGACACCCTCGATCATGCCCTGGCTGATTTCTGCAACCTCTCCTTTGGCTCAGCAACCTTTCCCTCCCCTCTGAGGCACTCTTGTGCACCCGCTTCTCAAAAAACCAACAGCCAACCCTTCTTGCCCAGCTAACTATCTCCCAATCTCATCACTCCCTTTCTGGGCAAACTACTGGAAAAGCTGGCCATCTTGCAGCTTAACCTTCACTCTGAGTCTGTTGGTTGTCTCCATGACCATCAATCCGGCTTTAGAGTTGCCAGAAGCACGGAAACTACTTGATCTCTCTTCTGCCTTCGACATGGTCAACCATACCATAATGCTCAACCGTCTCTGTGACAACCGGAGTATCACTGATCAGGCTATGGCCTGGCCGACCTCTTTCCTCTCTGATCAACCCTCCCAAGTCCAACTAGGGTCCTTCCTTTTCATCTATCTCCCTTTCCACCTGCAGTGTTCCCCAGGGGTTTAACCTCTCACCCTGACTTTTCCACCAATACCTGGCAACTCTCGCCCACTGCATTGCCATTTTCTGATCCAATTTTCTGTGCTATGCTGATGACACTCAACTGTTCTTCAGGCTTCCCTCGGCCACCTCTTCTCCTTCTCTCATCTCTGATTGCCCATCTGCCATTCAGCATTGGTGTCCCGCCAACGATATCTGGCTGTCATGATGCCTACTCCCGGGGACCCAGACCAAGTCCAGCAACTCCGGAAGCAGGCATCAAGTTACCCCAAGCAAGCCCAACAACCCCTGCTAGGGGCTATTTGGGTGCAGTCCTGGCGCCTGTGGCGCCAGGCTCATATGGAGAGGCAGTCCTGGTGCCATAGGCGCCAGGCTCATAGATTAAAACTTACCTGATGCAGACCATGCTGCAAACTTACCTGATGCAGACCATGCTGCAAGAGCTCCAAGCCAAAAGAGGCTTGGAAGGGACTATTTTACCTAGGGACTATTTTTTTACTCGGGTGGGGCTGGGGAGGAATACTTACCTGGGACTACTTTGAAGGCTATTTAAACCACGCCCGAAGAGCAGCACACGCTTCGCGTTATTCTTCATCCAGCAGCGTAACGCTCACCGTGCCTGCAAGTCTGCATCCAGTCTTCTGCCATGCCCGCCTCGAGTTTGGAGCTCCTAGAAAAAGGGAGAAAGAAGGAGAAAAGGTTAGAACAAGAGCAATACCTTTGATCCTTACCTGAATTCCCGATCCATCGCGCCTTCGAGCTGGAAGAAATTAGTTATTTTATGCGCGTCGCCTCGTCTGCTGCAGCGCCGTGCTGAACTCACCGGCCTTCGCAGCATCTTCACATTTCACCGCATCCTCCTGCATGTTCCCGCCGCACTCCGGCACCTAAGGAGAAGACCAGAACAGCAAGGTGAGCCAAGGGAATACACAGAGGAATACCCCACATAGACTTACCTGATTTTACCACCGGGGGTACTATTCCTCTTCACGGGTCGAGGCAGCTTCCACTGCATCATAGCCGAACCCCGGCCCCTAAGGGGAAACAAAAGGACAGCAAGGTGAAACAAAGGGACTAACAAGGGGAACCCTCCTCACCACAAAAGACTTACCTGATTTTACCGCCGGAGGCATTCTTCCCCGAGACTTCATACTTTTTCTCAGCGCCTGAATAAGGGAGAAAGCAACAGGTTACATATGGACATTATTTTATCGAACTGTGTTGGATAATACAAATCCTTACCAGAATATTACCGGTTGCCACGAGGAACTCTTCAGAAGGGTCAAGCTGCAACCTGCAAGGAATCGGACAAGAGTGAAAGTCAGGCATTAGAACTCTTACGAACTACAATTTACGGCGTCTTGCCAGGAATATCGGAGTCAATATTGTCCTGGAACTCACCAATTCCTTCGAGCCAGTGAAGCAACTGGTTATCTACGCGCCCCTTCGCTCGATGCAGGATGGAGAGCTCATCTTTTCAAATCATCAAGTGAGACTATAAGAGGGGACATCCAAGGTGATCAGTGGGGAGAACAGCGGGGTGGGGGGATTTACGCTCAACTCCACGGGTGGTTAATTCCCTTTCTCCATTTTCAGAAGAATATTCCTACGGGCCAAGCAAATGAAGCTAGGTGGGCCAGTCCAGTCCGTCATCTCGGCCCTACGCGTCACATTGGTGGAGACCGCAGCAGTCCAGTCCAGATCGACGCCTCTGTGGGAGCCAGGTGAGCGTAACACTGCCTGAATGCCAGCAAGACTGAGATCCTCCTCATTGGCACACCTTCAGCCTCCTTTCCCCTCACTCTCTGGCTGGCCTCCCTGTTCCCTCCTCCTACACCCACCTGCGAGGCTAAGAACCTCGTGTCATCTTTGACTCCACGCTTACCTTCTCTGCCCACATCTCTGATGGCTCTAAAAAGTCTAACTTCCTACTGCACCTCATCAGAGGTATTCTGCCTTTTCTCTCCTTCCCCCAGAAGCTCACTGTCTCCCGAGCCCTGGTTCTCTCTAGGTTGGACTATTGTTACATCCTCTATCTAAATCTCCCCTTTTCTACTCTCCGCCCTTTGCAACTTATCCAGAACAGGACTGAGAGACTTGTCCTTGGCCTCAAGTCCTGGGATTGTATCTCTCCAGCCCTGGAATTGCTCTACTGGCTCCCCGTGGCTGCAAAGATTAAATTCAAAACCCTTTGCATGGTCCACAAGGTTTTCTTTGGCCTGGGTCCAAAATACCTTCAGCTGTCCATCCGTAAATACCTCCCCTCTCGAGCTCTTTGTTCCTCTACCTCCAACTCCCTCAGGTTCAGTCGTTTTTCAAAGAAACGTACTGCAGGTAGATCTCTGTCTTCGGCTGGGGCCTCCCTCTCGAACAGCCTCCCTGCCACTCTGAAACTTGAGTATAACCATCCCTGGTTCCAGAAGCACCTCAAGACCTTCCTCTTTGCTTCTGCCTTTGCCCCTCCTCTCCCCTGCTGATCTGCTCTCTCTCTGCACTGTGCACCTGGCATACCCTCTGACTTGGGGGCCCATGTACCTGCTCACCCTGCCACCCACCCTCACTGCCTCCGGGCAATCCCTGCACTGTGGTCTGTATCTGTAACCATACAGTCCCCCCTTCTTTCTGCACTTAACAGACGCATCCTGTCTTGCCTTAGACCCAGCACTTGCTGGCTGCACTACCACTGTTTGTTGCTATTTATGTATTTATTTAACTGTTTTCCTTTGCTCTGCACTTTCCACTTCTCCCCCCTTCCATGCACTTTCCGCCTTTCCCTCTTCTATGTACTTGTGTGTTCTCAATGTTACTGGGCCTAGTAAGATCGTTGTTTTTTGTTCTCCCTTGTTTCCCTCTCTTGCTTTGTTGTGCTCTTAAGCACTTGTGTACGAGCACGATACAAATAAAATTTCAATATCTATCTCCAACCTTCAGCGAGTGAGCTGATTCTCCAAGCACAGATTTGGAGGGAAATCTCTATCCTCAGAAGGGGCCTCCATTTGGAATAGCCTCCCTGCCGCCCTCTGTCTTGAGCCTGATCTCCTTAAGTTCCGGAAACTCCTTAAGACATTCCTCTTCTCCTCTTCCTGCTCTCTCCCTCTCCCCTTTCTCTCTGCTCTATCCCTCCTTTTCCACACAGTTTACTGGCTGGCTGCTGGGTGTACCTCAGAGTTTCACAGGTCCCTGGCACTCTCACGAGTCCTCTCACACTAGCCTCCAGGCCTTCACTTGCCTCATCACTACTGCACTTGATCAATGACCCATGAGACTAACATCTCTCAGCACTTAGCCCAATTTCTGACTGACTGGATGTTCTTGAACTCCCTCCCCCTGCACTTGTCCCCCCCTCTTCTGTTCCATCTGTGCACTTGCACGATTGGAATGTTCCATGCCTTGGAGATCGTCTATCTATCTTCCCTGTCTCCCATCCTTGCATGGTAGCACCTCAATGCACTTGGAAAAACTGCAGAATCGTCGTCAGACCTATTTGCTGTTATCTACACTGTTAATTTTATTATATGCACATACTCTGCCTGAGCAGACTTGCATTTTTTCCCCCTTGTTTCCTCCCTCCTTGAGCACTTTGAAACACTTGTCTTGTGTATAGGCGCTTTACAAATGAAAATAATCATACCATAGCTAACTGCAAAAGTTGACCCTGACCCTCCGCACAAGAAAGTTAGTAAAAACTAACCATTTTGAGTACCAAACAATTAATGAAGTAAAGCAAAAACCTAGTAACTTTGAAAAATGAACATTTAAAGTAACAGACCAGAAGTAGCAAGAACATACGTTCCCTTATAGGGGACTACAATTGGGGTAAGCTTATAACCAGCATTTCTAACAGTCAGAATGCTGTGAGTAAAAGCAATGGACCAACAAAGGTATAAATCCCCTTTTTGGAGATACATATTGGGAAAAGCTTATATCCCACATTCCCAACAGCCATAACACTATGATACCATACAGAGGCGACAAGGGTGCAACTCTCCCTTTTTGGGACATGATCTGGGGAAACTTGTAACCCAAACTGCCAACAGTCAAAAGGTTGTCAAGAAGCATTTAAGAGACATTTTGAAAATAATTATTCTATATTGAGTTATCATTTTAGGGAAAACTGGAAAACACATTGCCAAGAATCAAGAGAACATAAAGAAAGGCTCTTATTGTTCAATCCTCCTTCCAAGCAAGATTGGTGTGGAGAATCTTGGAATCAATATTGTTATCAAGTTTGAATGAAGTTGTAGGAATGCTCTTCCTGGTAGGAGAGTATACCAGGAAAGGGATCATAGTAATTAGTCCTGGCAGGCGAGTACACCAGGAAAGAAGATGGTTTGATGAACTATATTTGTGGCAAATAGGTGTGGTGGAAAGATCTTTGTTGAATCAAATACCTTATTCATCTTATCATTTGTTTGAAAAGCTGTGGGTTTATCAAGAGAAGTTGAAGTGCTATCTTGACAAAAGTTGTTTGTTTGAAGAAAGAGTACTAAGAGAAGTTGTAGTGCTATCCTCACAAAAGCCATTCATTTGAAGAAGGTGTGATATGTTCATAATTGATAAACAATTGCAAAGAGCAATTACTCTGGTTGTGAAGTTGTGTTATGAAAGAAAGACATTTACCTTTCCTAGAAGGATATTGTGGAAATCATCAGTTGTTTTGAAGTCGGAACAAACATTTGTGGAGAAGGCATTTGCTGTGTAACAGGGAAAGACAAAGTCGTTGAAAGATACTTTTTTTGCCATTTTTAATAAAACTTTGTTGAAACTGAACTGTGCTTCAGGTATTCCTGAATTGATCCAGGGGAAAGGACACCAACCTTGATGAGGTTTTCTTCTATGGCGTCCATGGGGAAAGTTTTGAATGAGCAACGATGCATCCTTGTTGGTTTCAGTTGCCCTCGATGGGAGAAGTTTGAGTGCTGAAGGTTGATTGCTATGGCTGTGTTGTCTGTACGTTGGAGTTGTATAGATTGGAGGCTGATGATGTCTGGGCATAAGGTGACTATCAGTTTGCAAGTGCTACTTGGGTTATGGGTGGGATAATTGATTAGTTTTGTGATGTGGAGGATGTCCAAGCAATCAAGGAGTGCTACTTTGATTTTCTTGGTTGCTTCCATTCCTGGCCAATTGAGATCTCAAGGATGTGCAAGGAGGTCAGGATAAGCCGTGTTTCTGTTACGGAGAGTGCATCAAGGTTGTGTCTGGTGTACAGTGGAACAGGCGTTGGTGAGCATGAGTTTTCGAGTGCTTGGGTGTGGTAGGCTGAGTGCTTGCGAGTGGAATGCTCATAAGATTCTATGGTTTTAAAGCTGTTCTAGTGCTTGGAAGGTGCTAAATGTGTGTAAGTTAGAGTGGGGATAGGCTGAGGTTTATATTGGATGGTTCCCATTATGGTTGGGTTATCTGTGGTGTGTTGTGCAGGGGTTCTGGCCATGAGCCCTTTCCAGGTCCTAACAGGACTCAACAGGTGTCGTACTGATTGAAGCCCTTGTCTGTGTAAGCCCTGTGCTCAGGACGCCAGGGAAAGGGATGCCTTAGTGAGGAGGGTTTTAAAGGCAGTCAGGGGGGGAGCCACACAGAAGGAGGGAGTGGATGGAGGAATTAGTCATATGAGCAACGGAGTTAAAGAAAAAAGGCAGACAAAAATGAAGACAAACAAGTACAACACAAAACACAGAATTTTAAAAGCAGGGAGGTGGAGGAGACGCACCCAGGGAGGCAGTGGAGGCAGAAAGCAGTCACGGGAGTAGGGGGGAAAAAGGACAAAGCAGACAAAAAACTGCAACAATCTGGGGAGAAAGTGTGCAGTTATGAAGAAGACAGATGCAGGAGGAAAAGGAAAGCTGTCAGTTGTCCCTTAAAAACCATCATGTTGGGTCTTTTCCCATGGGATCTGGAAGAACCTTCCAGGCATTGGCAAATAGCAAGTGTTTACCTGCAAATAAACAGATTTATAACAGCATTAAACCTGATCTATGTGTTTCTAAGAGAAGAAAAAAGCAATTGCTCAGACTAAATAGAAAATCACAGGTTGCACCGTCACCTTTATCACATGTATGCAGGCATAATTGGCAAGAGGCAGTGATACTCCACACCTCTGAGCACCTTTCCAATAGCTTGGTATGCTTCTTTTTCCAGTGTCCTTGCATAATTGAATTCCCGGTTATGCCGCCTCCCTTACATTGCACAATTCATGAGGAGACTCTGGGTTCTGTCAGCATTCGCCCAGTACCCTGGCACCCTCTCACATTTATCTTCTCAATCGCTTTCAGAATTCCCGCCCAGACGGGATCAGACAATCCCATCACATCAGGGTGTCTGCCACATACATTGAATGGCCAGCGGGGAACACAAAATAAAATCCCAAAAGCTTGATTTACAAAATGCGAACACGTGTGCTTCACAATTTTGTAATTCGGGTTTTTGGGATTCGGTTTTATAAGGTAGATACGTGGCAGGAGACTCAGTGGAGTACGTGGTTTCATTGGCCACTGAAGCCACGAGGTCGGAGTAGGACCAGAGAGAGTTTCACAGAAAATGTCCCAATCATTTCCCTATCCGATCATATTCAATTGCACTCATACTATTAAGCACACTCATTCCACCCCCATGCTTTCTTTCTTCTCCAAGCCAGGGGCCAAATGGCTAATTATGAGTTGGTGTTTCACAGTGTCTTCTCACGGTGTGTTCTTAGAAATGACCAAGACACAATCGTGGGTACTCTCTCAAAACATTCCTTTTTAGACAAACCAGTATCTTTCACCTGGCGAGTTTCATCTCTTGGGTGTTGAATTTCTTGTATCGCCCAGTTTTCTGCACAGTATAATGTTTCGTCTTGGAGGTATCTGGCAAATCTTTATGCGTAGCGTGAACAGAGACCTCACATGGCAATATCGAGCAAACGTTGGTAGTACCTGGCCATAAGCTGGCTGTGGCTAGCACATGGCGTGAGTACTTGGTCATATGATGGCAGTGGCTGGCAAAGCCACATAAATGCCCATCTGAAGTCTAGATAAGAGGCAACACTGTTGGCTTTGCCAATGCGAGTTTAAGCACACGGGGACTGCTCTGTGCAATGAGGCATGTTGCTGACACAATATTTAGGCTTGTGAAAGGTATTTCACAGCCGTGTGTATCGGGTGATTGTCCCCAGGGCCGGGAACATGACGCAGCCTCCTGCTGGTGTCAGATAATAGACCCGTTTGGTTTGATCTAATGATGAAAGAATGAAATCGCAGCCTGTGGGTTGTTTCACCATCCCATGTCACATTGCTGTTCCAGTGGTGTTCCAGTCATTTCTTATCCAATACTTTATTTCCAGTGATAGGTCATAAAAGTCATAACAATTAAACAGAGAAAGAACAAATAAAATACAACAATAAAATATCCAAGGATAAAATACAAAAATACACTATGGATAAAAACAGTACACATTAAAAGAATAAAATAGCCTATTAGGCACTGGATACTCACGAGTCTGGCCCTGCTGCAGTTAAGTGCTTACGCTTCCTCCATACCAGCAACAAGAAAGGCCCCATGCCAAACAGCACGTTGGAATCGCCCGCCAAACAAACCTGCAACACCAGTGATGCCTTGTTGCAATTGGAAAGCATAGCTAGAGGTACCAAATATTCCCTCCTGCCATGCATATATGCTGGGCAGAAGAAAACAATAACAAATACTATATTGTTATACTAATAACAAACAAGAAGAAAACAAAAACAAATACTCAGTGCTTTTGACTTCACTAGGGCAAAATGAACAAATGGCCGAATGAGACGCATTCCAGATGTGCTTCCAGTACAAGGTCCACATTTGTTTAGATGGCATAATATAGAGATAATGTTCGAACCCAGGGGTTCATATCCTGGCCAAATAAGGTGCTAAACTGGCTGAACACATAAGATTCACTCTAGTGACTCTCCATCTGTCCCTTGGTGCCTTCTTATATAGTACTTTGATGTTCCCTGGGATAGCAACACGCTGCAGCCAATAGCCTTCCACCACCACCGCAAACAGTTCACTGCCTATAACCTGGAACTAGGGCAAACTTTGGCCACCTGAGCAATTTAAGACATCACTGACAGCGCTCCTAAAGGGGGCCAGTTTGCCATTGGACCACAATCTAACCGAGCGGAACACCGGCCTCGTATGAGAAATGAACCTGATGCTCTGCAAGCCAAAATCCCACAGTACCAGGACATTTGGTCCATTCACGAAAAGCCCCAATATCGATTAGAGGAATTCCTGCCCTGCTCAACTGCCCGAAGACCTACCTAGTTGCAAATACCCCACAGCTCGGCCCCATACAGAGCTTCCTGCCTTGCCTAGCTCTTATAAATTAGCAAGGTTACAATTGGCCATCAGACGAACTCCCAAATAATCGAAAGCATCTTGCAGCAACCACGTTTCAGATCATGGGAGTGCATCAAATACACTCTGAATCTTCTATGTGTTTTGTGATACCAGAGATGTTCCACAACATCACACGTTTGTGATCACAGTCTTCCGCCAAAAGAATTGGGGATATTTGAACAGGATTGGGAGCATTTGCCAACCTGCCTAATAGATGAACACAAACTTATTGCAATATCATTTTCTATCCATCATGGCATACTCATCCTTCCGCCCTGTGGGACCAATGGGCCTACAGTCATTGGTCGAAAGATATATACACCCTCAGGCAACTAATAAGGCCTAGAGGGTGCGTGACCAGCAGCATAATTATAAAAAAGATGAGATATGCAAAGGTGTCCTGGGGATGACTGCCTCATGGGTTCTTGCTAATTGCTGGTCACAAAGCGTCAGCTGAAAGCCCCAGTGAAACGACATGTCTCTGCACAAAAATAATAAGTAAGACACCATATGGGAAACACACTCAATCAAAATCCAGTTTGTGGTACTGAACTAATTCGGAAGTTCAAGGCGCAAAATGTCTGCACTAGAGATGGCCCAATAGACCCGGAATCTGTTTCTAAAGAAACGGGCTATCAGTCTTTGGGCAATTTTCCTAGATGTTCACCAAGCCCCGAAAACCTGGAACGACCTTCCAAAGCACATACGTAACACAAGAAACCACCTATTATTCAGAAAATTACTCAAAACTTGGCTTTTTACGTCAAAACTAGAAAGACCGGCCACAGGGGCACATACACAACTAAAACATCAATGAATCTAGAGACCCGGATCCACATCTAGCAATCAACGGGAAGAACCATAAGGTAAATATCCCAAGACATACTAAACGACTTACCGGGAAACAGCCGCAATATGACCTAAAACCGTAAACGTAGCAAGACAGACAGAAACACTAGGACGAATCATCAAGAGGACCATGACCTTAAACTATAACCACCAGCGCTAAGGACAACATATAGAGAGGGAAAGGAAGCACTGCACCACTAGCCCCAATCCAGGGGGTGAGAAACAGATGTTTCTTCACCACACACTGTCCACCATTACACAGCAAGAAGCACAATGCCCCACCACACAAAAACTGCAACTAAACAGCACCAAGAATGTTCACCTCACAGAAACCAAAGAACCAACGGAAAGACAGTCAGGACAGAAGGAAACGAACGACTGAATACATAGGCACCCAGACAGATGCACTACGACGCCACATCAACACCACCATGACCCTGAACCATTCAAAGCCTCAACCGACCAGTGACACATTAGATAACCTGAGAATGTATATTACCTACCTAGTCCCACACCTCAAGAAAAGGTTCAGATGCACCTACCAATCCAAACTATACTCACTATGATACAGCTGGATCAGCGCAGCACCACCAAAGCGAGTCGGCCCACGAGGAACCAGCAACAACCCAACCCAGGGGTATACAACTCCCACGGAACCAGAAGTACCTGAATCTGGATACAGGCCTCACTAACCCAACCCTCAATCTTCTGCATACTTAACCCACACAAAACCACACAACCATCTCTCCTCTCCCAGCAATCCGCACGCACTTTACCACACTGCACCAACAACACATAAACATCACCTACAACACTCAAGGCCTCGCCCGATCCGATGCTAGCACCAAAGCCCAGCACTCAGTGTATACCGAGCTGAAGCTGCCAACAGCACACCACTTCTCCCACTCTCCTTATCCCCTACTCCCGACTAACCCTAACCATCCTTCTTGTTTACAGATCCGCCAGAGTGTCTGGGGACCAATTCCGTTGGTGACGGTGCACTATACAAGTACCTTTAACATAACATAACAGAACATGTTTACGAGATTCCCAAAAAGCATCTTCTTTCCATGGTCACAGGAGGTCAATTCCAGAAGGGAAGTTGGTGGAGGGGAAACTCGGACAGGAAATGCAAGATGGAGGGCTATCCTTCATTGCATCGAGCAAACTGACACCACTGTAATGTCATAGACACTCCCTTGGAAACTCAGCCATTTGCACCTGCATCGTTTTGGTTATAGGCATGCTATCCAACCTTTGCACTAAAGAGTCAGCTGTAATGGGGGGGAGAGGTTGTTTATCAAAGGGCCCATGCAAAGCCACCTGCCTGGAGTTGCTGGTCCCTAGTGACCAACGTGCACATTTGCAGGAGGCACAGTGGGAAGAACAGCCTTTGAATGCTTGATCGCAGTGCAGTGCTTGGAACAAACGTTCTTCTTTCTACGCTTCTTTTGTGGACTGTTCATCAGTCACTGTTCAATCCGTAGCGCAGCAAATACGAGCTCCTCTGATTCTGCCATTACTGTCACTAAGTCCAAATCTTGGGCCTTCGTGTTACCGGTCAAAGGTTGCTCTGCCTAAAACGTTGTTACAAGGTTGGGCTGTGGATGGCCTGGTTTGCCAACATTTCATTAGAGTGGTCCAGAGTCGCTAGCACTGGCACTTCCACTATCATCTGCTCCTGCCTCTGTGGCTTCAGAGCTGCCAGAAGCACGGAAACTGCTCTTCTGAACATCCGTGAGGACCTGCTCTCGAACCTTGACTCCAACACTCCGTGTGTTCTCATTTTGCTCGATCTCTCTTCTGCCTTTGATACTGCCAACCATGCCATCCTGCTCAATCGTCTCCGTGATAACCTGGGTATCACTGGTCAGGCTCTGGCGTGGCTGACCTCTTTCCTCTCCAATCGACCCTCCCAGGTCCAACTGGGGTCCTTCCTCTCTGACCTCTTTTTCTCTACCTGTGGTGTCCCCCAGGGATCTAACGTCTCTCCCTGGCTGTTCAAACAATATCTGGCACTCCTTGCCCACCACATCGCCGCTCTCTGCCCCAACTTTCAGTGCTATGAGGATGATACCCAGCTCATTTTCAGGCTACCCTCTGCCTCCTCTCCGCCTTCCCTCATCTCTGACTGTCTGTCTGCTATCCAGGAATGGTGTGCCGCCAATGACCTCTGCCTTAATGCCAGTAAGACCGAGATTCTACTCATCGGCACACCCACTCCCTCCTTCCCTGCAACTCTCTGGCCGGCCTCTCTTGGTCCTCCTCGTGCTTCACCTGCAAGGCAAAAAACCTCAGGGTAATCTTGGACTCCACACTCTCCTTCTCGCCTCACATATCTGACGTCTCTAAGCAGTCCAACTACCAGCTGCACCTCCTCAGAGGTATTCTTCCTTTCCTCTCCTTCCCCCCAGAAGCTCACTGTCTCCCGAGCCCTGGTTCTCTCGAAGCTGGACTACTGTAACAGCCTCTATCTAAATCTGCCTGCCTCTACTCTCCGCCCTATGCAACTTATCCAGAACAGGACTGCAAGACTTGTCCTGGCCTCAAGCCCAGGGATCATATCTCTCCAGGACTGAAATCTCTACACTGGCTCCCAGTGGCTGCGAGGATTAAGTTCAAAACCCTTTGCATTGTCCACAAGACCTTCTGGGGCCTGTGGCCTAAATACCTTCAACTCTCTCTTCCTAAATATCTTCCTTCTCGAGCTCTTTGCTCATCCGTCTCCAACTCCCTCCGGGTCAGCCTCTTCTCCAAGCAACAAGTTGGGGGTAGATCTCTCTCCGCGGCAGGGGCCTCCCTCTGGAACAGCCTTCCTGCCTCCCTGAAACGTGAGGAGAACCATCTCTGTTTCCGGAAGCACCTCAAAACCTTCCTCTTTGCTTCTGCCTTCTCTCCCCCTCTCCCCTGCTAAATTCTTGACTGAAACTGCACTCTACCTGCTTCTGGGCCACTCTCCACTTGCACTGCCTCCCTGGCAACCTCTGCACTACAGGACTATCTCTGTATCCCGACAGCCCCCCTTTCCCAGCACTTGTCTGCACTTACCTTGCACTTGCCACCAGTTTGGCCCTATTATTTATCTGTTGTTCCACTACGCTGTACTGCACTTTCCCCCCTCCCTTTCCCCTTGCACTTTCCCTTCCCTCCACCCATGCACTTGTGCGATCTGAATGACACCTGGCCTAGTAGGATCGTTGTCTGTCTTCCCTCTGTTCCCCCCCCCCCGCCTCGTCGCGCCTTGAAACACTTGCCATATCATATCATAATGGTGCTCTTAGTTGAAGGACAAGGTCACAGTAACCGTTTTTGCTATAATGTCTTTCAGTTGTAGCTGATCATGGACCAATTTAGTGCATAGAGTCAAAAGGGCATCCAGCTTCTTCATTACAATTGCCAAAACCAGAGGGGTGTGGGAGTCTCCCCTGACTGGTATGCATGCTTTTGCTAACCGCTTCGCCTGCTTCGCTCATAAACAAAACATCAAATTAGGGCTTGATGTCGAAATTAGGTCAATTATATTGTCACAATGCCATAGGAAAGTACCCAAAGAATTTCGTTTGAGGCTGTAGCACATTTTTAATAACGAACCATTATTATCAATTAGAAAAGAGCGTGCAGAGCCATTTCAATCCAAGTTGGTAACCAGAGGCCTTGAGTCAGCAGACTCTGCCTGGGAGTAAGTCAATCACAGGGGGGACACCGGGCCCACTTCCAGAAACTTTGTGATTTTGGGTTGTTTGTTGGGCTGTTTATTGGGTGCAGATGTATTGCCATTTATATCCTTGGCCCCCTTCTTTGAGCAAGGAGCTCCTCTTATGGAGCCATGATTCCTGGCTGGGCTGCATACTCGCTTGCCATATGTGATGCGAGCACTGCACAGGCAATATTTGTGCTTTCTGGGTTATTTTCCTCATTGAACCCTGCTGGTAAATTTCAAATTGGCACTACTCCAAGCAAACTTCAGTACCAGCACTCTGTGATCACATTCTGGTAGCAGTGCAGTGGAACAGAACTTGAGCACTGTCAGGGTAACCAAGTCCACCTCGAAATGGACATTTGGATCAGTGCTCAAGGCATGGATGTTATGGCAATCAGTGGACACTGTGTCACTTTTCTCTCTGCATGTCACCAGAGAAACCAAGGACGGCAGTCACCAAATGTCATTAACCAGAAAGCCACATTGTGTATGGAAGGTGTTAAGAGAGTTTTTCAGAACCTACTCTGGTGAGTGGTTCTCAAAATCCAACTTGTTTCAAAGACTTGGACAAAACATTCAATGGTAGAGTACTGAGCAGTTTGGCTTAGACTCTGGGGGAGGTAATCTTTTGTTGAGTACAGTTAACACGATACAGTTTTGTTAAGTAACAGATACCCACAATGAAGTACCAGACCTATATCAAGTATGAACAAATGAAGGAACTAAAACCAACACACTACTATTAACACTGTCAAATAAACACGTATACACTGTAGTTGGGTAACAGTAAATGTGTTACCTAGCACTTTACAATGCAACAGTTAATTATAGGAATATGTACTCTAAATAGCTTAATATTTAGCTTAAAAGCAGTCACTGCATAAGATATACTCCACCATCCAGACACGGCTGGTAGTCAACGGTCTCTGCCTCAATGGGGAGAAAAGAGAAATCTTCATAGTTGGCCTCAGGGAGACGCTTAACAAACTGAATAATCAATGCAGCGCCTTCACCATAGATGACACTAGCATCACCGTCTCACCCTGAGTAAAGACTCTGGGGTGCACCTTGATTCCACACAATCCATGACTCGCCAGGTAAGCGCCATTGCTTCCTCTGCCTCTTTCACCACCAAACTGATTAACTCAGTGAAACCATACCTGTCTAAGGATACCTGCCTCTCTATAGCTAGAGCTACAACTGGAGCTAAACTAGATTATTGCAATGTGCTCTTTGCCAGCACCTCTGTCAAAAATTTGAATAACAACAAATCATTCAAAATAATGCGCTCAGATCTGCCTTAAACATTCCCAAGAAAGAACACATCTCACAGGATCATCTTTAAAACGCTAGCCATAATGCATAAACGCCTAACCGGCTCGGCCCCATCCTATCTCTCCAAAGAAATTGTAAGAAGCACCTCTTCCAGACCCAAGCGATCTCACTATATTATCAACTGAACATCACCACCATCAAAAGGATTAAAGCAGGCAGCATTAGCTTCCCCTACCTTGCTCCCAAACAGTGTAATCCACCCCCCCAACAGCCTCAGGACCGAGACCTCATACCCATCCTTCAGAAAAGCCCTTAAAACTATGCTTTTCAATTAAGCCCATCCAGTCCCAAGCCAATCCTCACCCGCCCTCTCCCACCTTCCCTCATTCCCCTATGTATATCTCACCTTCTTAACTGCCAACTGTCTGGAATATGGTTTCACTGTTACCGAGAACCACAGGCATGTGGGCTTTCTGTCTTTTTGTCTTTATTGTTGTTTCCTGTATTCACATTCTGCCTGTAACCAAGCAAGTCCTGCCTGAACAGTTCCACGATGCCCAAGGGCTGCTTTGTGCACTTTATAAATGTAAAAAATAAATTAAGTAGGGCGATCCAAAGTGGTTAAGAGAAATTGTATAGGCATTAACATTACTAATATATTTGAACACATTATAAAAATGCTTAAGAAGTCTGTTCCTATCCTTTCCAGAGCTCAGCCAGTTGCAGATAGGGGATCTTGCAACTGTGGCAAGGCCTCAGTCTACTAGCTATGGAGAGGGTAGACTACTAGCCCACATGCCCGGGATGACTGAAGAGACTTCTGACCCAGACTCTGCCTCCTTTGGCTGGATAAGGTAGCTACTTTTAACTTAAGGGCTTTACCTCTGTTGCAAATCAATAAGGGTTGGGAGTGCTTTAAGAGATATAAAGTATTTCTAAACCCAGGATTCTGACTTGCAGCACCACAGATACCAAAGGTCAGGATATCTGTGTCTTGACCCCCAGGGGTTGTAACCCAATGAGATAAAACCCCACAAGTGGGAGAACACCTTCCATGAAGTGGCCCGGATATGGTGGTTTCAGGATCCAATGAGAGACAGGAGTCCAAGGTGAAATCCAAGCAACAGGCGGTAATGCAACAAGAGAAGGTTGCAGGTTGACGGGCAAGACAAGGGACAGTGAGCCTGGAAAAAGACCAGGGTAAGAAATCAAGGACACAAGATAGAAGAACCAAAGGAAACACGAAGTCGCTGGGGATTGTCCGTGGCAGCAATGGAAACAAGAAACGGCAGCATTGTGATGTGCGAGTGGTGAAAAAGGAACTGGCACACTGCATATGACAGCAAATACACCACTGTGTCCTAGAGTACCTAGGATGTGCGGTCATCATGGCAGCCATCTTCGGTGTGGTGCATGTTCATCCGAGCCCTTGGGGAGCAGCGTCACTGTGTCCCTGATGCACGGCACCACCAGGGTCAGACAAACGTATCATTGACAAGAGCAGGGCATCAGACTACTTGGCTCCACCAGTGCAGAGGAGGAAGGTACTTGGTTCTGGTCTTTCTAGTCAATTCAAAGGCAGGGGACTGACACCTAGGGCCTCATTCCAAGTCCGGCAGTCAGGAAATAAGGGTGCCAGTAGCAGCATACCAGCACCCTTTATGGACCACCAGAGTACAAGTATGCCGGCAGAGGCCATTGCTCCCGGCAGGTCTGACCTGCCGGGAACGCCGGACCCTGCAGTCATGCTTCTGTGTCCCCATTCACATGGATTTACACTTCCTGGCACCAGACATCCCGGGCCACCGGAACTTGTAATGTCCTGGTGGCACAAGGGATATCAGGGGGTGGAATGGTGTTAAGAGTTTGGTGGTAACCCACTGGAGCTACCGGCAGGTTGCCGCCAAATTCGTTATGAGGCCCAAAGTCTTTTCTTGGCCCATACTGGTCACAGCAGCAATACTCCAGTGAATCTCTGCTGTTAGTTGTACTTTAGATGCATGGATCTAGAGATCAACCATGTCAAAATGCTTCTGATTCTCACCTTTCATGCAGAATTGAGGCTGAGGTATTCCCACGCCTACCTATGGAAAGGACCTACAGCATTCAAACAGGTGGAGGCTGTCTAATCGGAGACTGCACACAACCTCACATTTCGCACAGCTGCAAGGCATACAGTGGTTGAAGTGTGGATTCAGCTCAGATGAGTGTGGTGAAAGTGCATGCCCTGTGTGGCAACTACCTCAAAAGGAAGGAAGATGGCCAACAAAGTCAATGGCACAAACAATAGGGCTTGCCACAGAAGGAACAGCTATTTTGAGTATATATATAGTCCCATGGGGCTCAAATGGGAATGGGGAGGCCGGATGCACCGGTACCATTCAGAAGGGTGCCGGTGCATCCGACATGCTCTGCTCCCGGGGGACGGTCCTCGAAAAGGCCCCTAAAGCAGAACTCGTAGTTTGCCGGTAAAGTAACAACGGTACCAGCAAGCTTACCGGTACAGTTCTTACTGTACCGGCAAACTTGTAATGAGGCCCATTACCACAGTACAAAGTAAAGGGGCACAGCTGGGTATCAGGAAAAAGGTAAACGCAGATGACTGCCGGCCTCCTATTCAGTAAACTTCACAAAGGTATGTGGGTTGTTACTTTAAGAAAAATGAAAGCGTTCCAAAGTAGCACTCCACTTAAAGTGGATTCTGCCACATTGGAAATATAAATGTGAAAACAGAGGGAAACATAATTTCTGCCCTGTTAGCCATAGGAAATATGCATTGCACCCCAACCAATTTATGAGAAGCAGGTGTCCTCACAGAAGGGTATGACGGGGGAGTTGACCACTGGAAGAAAGTAAAGGATTTTGCCCCACATTGGCTCAATCCTCATAGTTTGCAAGTGGACTTTGGCATAGCTGACAATGGATCAAATTTTACAGCTGCCCTGAGAATGGGCAAAACCATGCCCTGCTTTGCCCATGTCTTTTATTTCGTGGAGAGCTGGTTCATAAACCAGTACTTGGCATCAATGAGATGTTAAGAGGGGCCCAGTAGATCTGTACCCACTTTTCCCGCTCCTACAATGACGAGTGATATGTTAAGAAAGTTGCAATCATACCAGCACCTGCCTTGCATCCAGCTGAAAACCGCAATGCTGTCTCACCGGAATCAAACACCATGGGCCTGGTCCACAGACCGTTTTCCAATGGGATTGCGGCACTATAAAACACTTCTGTGAATTAGGCCCTATGTCGGAGAGCCTGTGAGAACAGTGCAAAGCGCTGACGAGCCATGTAATATTTCTTTAATTCAAGCTTAGTCACTCTGTGGTACAATCATCCAATCCTGAAACAAGAGTGTGCCTTAAAAACACCAATACCACCAAATATATGCCAATATTTACCAACACAATGCCAAGTGTATGCCAATATTTACCAACACAATGCCAAGTGTATGCCAATATTTACCAACACAATGCCAAGTGTATGCCAATATTTGTTCTTCATGACAGCCTTTTGAAGCAGCCATCATGCATGTTTGCTTGTTTTCTCTGTCACTCAGTGAAGCACTGCCACAGCTGTATCGGTTGTAATTAGAACTATCGAGCATAATGAATTAGCTTTTTATGTCTGCTATTCAGCAGCAGGGCTCCTGTACATGAAACTGCTCTCGACCTTCCAACAAGATCCACGCATTGCTGAGATTAAGTGTTACATGTAGTATCTATTGGCATATGTGCTTGGCTCATGGTTGAATATTAAGGGTCAACATTTAAACACTGTATGTGTGAGGGAACTACAAATGGGTGTCACTTGAAAGAGCATGCACTATGCATGCTTAAGGATACATTAAAGTCACCTTTAAAAGCCTGATTGGAGCAAGAAGAGAATCAAAGATGTTTAACAGCCCCGTTTTGGGCTCCATCACTGCAAAGCTATTGGACAGTGCACATACATACACCTCAAAACGTCTGTTCCTAGTTCAGGGGGCCCATAAACAATGTTTTACATAGGGGAAAAATGTCATGAGTCTCTAACAGACTCCTCCTCGGTCTGACTTGCTATATGCATGAACGTCCTCACAAGAATGTAACGGCCCATTGCAGACCGGATGATTGATGCCTATGTTATCCACATTCCATCTGCATGGGGAAGATGTTCCACAGCCATTCTGGCTTGGCAAGCAGTCACTGTGGCCACCTGCACTTGTTTGAATAGCTGTGGAATCCATAAACTGCCTTCTGACTAGAATGTATTGTGATTGGGTATTTAGTGCTCTTGGGGCTATTGTGTCAGACCACAGGTAGTGCCTCAGTTACACACAACTGAAAGAGAATACTTTCATAAAAATTCATGGGCATCTGGCTCTAGCAACCAGTGGAACTGCTCTCTAATCCCTAGTTCCACACCCACAGACTGGATGCGCTGCTGCAATTCATTTGGTTCTGTCATTGCGCAGACCTACAAGTGAATTTCTTCTGAGGTTTCCCAGTTACCATGCCTATACTTTTTGTACCCACGGCCCAGTCCCCTAGGAGGGTAAGATAGTGCCCCCATTGTATCTACCAATGCCACCTGATGCAACTCCCCAGCTGACAGATGCCAGGGAATGTAGGCAGTACATGTCTACATGCCCCATCACTCTAGCTCTACCTACCAGCCCAAATGGCACCCAGAACACTACCAACATCAACAGGATGCCCTGGAGCTGGTGGTGGCAAAGCGGATCCTTGCATGGGTGGTGTGAGTGGGTCAGGCTTTGCTGGCCTGACTTGAAGTGTCAGGATTTATAGGAAGCTCATAGAAGGGGTTAGGGTCACTTGCTACAGCATTACCAGAAACAAAGGTCTTTGGCACACCTTCATTGCTGTCCCCGCTATAGGAATGTGTAGTAGAGGTGTCTGTGGCAGATGGTGAGCACTCCCCATGCATATCCTTGTGTGACACTTGACGGTGCTTTAGAATGGCTATGGTGCCAAGACACTCTTAGATGAGATAACGTGCTTAACTGCGTTTTGGCAAAGTTGTCATATCACTATGCATTGGTACCCGTGGCAGTCTTACCCCCTGGCAATCTGAAGTAGTATTAGACACATAACCAGGTGCGCTGTGACATGGGTGGAGATAACATCTGACCCACCCAAAATGTCTTAAAGAAAACCTAAGACTCCTTTGCCCCCTTTGCAGGAATCTTTGTCTTCCTTGTACATCCATTGACTACACCCATGTGTGGTTTTTTTCTCTCTATCTTCTATTTCTTAAACCTCCACCTCTCATCTGGCAACTCAATGTTCCTTTCTTCTTTATCAATTCTCCTCTTTCTCTAATGTTATATCTTCTTCCCAAATGTCCTCCACTAACAATTCCTCTCCTGAGTGTTTTCTTACATCCAATCAGGGACCGGCAGGCTTCAGCCGGCCCTCTCAGCAAAGGCCCACTTCCGAGGCCCCTTTCTGCTCCCTGTCCGCTTCCGGAACGCTAATTGGGGTCCTCCCTGCACCTTAACCACAATGATGCTGCCACCTCACTCCTCTAAGAAATGCGGACTGCCTTGACTTTGCCACCTCCAGAACTATGGGTTAGTTCCCTCTTTATGGACTCACTTCTACTGCCTTTGACTATCACTGTTCTTTCTGCTTGTTACTCTCATGTTGTCATCCTGCTGCGCAGTTCTTCCTAAAACCCTTTGTTAACATCCGATTCCAATATTGAAAAAGTCAAATCTTGCTGTTTTTGCTTTGCTCGACTTTGCTCTTAAAAGTCAAATCTTGCTGTTTTTTCTTTGTGTAAAAAAGACAAATCTTGCTGTTTTTGCTTTGCTCTTAAAAGTCAAATCTTGCTGTTTTTGCTTTGCTCGACTTTGCTCTTAAAAGTCAAATCTTGCTGTTTTTGCTTTGCTCAGCTTTGCTCTTAAAAGTTAAATCTTGCTGTTTTTGCTTTGCTCTTAAAAGTCAAATCTTGCTGTTTTTGGTTTGCTCTTAAAAGTCAAATCTTGCTGTTTTTGCTTTGTGAAAAAAAGTCAAATCTTGCTGTTTTTGCTTTATGAAAAAAAGTCCAATCTTGCTGTTTTTGCTTTGCTCGGCTTTGCTCTTAAAAGTCAAATCTTGCTGTTTTTGCTTTGTGCAAAACAGTCAAATCTTGCTGTTTTTGCTTTGCTCGGCTTTGCTCTTAAAAGTCAAATCTTGCTGTTTTTGCTTTGTTCTAAAAAGTCAAATCTTGCTGCCCATTGCGAAATTCTCTGTATTTTGCTTGTATACTATTTCTTCTCTGTAACTTGCCAGCCCAGTGACCTCACCACTCTCTTTTGTCCCACACCTACCTGCCTTAGCCCCCTCAGTATCTCCATCCTCTCCTCACTTCCACTCCAATGGCGCTTTCTGTTTCTCCTATCTTCTACAACTGCTTCTCCATTGACTATCCTTCCCTTCTCACTAAGTCTGGTAGGAAGAAGTTCGAAAAGGATATCTTGGCCTCTAACTCTGGTCTTCCTATCGCCGACACCTACTCCAATGCTTCCGCCAGACAGACCCTTACCGACATCCTCTTTGTCGTTCCTTCGCCAGATCTATGGACTTCTCATATGGTCTCTGTACTCTACCCTATCTCCTCCTCTCCCATTAATGGTGGCACTGCTGGGAAGTTCTCATGGCTTCCTTCGACTCCTCTAAAGTCATCATTAATGTCTACCTAAATGGCACTGTCATGGTCCAAGGCCTGCAGGCCAATCTCCTCCTCTTTGATAGGCGCTTCCCTCGCCTCATCAATTCCCTCTCATCTCCTGCTGTCCCCTCCTCTCCCCTCTTGGCTAACTTGTCCTCTCTCTCCTCCTCCTCCTCTGCCCCTCCTAGGGCTCTTTCTCCTCCGCAGGGCGTACCTCTGATCTGTACCCCTCCGCGGAAGGTCTTTAAGGCTGGCAACCTTCTTCATATTGCCACTCTCAACTCTCGCTCTGGCGTCAAACACTCCTCTGACATCTGCCACCTCCTTGAAGAACTAGACCTTGATGGCCTTGGTCTTACTTAGATATGGTTCACGGCCAGCTCTGTCACAAGCTTTGACACTCTCCTCCCTGATGGCTACATGATCCTCTCGGCACCCAGATCCTCCCAGTCCAGTGGGGGGGGGGGTAGCCCTGATCTTTCCTGAGTAGATTCCTGCCTCTATCATTCCCACTCAGACCTACTCCTCTTTCGAATGCCTTGTCTGTAGGCTTTCTCTCTCGCCTATCCATTCCCTTACTGTGGTTACCATCTACTGGCCTCCTGGTCAAATCACCTCATTTCCCTCTGAGTGGGCAGACCTCTCCTCCTCCCTCCTGGCCTCTACCACTCAACTCCTCCTCCTCGGTGACCTAAATATATATTTAGACTCTCCTTGCTCCTCCTCTGTACTCTTTGTGACCTCTGCGACTCCCTCTCCCTGTCCATCCTCCCCTCTGGCCCGACTCACTCTGCAGGGCACACACTCGATGTCTTGATCTCCTCTGATCTCCCCCTCTCAATCCCTCTGACCACTCCTCTCTCCTGGAGCGATCACTCCCTCCTCTCATCTCATCTCTCCCTCTCATCCCCCCAAGCCAAGCCTACCCCAACACTGCCACCTACCTTCTCCTCGGACATCCGGCACATGAAGCGTGTGTCAGTTGAGGCTTTTGCCGCCACTTTCTCTCCACCCCCCCCCCCCTTTGGCTGTCTCACATCCTGACACAGCCCTGTCTCTGCTCTACTCTTCAATTTCTGATACGCTTGATGCTCTTGTCCCTGTCATGAGGATCCGTTTGAAGTCCAAAGCCAAGTGCAATTCCTGGTATGACTCTGACTTAGCTACACTTAAACGTAAGTGTAGGGCAGCTGAGAGGAAATGGAGGATTTCCTGTTCATCCTCTGACAAACTGGCCTGTCGCTTGCTACAAAGGCAATACCGACTCTCTGTCCTCACCAAGAAGAGAGTCCACATTCAAGCTTGTGTCTCTGAGGCATCTAACAACTCGGCCAAATCTGCAAGGAGCTGGCCAACCCTGCTGCAGTCTCTACCCCTCCTGTTGCCTCCCAGGCTCTTTGCAATGCCCTTGCCTCTAACTTCATTTAAAAAACCCAGGACATCCTGTCCACCCTCTCCACCCACACCCCTCCTCTTCCCTCTCCATCTGTGCTTGCTGACCCTCCTTTAGCCACCCTCCCACCATCCTTCTCGTCCTTTCCTCTTTTCACCCCTGACGAGGTTGCTAGACAAGTCCGATCTATGAAAGCCTCTTCAAAACAGATTAATCCCTGTTCCTCTAAAACCATCAAGGACCACATTGACACCCTCGCTCTGGCCCTTGCTGATTTTTGCAACCACTCTTTTGCCTCTGGATCCTTCCCCTCCCCTCTGAAGGACTTCTTTGTGCATATTCTTCTCAAGAAACCCACATCTGATCCTTCTTGTCCAGCTAAACTCCTGGAAAAGTGGGCCATCTCTCAGCTTAACCTTCATTCCAATTCTGTTGGCTGTCTCCATGACCACCAGTCTGGCTTCAGAGCTGCCAGAAGCATGGAAACTGCTCTCCTGAACATTCGTCAAGATCTGCTCTCCAACCTTGACTCTAACATTCCCTCTGTCCTCATCCGCCTCGATCTGTCCACTGAACCATACCATCATGTTCAACCGTCTCTGTGAAAACATGGGTATCACTGATCAGGCTCTGGCCTGGCTGACCTCTTTCCTCTCAGATCGCCCCTCCCAGGTCCCACTTGGGTCCTTCCTTTCATCTATCTTCCTCTCTACCTGTGGTGTTCCCCAGGGGTCTAACCTCTCGCCCTGGATTTTCAACCTATACCTGGCAACTCTCGTCCACTGCATGGCCATTATCTGCTCAAATTTCCAGTGCTACGCTGACGACACTCAACTCCTTTTCAGGCTGCCCTCTGCCACCTCCTCTCCCTCTCTCTTCTCTGATTGCCTAACTGTCATTCAAGATTGGTGTGCCGCCAATGAGCTTTGTCTGAATGCCAGCAAGACAGAGATCCTCCTCATCGGCACACCTTCACCATCCTTTCCCCTCACTCTCTGGCCGGCCTCTCTTGGCCTTCCTCGTACCCCCACCTGCGAGGCTAAGAACCTTTGACTCCACCCTTTCCTTCTCCGCCCACATCTCTGAGGTCTCTAAAAAGTCAAATTTCCGACTGCACCTCCTCAGAGGTACTCTGCCTTTCCTTTCCTTCCCCCAGAATCTCATGGTATCCCAAGCTCTGGTTCTCTCTAGCTTGGACTATTGTAACAGCCTATTTCTAAATCTACCTGCCTCTACTCTCCGCCCTCTGCAACTAATCCAGAACAGGACTGCGAGACTTGTCCTTGGCCTCAAGCCCTGGGATCGTATCTCTCCAGCTCTGAAATCTCTCCACTGGCTCCCAGTGGATGCAAGGATTAAATTCAAAACCCTCTGCGTTGTCCACAAGGATTTCTGGGGCCTGGTTCCAAAATACCTTCAACTATCCCTCCGCAAATTCCTCCCCTCTCAAGCTCTTCGCTCCTCTACCTCCAACTCCCTCAGGGTCAGTTGTTTTTCTAAGAAACGAGCTGGGGGTAGATCTCTGTCTTCGGCTGGGGCCTCCCTCTGGAACAGCCTCCCTGCCACTCTAAAACCTGAGGAGAACCATCTCTGGTTCCGGAAGCACCTCAAGACCTTCCTCTTTTCTTCTGCTTTCGCTCGCCCTTTCCCCTGCTGATCTGTTCTCTCTTGGCACCGTGCACCTGGCCACCCTCTGTCCTTCGGGCACATGTACCTGCTCATCCTGCCACCCTCCCGAACTGCCTCCAGGCCACCCCTTGCACTGGGGTCTGTATCTGTACCCATACAGCCCCCCCTTTTTCTTCCTGCACTTATCAGACCTACCCTGTCTGCTGCCTTAAACCTAGCACTTGCAAATTGCTGGCTGCATTACCACTGTTTGTTGCCTTTATTATTTATTTATTGTTATTTATCTGTTTCTCCTCTGCTTCGCACTTTCCACTTCTCCCCCCTTCCATGCACTTTTCCCCTCCCCCCTCTCCCATGCACGTGCACGTTCTCAATGTCACTAGGCCTAGTAAGATCGCTGTTTTGTTCTCCCGTGTTCCCCTCCCTTGCCTTGTCGCGCTCTGAATCACTTGTGTACGAGCGCGATAGAAATAAAATATCAATCAATCAATCTCTCTTCTAACAGATAATTATCCTGCTCCTGGGGGTTGCATCACTCCACATCCTGTAGCTCAACTAGTTCTTTCTCTTTAACATCCCATCTCCTACTCCCTCTCCAACCACCCATTCCTTTGTCCTTTTACCATCCTTGCTGCCACCATGTCACACTCATGTTCCGTTCCCACTACTTACTTTCCTCCTCTCGCTAACTTTCATCTTCATCACATCGTAAATCTCATCTTAACTCTACCACTCCATTTTTTTCCTTGCTTCTGCAAAACAGGCTCTTTCCTTCCTCCACTCCACAATTGTCTTCCTTGCATTTTGACATTCTCTGTTTCCTCCTGTGTCACTGCTGCCCAACTTCCGCATTTTACGGCCTTCTCTCGGCAAAAGAACCTAGGAATCTTTATACTGTGATGGCCACTCAATCACGCTCAGCTGTCTCTTCTCAGTGACTGAGCCAAGAAATTGCTTGTTTGATTTCAAACAGGTCATTGTAATTGGTCCTATTGGTTTGTCTGACACCTGCATGGGGCTGTGTATTATCTTTGAATATTGTGGATCATCGTTTTGGGTTTCAGTCAAACGCTATGCTGGTTGCAGAAATGGTCCATGGTGCCCTGCATATCTTGATTTTGATAACAGCTTTGTGCATCACTGGTGTTCACTTTGGCATTGCTGTCCACTATTTTACATGTCTGCAAGCCAGCAGTGAATGTCTCCATGAACCGCTCTCAGAGAGGGATGCCTTTAGCGCCAATTCAGTATATTTTAATGATAACACATGGTGTCTGACTCTCAGATGGTTCATTTTGAGATCGACAGATTACTGCAGTCTGTAGCCTTAATGAATTCTTCTGCTTCCCAGGGACACTCTAGGGTGTTCCTATATTGCTATTATGGGTAAGGAAAAGAATCCCTGAATTGACGTAGGCTAGGGATGGGCTGGGGACACTAGGGAACTCAGTACACCCCCTGTGTGCCCAACATCACATTGCCGAAGGTTGAATCCAATCCCCAAGTTCCTCCTAGTCCTATTCCCTAACCTAAACCCTGGGATTTCATCACATACTCCCATACCTCTATTGCCCCATCCTCTAAGTAAGGCCTTAATTCTCTAAACTTGACGAGGAGGTTCTATAATAATTTCACTCTTAATTATTTATATTGTTTTTAATTAGTAGGTTTATCGTTAGGAGGGCAGCACCTATCCAGAAACCTTGGAATAAAATGCATCAACATGTAGGTTTCTCCTGCAAGTGTAACACGTTAATGGACAAGTTACTTTCATTAAAAAAAAAACAGAATTGTGCAATTCAGTTAACCAAAAAAAAAGAACAACACATGAAAAGTTATTTTAATACCCCTTAGAGGGGATTTCTATTTTATTTTCAAATGAATTAAGCACTGAGTGTGCCCATTTTTCTTTGTGGTTAAAAACATGTTTTATATTGTAACAACAAGGGTATAAAAACACAACTTATATATTTTTTTTAAATGTTATTTTGCAGCATGGTCCATCTCTCCAAATCCATTTTGAACGAAGTACAGACCATATTCATATTTTCTTTAATTAAGTTGCCAATACTTGGCAAAATCCACACTCCCAAATACAGCGGTTTTTCTGCACACCATTTAAAACCCAGCTGCGTGATAACGTTTTTGTCACAAAGAGGCACCAATAGAAGGACCTCCGATTTAGCCCAATTTATTTTATAACCCGAGCATCGGTTAAAGGCAGACAAAATGTCCATAAGTATGGGTATTGAATGATTTAGATTCTTCAGTACTAACAATTCATCGGCATATAGCCACATTGTTTGTTGTAAACCCCAACAATTTATGCCCTGTTGGCCCTTTTCTGCTCTCAATGATACAGCTAGTGGTTCTATCCCTATGACGATTAATAAGGGGTGCAATGGACACCCTTATCTAGTACCACACCTTAATTCAAATGACTCTGATCTTTGCCCATTGGTGATGTCAGCAGTTGTATTGCAATAGAGCAATTTTACCCAAGATCTATACTGGGTGTCAAACCCCATTTTCTCGAGGACTGTAAACAGAAATTGCCAATTTACTCGGTCGAAGGCCTTTTCGGCATCTAGGGATAGGACTGCGGAATCTTCTGATGAATCTGTTGCCACTGATATGGTGCGTAGTAGTTTTCTAATATTGCTGGAAGTTCTTCTTTCCTTTACAAATCCTGATTGGTCTTGGTTTAATAATTTTGGTAAAAGATTTTCCAGCCTCAGTGCTAGTAACTTAGCCAATATTTTGTTATTTACATTAATTAGGCTAATCGGTCTGTAACTTGAAGCAAGTGTTTCATCTTTCTTTTTTTTTTAAAACACTGCAATCATAGCATGCCGTGTGGTTTCGGGAGCATTCCTCTAGATTTTGAAGTTGTGAACCTATTCATTAAGAGGGTCAGTGCTGAGTTTGGCAGCCATTTGTACAATTCTACCAGAAGCCCATCCGGTCCAGGTGATCTTCCGGAATTCAATTTCCCAATGGCTCTCTTCACCTCATCTAACATTATATTTCCTTCTGGAATATTTGATTCTTCCTCTGTAATCTTAGGAAGTTGTAGTCCCTCTAGGAATTCTCCACCAGTCGCAGTAATGTGTTGTTCATCTTGGTATAGCTCTGTGTAGAATTTCTTGAACACCACGTTAATTTCTTTTGGCTTGAGAGTGATTTGCCCATCCATCCCTTGGATTGATGTAATTGTGCGTTTCGACCCTCTTTTCCTCAGTCTAAATGCCAACCAACGATCGCACTTCTGTTTCATAACAAGTAACTTTTTATTGAAAGTACTTATTTTCCACCTGGTCTGAAATAAATGTTTTCAACTCCTTCTTCAGCTGAGTAACCAAATCCGCATTTAACGGATTAACCATCAGACTCCTTGAAATGTCCTTAATTCTTGACTCCAATTCTAGATGTCTATTGTCAAAAAGAAAATGTCAAACCGCTCGGCAGACTGATGAGCATGCCACGTACTGTACTTTTAAATGCCTCCTAAACAATATCAGGCCTGCCCTCCCCTGTGCAGTTTTCTTCTATGAAATAATCAATATCTCTGGAGAGCTTGTCCATCTCCTCCCTATTGTCTAATAGCATGGCATTTAGTCTCCAAGTATACTGCTTGCTTATTGCAAAGTTTAATTTTAGGTCCATGACAACGTGGGCATGATCAGACAACAGTATATTTCCAATTCTGGTTTTCACATATTCATATTCTTTGTAACATATATGCACCATCAGTAGATGACGGTACCTTTTTCAGGAAAGTTGCCCAAACCAATCAAAATCTAGGTTCAAGGAATATCATTTTAGGTGGGGACTTTAATACAGTTCTAGATCAAGGCTTGGAAAGGAGTAGTTCAAGACAAAGTAGAAGGATTGATGTGCAATCGAGAGCACTGAAAAACCTATTTGAAGAACATAATTTGAAAGATGGCTGGAGGACGGAAAATCCATCAGGCAGGGAATACAGATTGTACTCTTGGAGCACATGCAGCATACTCCAGGTTAGACATGTTGATGACGGCTGGGAGAATATCAGAAAACTATGTGAAAAACACAACTTGTAGATTCAGAAATGGAAGCAACACCTTTTCACTTTGTAGTAGTGCTTTTTGCATTGCAATAACAGTACTTAAATTACCCCCTTTCGGATCAGTTACTCATTTTTTTTGTAAATGATGCACCTGTTTAAACATATTTATTTTAACAGAAATGTTATATATTCTTTTAAACAGCACCACTCTGAGAAAAAAAACTATAAACACTGGGACGTCAAATTAAATAACACAGTAAAGCATACCGATATTACATAATCAATCAGAAATAGTAATGTATGTTATTTTTCACTCCCCGCCCGAGTTTGTAGGTAAAGTACATCTTTTAAAATGTGAAAATGTGTGTGCATTATGTTGTTATCAGAAAGTTTAGGAATCTTGAGAGAGGGTGTTCTAAAGAAAGGGCTACATTAGTTATTTTCTTCCAAATCCTTGGGTATTACAAAAAGCAAAGTCAACTTTTCCCCTAACTGTTTCACACATCAGGCATTATATGGGCATTAATACATGTATTTGCTTGGGCAAATTGTCCATTTGATCCCTCCTTAGGACGCAGAAACCCAACCCTAGGTTGAGGCATGAATCAGATCCTGTAGCAAAAATAAAGATTTCATTTAAGGAACCGGAAGCTTGTACTTCTGAAAAGTAAAGAGGAATATATTATCTATATGTCATTTTAAACAAAACAGTAAAAATCATTAGGTCTCCATGAAAACATGAAACCTGTCTGAATCCGACATCAAAAACCATCAATAAAACACTTCTTCTCTCCCACTTAAACTGGTGTCCCTGACAACTCAATACTCCCACTGAATAAGACCATCTATTATGCAAACTAAATAAAGGAACTAAATTAACATCACCACATCTTTAATGATACACTAGTTAGACCCTCTAGGCTTGCATCACCTTCAAGACCCCAAGTCACCTAAAAGGCAAGGGCAACAAATGTTCCCAATTGCCTCGCTGAAAATGTCACCATCTCACAATACCAATGTAAGAAAGCAGCCATGACATCATGAGGTTAGGAACCAAGAACAGTTAGAAAAGAGAAGACTAAGAAACAAACCACCAAGGGGGTAATTCATAGAATTTCGCGCATAAGTGGCGCATGCGGCTGGCGCACAGTGTGCGCGTGTGAATGTCTGCACCAGCCGTGTGCGCTAAAATCGATTTCCGCGCACAGCATTTTCATGGATTTTAGCCTCCAAAACCAGCCGTCGTGCAGATTGGTGCAGCGACCCTGCAGCAGCACCAGTTACGCCCCCAAGAACGCCCTCGCGCAAGGAAAAGCCATCAAAATCCCCAATCCAGTGCAAAGGGCTGCGCTAACAATGGACCCGTTTACAGGGCTGCCAAACAGCAAACGGCAAGCGGTGAACGTGTATTACTGGGGTTTGCGTGAAGTTTCACATGCGAAAGGGCGTGTGCGAGTGGGGTACGTGTATAACTGGGGTTCGCAGGAAGTTTCACACACGATTGGAGCAGGGTACATGTATTACGGGGGTTCGCGGGAAGTCTCACACGCGATTGGATCCGGGTACGTGTATTACTGGGGTTCGTGGGAAGTGTCACACGGGATAGGCCCTGTGCGAGCGGGGTATGTGTATTACTGGGATTCACGGGAAGTTTCACACGCGATAGGCCCTGTGCGAGCAGGGTACATGTATTACTGGGGTTCGCGTGAAGTTTCACACGCGATAGGCCCTGTGCGAGCGGGGTACGTGTATTACTGGGGTTCGCGGGAGGTTTCAGGCGCGATAGGCCCTGTGCGAGTGGGGTACGTGTATTACTGGGGTTCGCAGGAAGTTTCACACGCGATTTCAGCAGGGTATGTGTATTTTGGGGGTTTGCGGGAAGTTTCACAAGCGATAGGCCCTGTGCGAGCGGGGTACGTGTATTACTGGGGTTCGCGGGAAGTTTCACATGGGATAGGCCCTGTGCGAGTGGGGTTCATGTATTACTGGGGTTTGCGGGAAGTTTCACATGCGATTTCAGCAGGGTATGTGTATTTCGGGGGTTTGCGGGAAGTTTCACACGCGATAGGCCCTGTGCGAGCGGGGTACGTGTATTACTGGGGTTCGGGGGAAGTTTCACACGGGATAGGCCTTGTGTGAGCGGGGTACGTGTATTACTGGGGTTCGCAGGAAGTTTCAAACGCGATTGGCCCTGTGCGAGCAGGGTACGTGTATTACTGGGGTTCGCAGGAAGTCTCACACGCGATAGGCCCTGTGTGAGCGGGGTACGTGTATTACTGGGGTTCGCGGGAAGTTTCACACGCGATAGGCCCTGTGCGAGCGGGGTACGTGTATTACTGGGGTTCGCGGGAAGTTTCACACGCGATTTCAGCAGGGTACATGTATTTCGGGGGTTCGCGGGAAGTTTCACACACGATAGGCCCTGTGCGAGTGGGGTACGTGTATTACTGGGGTTTGCGGGAAGTTTCACACGGGATAGGCCCTGTGTGAGCGGGGTACGTGTATTACTGGGGGTTGTGGGAAGTTTCACACGCGATAAGCTCTGTGCGAGCGAGGTACGTGTATTACTAGGGTTCGCGGGACGTTTCACACGCGATTTCAGCAGGGTACGTGTATTTCGGGAGTGCGCGGGTAGTCCTACACGTGAATTGGCAGTGTGGGTCCTCCCAGGTGTTCCCTCTACACCCTCCACAGCCCCTACAGGCAGCCCACACCACAGGGGACTACCCTGTATGCCTGGTCATGTCCCGCAGGCAGCCCATCCACTATCGGCATGCCCCCCAGCCAAGCCACATGTCAGCTTGCACTACTGATTACCCACTCATGTCCCTTTGCACCCCCACCTCCAGCAGTCAGGGGCACCTGCCAGCAGGCCCCCACTCATGTCCCACTCATGTCCCCCCCTACACGAAATAAAGATGCACAGTCATGGCCCACTTCTACACCAAAAAATACCACATCACGCCACCCCTTTCTTGAGACGCAATGATTTCCCAATCCACCCCACACTGACATGCCTATCTCAAGACACGAACCAAAACTCAACTATGTACATCAACACATGTCCATCACACACATACACTGGTTGACATTGCCTGTGTAAACCTACAATTTCACATGCATCAACCCAATGAGCAAATCCCACACATGGAACTAAAATATGAAAATGTATTATGTACATAAATAAATGAAATGAAAGCATACCAAAATATCAAACATGAGATGAAAAGCATGTGAAAAAGATGAAAGAATGAAAATGATAAGCAATGCAAAATAATTTGACTGAAAAACAGTCCAAACTCTCCCTCCACCAACGCAAATCCAAAAAAAGGTAAAAAAAAGATATCCATTGTTTCATGTTCATAATGATAAATAAAAATGCAAAATCAATCCATAGTCCAACTATTTACAATACATTGTCCTGAAAAAAAAACATTACTCCATGTCCATAATGAAAGAAAAAAATCCAAATGAATCCATGATGTAACTATATACAATCCATTGTCCAAAATAAAAATCCATTAATCCATGTGCAAAAATCCCAAAAATAAATCAATCCATTGTCCAACGATATAAAGGGTCCATGAGCCCAACTATACAAATGAAACCTACCTAAGAAACTACCTAAAAATATAACTATATACAAATGTGTGTGGCATTGTCCATTGATCAAAAATAAAAGGAAAACTAAAAGGGAACCTAACTCTAAAAACTATTTACAATGGCAGCGGGCTAGTCCGACAGCTCACTTTTGGATGCCCCGGGCCAGGGCATCATCGAACTCCTGCTCAATGTCCTGGAGGCGTTCCTCTTCCATGGCCCTGAGGGTTCGCAGGGACGACGACATGTTCTCCTCCAACTCCCTGCGAATTGCCTCGAGGCACTCGGCCCGCCTCAGTGCCCTCCGCATGGAGTTCTCCGCCCTGACCATTGTGAGCCATGCCTCTTCTGCCTGCTGCCGCTCCGCATCTATAGCATGGCCTAACCGCTGCCACACGGAAGACACTTCCAGTCCTAGGTCCTCTTGCCCTCTGGCTGATGCCTGCCCCTCCGATGACGAAGGCCCCGAGCCATCATGGCTCCCACGTTGTTGCTGCTGTGCCTCTGCCTGTGCCCTGGCTCTTGCTGCCTGTACATCCTCCTCTGGCTGGGGTGCAGTTGTTGATGTGGCCACCCCTGCTGGACGTCCGACTCCCAACTGTGGCAGGGATGTGTCCTCCACCAGCCTGGCCGCAGGGTCAGAGGCAGCTCCACAGGGTACCCAGGTGATACATGGGTGGGAAGATGGCATGGAGTACGACTGGCGCATAGGGGGTTCAGTTGAGGAGAGGGTCGGAACAACGTCCAGCAAACTGAGGTATCCGGCCCTGGTGAGCTGTCCCAGTAGGTCAACGCGGTCAACGAGCCATTCTAGATGACGTGCAGTCTCCTCATGAAAAGACTGCAGGTCACCTCGCATGGCCCCTTTGACGCAACGCCACCCCACCCAGGACAGGCTCAGTCCGGTCCCGGATAGCCACGTCCGCAGGGAGAGGAAGGCCAGTTGTTGTAAGCGGATCCCCTCCCTGAAAACAGGTCTGGACGTAGGCATCCCTTCTGGTGCGGGATGATGCAGTCACAGGATCGGGGACAGGATTACACACAGGCACCTCCACGGTGGCCTGTGCTGCCTCCTGTCCCTGCCCCTGCACTGCACCACTAGCACCAGTGGAATCCCCACCTCCAGGCCCTGTGTCTGTCCCTTGCACGGCCTCCTCCTCCACCAAACCCCCCACCAACCTGGATGACCCCATGCCATCTTCCTCCGTCGGACCCTGTGGGGTCTCAGCTGCCCCTTCTGCTGCTGAGGAGTCCATCTCCGACCTCCGCCTCTTGGACCTTCCCTCGGCAGCTGCGGCCTGGGACGCGGCACCGGACTCCTCACTCCCCGACAAGATGACAACCTGGCAGGGGAGCCGGGCCTTGCGTCGCCGGCTGGCGGGATGATCCCTGCCGCTGTGCTCCAGAGCACAGTGCTCTCCCCCCTCTTCTTCAGTTGATGCTGCAGACGGGGAGAGATAAAACACAGGCATCAGGGCACTGTACAATGGACTGATACACACATGACAGTTGCACATGAGTGGCATTGTTTAACTACAGACACAGCATCACACTCCACGACACACATGTCATTTTAACTCACACACATGAACATTTCAACAGCAATATTGCACCAAGCAGCACCATCCATACACATACAACAGCATGAACAGCCAAAGGTGAGCCTGACATCACATGAAACACAAGGAGTGCACTAGACATGCACACACGCCACCACACTTACATGCATGTCTACATCTACTCCAACTGTTGCAGTGATGAGATCGACATACATGTCGCATCTGCCATTCATCCTTCTACATATCAGTGTCACGTGCATCCATGTTGCGTCACAGTTGCACACTTATCAGATACACATACATGCACATGTACACAGTGCAGATACATGCACTATGAACCACCATCCATGCCACAACCATGCCAACGTACATCCACAGAAATTCAAACATGTGTGCTCCCACACCTGCATTTGCCCAGCATGCTTACCAACATATACACCATCCATGTGTCTCACAACTGAGAGGACTCACATGTGGCAGCCTCACGCCCATGTTCATACACATCCCTACATGGCCCTACATAAACACATGTACAACCTGCACACTACTGGCACACCACGACACGCACAGCGTACTATCAACATGCATGTACACTTACCGCTCGACTCCAGACGGGTCTGCCTCTCAAGGATCTGGACCTAGAGCGCTGAGCATATGCGTTCCAGGACCCTCATTTGATGGTTCAACAGCTGGCCCCGGACTTGAAGTCCTCCCAGCGCTTCTTGACATGATGTAAGTCGCGGACTTCCCCCTCCTCCGCGTTGATGGCAGTCACGATGTCCATCCAGATCCTGGTCCGTCCTTCATTGTCGGCACGCAAACTTCCAAAGAGGGCATCATACTGCCCCAGGACTTGCTCCACCAGGACACCAACTTCGGTGGCAGTGAAGCTGGTGGCCCTCTGCCTCTCTGGCTGCGGGTTGCCAGTGCTGCCAGATAGTGTTGTGCTGGACATGGCAACCCCAGAGGCAGGAGTGGGTGGGCAACTAGGTCTTGGGGCTGGGCTGTGGAGCGATGGAATCCCAGTTGGGAGTCTTCGGTTCCAGCAGGGGTGGTCACAGCAACTACACCCTGGCTGACGTGCAGGCAGCAAATGGCAGGGCGCGTGGGCAGCAGGTGGTCAGGCAGCAGCAGATGGCAGGTGGGAGCGTGCTCGGGGCTCTGGGGGGCAGTAATTTGGCCTTCTGGGCAGGAGCGTGGTCTTCCATGTGTTTTCGCGTGGCCAGCTTGATACGGAGTGATTTGGCACGTGAAAAAATTGCACGTCAGCGTGTAATTCGCGGAAAGAGCCTTAGCGCGTAAGTGCGTCAGCACACGCACGCGATTTCATTGGACCAAAGGCCCCTAGCGCGTTAGCGCGTAAGCGCATAAGTTACATTACACGCGCAGGTGTTTCCTTCATAGCACATGATGACAGAGCATGCTACAAAACCTTATATATTAAAAAAAGACAGTCACGTGGAAAAACTGCACGTCTGAATGTCATTGCCTTAGCGCGTAAGCGCGTCAGTTACATTACGCGTGCGGGCGTTTCCCTCGTAGCACGTGATGACAGAGCACACGTGGAAAAACTGCACGTCCGAGTGTCATCGCGTGTAATTGGAGGAAAGGGCCTGCGTACACGCGTATCTGACGTGTACGTGTGGGCCGGTTTAAAAGCTCAGTGTAGGACGCCATTTCCTTGTACGTGCTTTTTGTGGAGAGTGAGTGGGAGAAATCTGTACTTCTTGTCGGTTCACACGCGATTACATCACAGCGTTTCTAGTTCATACTCCCTGTTACCTCTGACAGCTCTTTTCTGATTTTTTGTTAGGCCTGTTTCCTCAAACAGAGCTCACTTCTCCTTTTGTCCTGTCTCCTCAGACCGCGTACAATTCTTCTTTTGGCGGGGGTGTTGCCAACGTGCACAGGCGTATTTTTCACGTTCTTTTTCCAGGCAGACGGTGAGTTCCGCACGTACTTAGCAACTGTGCTTGCCCCGTGTATCGCGTTCCCCTTCAGAAGTCATTGTAGGCTGCGTGTATTACGCGTACGCTTATTTTTGTATTTCTGGGTGCCACAGCATAGTGCAGGTTCATTTTTTCACACACGTGGTCTACGAGGGGTTGCGTGCATGTTTATTTTTGATTTTGGGCTGCCTGTCCGTTGCGTGACCCATCATCTTCCCCCAGGGGTCACAGACAGCCTTGTTAGAGCATTAGGGTACGAATTCCATCTAGTATCCTACCCCTTTGACTCCCAATTGCCCAGGACAATAGTTTACTGCAACTCCCATACGCACAACATCAGTGCCATGGTTGGGAGGCGACCAAGCGGTAAGGGAGGCAAAGGTGGCCGACCTTCAAAAGGTGGGCGTGGTGGGCGCGGTAGGGGACGTGGCTGGGATTTGCAGGGTGCCCCTATACCCCCATGTGTGGAGGAACAATCAGGGACACCCATGCCCCCCCCCATGGTTGAGGGAAACATGGCTGACACCATCCCAGCTCAGCACCTGGTGGCCAGCCCATTGTGGCACCTGACCTGGCACAGGATGACTCCCAGGCTGACTTCCAGGTCAGCAAGTCTAGGCCATGTGTGGCAGTGCAAGTTGTTGTCACCAAGCCACGTGGATCTGGGGCAGCTATGTCATCTGCTTCCCCAAGTATGCAGGGTGGGGAGGCTGCAGGGGCAGCTGCAGCTCCATCCGCCCCAGCTCTGACTCTCCCAGCCAGGACAGTGTCGTGTCAGTCCAGGTCCATCAAACTGACGTTCCCCCTGCCAACAACCAATGCCTGCAACAAGACCTATGGTAATTGTGCATTCCCACACTCCTACTACCCAGTGCACCGGTGACTCTGCCCCTACTGACCAGAGCGGGCTAAGCCACTCTGGCTCTGCTCCACCTTTAAAGAAGAGGAAGAAGGGTGCTCTGGCACGACAGGCTGAGACCCCAGACATGGCTACACACTCCGGCATGTCAAGGAAGCCTTGCTTTAATGACACGGAACTTGATGCACTTGTGTCCTATGTGTCGGCACATAGCCGTGAAATGTTGGTGACTGCAGGGTGCAAGACCACACCTGCTCAACGTAGGGCACACTGGCAGACCATCGCGGACCGCATAAGTGCCCTTGGATTTGTGAGGCGCACAGCTGATGATTGCTACAAGCGGTGGAATGACCTGAAACGCAGAGCAAAGAACAAGCTGGCCTCAAATCATGCCGCTACTCTGGTGACTGGCGGTGGGTCTCCACAAGAGGACAACAAACTCACTGAACATGAGTCTGTTGCTGGGGCCTTCGTCACAGAGGAACAGATCCAAGGTGTGGGAGAACTACCTGATTATAATGCATTGTCCGGTGAGTGCCCATGCATGTGTGTGTAATGCATGTGTATGTTGTTTGGGTGACGGGTTCTGTTTGAGTGCCAGGTGAGGGTGTGTGTGCCTGGGTGGTATGGGTCACCCATGTGCTTCATCAAAAACATTCAGCGGCCTTGGATTTGGGTGTGACAGTATCTCTTCTGCCCACAGTAGTAATTTAGCGCAACATTACGGCAGTTGCCCTTGAAGTGGCATCTTGCAACAACATTGTTTGTATTTTTCAGTGTTCGTTCAGGTTGATTGTTTCAATTCTCCCACTTTTGCTACACATTCCTCAGCCCTATTTTCACATTTGTGACATGCTTCTGTCATTGATGAACCCCACATTGGCCCACATGTGTTACCTTGTTAGATGAATGATTTGACCATTCAGGCTGATTGAGTATTGGCCTGATCACATACATTTTTGGTGCCTGTTTGAATGTGGAACATGATAGTTGTTTCCTGTCATGTTGAAGTGCACAACCATTGATGTGTACATCGGCCTGCAATCACTGTATTTTTGTACACTGGATGTGTTGCAGTGTGTGGCACATGCGTATTTTGTCACACTATGTAGCATTTTTCCTCTCATCATGTCCATCTCACATGGATGTCTGACAGTACTCATTCACTGACATATGGATGTACTTGTGGAATGTACCACAGCTATGTTACCTGCCATCTGTGTGATGGCATGTGTCATGTATCTGTATTGGACATGCCACTCACAGACCAATGTGTGATGGCAGCGCTATCCAGCATGCAGCAAATGTGTTGCTCTTCCATCTTGGTGTCATCAGTGTCTGCCTTTTGCCTCCCCTTCCAACTCGGTGACAGTGCATGCATGGGAGGGCTATAGTCATGTGCGACATGTGTAAATCATGTACTGGTGCTGTAGCTTGTCAGGCCTATTTGTGTGCTATGGTGCTAATGCCTGTTTCCATTTTCTGTCTTTCATGTTTTTGCAGGGGATAACACACTTGATGCTGTTGAGGTTGAGGAGATGGTGCAGACCCAGGAGCAATCTCAGGCACAACCGGGCACCAGTGAGGGACGTGGTGTGGTGGTGGGTGAGAACCCAATCTTGCTGCAGACCATTCTGTCCAGGGGTGTCTCTGGGTGCACCTGTCCAGACCTCTATTCAGGTGCTGATTCGGATGATGAGACCTATGTGCCGTCGCAGGTAAGTGTTTCTGGCAGGGATTCTGTTCTGTCCAACCCACCTGCACCAGGGGTAGAACCCTCTATGGGGATGTCAGTGTTGGTAAGTCCGCCTTTGGTGGTTACAGATGCAGGGTCACACTCCACAACATCTGATCCTGTTCCTGGGCCAGCAGATCAGAGGGGGAATGCAGTCCTGCAGCCTCAGGCAGTGCCGGCACAGCAAGGCATAGATCGCCTTGCCCCAAACAGGTGTGGTGCCCGCCGACGCGGTGGCCATATGCCACCAGGCAATACCGTATGGGAACAATCCATGTACGGTATGGCAACCCAACAGGCAGCATCAGTTGAGATGATGGCTCAAGCAATGGAGAGGGTGGCCACTTCCATTGTCCCGAGTACTAGGAAGATTCACTGCAGTAACACAGTGAATAAACTGGGGCACAGCAATGAGGCAACAAAAGTTGCAATAACTTAAAAGGAACATGCAAAGTCCTATAATGCTACTTAAATGTGTCCAATAATTCAGATACCAAAATGTGGATTTACAATTTCTCCATTTATATGTCAACAAACCATCAGTATAAATTGTATTAACATTCACAACTTAGATTCATTGCATTGATTGTGTCAGATAAACAAAGATACAAAAACTTCTAACACATTATTTGATTTACATGTGTGTTGAACTTCAACGTTCCTGAAGCAAAACAATTTCATAATAAAATTTCACAACATAAGTCCCAACATTGGATTTGACATAAATTAGTCAGTGTTGATATGACTTTTGTCCCCTCTTCTCAACTACGCGTTTCGGTCATACAAGGCCCTTCTTCAGGTTGTAAATATTGGGTACCGTACTTCCTATCTGCAATTAATATTAGAAAAAGAATTCGATCAATATAGTAGTTAAATGTTCAAATAATATTATTTAGATGACTAGGGAGTCAAATGGGCACTAACCTTAGTGATGGACCAGGAGTGGGGTCCAAATGTCTACATGCTGATTAATTACGTAATCCCTGTAAAATATAAATATATCAATGTCAAATCACAGTGATATATGGGGTGTGGCTCAGGGGGAGCAAGCGCCATAACATAGCGCTGGGTCCCCCTGTAGCCACACATGTTCAAACAATGTATAATAACCAAGGGCCGGACTGGTGCTTACCTAAAAATACGTGTCAATAATCAATCTGTTCGCAGCTGTGGTAGATGCACAATGAGTTCACAGTTGGTACAATCGTATTCTAGATGGCTGACCTGTGATGTATATGGTATGTGTTATGTGGGGTAACCCGCGTGATTCAATGCAAGAAGAAAAGAAAATATTTTTTGTTTCTGGAAAGGCAGCCTACCATTGTCCCCCCTGAAAGGCAGATGGAGCAACTACAGCAGGCAACAGACTCCATTTGCCAATCACACAGGGAGGACATGTTGGCGTCCAACAGGGACAGACGGGCGGCACTGGAGACTCTACGCCAATCGATATCAATAGAGTCCTAGGGCCACAGGGAAGCCCTGAGGGTAGAACTCCATCACCTCAGGAAGATTCTTGTTGACCTTGAGGCTTCCACTAACTTGAGGACAGAACAGCAGCTGGAGCGGCTCACACGTTCGCTCTCAGCTGAGATGCAGGCAACTCAGCAGGAGATCCGGGCATCACGTCAGGTGCTGCATGGAGATCTCCGCACTATAATCCTCCAGAACGAGACCTTCCACACCCGCATGCTTGCTTCCATGGAGGACCATACTAGGGCTTTGCGTGGGCTGCCTCCCATAGCTCCACCACCTCCTGATGCAGCAGCAGAGGGTGATGAGAGCGACAGCAGCAGTTCTCCCACATTGGCATAGCCGAGCAGGCCATGAGCCCACGGAGGTGTTTTTTTTTTTCCCCAACATCCACACAAGTGGCTGTTGGTGCGCACCCTGTCCTTGGACCACCTGGGTGCCCCCCCCCCAGCCCACACATGGCCATTTTTTATTTTTTATTTTTTATTTTTTTTTACATTGTGTTGCCTTGTGTGGCCCCCGTTGGCATCCACTGTATTCCAGCTGGGCACATGCAGGCTTGTCCTGAGTTTGGGTTAGATGCTTGGGTTCGTGAGACACACACCCCTCCTGCTTCCCGTTTCCATGGGCTTGCAAAGGGTGTGCCCAAGTGACAGTGACTTACACAGTGACGTTGGACTCCCCTGAACTGTGTGGGCAGTCTGTAGTCAATACTGTGTATACATTCCTAGTGGATATTGTTGTTGTATTGTACACTGCATGGTGTATTGATATGTGCTTGTGTATCCATGTCTTTCTCCTAATTTGCAGGTTCATTCCTCATGTCTTCACAAGGCTGTCTACTTTTGAGATGGAGTTCATGTTGTAAGCAGTGCACTTACACATTTGCATGGCAGCAACACTGTACAGTTGGAAGGGGTCGATGTGCTGGCATAATCAGGTTGTAAGACTACCACTACTTTAACTTAGTACTGTCATGTTTTTGCTATGTTTGAGGTTGTGTAGCTGCATTGTATTGTTGGTAAGTATTTGGTCATGTGTGTTGTTAGTTCTACATTACTGGGAGCATATTGTGTGTGGCCAGTTTCCATTAGGGACACTGTACTTTGTGACACTTGTGTCAGGTTTTGGGGATTGCTTTGTTTGCTCTCACATAGCATGACATGCCATGGTGTGTTGGATGGCGGTGCTGGGGAGGTGTTGGGTGACATGGCACTGTTGTCATGTTGTATTTTGCAAGGGGGTAATGAATTTAGCAGCATAGAAGTGTGTCTTTTAATGACACAGCATTGGTGGTGTTTGTGTAGGTAGGGATGCACACAATGTAACACTTCCAGGTGACCAATCTCAGACTGGTATGGTTGTGACATTTGACTGTCCCTTATGTCATCATCATTGATTGTCAGATGGTATGTGCCAGGGCTGTGTGCACTCCACAGGGGTGTGATTTTAGGTGAAGTAATTGGCCACCAGCTGCGTGCGGGCTGCCTCACCCTGTGCCCTTTCCCCTCCCATGCGCAGCGGCCATGCATATGGTTGGGGATGTGGGGGCACCACCATGTCCACGGGCAGGCCTCGGCGTGTTGCAACATTGTGCAGGACACATGCTGCCACTATGATCCTGCACACTACTGGGGGAGCGTATAACAGCTGCCCGCCAGAACAGTCAAGGGAGCGAAAGCGTGACTTGAGCACTCCGAATGTGCGTTCCATTATGCCCCGGGTTGCAATGTGGGCTGTGTTGTATCTTACCTCGGGTGGCATGGTGGGGTTCCGAATTGGCTTCATCATGTGGGTGCTCAGAGGGTAGGCACTGCCCCTGGGCAGGTGGGAATCCTCACCAAACTTTGCAAAAAAAGTATATGGCCCACTTTGCAAAGTTTGGTGAGGTTTGGTCCAGGGAAGGCAAAGTTATAGGGGGGGACCCAAAATTTCTTTTTTTCCCATAGACATAATGGGAAAAAACTTTGCTCACGCCTACAGCCCAAACCGCTGGATGGATTTCCACCAAATGTGCGGCAGGAGCGGCGACTTGGTCCCAAAAGTGTGCTTTTGTTAATTTGGTGTAAATCCATCCAGTAGCTTTTTAAAATGACCAAAACATAATGCATAAAAATTAGTGATATCTATGTCCGCTCCACGGACAGGGACACTGATTGGTTAATCGGCGAGCGTCATGTCCGCGGACATGCAACGTGTTCGCTGATTGGCTGAAGTGAGGTGCGTCACATTGTTTCGATGCGCCCGTCATCTTGGATCCACGGACATCCCTAGAGGCGAAAAGAGGCAAAATGCAATTTTAGGGAATGTGTTGGTGTGTAGGAGTGCTTGGGGAGGGTTGGGGAGTAATAGATGGATCAAATACTGTATTTGTTTAGGTGCCCCTGATGTGTTCGCGGACATAATAAATGCCCTACTGGCTATTTTACTTAAGTATGATGTTGGTTTTGGGTTGTTAGTAGAGCATTGATTGTAATTGATATCCCCTATAAGAAGCCCACATACCACAATACCACAGTCAAAATGTTTGGTAGCATAGGTGTGTTATGCTGCGGCGGTTATGGCCAGGGCCTAGAGTCTTGGGTGCATGGCCGAATGGCTTCGGCCATGCACACAAGACTCTAGGCCCTGGCCACAACCACCGCAGCATATCACACCCATAGAATCAAACACCCATCAAATATCCACAACCCAAATGTTTGGGTATTGTTTCATTTGTAAAGATTGTATGTGAAGTTTTGGCTAGTCTGTGCAGTTAAGATTGTAGAGTTTGTAACAAGGACTGCGGCATAAAATACCCATGGAAGTAAACATTTTGGATTGTGGTGTATGGTTAGATGTTTGCTTAAATGGGTGTGTTATGCAGCAGTGTTTGTGAGTCCATTTATTGTATACTTAGTGGTTGAGTTTTTTGTGGTTGTGTGCAGTTTTTTCATGATATGGGTAATTGGACCAGACATTCTTTTTTGATCTCTGTGATAAAAGAAAAGATCATATGTTAGTGTAGGTAATTCATAATGAGTTATTGTATTGCATAATAGACATTTCTGTATTTTTTTTACCCTCATATTTAGTACTTTACAAGTACTATAGTTCAAACCAGTGTACTGTGCAATTTCCTTAGTTTCTGTGTTTGTTTCCTGAATCATTGGCTCTGTGGGGAAAAAGAATCCATGCTGGATTTAAAAAAAAGCCTTCTATGTTGTGGTACAATATATTTCTTTCATTGTTTTATTGTTTATTTCTTGTTTCTTGCTAATCTTCTATACGTTGGCTTGTTGCAGATTTTTGGGGCAGTTAGATACCTGTTGCGTATTGTAATTGTTTATTTCTACTTTTATGCTATTCATCTATCTGTTGGGTTGTTGCAGATTTTTTGGGGCAGTTAGATACCTGTTGGCGTATTCAAACTGTATATTTCTTGTTTGATTTTAGTGGTATTTATCTTTTTGCATGTTGCAGAATCTTGGGGCAGTTAGAAACCGGTTGGCGTATTCTAACTCTGCATAGTTTTGAAGTTGAAGTTTTGCTAATGTTCATACACAGATTACGTATTAAATTTTGCTTTTAAGAATATTAAGTAAGCGTTTACTATCATTACATTCGAACCATCACAATTCTTTTGTATGTATGCAATGCAGAGACCTGCATTGGTTGTGGCTCCTGCGTGGTAGATTATACCTATTGTTGTGAAGGTTTTCTTACCAAGTGATACGTGACCATGTGTGAATCCAGTCAGTTTACAGTTGTTTTTGGTACCATATGCATTGTAACATAAAAGCATTAGTATTACGTATTTACTATGTGTCTGTATTTGTAAGGTGGAGGGATTATCTGAATTGCAGGTAGTACATAATCTGCCATGGATTGCATTTTGTACAAGTTGCTGAAATGGAATGGATTCACAGTTAGTTATGGATACATACACACAGCGTTCATTAGGGACTTGTTCCTGTGCCACACGGCTGCAGAGAGTGCATGTATGTTTCCACATGTATGAAATCTGGAAGATTTCATTTATAGGTACGTTTTTTTCAGTACTTGTAGTAAGTACATTAGAAATTCTTGTAGATCTTCTTGTGAGTTTATAGTGAATTTGACCATTCCAGCACAGTAGTCCAATTCTTGTCTTATTCCATGAACACTGTAAGTGTTGTCAGTATTGTTGGTTGCATTTCTAAGGACTAACATTTGCAAACACTGGTCTGTACTGTGTAAGTAAATGTTGTCAATAATTGGTGGCAATTGGAATAGGATATTTATTGCTACATTTGCGTAGCAATTTACACCAGTTGTATTTGAAAATTTGAATGGACCTGACAGTTCTGTGTTGAAGTGATTTGTTCGGAGCGTGTGTTGCTTCTTTGAAGAAGTAGTTGAGTTACTTTGAGCAGTAGATTCTTCTTTGGTTGTGGTACTTGATGAAGTATTGGCTTCTTTTACTTTCTTTGGAGGAGTTGCAGTGAGATCCTGTATCATTTCAGTTTTCTTTTACAACATTTTGCTTTTTGCGGAACAGGATAGGGTTTTAGATGGGGGTGTAGAGTGAATGCAGTCTATTGTATTCTAGAATGCAAGGAATATCAGCATTTACTTTACTTGCATCAAAGTTGATTAGAAATAGCCTGTCAAGTGTACGTAGGCGTGATAGTGCTAGATAGCTCATGCCTTCTTTAAAGACTGTGCTACCAATATCTATCAATGCTTTATCTAGGGTAAGACCTTGTGATTTGTGAATGGTAACTGCGTATGCTAGAGTCAGTGAAAATTGTTCTCTGCGTACATACATGTCTTTGAAAAGAAGGAAGCGGGCTGTTGAGCGTCCTATCCTTTTAACTTCTGATAGTTTGTAAAAGAGAATATTGACAAACTGAATGTAATTGTCACGTGGGTGAGCTTGAAAGCCAACAACTGTACCAAGTGCTCCATTAACTAGTCCTTGCTCCACGTCAAGGTTACGTTTAAGCATTACTCTACAATGTAAATGCTAGATATCTCGTCATTGGAAGTGCATGTGCAGTGCCAAGGACGAGATAGCTCGTCCTTTTTGGCACCTTGTTTTGAGCGATCCCTGCTAAGCAGGGATCGCTCAGAACTGTAATCCAACCCCCGGGCTATGTGAGGGGGAGGCCCCCCCTCACTGCCAGGGGGCTGGATTACCTTCAGTTTCACATCGGCGTGCGTAAAGCACATCGGCGTGAAACTGAAAGTAAAATCACTGCAGCAGCCATTTTTGGCTGCTGCAGTGAAGAAAGAAGGTGAGTGCCCTTCTTTGTCGGCCTCGATATCTGGCTATATTTCAAGCCGGAGATCGAGGCGGGCATCGTTGGAAAGGGGAGATCCTCCCCTTTCCAACGATATGCATTGTGTGGCATTTCTGCTCATGGATCGGGAGCAGGGCGCCCGATCCATGAGCAGCAATGTCACAGGATCAATAGAGATCCGTTTGTGACGCAGGGGGGGGGACTGCTTACTAGGTAAGCAACCCCCTTCTCCCCGTGGCCCCAAAGCATGGGGCCACAGCGCTGGAGACCCCTGGGGCCGATGATCACTGCCCCCAAGGGTGAAAAAGGGAGAAAAAAAAGGTGAGGGAAGATGGGAGGTGGGAGGGTTTTGGGGCCCTTGCTCCCTGGGGCCCACAATGCCACCAGGGATATAGGAAAAAGTCGTGTCCTTGGAAAGGGGAGGTTCTGGGATTTTTTTGCCCCCATGAAATGGTGGTGGCCCTCCACCTCACAAACCAAGTGGAAAGATGTATGGCCCCAGGCAGGAGTACATGAGGTGGCCCCCCATCCAATTGGGGGGTGGGTGGGAGGGCTACCAGGAATTAGTGTGCAGGCCCGCCAAAGGATGGGGCCTGCAGGTTAGACCATCCTGGGGCAGATGGCTGATCTGCCCCCAGGGAAGGGGACAAAACAAAAAAAATGAAAAAAAAAATTAAAATAAGAAAAGGGAATTTTGGGTGGGATGAGGGGGCCCACTAGCCACCAGGGATATATTTTACAGAAATGGGGGGTGGGCCTCTCCCCCTCACCCCAAGGGGAAATAGGGGCACCCCTTGTAGCCCTCCCTGGGGGCAGATATCTGCTCCTAGGAAGGGGCATCTGACTTCAGGGAGGGCTGCATGAGATGCCCCCCTCTTATCTGCCCCCAGGGAGGGCTGAATGAGATGCCCCCCTGCATTTGTTGTGGGGGGGTAGAGGGTCACCCCCACTACTTTAGAAAATTACCTGGTGGTTTAGGGTGCCCCTCAGCCCGGCCTAAAGTGTAGTGTACCCTTTCAATTTTTTTTGTTTACGAAACTTGCCTTGGTGCAGAGGGGCACATTGATGTGCTAATCTGGCACCGGGGTGCCCAAACCTTACTGCCCTACCCACTGGAGGGCCTTCCCACCATTTTTGGGGGCCCTCTCCCCCACCCCAAACGGAGGGGGGTGTACCTCACACCGCCGTTTGTAGGAGGCCCAGGGAGGCCTGCATGAGGTGCCCCCGCCAGCCATTTGGGGTGAGGGGGCAGAGGTCCCCCAAAAATGGTGGGACAGGCCCCCCAGTGCGTGGGGCAGTAAGGTTTGGGCACCCCAGGGCCAGATTGTCACATCAATGTGCCTCTCTACACCAAGGGGAGTTGGGTTACCAAAGGAAAAAAGTGAAAATGGTGGAAAGCTTTTTAGGGGGGGCTGTGGGGCACCCCAAAGTGTCTGGGAATTTTCTAATGGGATGGGGCGTTGACCCCCCCCCCCCCAGCTGCAATGAAGTGGGTGCCATGTCATGCAGCCATACCTGGGATCAGATATCTGCTCCTAGGAACGGACGCCTGAGCCCAGAGAGGAGTGCAGGACAGCCCCCCCCCTTATATACCCCTGGGGAGGGCTACATGAGATGGGCCGCCCCTCCAATCTGGCCACATGTCGATTCCCATGGGTACCTCTTTTGGGAAATGCAAGGGGGTTCCCTGTTTCCCTTGCTGGCTTCGACACCCTAGGCCCAAATCTGTAGGTTGCCCACAGTAACAAAATGGGCAGTGGCGAAAGGCTTGGGGTTACCAGTGGGTTACCCTTTTCCTTTTGCGCCCCGGGTAGGTGCACCCTTTCACGTGTGAAACTTCCCGCGAACCCCAGTAATACACGTACCCCGCTCGCACAGGGCCAATCATGTGTGTAACTTCCTGCGAACCCCAGTAATACACGTACCCCACTCGCACAGGGCCTATCGTGTGTGAAACTTCCCGCGAACCCCAGTAATACACGTACCCCACTCACACAGGCCCTTTCGCGTGTGAAACTTTCCGCGAACCCCAGTAATACACGTACCCCGCTCGCACAGGCCCTTTTGCATGTGAAACTTTCCGCGAACCCCAGTAATACACGTACCCCGCTCGCACAGGGCCAATCACGTGTGTAACTTCCCACGAACCCCAGTAATACATGTACCCCGCTCGCACAGGCCCTTTTGCGTGTGAAACTTCCCACAAACCCCAGTAATACACGTACCCCACTCGCACAGGGCCTATCGCGTGTGAAACTTCCTGCGAACCCCAGTAATACACATACCCCACTCGCACAGGCCCTTTTGCGTGTGAAACTTCCCGCAAACCCCAGTAATACACGTACCTTTTACGCTGACCTGGCTCCCGCAGGGGCATCGGTCAGACCCAGACAGCTGCGGTCTCCACCCACGTGATGCGTAGTGAAGCGATGACTGACTGGATCTGCCCTCCTAATCTTGTCTGCTTAACCCGTAGAAATATTCTCCTGCAAGTGGAGAGATGGATTTAGCCACTTGTGGATTCAAGTGATGGCACCCCCACAGTCCTCCCCAACTAATAACCTCCGAAATGCCCTCACAGCAATTTCACCTTATATTCTTGAAAGATGAGCTCTCCATCCTGCGTGGATTTGCAGGGGCGTGTCGATTCCAGTTATTTCACTGGTTTTAAGGCTCGGGAGAGTTCCGGAGAGTATTGACTCTGAGGTTCCTGGTGAGGACCAGTAAGTATTAAGTTCATAGAGTTCAATATGTCCGAGGTTCACTCTTGTTCCCCCTTTCCTTTCTTGTCTTGCAGCTGGCTCGTGAAAAGATGCTCTTGTGGCAGCTGGTGGCGCTCAGGTAAGAGTCTGTATTACCCGGTGCTGTCCGGTAAATGTTGCACAAGGAAGACGTGTTGTTTTGTCTCTCTTTACAGATGCGGCACGTGAAAATATGGAGAGTCACAAAAGGATGCCTCCGGTGGTAAATCAGGTAAATCTATGGTGTTAATAATTATATTTGTTGGTTCCCTAGACTCACCTTGTGGTTTTCTTTTGTCTCCTAGGTGCCGAAGTTCTGCAAAGAAATGATGGAGGCTGCGCCGATCTGAAGGATGCTGTGAAGACTGGTGAGTATGGCGCGGCGCTGCAGCTGGAGGTGCGGCGCGTGCAGAAATGATGTTCTTTACAGGTCCGGAGACAAGATGGATCCAGAATCAGGTGTGGAATAGAAATAAGTTCGTTTTCTAACCTTGTCCCTTTCTTTCCTCTTTGTTTTAGGAGCTCCGGATTCGAGGCAGGCGTGGCAGAAGACTGGATGCAGGCTGCAGGCACGGTGAGTGTTACGCTGCTGGATGCAGAATAACGCGAAGCATGTGTTGCTCGTCGGGTGTGGTTTAAATAGCCTCAAACCAGGTAAGAAGTCCCTAGAACCACACCCGAGTAAAAAATAGTCCCTGTAGAAAAATAGTCCCTTTCAGGCTTCATGTTGAATTGGAGCCATTTGCAGCATGGTCTGCCTGAGGTAAGTAATGACTATGAGCCTGGTGCCTTAGGTGCCAGGACTGATTCAAACTATGAGCCTGCGCCTAAGGTGCCAGGACTGAACCCAGATAGCCCCTAGCCGGGGCTGCTGAGGTTTTACTAAATGTCTAGATGCCTGCTCCCGGGGCTGATGGACTTGGTCCGGATGCCTGGGGTAGGCATCATGACAGCACTCCACTCGCACAGGCCCTTTCGCGTGTGAAACTTCCCACGAACCCCAGTAATACACGTACCCCACTCGCACAGGGCCTATCGCGTGTGAAACTTCCCGCGAACCCCAGTAATACACGTACCCTACTCGCACAGGCCCTTTCACGTGTGAAACTTCCCGCGAATGCCAGTAATACACGTAACCCACTCGCACAGGGCCTATCGCGTGTGAAACTTCCTGTGAACCCCAGTAATACACGTACCCCACTTGCACAGGCCGTTTCACGTGTGAAACTTCGCGTGAATGCCAGTAATACACATACCACACTCGAACAGGGCCAATCGTGTGTGAATCTTCCAGCGAACCCCAGTAATCCACGTACCCCACTTGCACAGGTCCTTTCGCGTGTGAACCTTCCCGCGAACCCCAGTAATACACGTACCCCACTGGCACAGGCCCTTTCGCATGTGAAACTTCCTGCGAACCCCAGTAATAGACGTACCCCACTTGCGCAGGCCCTTTCACGTGTGAAACTTCCCGCGAACCCCAGCCATACATGTACCCCACTCGCACAGGCCCTTTCGCGTGTGAAACTGCCTGCGAACCCCAGTAATACACGTACCAATCTAGCACAGGGCCAATCGCGTGTGAAACTTCCCGCGAACCCCAGTAATACACGTACCCAACTCGCACATGCCATTTCGCATGTGAATCTTCCCGCGAACCCCAGTAATACACGTACCCCCCTCGCACAGGCCCTTTCGCGTGTGAAACTTCCCGCGAACCCCAGTAATATACGTACCCCACTCGCACAGGGCCAATCACGTGTGAAACGTCCCGCACACCCCAGTAATACACGTTCCCCGTGTGCTGTGTGGTGGCCATGTATACTGGTACAGGGTTATCGCAGCCCTTTGCGCTGGATTGGGGATTTTGATGGCTTTTTCCTGCGCGAGGGGCGTTCTTGGGGGCGAAACTGGCGCTGCTGCAGGGTCGCTGTGCCAAGGCTGGTTTTGGTAGCTAAAATCCAGGGGACGAGGTGTGTGACCTAAAGCTGTGTCAGAGGTAGGGAGGGATGCAGGAATACCGGTATTATAAGACGAGAGCCATGTCTCAGTAATGCACAGCAAGTGTATGTTCAGAAAGAGAAAAGTATCTAAAACAGAGTGGGATTTGTTACAACGGGAGTGAGCATTCCAGAAAGTAATATTAACAGGTGGGGGTAACTAGAACAGAGAGGCAAAGGATAACTAATTAGTGTCCAACTGCAGACAGCTGCAGACAGCAGTGACCAGGCTGTGCAGTACTTTGGGCTCTGTCAAGGAAGCAATGTTATGAAATTCTGGAGCAGATGGGCGGGCCAAAAGGTGGCGTGGCCCTAGTCTGTGACTCCAAGGTGATGGTAACAGCGTCCAGGAGGAGCAGGCAGGTGAGTAGGAAGTGCCCAAGGGAGCAGCAGGTGAAATACCTCTGTGGCCCTCACAACATGGAACAGCGTAGATATGAAAGCATCACAAACAGCTGATGCTGCAGAGGGAGCACAGCAGGACCCGCTAACACAGACTCAGCTGCAGACAGCAGAGACCGCACTTTGGCGGACTTCGCCTGGCTTTCCCCAGTTTGTAGCTGATTGGTGGGCCAAAAGGAGGCGTGGCCAAAGTCTGTGACTCTGTGGCAATGGTAACAATGTCCAGGAGGAGCAGGCAGGTAAGTAAGCAGCCTCCAAGGGAGCAGCAGGCGGATTACTTCACTCGCCCTCACAACCTGAAACAGTGTACATAGGTCTCCAAATTTTGTGCCAATGAGCAACATATGCATATCAAATGAAATGGTGAGCAACATCCATTCTTCCGCGAGACATATTGCTGTTCAGTTTGTGGAAAAATTATTCCAACACAAATTAGAAATGTAATAAACTTTAAGACTGCTAATAGAACATTTTAACTTCCAGTACTTAACCGTTATATTGACAATGTGCAATCCTAGTAAAGGAAATTTTCAATGCATTTAACTTCATTTGACATTAAGTGGTTGTTTACAGGAAATGGTGAGGACATTGAGTGATCAGTTCGACATTTCTAGACAGATAGGACCATTCAGGTTGTTCAAAAATATAGTGGGACTAAATAAACATCACCAGGGGTTTAAGGTTCTCGAGCAATATATTTTAACGAAAAGGAGTGCAAATGTTTGGACAGTAAAATTGGTCACAAATGAAGCTCTGATTTTCAGGTGAAGAGGGAGTCGGGATCCTTGGATCAACCCCCGCCCTCCATCAAGTTCATGACAATACGGAAGGCCTGAAGAGGCTGCAACCACCCATTCTATTCCAAACGAATCCCAATTGTACCAATGATCGACAAATACACTGGGAGGTACTCTCTCAGCCAGCCATACAGACCAGGTGCAGTACAAATCTATCCATGCGTGAGTGAAGAGCCGAAGACCATGGTCAGAGACACCTATATGGACAGTCTGGACTAAGCACCAAGAAGCCATGTTGTTGGCGTCATTTGACACACCATGACACAGCAGCGTTTGACATGAAGTACACGTGCAGTCTGCACTGCACCACACAAACACAGACCCAAATACATGAAAAACATGGGTGCACAGTTCTATAGTTAGAGGACAGATACATATGCATACTGTCATTGTTTTTATCATTTTGTCATTAGCCAAATGCAGGAATGCAGAAATCACAAGGCACAAGAGATCCTGAGCAAGCTTGCTGATGCTTAAAGTCAATAATCGTGTGTACATTCAGGAGTATATATGGAACCTGATCGAACCACCTATTGCTAACCCATAGGGAATGTAGTATAACATAGATAATGTAGAATCAGCATTATAAGGGTTAGAAAAATTACAGCAGGCCTCAAATCATTGATCAGGGGACGAGCTGAGCCGATTCAGACTGAGAAGAGAGCAAGACGCGTGAGAGATGGCCCATAGCCAAGGTCAAGAGATGTGAAGACGTTCCAATCCCCAGACGACAAAGGGATCAGCTGCAGGAAAACGGAATACATCCTCATAGTTAGGAGCTGCAGAGCTAGATATTGTGGTCTCTAAACATGTGGTACAGCTGATGGGAACAATGGACAGTCTTCCAGGGTGGGAAGAAGAAGCCCATCCCAGCAGACAGCCACAGATTGCTACAAGTGTTGCTACTATTAGGGGAATATTCTAAGAAGGCAAAGGTGGTGTACACAAGTTATAATACAGACACATAATTGTTCACATTACCTTGAAAACGTACACTGTGAGCTGAGTACTTGATCGAGTCCCAGGCCTGGGGGAATCAGCTCTAACCAATCACAGTTTAGCACTTTAGGGGTGTGTAGCAATGGGCGAGAACCAATGGTAGGCCCACTACTCTGCAACAATGTATTCATTAGTAAATCAGGGATGGGACAGCACAGCTACCTGACATATAAGAGAATAACACATATAGGTGACCATATAGGTTATTAGACTCCTGACAGCCAATCCCACACACCAATAGGTTTTTGGAGAGCTGCCCAATTAATGACAGAGTAGTGATGTAATTTTACACTAAAACTGGCCTGTGAGCCAGGAGAAGCTGATACGTACTGGAATCCACCCGTGTTCTTGTATCAATCCCTGTTGGTTTTGTTGGTAATGAACCGCAGTTTGAACTTGCCGTTGACTGAGTCCTCCATGTATACTGTGGAGGGAGTTGAGCTCTCCAAGTCCGCTGACTTCCAGCATCGTTCTGGCATACCTAGGAGTCTGGCCCAACAAGTTGGTAGCAGAGTTGATGGTTCGCTGTGTCAGCCCAGCACGAGGTTGTTTACCCCGCCGCAGAACCTGAGAGGCTGCAGGACCCTTGCATATTTCAAGAAGACTGGGGCGCATACCAGTGGAAAGGCTGTCAATAGCCAGCTTGGAAATCAACCTGCCCGAAGTCAGCTTGGAGTCCAGGCAGACCAGGACAGGGAAGTGAGCACCTTCTGCGGAACACAGCAGACGAGCAGCACCAGCAGACCAGGGAGTGTAAGTATTGACCCAGTCGAACGGCAACTGTGGGTGTGAGGGAGGGTATTGAATATTGTGGAGTAATGTTTAGCATTGTCAAGTATTGTCAAAGTATTGTTTTAACAGTGTCGAAGTCAGTAGGGAGAGGAGCGGAGGTAGATGTCCCTTTTCTATGTCTATTGCACATTCGAGTTTTAGAGGTAAACAGTTCTGGTGAATAACCTAGACTATTGACTCGAGGACACGGATGGCAGATGTTATATAAATAGTGGTTTTCCTGTGGGATGGCCATTCTAGCTCAGTCGCAGAGGACAGTATCCCCATAAGGGTTAACAAGGGAAGCTGGACTAGATTGAGGCAGGTGAGTCGGAAGGTGAGTCGACAATTTTATAGCACTACCTTGGTTAGTAAATTGGTGACACTCATAGGTTTGCACATAGGACATGGAGTGCATGAGACGGGGAGGAGCTAGCATTGGAAACGGATTGGCAGTGGAGGTGAACCATTGGTGGTGCGTGGAAGGCACATGCGCAAGATTATGGGCTTCCCGGAGGAGGCAGTGATGGCGAGTTGTAAAGTGGAGGTGTGCTGGGCACGCCTGATAAGTTGTGGAGCCAGCGAGGCTTGTAGTAACCTGGAAAGTATTGATATTACATTGTACCTTTCTCCCTAAACAGCAGATTGTCGAAACCCTTGACTTGAGGTCAGGTAACATCAATAAAATATGCACCAAGGGAAGTGCGGGGGTGACACGCCCCTACAGCACCTGTTTAAGACACTCCCATCCTAGAGGGAAAAGATATGTAAATATAGCATAGAATGATCCAAAAGCACAGAGGGAAAGTTAACTAAAGCGTGGACACGTTGCAGAAGTTTCTCCAAAGACATGCACCAATCACTACTGACACATACGGGTGCCTATAAGGGAAAGAAGTTAGAAAAATGCATGCCCATATTCGAGTTGTGGCGCATGTTTCTGGAGGGCGAGGGGGATGCAGCAAGGTGTGGTGAATGCTGAGCCAGCAGGAGGTGAAGGAGCCAGGGGCTCATCCCTCCGTTCCCCCCACCCCCATGCGTCTCCGCGTGTGGCCTCAGGTGGCACAGATGATCAGCAAGGGATGTACCCTTAACAAGAAGTAAGAGCCTTACGGGAATTGAGAGCAGCAGAGGGCTATTCAAATCCGACATATAAGCCATCACCACATACAAAAGAGGAGGGGCCGAGGGGCACAGGGTAGCCAGCTACTGAACGAGAGACGAGCGGCGAGGTGCAGAGCGGCACGAAAGAGGGGCTTGGGAGTATAACCACGAAGGAGTGGATAGGAGGACAGATACTCCTGAAGCTGGAAGGGAAAACAGACGGGGAGGCAGAAGGGGCAGGTAAGGCAATGGAAGGTCTTAATGTCATGATCTCTGCTTCCAAAAGATCAGGACTTGCCCGACTCCCGTGGAAGCAGACCCATAACCCCGGTTCCGAGTGCCAGCCAGTCCCAATTGGGACCTTTTGGACCCTGTCCTGGCGCCAGTGGCACCAGGCTCATAAAGATGCCCAGTCCCAGCGCTGAAGCGCCGGGCTCATAATGCTTGGGTGGACTTACCTGCAGCAGACCATGCTGCTTACTTACCTGCCAGTTGAACCCCTGATCCTCTTCTGTTTGGGACTACTTTTCCTGTTGGGTGGGGCAGGAGCCACTCCCTAGGTTCAGAACACTGAAATTCTTCTGGAAAGCAGGAACTCTTTTCTTACCTAGGCGTGGCTGTGGAAGGAGACACCAAAGCACTACAGGAGGCTATTTAAACCACATCCGATGGATGAATCTTGCTTTGCGTTATTCTGCATTCTCTGCAGCAGAACGCTCATCGTGTCTTCTGCTTCTGATCCTGGGCCTAAGGGAACAAAGGCTTACCATCCTGGAATCCAGTCTTCAGCAGCACCTGTAAAGACAGTCTTCAGCAACACCTGTAAAGACAAAGAAGAACAGGTTAGCACTACGGTCTTCAGTGGCAGCGCATCTCTTACCTGGTCCATCGGCTGTCACCAACGCCTCGCGCTGCATTCCGGCATCTGAAAGACAAAGGCTTACCTACTCTTCGCATGCTCCGGAGGTCTTCGCACTGCATTCCGGCATCTGAAAGACAAAATCTTACCAGCTCTTCGCACGCTCCGGAGGCCTTCGGCGCTGCATCCCGCATCTGAAAGACAAAAGAAGGTGCGTTTAAAGACATTGGGCAACTTTATTACTCACGTGCCATTACTCCTTCCCACACCGAATCCAGTGGGTATTCCAGCACCCTTCAGCTTCTCTAAAGCTCCGAATTTGTACCTGCAAGATAAAAGGGACAGTTAGTGCGCATCGTGAAGCAGGCTACAAGCGCTTACTTACGTGCTTCCAGGCGCTTCTATTCCTCAGGCGGGTTCGATCCTCAACTCTCATCAGCCCGCCATCCGCCATCGCCGGAACCCTGCAAAACAAGAGATATCATTACAAAAGACTTTTAAGACATTTGAAGTGCCCAGAACTTACCCTTCGTGCAGTTAACGACGGACAGCAGTCCTCTGAGGTCAAGAGGCCTGCACCCTTATCCAGTGAAGAAACTGGTTACGGCACCCTGCCCGGAGGCAGATGGAGAGCTCGGCGTTCACTTACCTAAGGTGAGGATGTTAACCTTTGGGGTTCTACAGGAGAAGAGAAAGGGAAGAGGAGAGAGGCACCCAATAACCCCAGTTCATTAATGCCATATTTTCTATCTGCAGACATCTTACTCTTCGAGTCAGACATACAGTGCACAGAGGTCCAGCCCAAAGAGCCAACCGTGTGTTACACATCACCTTTGAAGATACGGCATTCACCCAGTCAAGACCGGCGCCTCTGCGGGAATCAGGTGAGCGTTACACTTAAGGGTAGCAGCAATGCATCAGACTAGGCTGAGATAACAGAGGAGACAGGTAGGAGGGAGAGGAAACAAGAGGAGAAACTAGAAAGATAGGACAGGGAGAGGAGAAGAGAAGTTGGAAACAAGATAGAGAATGAAGGAAGGAGGAGGAGAATGAGCAGATGCAGTGGGAAAGAAGAGAGGATCGAAAGGGATTGTGGAGAGAGGAAAAGAGCAGAACGGCAGCAGCAGGACAGAGGGACAAGGGAAGTTGAACAGCTCTACAGGCAGACGAAAGTAACAGCAGGAAAAACACAAGTTGGTTGAGAGGGCACAGAGGAAGTTACAGGTGGACAGGCTGGTAAGGGAACACGCGCGCAAGGAGGAAGACGAGCGAGCAATAAGGGTGGTAAAGAAACGAGGGAAAAGGGACAGGGGCAACGACAAACTTGAGGAGGACCGACGAGCAGAAGAAACTACCACAAACTCACGGGGCAAGAGCACAATGGAAAGAGATGGAGCAGGCCTAGGGGCCAGGCGAGGAGGGAGCAGATAGGACTTGAGGGAAAATGACCTCACCATGAAACCAAAAAAGGACTTGACATCTAGGAGACCAGGTTCTGCAGATGATTTTTGCAGTAACATGTGCTCAAGGTCCGAAAATGAAGACATGAACAGTAGGGACGAGAGAGTGGAGCAATATCAGTCCCAGTACACTGATACAGGGACAGAGAAGTGGGTGACATGGGAATATGGAACACAGACAGAAGGGGCAGGAGGGGGCAGCTCAGAGGAGCAGGCACGGCAGGCGTCTGACATGCGCACCTTAGATGATGGCACTACATATGTGGACAGATTTAGAGACCTCCCAGGACGAAGGAAGGGGAAACAGCCATAGCTTGCTCAAGGGGAAGGTTAACAAGGAAATATGACGACAGTGTCTGGGTACCCATACTGGAGCCGATATATGTGTATGCGGGCATCGAGAGTGAGGACAGACAGGCCAGGCTGACTAGAAACACACATGGGGAGGTGGGGTTCTTACAGATGCCCTTATGGGAGAGGGGAGGGGTGTGACCTCAGTATATACCACGCGGAAACACGCAGACAAGGAGAACGTGAAGTGTATACTACCCTCATTAAGCGTGGATGCTGGGAAGTGGATTTACGAAATGGAGAAGATGAGAGTGGGAAGTAGGTTAGCAGTGGGAGACGTAAAGGGACTCCTAGTGGCGATCCTGGGACACGCCACAGATGGCGTATGGAAGAGGGTGGGGTTCCCTGGGGTGACAACACAAAACACGGTGCACAATGGTTCACCAGTCGCAAACTATAGAATTGCCGTATGGTGAGAATTAAGGACACATTACTCAGAAAATGAGGGAAGACGAAGACCCTGTGCAGAATATATTTAGGAGATTAAAGAGATTTGGTGCCTTGAAACTCGAGAACTGTGGGATAGAACATTAGCAATATTCTATCATATACTATTCCAGGGGGTGCCAGAACCCATTCAGAAACAACTAAGGAAGTTGGTACGCATGGAAGCAAAAGGGTGACCAGAAATACAGCTCACGATTGTTCACCATTCTAGGCTATGGCAGGAAAAGCTCAAGAAAAAGGTGGAAGACAGGAAGATAGATGAAGCAAAGCTAGTAGAGAAAATATTTACAAAGTATGCAATGGAAGGGGTGGTACTAACCAGCCCAACCCAACAGGGACAGCTGCAGAAGCAAAACCCGCAGTAGTTCACACCAACCATGTGGGGAGGGTTCATTGGGCTGTGGAACACACAACAAGGGTTTTGAGGAAGAGGGTGGGCAACTGAGGGGATGCAGGTTCAGACCACAAATGCATCACAATCAAGGGGGCTTTCCAGGAGGGTTTTGGGGATATGGGCAGCAGGGGCAGCAAGGCCCAGGGGATTTTTCAGGGGGTTTCCAAGGCCAAAAGAGGGAACTACCACAGTGTTGGACATGTGGGCAAATAGAACACATTTTGAGAGTGTGTAGGAGCAGGGGGATGCAGCAGAACTGGGGAGCATAGGGCCAGCAGTCATATCAAGGGGACCCGGGCGACTACTAATCACCCGACCATCAGCAGCAAGGACAGAGACAGGACACACACCAATAGATGACACAAGCACAAGTACAAGCATCACAAATGCTACTGCAGGTACCACAGATGCAAGCTCCAGTACCACAGTATTTGCAAGCACCACAGATTTGCGGGAAAACACAGCAATTAGTACAGATACAGAGCAATGATGCAGCTGCACACATGCCCTCCATGGCCACGGTTCCCGTTAGACAATTGGGAGTAGTCACCAGGGTGGGGAACAAGCCCTTTAGAGGAAATGGGATGTCCATATACCTCAATAAGATAACCCACAGACAAGCATGATGTGTCCCATCCTGTCGATCACACCCAACCCTGTGGAGGAACCTAGCATAGGGGTGACAATATGTGACAAATCTTTTTCCTTTCTTGTAGGCACTGGAGTGACAAGGTCCTGCATTCAGGAAGGAGCATTTAAATTGTCTGGCGATGCCATGAACACTCAAAGAGTCTCTGGGGCTCGGGAAGTGGTGCCTTTCACAGACAATATCTCACTTTATATAGGGTAACCCAACCTATCTCTGCCTTTATTTTACTCTCGACAGACACCTGTAAATATACTGGTACGAGACATTATGAGCAGACTGAACATGGCAATTTCATTCACAGAAAAGGGGATAGTGTGCTCCACTCCAGGAATACACATGCTCAATGTAAGAGAGAACGTTAAAGCTTATTGTGGACGCAGGGTACAGAGGAGGGTGCCTAGGATGAGGAGATGTTTCAATACAGGACTGACATTACTATTGCATGGCTTCCAGGTATTGCAGGAAAAATGTGGCGGGTTCTAAATGAGTACCCATTCAGGCCTGAAATACCATTAACGAGGAAGCAGGAACCACAGTGCCCATAGAAATCGAGGCGGTGGTATGATATGGCATTTATAACGCGCCTATACACAAGTGTTTCAAGGCACGACGAGGCAACAGAAGGGGACCAGAGGGAAGACGGACAACGATCCTACTAGGCAGGTGTCATTCAGATCATGCAAGTGCATGGGAAGGGGAAGGAGGAAAGTGCAGAGGGGGAAGGAGGATGGGAAAGTGCAGTACATGGGATAACAAGATAAATAACAAAGAAAGTACAGCCAGCAGGTGGCAAGTGCAAGGGTAAGTTCAGACAACAGGTGTCAAGTGCTGGTAATGGGACTGTAGGGATACAGAAAACAGTCCCCAAGTGCAGGGGTTGGCAGGAGGGCAGTGCAGGAGTGTGACTGGTGGGGGATGGGGCCTGGGCCAGAGATCAGAGGGTGGCCAGGTAACCAGTGCAGTTTCAGTATTAGCCAGGAAGTCAGCAATGGAGAGGAGGAGAGTAGCAGAAGCAAAGAGGAAGGTTTTGAGGTGCTCTCGGAACCAGAGATGATTCTCAAGTTTCAAGGAGGCTGTTCCAGGGGAAGGCCCCAGCCGAAGAAGGAGATCTACCACCAACTCGTTGCTTGGTGAAGCGTCTGACCCGGGGGGAGTTGGAGGTGGATGAGTGAAGAGCTTGAGAATGAAGATATTTAGGAATGGAGAGTTGAAGATATTGAGGCACCAGGCCCTGGAAGGCTTTATGGACAATGCAGAGGGTTTTGAACTTAATCCTCGCAACCACTGGTAGCCAGTGCAGAGATTTCAGTGCTGGAGAGATACGATCCCTGGGCTTGAGGCCAAGGACAAGTCTTGCAGTCCTGTTCTGGATGAGTTGCAGAGGGCGGAGAGTATAAGGAGGCAGATTTAGAAAGAGGATGTTTCAATAGTCCAGCCTAGAGAGAACTAGAGTTTTGAAGACAGTGAACTTCTGGTGGAAGGAGAGGAAAGGAAGAATACCTCTGAGGAGGTGCAGCTGGTAGTGACACTTCTTAGAGACATCAGAGATGTGAGGAGAGAAGGAAACTGTGGAGTCGAAGATGATCCCGAGGTTTTTGGCCTCACAGGTGGGAGCAGGGAGAGAGCCAAGAGAGGCAGGCCAGAGAGGGACAGGAAAGGAGGGAGCGGGTGTGCCGATGAGGAGAATCTCAGTCTTACTGGCATTAAGGCAGAGATCATTGGCAGCACACCATTCCTGGATGGTGGATAGACGGTCAAAGATGAGAGAAGGAGAAGAGGTGGCTGAGGGTAGCCTGAAAATAAGCTGAGTGTCATCCGCATAGCACTGGAAGTTGGGGCAGAGCGCAGCAATGCAGTGGGCAAGAAGTGCCAGGTATTGGATCAACAGCCTGCGAAAGAGGTTGGACCCCTGGGGAACACCACAGGTAGAGATATCGATAGAGATAGAGGAGAGGAAGGACCCAAGTTGAACCTGGGAGGGTCGATCAGAGAGGAAAGAAGTCAGCCACGCCAGGGCCTGGCCGGTGATCCCCAGGTTATCACGGAGATGATTGAGCATGATGTCACGGTTGACCATGTCAAAGGCAGAAGAGAGATCAAGTAAGATGAGGACACAGTGGGTGTTGGAATCAAGGTTGGAGAGCAGGTCTTCACTGATGTTCAGGAGAGCAGTTTCCATGCTTCTGTCAGCTCTGAAGCCATACTGATGATCGTGGAGACAACCAACAGATTCAGTGTGAAGATTGAGCTGGGAGATGGACAGCTTTTCCAAGAGTTTGCCCAGGAAAGGAGTGATGGAGATTGGCCGATAGTTAGCCCGGTAAGACGGGTCGACAGAGGGTTTCTTAAGGAGAGGGTGCACAAGGGAGTGCTTCAGGGGGGAAGGGAAGACCCCAGTGGTGAAGGAGTGGTTGTAGAAGTTGGCCAGTGCAGGGGGTCAATGTGGTCCTTGATGGTTTTGGAGGAACAGGGATGAACCTGTTTTGATGTGACTCTCATAGATCGGACTTGTCTAGAACCCACGTCTGGGGAGAACAGGGGAAAGGCAGAGAAGGGGGCGGGATAGGTGGCGAAGAAGGGTCAAAGGAAGAGCAGGGAGGAAGGGGAGAGGAGGAGAGAAAGGACAGGATGTCCTGAGTTTTAGAGATGAAATAAGAAGCCAGTGCCGTGCAGAGGGCCTGGGATGGGACAGGAGAGGTAGGGTTTGCGGCAGGATTGGCCAGTTCCTTGCAGATTTTGAAGAGTTCAGCCGAGTTGTTAGATGCCACAGAGACGCAGGCTTGGATGTGAGCACTCGTCTTGGTGAGGACAGAGTATTGCCTTTGGAGCAGGCGGCAGGCCAGTTTGTCAGAGGATGTACATGAAGCATGCCATTTCCTCTCAGCCACCCTGCACTTGCTTTTAAGGGTGACGAGATCTGAGTCATACCAGGAGTTGCACTTGGCTTTGGGCTTCAGGCGGATCCTCATGACAGGGGCAAGAACATCGAGAGTATCAGATATAGCAGAGTGGAGAATGGAAAGGGCTGTGTCAGGGTGTGAGTCAGCCAAAGGGGGATGGGAGTGGGTGAGAAAGTGGCGGCGAAAGCCTCAACTGACACATGCTTCATGGTTCGGATAACCGACAAGGTGGGTGGCAGTGATGGAGTTGGCGCGGCCTGAGGGGTAGAGAGGGTGAGCTGGGAAGAAAGGAGAAAGTGATCACTCCAGGAGAGAGGAGTGGTGAGAGGGATAGGAAGGGGAAGGTCTGAGGAGATCAGAACATCCAGATTGTGCCCTGCAGAGTGAGTCGGGCCAGAGGGGAGGATAGAGAGTGAGAGAGAGTCGCAAAGGTTGCGAAAGAGTCCAGAGGAAGGACTGGAAGCATACAGGTGGATATTGAAGTCTCCAAAAGGAGGAGTTCAGTGGTTGAGACTAGGAGGGAAGAGGAGAGGTCCACTCACTCAGAGAGGAAAGAGGAGATCTGACCAGGTGGCTGGTAGATAGTAGCCACAGTAAGGGAATGGCTAGGAAAGAGAGAGAGCCTGCAGACGAGGCATTCAAAAGCAGAGTAGGCCTGCGTAGGAATGACAGAGGAAGGAATCCACTCGGGGAAGATCAGGGCTACACCCTCTCTGGAACGGATGGACCTGGGTGCAGAGAGGATCTTGTAGCCCTCAGGGAGGAGAGTGTCAAAGCCTGTCACAGAGCTGGCTGTGAACCATGTCTCAGTGAGACCGAGGACATCGAGGTCAAGTTCCTCCAGTAGGCAGCAGATGTCGGAGGAGTGTTTGACAGCTGAGCGAGAGTTAAGAGTGGCAACATGGAGAAGGTTGCCGTCGTTGAAAGACTTCCAGGGAGGGGTACAAATCAGAGGTATGCCCTGCAGAGGTATAGAAGAAGCCTGAGGGGGGGGCAGAAAGGGAAGGAGCAGAGGGCAAGGTAGCCAAGGAGGAGGCAGCAGGAGGAGGCAAGGAAGCTGTGGAGGGGGCAGAGGGGACAGCAGGAGAAGAAAGGAAATTGATGAGGCGCGGGAAGCATCTATCAAAGAGGAGAAGGTTGGCTTGAGTGCCTTGGACCAAGATGGTACCATTCACATAAACATTAATGATGACCTTAGAGGAGTGGAAGGAGGCCAGGAGGGCCTCCCACCAAGTGCCACCATTAATGGGAGAAGAAGAGAAAGGAGAGAGCACAGAGACCATATGTAGGGTCCATAGGTCTGGTGAAGGAACGACAAAGAGGATGTCAGTGAAAGTTTGCTGGGAGGAGGCACTGGTATAGGTGTCAGCAATAGGGAGGCCTGGTTTGGAGACCAGGATGTCCTTTTTAAACTTCTTCATACCTGGGAAAGACCGCAGATACTTGTTTATGGCCAGGTATACACAGAGGGCGGATGGAAGGATGGAATGGTGGGAAGCAAAGCACTGACACTGGCACAATCACCAGTGAACAAGGTACAGGAAGACAATGATAAGTGCCTGAAGGAATGGGACGTGATTGCAAAGTTACTGGTATGGGTGGAGAATGAAACTGGCCCAATGCCAATAATACCCCTGAAGACACCAGCACTGTGTTATCAGAATAACAGTGAAATAGAAGTTGTTGAAAATGTTGGATGCAGAAGCATAAAAAAGCATGCAGCAACAAAGGCAGGAATAGCACTAGTGGGCGTGAGGATCAAAGACATATGAGAAGCTGCCACCCAACTGGGGAGGAGTTTGCTCATTGGTACACATCAATATGTCGTCCTTGGTCATACCACAAAAAGATGTGAAGCTCGATGAGTTCCCGAAGATGGACACTAACAAAAGGAAGAAGAGATCTGTGGAAGGAGAACAAACAGCCAAGATAAAGAAGTCAGCTCAGTTGAGCAGGGTAAAGAGAGGAGGAAATTACTTCTCAGAAGCATCAGAGACAGCACTAGATGAAGTTCTCTAAAAACACAGACTGTTCAGCAGGACACAAATGTTCTTAGCAGCAATCATATCAAATGTGCAGGCGTACACAAATGTGAAGTGGCTGCAGATTACCCTTGGGGAGCTTCTGCTGATGATCAACTCCACTGTGAATGGGTTCAACGCAATAAAAGAAGAGCTCTGAGCAGTAAGGTTGGTGGCCCTCCAGAATAGATGCATTCTGGATCTACTCACAGCAATGGAAGGATTTTGTGCACAAATTGGGAGTTTCTGTTGCACATTCATACCTGCAAATGATGAAGATAATGGTACCCGGACTGAAGGGCTGTTTCAGCTATCACAAATGCATGCCAAAATGGAAGAAGCAAAGGGGACTGGAAATGACCAGAGCTGGATAGTGTACATATGGTCATGGATGCCGTTGTGGCTGTCCAGTGGACTAAAGGTGATATTGGGAGCACTACTACTGGCAGGAGTAGTGAACAGAGGATAGCACAGGGGCAATGTGCTGGCCTTGAAAGCAAGACCATGGAGAGCAACAGAGGTTTGAATCCCGGATCCGTGCTTAGAAACCAAACACTGACAATTTAGAAAACACCTTATAAGGGTTAGGAAAATTACAGCAGGCCTCAAATCATTGAGCAGGAGACGAGCTGGGCCGTTTCAGGCTGGACAGTGACCAAGATGTGTGAGACATGGCCCACAGCCAAGGTCAAGATCTACAAAGACATTCCAATCCCCAGAATACAAAGATACCAGATGCAAGACAATGGAATAAATTCTCATAATTAGGAGCTGCAGAGCTCGATTTTTGTGGTCTCTAAACACGTGGTACAGCCGACTGGAACAATGGACAGTCTTCCAAGGTGGGAAGAAGAAGCCTGCCGCAGATTGCTACAAGTCTTGCTACCGCTAGGGGAATAGTCGCATAAGGCAAAGGGGGTGTACACAAGTTACAATACAGACACATAGGGCCTCATTACGACCCAGGCGGTAAGCTACCGCCTGGGTCGTACCTTTACCACCATGGCGTAAACTACATTTACGCCATGGTGGTTGGCGGACTTACCGCCCCATTCCGAGGTGAGTGGGGCGGTAAGTCCCCATTAACCCATTTACCCTTCCCCATTCCCATTTTTGCCCCATAGGGCATAATGGGAGTGGGGAAGGCGTTAATTACGCCACCGTAAATTACGGTGGCGTAATTAACAACAAGGTCCCTTAGCGCCATGGATTTTAACACCTGCTAAAAGCAGGTGTTAAAACCTCCATGGCGCTAAGGGACCTCGGAATCAGGTGGTAAGGGTCGGCGCTGTTTACGCCGCCGTAAACCCCTTACCGCCTGGGTCCTAATGAGGCCCATAGTCATTCATATTACCTTGAAAAGGTACATTGTGAGCTGAGAACTCGATCGAGTCCCAGGTCTGGGGGAATTAGCTCTAGCCAAGCAGAGTTTAGCACTCCAGGGGTTGGGTAGCAATGGGCGAGAACCAATGGTAGGCCCACTATTCTGCAACAATGTATTTGTTAGTAAATTGGGGATGGGACAGGCCAGCCACCTGCCATGTAAGAGTCGGTAGAATAACACCTAAAGGTGACCATATAGGTTATTAGACTCCTGACGGCCAATCCAACACAGCAATTGTGATGTATTTTTGGTCAAGCAGGCCGTGATAGATGAAAAATTGGGAACAAATTGTAGACAGTATCCTACCAGTCCCAAGGAAGCCCTTAGATCTTGTTTGGTTTTTGGTACAGGGATTTCCTTTATGGCTCTAACCTTTTCAACCTGGGGTAGAACCAGCCCGTTACCCACAAAGACGTCCAGATACTTCACAGTGAATTGGGCTAAATTACACTTCTTGGGGTTGGCGGTTAGCCCGACCTGTTGTAGAAGATTCTTTATAGGTGAGTCATCTGCTCCTCCCAGGCTTTAATGTGGATGATGATGTCATCTAAATCGGCCAACAGAAACCAGATTACGGTCTTAGTACATGATCCATTAGCTTTTGGAAAGTTGACGGTGCACCATCAAGGCAAAACGGAAGTGCCTTAAATTGAAATAATCATGCAGGTGTGGAGGATTCAGTCTTCTCCTTATCTTCAGGGTTCAAAGGGACCTGCCAATAGCCTTTGGTGAGAACAATCGTGGAAATATAAACAGCTGCGCCAAATCAATCAATCAAGCAATCTATCCTACCCTAACTCTGAGAGAGCTATATAATGTCTGCTGTGAGCATCTTCGACACTTACTGGAGGATTAGTTATTTTCTGGTGATCCTGTATTGTTTTCAATGTACCACTTTTCCGAGGAGGTTATGGATGCAGCGAAAAATGCCCTTAACCTTTCCTACTGAAAACATCGAGGAACTGGTTTAAGAGGTCTTGAATGTTATGCTGCTGGTCTAGAGAAAGGTCAAATGGTATTAGGCTATGTTTCTCCCCTTCCTCAGATAAGACTGTCCATCACTACTGAAGAAGACTCTTCCTTTCATTCTTTTAAAAAGGTTAATATAGTAAATCTGGGACTTGAGTCTTCTATCCGGCTGGGACACACAATAATTACATGGGCGAGTCTGTTCTAAGACCTCTTATGGACCATGCCACTGGGACAATATCTTATTTTTGAATTTAGGAAGCAACACTAACATTTTCTGTCTGATGGAAAAAGAGCGAGTAGCTGTTTTTGGTCGTACAAGCCCTTTTGATACTCTTGGGTCTTGGTCAAGTGGGATGGACTAGATCTCGAACAATCCTCATTCCTTTGTTTTCTGTGCTGTCTCGCATAAAGGTAATGCAGCTTCCTCCCTCACTTCCCAGGTCTCTTAGCACATCCAGTACATCCCTTTGTTTGTGTCCATATAGAAGATCAAATGGCGAGAAACCTAGGGATGCCTGGGGGGCAGTGGAGTAACTTTGCTGAAAATGTTGGGGGGTGCAGGGATGGGGTGGAGGGAGGGTTAGTGGTGGCACTTAGGGATCGTTTTGGTTCAATAAAATTTGATTGAATGGTAGATTTGACTGAATTCAGTCACCATCATTAGTTCGAAGCCAAAGATACCGAACATGAAGAGCTGGTGTTGCGGGGGTGTCCCCTGCTCCCCATGTTCAGGATTTTTTACTTTGCGGTTGCAGGGATGTCCCCTGCTTCCTCAGCATTGGTGGCAGGGGACCCAACAAAAAAAAGAAGAAAAAGGGACACTGCAGCGTCAGATCCGACCCACGTTAGATGGATGGATCTGACTCTGCAGTGTACAGGAGAGGTGGCGGATGGAGAAAAGGTCAGTAGGGGGGGGGGTTATGGGTGTACTGGCAGTTTGGGAGGGACATGGTTTTGGGTTTTTGTACCAAGGCAAAAACATATTCGCAGCGAAAATGACTATTGTCAATTTCGCCGTAATTATGTGCCTCGGTCAAACAACCTAAATCCCTAAGGGATAACACTAGACTGCTACACCACAAGAGTCAATTTCTGACGCTGTTATAACTTTCATAAGACTGATGGCCTATCTTTAAAAAAAATCAATTGGGCCCCCACACATCTGCAGCTGGCCTGCCATGCACACAGTGACACAACATAACATTCACAAACTTAATTCCAATAGAACATACAAACAATGCATTATTTATCATTCATTCAGGCACAAAGTCAACACACATATGCTTGCATACACTCTCAATCACACACAAATGCACCTAGCACCTCCATTGACATACACTGTGTGCACACAACATTTAAATGTACATATATAATAACACATGGAAACAGTGGTGCAACGTCCATTGAGAAGACCAGACTCTATCACCCCCTCGTCCCTGAAGTTTTGGCCTAAATTGACTTGACCAAGCTGAACTATAAAGCTAGGGCCGAAAGGAACAGATTCACTGCAATGTCAGCAATTCCCTTGATTTTTCAATTCATTCAAAGGCAGAAGCCATCAGTTAATGCAGTGCAGTGGGTGGCCAAGTATACCTGTTATCAATTTTTAAATGCCATATATCTCCAAACTTGGGTTCTGCACAGCACCTTATATGTGTATGTGCTGTCAGATTTTTTTCTACAAGAGTCTGACTGATTAAAATTAAGGTATGTTTTCCTGTGTTCAAATGGCTCTAAGCAGTGGAGTACCATGCGGGAGAGGCAGGGCGAGAAAGCTGCCCCCCATGGCTCTTTTAATAGCCACACCGGGACATTTTTCATTGGGACACCTAACACGTTCAGCACATCAAAGGGGGCGCCCAACGGCAAAGGTGACCCGCTGGCAGGACAATGTGTGCTGAGCAATTCCTGCTCAGCACGCTCATTGTCCTGGCAGCAGGACACCTTACCCGTTCCGAATGGTAGAGATGTCCTGCTGCCAGGACAATGTCCTAAGGTGCTCTGGACAGCAGAGGTTCCTCACATTGCTCTGTATCAACAGAGCATTACAATGTGAGCCATTAGGAACTGATGGGAGGGAGGGGGGTACTATTAACAGGGACTTTTGTCCCTTTAGAAATGTGAATGGGAGGGATTGATCAGAAGTGAGAAGGGTGCATAATGTTGCATGCTTTATGAAATAATGACTATGTCTTTAAAGCCCAAGGGGGATTTGTTAGGCTCACATTAATCTACATGGTGCTATTGTGACTTTACATGCTGAATGGGGAGGAGAATACAACTAAAGCCATGCTCCCATTGCTCAACATATTTCTATGACAATGTATATAGTATATGGTTAGTTTACTATGAAAGGCTAGTTTATTATGTAATGTGGGTTGCTTCAAAGTCATTGCTATAAATAATTATTTAAGCACATGAAATGTAAAGCAAAACCTTAATAAATATCTATATAAACTAAACCTGGAAAGATGTGCTCGGTCGCTTAAATTGTCCACATCCCATTTTCACCATTTAACCAAGTGTGTGATCCTGAGCAAATCATTTAATCACATTTTGCCTTATCTGCAGTTCTGCAAGTGACTCTGATTCACTTCAAAGCTTATGTTAATGTATCATGGTATTATAATGGAAAAGCCTAATGGCTATAGAGTTGCTCCACATATAACAAAAGTGCAATTTAGGTATTTTGCACCACAAAGTTATTTGTCACTTGGCTTATTTATGGCAAATTATTCTAAATTCACTTCCATGGTGCCTCCAAGTGTCAAGGACTGATGATGCGCCTTGCAATGTCCTTTTCTGTGAAGTCACTTCTGTTGGTGCAATCCATATAATTATTAGGAAGTTTGCATGTATTTTGCCTCAGAGGACTTGAAGAGAGCTCTAATAGATGAGATTCCTGCATCTGGAATGATCCTGCAGTTTTATTGTTGTTGTTTTATGTTAAAATGCCATCTTCGACTAATGTTACCAAAAACATAGATTGGGGCAGGGGTGGGCGGTTTGGGGGTGCCAATGAGACCACGTGGAATTCCACACACTGCATTTCATTGCTCCCCCCTTCCCCTTACCTCCTCACTCTTACAATGCTGGATACTCTCCTGCTTAGTTTGGTAAGTGAAGCAGTTTTTGGTGGCCTATAACCTGAACCATGACACCCATTTACTAATTTGGTGAAGTTTATTTTTAGCAGCAGGAGGAAAGGTTATACAGGGTTCCTAAAGGTGTGCTTTTAACACAAAATCCCATACGGTTCCTTCTGCGCACCTAGAGCAAAAACTGCTTAACAAAACTTCACCATGTTTGGAAGGCATATCGCACTCCATTTCATTTCACAGAATGCGCAGAGTACGACATATTTTTCTCAGCTTGACTCTTTCCATTCTACTTGGGGAGGGCGCTCCTTCCGCCAACTTCATTTTGAAATTAGGATGGTGGTGCTTTAGTAGCATCTGAAAAGTGGCAGGACTAATTTAAGAGGTGTTGCAGAGCTGTGGCTTGCCACCGAAATGCACCATTTGTTATTGTTAATGTGTATTCATACCTGGGGCCTTAATGTGTACTGTGAGCTCTGCTCACATTGTCTAAATGTGACATATGCCCTCACTAGGGTCAGCCCGCAGCCCAGCCCCCCAACAAACATACACAAACACAATTAAACATTTTTGTTTTTTTTAAAGGTACCTCTGCACTGCTTTCAGATGCCGGCTGGGCCACGTCTCATGTTACACCGACCTAACATCTTTGCACTCACGCACCTCCACACAGAAGCTAGCAAGCTGCGTGAGCTTCCTAGTTCCTGTCTGTGTGTCGCATGAACACAAAGCCGTAAGCGATTCTCTGTGTGCAGCACAGACGCCAGGCCCTGCATCACCCAGTTCAGCACCCTGGCTGCTGACTTTGAGTCAGGCCAGCCAGGGTGACGGACTGAGCCATGCAGCGCATCCCAGCCCTGAATGTGTTGCAGCGAGGCTGCCGCCATCTCAGCATTATGTAATGAGACAGCACAAGCCTTGCTGGGCACCCCAGCCGGGCTTACGCTGTCCATTTATATAATTGATGATTGAGGCCCCCCTGCCCTCCCTCCAAAAGTTGGGGGGGGACAAACAGGCATGTCACAGAAGTTGGGGGGGACAAAACCCCCTGTCTCCCTCTATAATTACGCCCATGCCTGGGGGAGCTTTCTCACAGCAAAGATAGCCCAAGTGATCATTAGATCCAAGTCCTCTCAGCGTTTTCTACGTGTTTTGTGGAGACCATTTGAAGGTCTTATTAAAATGCTCTAAAAGTCTGTCCATCTAGGGATGATATACCGACATGCAGAGTGTCTTAATCTGAAGGATCTCCTCCACCTCGCCCATCAGTTTGCTCATGAAATTAGTTCCTTAATCTGTGAGGATCTCTATAGGGAAACCTGTGCAGGATAGGAAAGGAATGAGATGTTTGAGGATTTTCTGTGTTTTACTGTTTCACAGGGTAGTGGGGTCGCATAGTTGAAAATTACTAAGATATATTCATTTCTGAGCCAGGATGGCTTGAGATGACCTACAATATCTACACCTGTGCATTAAAAAGGTATATCTATAATGGGCAAATGTTGAAGGAGGCTGGAGGGGAAGGTGGTGGGATGTCTTCTGGCACAGCAAACAGATTGCAACAAAAATCTTTAGCTCCGCAAAAATTCCTGGCCAGTAGAACCTACTCAATACCTGCCCATGGGTCTTAGCTGCCCTTATGTGTCCTAAGGTTGTCAGTCTAGAAAAATGGATACCTCTCATGATTGACGTCAAACGTATTTTGGTGGCCGTGGGCCAACCGTCTCATGCACGAGACGATAGAAATACAGGTTTCCGAGTTTTCCAATGAACGGCCATTTTGATGTAACAAGGATCGCCATTTTGTTTTCTAACAATTGCTCATTGCTTTCTTTTCAAATTGCTTCGCAGCACATTTTCTGCTTACACTGCTCGACTGTTAATATTGTTGTCTGAACGCGAAAGGACAAGGCCGCAGGGCTGCGAGGCTAATAAGAGTTTGTTGAAACACAACGTAGGCAGAGCCGGGAAGGAATGCCCCAATCCCTCCCGAATGTAGCCTTGAAGCAGAGCCGCAGGGCATTTAATCCTTTCACAGCTGCCAGCCAGTCTCGTTATATGGTAGAATATGTTAGAATAAAGCAGCTAAATGCTTGAATTATGCTCTTCTTACGGCCCCCCTTCACCGAGCCCTGTAGAGCGTGTCGGCTCCCAGGACACGAATAGCACCTCATAGATAGCAATGTCTGGAATGTGACTCTTCCCCCATATGTAGCTCGCTTCCTAGAACAGAAGCACTGTGTTCTGTTCAACAACTAAAAGATGCCTCCGCACTTGCAAAATTGCATATTGTTACTAGAATAGATATTTGAAGGTGTCATATTTGTCGAAAGTGTCCATCATCACACCGAGTTCAAAGAAACCCAATAAAGGGGGGTGTTAAACATGTCACAGCTGATTGTATGATATGCATTTTGTATATATGTAACTGATGTACGTAATTCACTCTCTTGCGTCCCTCGAGGTCTAGAAATACACATCGCAGGGCGTGAGACCGAGTTGGCCAACTGAGACTATTTGCTCTGCAATAAACCCTAGCTTTGGGAATACAACCTTGTGTCTTGCGTATCTATCCTGTGTGGTGACTTGCCTTGTTTCCATAGATGTGAGGGACCCCTAGGGGCCCCTTTCAAGATGGCACCCGAATAGGGACCCTCCCCCACTTGTTCCATCGTATACGTTGTAATTGAGTAAAAGCAGAGAACGGCGAGGACGGGACGATCGAGCCGGGATCAAGAGGTGTTCGGGGCGCCCTGTAGAAGTGATGAGAGATTCCTTTGCAGATCTGCACACATCTGATCCCTGGTCGACGTACCCGGCTAGAGAACAAGGAAACGAGGGTCCCTAAACGAGGTGGAAGCCAAGAAACGCAGACACAACATCATTGGTTGCGTCAGTATACAGACGACTTGTTTCCTGAAGGACAAATTGATTTATCAGGTGAGTCATTCCCCGATTCAAAGTAATCCTGATATTGGTTGAGAGTTCACTTTGCAAAATCAAACGCCCTAGGTAAGGTTGATTAACCAGGAGGAGGGTTGAAACATGCCTGGGGTATTGTCCACTCTAGCTGGGTTTTTCCGCTGTGGTAGACAATGTTTGGAAGATGGCCAAATTGCACCACCTGGGGGAATGCCGGCGTATGAGATGTATGTGAAATATGGAGTGGGGGCAATAATATTCTGTGAGACTTGGCATAGGCAAACCAGAAAACAACAAGACCATCAGTGGCCGATTAATGGCAGTTTTGAGATAGCGAGAATAGATAACCTGGAAAGGGTGTTGATAAGAAAGAAAGCGCGTCCTGCAGCATTTGATATTGTTAAGGACTGGAGAAGGGAAGCAATGGTCTGACTTAGAAGTAGAGCGAAGCATGCGCGCAGGCATAAATCAAAAGGAGAAGTAGAGGAAGAAAAAGAGGAGGAGGAGTGGACTGAGAGTCTAAGGAGGTCAGGTAGACGTGACCAGTTGAATATAGAAAAAATATACCCACAACGAGAATTGCACATAGCAGATGAATTGATAGAAAACATATTGATCCATACAAAACAAGGCCCAAGATCAGAAGCAAGGCCAAACACGTCAGTAACTATTGCCCAAACCCCTTCCGAAGCCCAAACTCTCCCTCCCGTAGCTCAAGCCCTCCCACAGCCACAGACCGCGCACGCAACACTTCCTATTAGCCAACCAGGCCCACAGCAGACACTCCCCGCTCATGTTGTCCCATCCGCACCTCCCGCCTTAGATACAGACTCGGTATCGTCCGTCCCTCCCGGGGTTGAAATTGAAACCATGGGGGCGAGAGGCGGGACTGAACAATGTAGATGCACGAGGGTAACTCGCAGTGCGATCAGCAAAGAAAGGAAGGTGGAATTACAGCAACAGGCAGAAATTTATATAGACAGGAATGATGGGACGACAGCATTGGCTTCGATGTATGACTTCCAAAGAAGCAACGAAAGACAGGTAGTGTTGGAATGTATGGGTGAATATTTGGTGGCGAGATGGAAACAGTTAATTGGGAAATTACCACCGCAGCGATTGTTAGATTTGAATGCATTAGCACGCTGTAGAGAGAGAGATGAAGAAGTGAGAGAACATGTATATGGACTTTTTGAACTTAAAAATGAATTTGATAATGATTATGCTGAAATGTTTACTGCACCTGGGTACAGGGGTAAGGATATCGGGAGAGATAGGAAGTAAGCGGTAGAGCCATATATACAACAATGACATTCAATGTCGTCAGTACAGAGGGGCGACGAATTGAAAGTATGTATATGAGAGGCGTTAAGATGGATGTCGGATCCCATTATTCCCACAATGGAGATACATGAGATATTTGATGAATATGCCATGCCCATGAAAAGAAAAGCACTGCAGTCGATGGCTGAACATTTACTAGACAAAGATATAAAAAAACGACAAGGCCAGCCTACCCGAAATAATGGCAGTATATAAGAGAGCACTAGAGCGAGGGACAGGAGAGACAGCCCTATCGCTTGATCTGGGAATATTATTGCACATGAGAGAAGGGGGAGGGACAGTGAGTGCGGCATTTCCTATGAGAGAGGTCCCACCTACCTTTGTGCCAAAAACAGAGGTTCCCACAGTGGGCAACGTAGCGGCGCAGGTAACCACAGCCCATTATACTGCCCAATACGTGCATGTCCCCTTTTCCAGACAGGAGGTGAACAACATAAAGCAGACGATTCCAGATATAAGAAAGAATCCTGCAGGGTTTTACAAGGAAGTAGAGTCCTGGCTACAATCATCCGTGCTTACCATGGGTGACATAGACCTAATATTCCCAGTGATCCTGCCAACAGATATATGGAAGCAAATAAGAAAGGTGGATGACGTAACGACCTTTGGTGCCACATGGGTGGATTTGGTAATAGAAGACAGGAATAAAGCGGTTGGAGGAACACCGGGAGCGAACCTGGTAGCATTACCAGCACGCATAGTACAAAAATTAAAAGAAATTGTCCCAGAGAAAAGAATTCAATGGGACAAATTGACTGCATGTGTACAAGGCAAGGATGAGTTAGCTACAGATTATTTTAATAGGTTTGAAGAAGTATTTACAGACTTCAGTGGGCAGGATGTGAGCTCAGAAGCGGGGTCAAGGTTATTTGTTGACAAATATGTGAGGGGGTTAAAACTTCCAATCCAGAACCTAATAATGACATCAGAGAGTGCATGGCAAGCAAAAACGCTGGGCGAAGTATCACACATGGCCCAATATTATGAGAACAGAGTGAATGCAGAGAAAGAGAAAGAGGAGAAGGATAGGGTAAATCTGAACACACGGGTGTTACTGCAGCAAGTAGCAGGACATAATAGAGGGAGAGGGAATGCACAAGGAAGGAGTACTTCGAATATGCATGGGGGGCCATTGGGACCAAATCAGTGTGCGTACTGTAAGGAGGAAGGACACTGGCAAGCGCAATGTCCACATCTGCAGAATAGAAATGGGTCTGGTCAGAGAAGACAGCACAGAGGGCACCAAGGAGCGAATGGACCAAATAGGAATAGTATGCAGCAGCACCACAATAATGGAGGTAATCAAAACCAAGCCCAAAACCAAAGTGCTCCTAACCAGAGTCAGGGTCAGCAAAACCAACAGTATGGAAAGCAGAGTGGGGGAAATAGAGGGAAGAGTGGGAACGTTTTCGATACACAGCCAAATACGTATTACAGTAATAGTAGTGATTACACGTCGGATGACATGTTATTTCCCCAATAGGACAGCCCAGGGCAGGGGTCGGAACCAGTGTCTATTCCCGTGAATCAGAGAGGACCCTACGTAGAAATGAGAGTCGGGAATGAGGAGCACCGCTTCCTTGTAGATACAGGAGCGCAAAAGTGTTCAATAGACCATCACTTGGTTCCAGATATACCACTGTCAGGGCAAAAGAATGTTTCCGTAGGGTTCGCAGGTACACCAGTCATAAACCCAGTGTCCCAACCAGTCCCAGTTACCATAGGACCATTCACTGAACATTGTCCTTTACTTTTAACAGAAAATTGTGGGGAGAACCTGTTGGGATTAAATTTGTTGAAAAAGTTAGGTGCAGTTATACATTGCACGGCAGACGGGGTGTTCCTGACGATTTGGCCACAGAATGCCCCTGTGTCAGAATTCATGTCTGAAACTTTACCAGGAGAGCTAAGTAAAGTGCCAACCTGTATATGGGCAATGCATGACAACGATGTAGGATGCTTGAAAAGAGAGCCAGTAAAGATCATTTTGAAAGAGGGTGTTACATTGCAGCGAATTCCCCAATACAGAATTTCGGCTGAAGGTGAGAAAGGAGTGAAGAGTATTGTTACACATTTGGTGAAATTAGGGATGATTGAAGAAATTACAGGCAGTACATGCAACAGCCCGATTCTTCCAGTTTATAAAAAAGGAGGCAATGAAGTACCATACCGTTTCATAATTGATTTGCGCGCGCTAAACAATATAGTAGATCCACAATTTCCTTTAGTCCCAGATGTCACTACAATATTGACAATGATACCTGTCTCAGCAGAATACTTTAGTGTAGTTGATCTAAAAAATGCGTTCTTTAGCATTCCGGTGGACAAGGACAGCAGATATTTTTTCGCGTTCACATTAGGAGGACGATCATTTACATTTACGTGGATTCCGCAAGGATACACGGAAAGTCCAAGTATTTACAGTAGAGCATTGAAAGAGCAGCTAGACATGCAAGAATTACCAGTGGGTTGTGTACTCTTGCACTACATAGAAGATCTGTTGTTAGCTGCTGACACAGAGGAGATTTGTAAAGAAAGTACTGTATTACTACAGTCACACCTAGCGGCACATGGCCATAAAGCTAGTTTGAAGAAGTTTCAATATAATCGAAAGGAGGTAGCTTATTTGGGCTACCACTTTCGAAAGAGGGGAAAAGGCTAATGCCAGAACGCATAGAAAGTATTTCTTGTATGCCTATTCCATAGACACAGAAAGGAGTCAGAGCCATAATAGGCATGGCTTCGTATTGCCGACAATGGATTGGTAATTTTGCGTTAATTGTGAAACCGATGGTGAATTTGACTAGAAAGGATGTGGTTATGCCTTTACGGTGGGATGAGGAATGTCAGAGAGCGTTTGATCAATTGAAAACTGCATTATGTTCTGCTCCAGTTTTGGGCACACCAAATTATGAAAAGGTTTTTAGACTGTTTGTGTGTGAAAGTGAAGGATGTGCATTGGCGGTTTTGACACAGGAACAAGGTGGAAGAAATAGGCCGTGTGGCTATTTCTGTTCCGCGCTGCACCCTGTAGCGCATGCACTACCATGATGTTGGCGATCTGTCGCGGCGGCTGCTGCGTCGGTGAAACAAACGGAAGGGATGGTATTGGGGCATATTTTAATTCTGATGGTGCCACATGCCATAGACGTTCTATTAAATAGGACATAGAAGCAACACCTCACCGCTGCTAGATTGACAAGATATGAGATTATCTTGTTCGCTATCCATATCCAAATTATGTGGTGTAGCGCTTTGAATCCTGCAGAATTAATGCCACTGCCCATAAAAGAAATTGGTGATAAACGAATCACCCCCCCATGATTGCTTAATGGTCACTGAGGTAGAAACAAAGGGGAGAGTTGATTTAAGTGACACCCCACAGAAAGAGCCAGATGGAGAGTTATTTTGTGACAGCTCTTGTTTCAAATTACCTGATGGCACGACAACTGCCCCCTACGCTATTACTACCCTAGAGAGTGTTGTAGAAAGCAAAAGGATCCCCTACAACTCGGCGCCGCAGAAATAATAGCATTGACCAGAGCCTGCGAGATTTCTGAAAATGTGAATGTGAATATATATACTGATAGTCAGTATGCTTTTGGGGTGGTTCATAACTTTGGTCGACTCTGGGCTGAGAGAGGTTTCTTGACATCACATGGTGCCAGAATTCAACATGGCCCTTTGATTGTACGATTGCTGTCTGCACTCACTCACGTTTCCAAAGCACCTAGCAATAGTGAAATGCGAGGCACAAAAAAGGTAACATGCAAAGTAGGAGAGGGAAACGCGTTTGCAGACAGAATTGCGAAACAAACTGCCACTGATTTAAATACTAAGATGATGACAGTCCAGACTGAGGAAGTACCCTGCATGATAGAAGATGGAATTGCCACTGTCAAAGAAATGCAGGCCAAAGCCACGGCCGATGAAATACAAGGGTGGGCAGAGGGCTCTGCTGAGTTAGATCTGGAGGGTTGTTGGGTGGACAAGGGAACTAGAAACTGGATGTTGCCAAATTCTTATGTGAATGCAATGGTCACAATGGCTCACAACCCTACTCACTTCTGTGCTTAAAACATAATACAGCACCTATCTACAGTATGGCAGAATGTAAACATAAAGAAGAATGCAGAGAGGTTGGTGGGGAACTGTATCACGTGTTTACAACACAATGTAGGTAAGGGAACAGTGACTCCAATAGGCAGTTTTGGCCCGCCCTCTATGCCTTTTGAGGTAATCCATTTTGATTTCATAGAGATGGAGAGATGCCAAAACTTGAAATATGTCTTAGTGGGGATCTGTGCATTCAGCAAGTGGGTGGAGGCATATCCCTTAAAAGATTGCACAGCAATGAGTATGGCAAAAATAATGCTTAAAGAATATTTTTCCCGTTTTGGCTTGCCCCGTGTCCTATGGTCAGACAACGGTCCACACTTTGTGGGCGCAGTGATATTACAGATATGTGCAGGTCTCCAGATTAATAAGAGATTTCATAGTTCAAGACATCCGAGTTTGGTCGGTCATGTGGAGAGGCACAACGGGATCCTCAAGTCAAAAATAAGCAAGATATGTGCAGGAAGCAAGTTGAGTTGGGTGGATGCATTACCAATAGCGCTATTATGCATGCGTACGTCTGTACAGGCTAGAACTGGGCTCTCCCCGTACAAAATCGTAATGGGGAGGCCGGCAAATGTTTGGTGCGCAGCTCAGCCAAAACGACTTAGTGAGCAGGTGCAGGAGGCTCTACCAGTGAGATACACTGGTCTGGGGCACGCGCTGGAGCCAGGCGACTGGATGCTGCTTAAAAACTTTGAAAGAAAATCTTTGTTAGCACCCAGGTGGCGCTGCCCCTATCAAGTACTTTTGGCAACGCAGACGGCGATACGGGTGGATGGACGGAAGTCGTGGATCCATGCCACCCATGTCAAAAATATCCCAACTTCGCTGAAAGAATTGCCTGACCCAGACGACTGGAAAGAGACAGCGGTCCCAGGAATGAAAGAAACTGTTGCCAGTAAGCTGCCACCAAATGTGCCCGAGCGAGAAGTGAAACTCGAAACGAAGCCTGAAAAGATTCCAAAAAGGGGGAAGGGCAAAGAGTGCCCCAACGTTGCCCAGCAGAATCTACATCACTGTTGGCCAACACAAAATCTGCATTGCAAATACCGGCATACACTAAACGTGTACCCCTTTTGCGCCCAACAGCACTTTCCAGCATGCCAAAGAACGAATCTGCATCACTGGCGCGGCGCACACCTGCACCTTCAGTAGCGCCACAGGCTGACTTTGAGCCTGGATCTGGAAGTGCACCAGCACTGTTCACCGATCACACAATACCAGGAGTGAGGCGATATGATTTCCGGCCTCGAAAGACAAAGTGATCCACAGTTCTTTGGTGCTTATGTATGGACGGAGAAGGAACTAGAGGTGTAGAGGAGAGAAGCGTGAGAATTGTGCAAATCGGACAATTCAAGACTCGTGGCTCCTCGGTGCGATCATAAAAAGTACATGTGTCCGGAAACAGAGAGGACAAGCTGGGCGCACATGGTACTAAGGCAATAGATAACTGATCAAAAGTCCTCTGAGCAGTATGAGAAAGAACAAGTGATCTTGGCTAAAAACAAATAAGCAAACCCAGGCTATAAAGGACTGGCAGACTGAACTGTGACAATTCCGTTGAACTTATTGAGAACAATTGCAATGAAGAGAGATATCCACGACGAACTTTAATAAGGAAGAAGAAGGACGATGAGAAACATGTCGGGACCAGTTTCAGCCTCCTCCTGCACCGCTGCTGAAAATGAGTTAATTGTAAAGACTGTAAGCATAAGGAAAACGCATGACAAAAAAAATGGTATGCTGGCACTGACAATAATCATGTGCTTCATGAGTGCGGTAGCACCAATAACGACAGCCTTAGTATTATGGTATGTGGAATCTATACACCCATTGGGAAAGTTTTTACCAATAGTTAATATATCCACTACTGAAAGCCGGTTTTGGTGATTACTTATACTTTGTCCCCAATGGAAGAAAGACACAGAGAAGGGTATGGGAACAATACGCTGTTACTGATTATGAATATGACGCATGCAATTCTAAAGAAAACAAATTGCTGGGTATGTGCCCATTTACCTCAGCATGCTGGGAAAGGAATAGGTTGGTATGTACAACCATTACCGTTAAGTTCTGCATGTAGTACATCTTTAAGTGCAATGTTCTATGGAAAGTGGAATAAGAGTGGTACGGGTCAATTAGACAGAACAAACATGAATGAGTTTGAGGAAATAATTATAAGGCCTGTGGATTGTTCCATATTCCATAAATCGCGAGTGATGATCCCAGAGCCAACGGCTAAAAGTACGCAAAAAATAACACGACAAAATAGACAAGATAGATTGTCCCCACCAGTTAAAACATCTGTAATGACGTTTCATGTAAGAACAGGCGGGAACAAAGATGCAGTTCCCTCTTCTTACACAGTGAATTATAACCCGAGAACTGTCCCTTTTTGTCTGAAAAAGAAAGGCTCCTATTCAGTAGGAACATTTATTGGATGCATGAATACAGTGGTATTAAAATGGGAAATAGAACCAGTATATGTGGGAGATCCAGTCTATTTTATATGTGGAGAGAAAGCATATCCTTGGTTGCCCAGAAACTGGGGAGGTACATGTTACCTAGGTCTACTGTTCCCGGGAGTGTTCCTCTTAGAAACAGCATACATGGCCAGACTATCCAGATCTAGAACCAAAAGGAGAAGGCGAAGGTGTTTTGATAGCGACTGACGTAGCAAAATCATTAATTCCATTCTTGTCCCAGATAGTGAACTCCTATAATATAATTTTGCAAAGGTAGCGGGCGCCCCTCTCTCGAAAGAACAGACCTGATAACCTGTTCAGTGGTTATTAACCACTTGAGAGTTCGCAGCCACTGCTTTTACTCACTGTGCCTTTCACAGATGGGAAATATCCATTTGCATATCAGTCTTTGTCCTGCCCAGGGGCAGTCCAGCACCGAAATGCAATGGCAATCCCAACCTGAACGAGAGTACCACCAGCAACCCCATACACGTGTTTCACCCTTGTTGGGGATCATCAGTGAGGTGAAGCTGATGCCTCTCTAAGCACAGTGAGAGGGAGACCACGTCTGGTTGCCCCCAGGAGACCTAGGGTTACCAATCCCAGGTTCCTTGAAAAATAGTTTTGCAAAGGTAGCGGGCGCCCCTCTCTCGAAAGAACAGACCTGATAACCTGTTCAGTGGTTATTAACCACTTGAGAGTTCGCAGCCACTGCTTTTACTCACTGTGCCTTTCACAGATGGGAAATATCCATTTGCATATCAGTCTTTGTCCTGCCCAGGGGCAGTCCAGCACCGAAATGCAATGGCAATCCCAACCTGAACGAGAGTACCACCAGCAACCCCATACACGTGTTTCACCCTTGTTGGGGATCATCAGTGAGGTGAAGCTGATGCCTCTCTAAGCACAGTGAGAGGGAGACCACGTCTGGTTGCCCCCAGGAGACCTAGGGTTACCAATCCCAGGTTCCTTGAAAAATAGTTTTGCAAAGGTAGCGGGCGCCCCTCTCTCGAAAGAACAGACCTGATAACCTGTTCAGTGGTTATTAACCACTTGAGAGTTCGCAGCCACTGCTTTTACTCACTGTGCCTTTCACAGATGGGAAATATCCATTTGCATATCAGTCTTTGTCCTGCCCAGGGGCAGTCCAGCACCGAAATGCAATGGCAATCCCAACCTGAACGAGAGTACCACCAGCAACCCCATACACGTGTTTCACCCTTGTTGGGGATCATCAGTGAGGTGAAGCTGATGCCTCTCTAAGCACAGTGAGAGGGAGACCACGTCTGGTTGCCCCCAGGAGACCTAGGGTTACCAATCCCAGGTTCCTTGAAAAATAGTTTTGCAAAGGTAGCGGGCGCCCCTCTCTCGAAAGAACAGACCTGATAACCTGTTCAGTGGTTATTAACCACTTGAGAGTTCGCAGCCACTGCTTTTACTCACTGTGCCTTTCACAGATGGGAAATATCCATTTGCATATCAGTCTTTGTCCTGCCCAGGGGCAGTCCAGCACCGAAATGCAATGGCAATCCCAACCTGAACGAGAGTACCACCAGCAACCCCATACACGTGTTTCACCCTTGTTGGGGATCATCAGTGAGGTGAAGCTGATGCCTCTCTAAGCACAGTGAGATGGAGACCACGTCTGGTTGCCCCCAGGAGACCTAGGGTTACCAATCCCAGGTTCCTTGAAAAATAGTTTTGCAAAGGTAGCGGGCGCCCCTCTCTCGAAAGAACAGACCTGATAACCTGTTCAGTGGTTATTAACCACTTGAGAGTTCGCAGCCACTGCTTTTACTCACTGTGCCTTTCACAGATGGGAAATATCCATTTGCATATCAGTCTTTGTCCTGCCCAGGGGCAGTCCAGCACCGAAATGCAATGGCAATCCCAACCTGAACGAGAGTACCACCAGCAACCCCATACACGTGTTTCACCCTTGTTGGGGATCATCAGTGAGGTGAAGCTGATGCCTCTCTAAGCACAGTGAGAGGGAGACCACGTCTGGTTGCCCCCAGGAGACCTAGGGTTACCAATCCCAGGTTCCTTGAAAAATAGTTTTGCAAAGGTAGCGGGCGCCCCTCTCTCGAAAGAACAGACCTGATAACCTGTTCAGTGGTTATTAACCACTTGAGAGTTCGCAGCCACTGCTTTTACTCACTGTGCCTTTCACAGATGGGAAATATCCATTTGCATATCAGTCTTTGTCCTGCCCAGGGGCAGTCCAGCACCGAAATGCAATGGCAATCCCAACCTGAACGAGAGTACCACCAGCAACCCCATACACGTGTTTCACCCTTGTTGGGGATCATCAGTGAGGTGAAGCTGATGCCTCTCTAAGCACAGTGAGAGGGAGACCACGTCTGGTTGCCCCCAGGAGACCTAGGGTTACCAATCCCAGGTTCCTTGAAAAATAGTTTTGCAAAGGTAGCGGGCGCCCCTCTCTCGAAAGAACAGACCTGATAACCTGTTCAGTGGTTATTAACCACTTGAGAGTTCGCAGCCACTGCTTTTACTCACTGTGCCTTTCACAGATGGGAAATATCCATTTGCATATCAGTCTTTGTCCTGCCCAGGGGCAGTCCAGCACCGAAATGCAATGGCAATCCCAACCTGAACGAGAGTACCACCAGCAACCCCATACACGTGTTTCACCCTTGTTGGGGATCATCAGTGAGGTGAAGCTGATGCCTCTCTAAGCACAGTGAGAGGGAGACCACGTCTGGTTGCCCCCAGGAGACCTAGGGTTACCAATCCCAGGTTCCTTGAAAAATAGTTTTGCAAAGGTAGCGGGCGCCCCTCTCTCGAAAGAACAGACCTGATAACCTGTTCAGTGGTTATTAACCACTTGAGAGTTCGCAGCCACTGCTTTTACTCACTGTGCCTTTCACAGATGGGAAATATCCATTTGCATATCAGTCTTTGTCCTGCCCAGGGGCAGTCCAGCACCGAAATGCAATGGCAATCCCAACCTGCGAGAGAGGGGCGCCCGCTACCTTTGTAAAACTATTTGTTAAGGAACCTGGGATTGGTAACCCTAGGTCTCCTGGGGGCAACCAGACGTGGTCTCCCTCTCACTGTGCTTAGAGAGGCATCAGCTTCACCTCACTGATGATCCCCAACAAGGGTGAAACACGTGTATGGGGTTGCTGGTGGTACTCTCGTTCAGATTGGAATTGCCATTGTATTTCGGTGCTGGACTGCCCCTGGGCGGGACAAAGACTGATATGCAAATGGATATTTCCCATCTGTGAAAGGCACAGTGAGTAAAAGCAGTGGCTGCGAACTCTCAAGTGGTTAATAACCACCGAACAGGTTATCATGTCTGTTCTTGCGAGAGAGGGGCGCCCGCTACCTTTGTAAAACTATTTGTTAAGGAACCTGGGATTGGTAACCCTAGGTCTCCTGGGGGCAACCAGACGTGGTCTCCCTCTCACTGTGCTTAGAGAGGCATCAGCTTCACCTCACTGATGATCCCCAACAAGGGTGAAACACGTGTATGGGGTTGCTGGTGGTACTCTCGTTCAGATTGGAATTGCCATTGTATTTCGGTGCTGGACTGCCCCTGGGCGGGACAAAGACTGATATGCAAATGGATATTTCCCATCTGTGAAAGGCACAGTGAGTAAAAGCAGTGGCTGCGAACTCTCAAGTGGTTAATAACCACCGAACAGGTTATCATGTCTGTTCTTGCGAGAGAGGGGCGCCCGCTACCTTTGTAAAACTCCTATAATATAAGGCAACTGTCCAGAATACTTAAGGATACCATAAACACAACAACAGATATACTATTTAACATGACGTTGGAAGAAAAAGGAATCAGGTTAATGACGCTGCAAAATAGAATGGCACTCGATGTGATCCTGGTTGATCGTGGGGGAATTAGCAAAATTGTGGGATCAGCGTGCTGTGTATTTGTAGATGACTATTCCCCTACGATCTTTGAAGCAATAAAGAAAATGCATGTCCTAAACTCTGAACTCCCTACTGGAGAAGGGGCTGGGGAATAGAGTCCTGGTTTTGGGGAATACTGCGTACTTGGGGATAGAAGTTGATTTTGATATTAGTAGTGGTGTTTGGAATATTCATAACGTGTTGTTGTTCCATACACTGCCTACCGTTAGGTAACTGAGGGATGTACGGAGGGATTTATGCATATGATAACAAAAAGAAAACAAACTTATGGTCGGGATGACAGAGACACAAATGAAATGAAAACAGTGAAAGAAATAATGGCTATAGATATTAATGGAGATGATGATGCTTATAGTAGCATGAAAAACTCAGACATAAGTGCTTCAGACTTATCTTCATCAGAGGAGGATACAATAAATGAATGAGACGTTTGGCATACGACCAAAGGAGGGTTTGTGAGTCTAGAAAAATGGATACCTCTCATGATTGACGGCAAACGTATTTTGGTTGCCGTGGGCCAACCGTCTCATGCACGAGACGATAAAAATACAGGTTTCCGAGTTTTCCAATGAACGGCCATTTTATGTACCAAGGATCGCCATTTTGTTTTCTAACAATTGCTCATTGCTTTCTGTTCAAATTGCTTTGCAGCACATTTTCTGCTTACACTGCTCGACTGTTAATATTGTTGTCTGAACGTGAAAGGACAAGGCCGCAGGGCTGCGAGGCTAATAAGAGTTTTTTGAAACACCACGTAGGCAGGGCTGGGAAGGAATGCCCGGCTCCCTCCCGAATGTAGCCTTGAAGCAGAGCCGCAGGGCATTTAATCATTTCACAGATGCCAGCCAGTCTCGTTATATGATAGAATATGTTAGAATAAAGCAGATAAAGGCTTGAATTATGCTCTTCGTATGGCCCCCTTCACTGAGCCCTGTAGAGCTTGTCGGCTCCCAGGACACAAATAGCACCTCATAGATAGCAAGGTCTGGAATGTGACTCTTCCCCCGTATGTAGCTCTCTTCCAAGAACAGAAGCACTCTGTTCTGTTCAACAACTAAAAGATGCCTCCGCACTTGCAAAATTGCATATTGTTACTAGAATAGATATTTGAAGCTGTCATATTTGTCGAAAGTGTCCATCATCACACCGAGTTCAAAGAAACCCAATAAAGGGGGGTGTTAAACATGTCACAGCTGATTGTAACTGATGTACGTAATTCACTCTCTTGCATCCCTCGAGGTCTAGAGATACACGTCGCGGGGCATGAGACCGAGTTGGTCAACTGAGACTATTTGCTCTGCAGTAAACCCTAGCTTTGGGAATACAACCTTGTGTCTGGCGTATCTATCGTGTGTGTTGACTTGCCTTGTTTCCATAGACGTGAGGGACCCCTAGAGGCCCCTTTCAAGGTAATGTGCAATCCCCAAGACTACTGTACAATGACTTTTGGGAACCACAATCTTGGATTGTATAACTTCTTCCGGGGCTGTGTCTCCCATATACAGTAAGCCCTTCTTGAGAAAAGCGAAGGGGGTATCTCTCTTCCTTACTTCTTCACCTGCATTCACTTTCTGGAAGGTCTCAGCTAATATGATATCATTTTGTTGTGTAAAGGTGAGATGTGGCATGATATCTCAGTGGGTGGATCTCATGGGGAGGGAATCCCTCCATGGAACCAATGACAAACCCCTTGGGAGAATGCAGTATTCTCCTCCTTCATTGCTGTCCCCTCCTTCCTACCACCCCTGTGGTTCCCCACACCTCTAACTGTGTATAATTGAGGAAACTAAGTCCCAACAGAATACTGAGATGAAGAAGAATGCTACTGAATTCTATGATCAACATCAGTTCAGTACTGTGATGAGGAAAAAGGGTGGAGCAATGAGGAATACCTATAGGAACCAGAAGACAGTCTGGTTGCTGGAGACTGCCTATTGGTTACTCATAGTACAAATTAGAAGAAGGGATAGACCATTTGTCAAGCCTGCCCCTGTGGAACCGAGAGCGAAGTTTGGAAGCTGCAGACTGAGAGATACATTAAAAAGATGTGGTATGGGATGACGGTGGGAAAGAGCCGCCGTCTCTAAGGGTGCTCCCAAGAACCAGCAGAGCACGAGAATCGGAGGAGAAACCAAGTATATGGAAGACTTAGGACACCTCCTGAAGAGAAACTGTGTTACCTGACTCGCTGAAACCAAAGTAGAGATGCGAACGACAGCCAGAGCCGCAAGAGGAGGATCGGCAGGTCACCCAGAGAATCAGAGGAGTCCGAGCAAGACACCATGCAGTAGGAGACAGGAAACAAGGTACAATGACCTCCTGTGCCCATGAGAGGGCCTGCGAACCGAATGAGTGGGAGCCTAAGGAGGGTCGAGGACCCAATACGAACTGAGGCTGATGATATATGGGTCAAGGACCCTAAAAGAAATATAAGGCCCCAGACACATGCTGCATCAACAGATACTTGGCAGGAGAGTAAACCAAGTGTTCCGGAAAGGCAAATACAAAGGGGTCTGGGACCCAAATGAACCGTAGAGGCAAGGTAAAAAAAACGGCTGGGGACCTGAACGTAAGTCCCTTTGGGTAGTTTGTCATGCAGTGGATGGGAAGCAGAGTAACTCTTACACCAAATAACGGAACCAACTCAGGAAGATGGCAAAGGTTTTCTGTTTTAATATCAATTGTCTAAAACAGGGAGTTACAACGGACATCAATGGACGTTTGCCGAAGCTCCCAGTGCAATCATACAAAGAATTACATTTATATAGCAGAAATTCATCATACGTGACGTCATACTACGTGGCAAATAAGTGAAACCTACGGGGGTTGCGATACGCTCAGGGGGAACATCTAAGTATACTTTCTATAGAGGCTGGGTTGTAATTGGGTCTCTACGGTCAGGTGGACATCTTTTGTCCACCTCTAGTACAAGTCGGTGTCCAGTCATATTTTCGAATACAATATTTTCGAAAGTCAAAATGTCGAAAATATTTATTCGAAAATAAAAATGTCGAATTACAAAAAAGTCGAATTTTTTTCGATTTTTTTTCGAATTAATGTTTAAATAAATAATGAATTAATAAATATTTTATTAAACATATTTTTTTAAATAATGAAAGGTATATCCATGGTGGGTGGGGGGATGGGGAGGAGGGGGGGGGTTGGGGTAGGGGTTTGGGATGGGGGGGTTGGGGGAGAGGACCCCCCCATAAAAACGTTAGTATTTGTGACATTTTACATAGTTATTTTAGCATTGGTTTTTAGATTTTTTTTTCGACATTTTATTTTCGAGTTAATGACTTTTTCTATTATATGTATGTGATTTCGACATTTTAGAATTCGACATTTTAGAATTCGACATTTTTGTATTTCGAAATTTTGTTTTCGATATTATGACTATAAACCGTACAAGTCATCTTCATAATTATTATGTACACAATATATCATTGGTGCTCAAGCTATAAGGCCATTCGTTATACTGCCCTCTACAATTTGTTGGCAAGCTCGTGCCAGTCTGGAACATTCGGCTCACTAGAGCATGTAAGCTCATACCCCAGGTACCAGGAGGTAGACTTGACTGTACCTCGCCACCCAATTAGCCCAATGTGTCTCATCATCCATGCCTTCTTCCATGAATATTGTCTTTGAACTTGGCCTTGCAAAGTATCCTGGCCTCTGGGAATATGAAGGAGTGTGAACATGCACTATCGTTATTCTGGAACTCCTTGCCCGCTTCTATTTTCATCATTGGCTCATATGACAGGAGACCACGATCTGGTCTATTTTTCAGCATATAATTGTCTTAAATTAATAAAACTTGGCACTCATGGTGTTCTTTCTTTGCACCTTAACAAGGGATGATTCAGCATCTCACGTTCACTGCCTTCAAGAATAGATAACCAGTCTTGGCTGCTTTAGCCTTGACACAAGGCCAGACAGCCTTTCCAGACTCATCCATGATCCCGGTTCATTCTTTGCTGTGACACAGCTCTCAGATCTTCTCTCCATGGGTTTAAACTTACTAAGGTTGTGACACTGTGGTCCATTTTCTATATAATGGCGGCTTTGCCTGTAGACTATTCATTACCCGTAGCCAGCATCTAAGATTACTTGATCTACTTGCATTACAGCATCTGTACAGTTATTGAACGGCTTGCATTTCTGCAGTGCTCTTCGCACGTGCAATCTTCTTTTCGCATGTGAACGTCTACTCAATTCTTTATATATCGTCATCAGTTTCTATAAGGGTCATATATCTTTTTCACTTAGTCTTCTCTGTGCGTCACGCTCTCTTCTTGTGACATCACTAGCTCCTTTTCTTGCTCTTTTTCATATTCCTTCTGGGATTTCCTCCATGAGATTGTCATCTCTTCAGGAGTACATCTGATAGGGTTTTCTTAATGGATACCTTTTCTCAACGATTTGCCGCAGAATGGTCACAACTGCTGGTGTCAAACATGGCACAAACTCAGGTCTTTCTTAATCCTTGTAGGTATTGCATATTTGCACACAGATTGGTTTTTATATAGCGCTACTACAGGTTGTTCTAATCCTTCCATGCATAATGCTTTTTATTTTGCTCCAAATTATTATCATTTTTCAATGCATACATTTTTTTCGGCTTTCAATAATCATAGTGGGTGTGTCTTAATGTGTGGGACTTTGGGTTGCCAGTTTGTAGATGTTTCTGTGTCTTTCATTGCATATGTTTACATCAGTATGGGCCTCTGTAGGGTCTGCTTGCTGTATTCCTTACAAATGAATTTGATTGGTTAATGTTTTTGAGCCACAGATCTAAGTTAGGCCCACAGAGACTCCAAAAACTGTGTTTGATTAAACAGATTTTATTTAAGGCAAAACTTCTCTCCTGGCTCAAACAGAATGTGTGAGGAAAGCCACTTCTTAAGTGTCCAAAGGCTCAAGGTTCTCCTAATGAAATGCTCAAGATGTTGTGGAACCTCCCAGTCATTCAGCCTCTAGGCCCATGGTCTTCAAACATTTTTGGCCTGGCTACTCCAGAAATGGCAAATGGTCAGTAAGTCCAAATGCCTATGAACGGTTGTGCGCCATTGCCGCACCCCGCTCCCACTATAGTCCCTGGGCTCCCCCACTGGCTCCGATCACCGTCTCTGGGCTCCTCTCACCCCACTCCTGGCCCATCTACTGGGCTCTTGCCACCCCACCACAGTGCCTGGACTCTCCCCACCCTGCTCCCACCACAGTCCCTGGGTTCCTCCCACCTCGCACCCAGCACAGTGCCTGGGCTCACCCCATCCAGCTCCCAGCACTGTCCCTGGGCTCCCCCACCCTTCTGCCACCACAGTACAGGGCTCCCCTATGCCCTGTTCCTCCTACCCCACTCCCTGCATAGTCCCTGAACTCCTCCTGCACCACACCCTGCATAGTTCCATGTCCCCGCCCCCCGGCACTCCAGCAATTTAAAAAGGAGGGAAAGACAAGGTTATATAAAATTAAGCAGCAGCAACAAGTAAGTAGGCAGGGCAATCTAAAAAAGGCTTACTACAATGAAGATTCAAATCAATAGGCCTGGGCCAATGTTAATGGTTCAGAGTATTTGCAGAGGATCACACAGTTCAGAGTAGTTTGCGGTTAAGTCTTTTCCAAGAGTTCGAAAGGAAGTTGATCGGAAGAAAAGTTACTTAAAAGAGTAGAGAAGGACAAACCCTCGGATTGGCGAAAGATTTAAAACACTTTCGCCGCGGTCTGACGGAACGAACAACCGGGTTTGCACAGTAACTTAGAAGAAAAAGAATGCTGTAGATGAGGCAGAAGTTCCTGGCAGATCCTGCTGGATCATGGTTCCTGAAGCGACTGTCGGACTGACATGAAGAAGAAGACTGGAGGGTCCTGTACTGCCCAGGGAAGAAACCAGCATCAGAGAAAAGCAACGAATAAAGGGTGCGCTCCTTAAAACCCAAACAGGGTCCGGTCCTCCTGGCTATCTGGTTCACTGCAGCTGTGCATAGCTAATTCAACCAGGGGAGGGAGGCCTTGCTTGGTGGTTGGCGAACTGGTTGGTCCCACCAGCTCAAGGGAAGAAGATTCCTTGCAGATCCTCTCTGTTGTTGAAGTTTGGAGATTCTGACCCGCAGCAGGGCTTCACCAGGAGGTTCAGTCATGGTAGTGGTCCTCTTCCTTTACTTTCTCTACAGTTCTCTCGATCCAGTGGCGACTTTGCCTTCAAGTCCCAGAGACCTGCTTTTTATGCAATTTTCCCCTATTCACACAGCCGGGCTGTCAATCACACAGATGGGTGGCTGTCCTGGTGGGACAGTCACCACAGCCAATCATACAGAGTGCGACATGGGTCTCCAAGGAGACCCTGTGCAGGGAGTCTCAAACCCCTCCCCTCACATCCTGTCCCCCTCAGACATTCAGGCGCCTAAGGAGGGCTTCTGTGCAGAAGCCCGCCAAAGGACGGTGAACAAAGGAACCAAAGCTGGTTTGGCGCGCAGAGTAAAACATGAGAAAGACCTTTACAAAATGAAATGGCGAATAAATCCAGCCAGAACCAAATAAAAGTAAATGGGGTCCAGCGGATTTAAGTTGGAGGCTACTAACTTAGCCTAAAATAGTACCAAGGCTATTTTCATAGACTGTGGTAGGAAAAATAGGGTAGATACCACCGCCACCAGCCAAATCTTAAAGAAAGAGGAACAAAATAATGTTCCATGAGAAACCGACAAAAAGGGATAACTATTAACCCTTTCCAGTACTCTATGGAAGATACTGGTCTGTGGATTTAAAAATACTAATAAAGTCAATGGCAACTTTACATGTTCTGGGACACAGGAGTCAGTCCAAGAAAATAGAGTTTTAAAGTGGTAAGTCTGAAAAGACAACCATGTGTCACTGCACTGAGGGTGCTGTGTGACACACAGTAAAAAGATGATGCCTATGGAGTAGGTGAGACTCCACAGTATATGAACACACACAGCAAAACACATGTACGAGTGGGAAAAAAGGCTCACACTGTTACCAGATGAAAAATATAAATCCTAGAAATCCAGCAAAGCTGGTGAGGAACTCAGTAGGTAAGTGAAATCAGCCATTCTGGAGCATTCTCCCTAACACTCCTCATGAGATCATTTCCCACCACCATGTACTGACATCTCCCTCCTATGCCATCTCAATGTCTTCCTGCTACCACTTCCCAATACCTTACTCCTACCACTTCTTGTCTTCCTCCTAAAAACCACCCATGGTCCATTGTCGCCCTCTTGTCTTCACCCTCTTCTGCTCTTCCCCGTCTCTCTTAAAACTCCCTTTTCAGCCTCCTTCATGGACTACCAACTAGCTTCAAGCATTGGCCACAAACCTCTCCAAATGCTCACACCTGGGGCTGCGCTCTCTGGAAGGGCCTGCACATGTACAGAAATATCAATAAAAAACTCTAGTTAGAATGGTACGATTTTGAAAACTTTCGCAGCATTCCCTTCTTTAGGACAAGGCCCAGGAGTGTTTTAAAAACGTAGACAATTGCAGATGGCTATTAGTGGGATAAATATTGCCTTTTTCTGCCTTCGTAGACATTGCCACGCATAAAAGAGGTTTTTATTCCGAACGCATTTTAGGCATAAAACAGTCAATTAAATGTTGCCAAATCTGGCATGACTATTTGAATGTTGCCAGGTCAGTGGCATGGCAGATTTGGTGAACTTTATTCAACGAGAATGGGGACAGCCAGAGACAGGCTGGTATGGAATGACAGGGCCAGACAGAGAGGGTACACAGAGTGACAGAGAGCAACAGATACTGAGGCACATAGAGAGACAGAGATAGGGCAGCACCAGAGACAGGAACTGAAACCGAGAGAGATGGGCAGTAAGGGGCCAAGACAGATAGGGTCATACATAGAGAGAAAGACAGGGATATGAACAGAGGCATAACCAGTGGACCCATATGCCTTCAGGAAGGTAACATGTCCTGGGGTGACACTGAGCCAGGTCCCCATGATTGTTTGCTGCCCCCCAGGTAGTACGCAAGACATTGGGTAGGTGTGGCAATAAAAGGCAGTGGGATTTTATTGCACAGTTATGGTCATAGCAAAACATAATCATAATTACAGTAACCATAACATGTAGTACTTTCGGGCATCGGGTCCCGAGGTTGGTATACACGCATTTCACTGCGGTATTTTTCATTGCGTTTTTTCATTGCCGTTTTTATTTTGAAAAAAAAATCATTGTTTTTTGTTTTTTTGGGGGGGGTTAAAAAATTAAATATATGGTTGTGGGTGTAAGGGAATAAAAAAGAAAAAAAACGGGAGGATAGGGAGGGTAACCCCCCCCCAAAAAAAATAAAAACGAGTTTTTCGAAAAAAAACGGTGATGAAAAAACCGACGATGAAAAATACCACGGCAAAATAACGTAGAACCCCGAGGTTACCCCCTCTGGTCCATGCCGTCATTCTTGTCCCACGACAGTGTGGTCACTGTACAGTGACCTGTCTTCTTTCCCCTTCTTCTCATCCTTTTTCTTAGGGTGGGAGGGTTCTGGGAAAAGGAAGAAGAGACTCTGAGTGAACAGAGTACTCTTTGGTTCCGGTCCCGTGCAGGGTCCACGAACTGATTTGTCTTAGGCTGCAGCAGCCATTATATAGTACATAAGGGCTGTCCCTTGGGTCATTCTGTGTGGTGGGGGTTGTGGTGCCAGCCCCCAGCCAGCATATGCTGACAGCTAATTGCACCTTATGGTGCCTGAGCCTAGGCCCCACCCCCCGCCCCCGCCCACTTCCTGCCTTTGGTGGGCCCTGTTGTTTCGTCTCCCTTGTGGGTGGGGCAGGGTGTTGATTAACACCCTGCCCTTCCCTCTGTGTTTCCTGGTGCGGCGACTGTTCTCGCCTTTGTAGAATTATGAAGGAGAGGGGGAAGTGCTGGCCTGTTTGTTGGGCTGCTGTTCCCCCTCTCCCCTGCCTAGCCAGCCATGGGGCACTGGTTACCCTGCCTCGCTTCGTGAGACCCTGCGCATTGCCCAGAAACATGGACATGCAGACAGATGGACAGATATAAGGATAGATAGATGGAGAGGCAGGCAGACAGAAAGGCGGATGAGTGGACGCAACAATGCACAGACACGAAGATAAACAGGTGGCCAGATAGATCAATAGATAGGCAGAAAGGCAGGCTGGATGGAAGGGTGGATGGATAATGTGTCAGGCCGCTAGAATGACAGCCTGTCAGTGGGCTCACAGAACTGAGGACAAGAAATAAAACACTAGAGTTTAAAGGGTTTTTGTTAAACAAATGCTCAAAATAGTACATACGGTGTCCGGATTATGTCACCAAATGCCCAGGTATAATGGGAGTGAAAGGTGAGTGAGTCTCAACGAGGGAGATTCCCCTCTGCCCCCCCTTTAAAGGGTTCCATGGTGAGTTGTTTGATGGATATTTAGGGAGGCCTGCTTTGTTTGATGGGGACTGGAATCCTATCGTGGTGAGCCAGTAGATCCGTGAGCAGTTCTTATTTTTCATTTCTTCCTCACCGGGTCCACCAGCTCCACGTGGTAAGAGAATTGACACCCTTCAACAAGATTTAGCAGTGTCTGGTGTGAGTTCGTAGTGAGTAGTTCATAGGTCTCTTAGTTTGTTCAGTTATTTTCTGGAGGGAAATTCCTCAGCTTTCTTTTACGTTCCTGACTTTGTTGGTCCTTAGTGCATTGAGGGGGCCTGGCGGGCGCTACATCCATTAGATCATTAGATTCTCCAAATTCATTACTCCAAGCAGGACAGCGTGATCTTCTACTCTATGGTGCCGATTCTGAGCTCATGATCAAAAGACTGTGTAAATACGGCATTCTCCCCTCCAGATTCCAGTACCGCCATTCTGAAGTGAGTGACAGTATTGAAGGGGAGATGGCATGCTTTCCAGCAGCAAAAGCTGGCAAAACCACTCGTTGTGGTGGAAGCATGTTCACCAGTGGCATTGAGACCATTTCTTACTAGACTGCCCCTTTTCTAATTCACAAATGTTTTCCTAAACTTTCATCCTACTAGAAAAGTGGTGCTGCAGTCTTAGAAATGCTATATTTATAAAGTGGAAACGTGTGCAGTGGAGTTAACAGCACCTGTATTTTAACTCCGTTTGTGTCGTGCTAAACCACTGCTGCTGGTATGAGAATCCCCTCCATGTTGCTGCCCTACATTCCTGATGGTTCCTAGGGCTGTTGTGGAGCCACAAATCGAGCACTTGCAAAACCCAAGGCTTGCATGTCCCTGCACTGCATTGTTTCATTATCAGAATATGGTGCTTGTAAGGAAAGTGTTCCTCCTTCATGGAAGAACACTTTCCTACGTTTGTAATTTTTGCACTAGGTGCTGTTGGAGGTGGTCGTGGATTCTTCCCTCATTTTTTCTGATGCATGCCTGCTCTCCTGTATCATGGATTCAAATCGTCTAACCAACATGATTGGCCAGAACATTGGGGATGTTGAACTCTTGCAGTTTACCCCATTGCCATTGATCCCAATTTCTCTTCACTCTATTCTCGTCCACCTGCCCTTTCCATCCTCTTTAGATGTCTTCCTCGAACAGCTTAGTCCAGTGTGTTCTCCTTCAACCCCACCCCCTTTACCCCCTGATGCCATTAGACCACTGCTGTCCAATGGAGTGGGAGAAGGAGTAGAACTGCTGTCCAATGGAGTGGGAGAAGGAGTAGAACTGCTGTCCAATGGAGTGGGTGAAGGAGAGACCTGCTGTCCAATGGAGTGGGGGAAGGAGTACTTCTGCTGTCCACTGGAATGAGGGAAGGAGTAGAAACACTGCCCAATGGAGTGGGGGAAGGAGTAGATGCCTCTACTGGTGCAATTGCTATTGCGTGCGCAGGTGGGCATTTGATAGCGCCTTCATTTTGAAGTAGGAGATGTGTTATTTTCCACTGCGTCCAGGTGCGTGTGGCCAGCACTCTGGAGTTTGGGGAAGTAGAGAGCCAGAGACTTTTAAGGGCAGACCTGCAGACAGCCACATATTTCGTCAGGAATGCAACAGTTCAATTGTGAATGGGATAAGCAGAACAACAAGTAACGTTCAGAAAATAGTTTCACCCTCGCCACTCTCCTAACCCACCCCTTTCAGATCCGCCTGAGCACTGTTGCTGGGTTGCAGAGAACCGCAGCAAGCACCCGGAGACAATGCAAGTAGCAGTTGTGTGCGGCTTAAGTTCCAGTAACAAAACATACCCTATCCCCTGCAGTTGCGGGTTGTAATCTCAATTGCCTGCGAATGAGATCGTTACCGAGTCACAGCTTGAGGACCCAGCCAAATTGCTGGTCGTTTGGAGGGACAGTCCATCATCACTCCACGTCGCTGAGGCAGTAGCAACGGCAACATGACGCAACACAATTACCAGCCCCTGCCCTCACCCGGGATCTACAGAATAAGCCATCGTGGTGATTGGGCTAAATGCAGACTTGCTGTGTTTGCCCTAGCCTAGCGGCTCTTGTTCGTATCTGCTGCCCCCAGGCCAGCGAGGGACCACTCAATACCACCCTCCCCACAGTCTCGCGTCTGAGAAGGGATTCTTTGCAGCCTGCAAAAGAAAGATATTAGAATCTTCTACACACACAGGAGATGGGGGACTCCGTTCCTAAGCTGAACCTTGGTGTTAACTTTCCCTTCACAAATAGCAACAGACATCAGGGTGCTTGTTTAACCCCAATTCACAACTACCTATCACTCACTAGTGTGCCTTGCATAGGACCCCTAGGGTAAACTGCTGGGACAGCTACCTCCTTTTGGCTTACTGCACAAAATCCATCCCAGACTCATTAAAAAGTGGAAAAGGTCGCTTTAATGTGACAGGCCAAAGCTTACAATCAAAACGCTTAACTGGCTCTATGGCCTAACAAGCTAAAGAGATATTTGAACAATCAATTAAATAACTTAAACATTTTCATTTTCATTTTCCCCCAACAATTAAATAATTAAATAACCAATTTCCTCCCTAATGATCCCTTGGATCCTACCGACTCCTTGCCCCTTTTCCAGGCGTCCCGCTTTCTCCCAGGGGCCATGCCCCTCCAGGCTCAATACCTGTTCCCCCGGGGTGACCTGCTTGTGCAAACAGCGCCACCCCCTCCTTTCCCGTGTCATTCACGTGCTTCCCTCCCCCCACATCAAAAGGGGCCATGCCCCCGGCGCCCCAACCCACTTCAACCCCTTTTAAACTCCCCTCTACACCAAACTCCCCCTTCCTATGACCTGCAGCCAGCCTGACCTGCCACATCAGCAACATATATTACACACAAACTTTCACAATGCCCTGACCTGTCACACGAAACTACCAACCCTAACCTCATAACAGACCCCAAAAAACCATAAAAAACTCCCCCTGACATCTAGAAAACCCCCCCGCATAATCCCATGAACAATGGACCCCCCCTATTCCATAACTGACATTACCCTAAAACAGAAAATGAAGGGGTGGAAGGGCGGGACAATCACCAAGTCCTAACCGTCGCCTGACTCCAGAACCTTCCCTGAGCCCTTAAGTACCCCTAGGGAGGCGCTCTGCACCCCCACGGCCACTCGCTGGCCGTGTGCAGTGCCAAAAAACTCCCCGGGGGGAAACGCTTTGCGTTCCCCCCGAGGCCCCCCTTTTGGCTTACTGCACAAAAACCCAGACTCATTTAAAAGTGGAAAAGGTCGCTTTAATGTGACAGGCCAAAGCTTACAATCAAAACGCTTAACTGGCTCCATGGCCTAACAAGCTAAAGAGATATTTGAACAATCAATTAAATAACTTACACATTTTCATTTTCATTTTCCCCCAACAATTAAATAATTAAATAGCCAATTTCCTCCCTAATGATCCCTTGGATCCTACCGTCTCCTTGCCCCTTTTCCAGGCGTCCCACTTTCTCCCAGGGGCCATGCCCCTCCAGGTTCAATACCTGTTCCCCCGGGGTGACCTGCTTGTGCAAACAGCGCCACCCCCTCCTTTCCCGTGTCATTCCCCCATTGTGCTTCCCTCCCCCCACATCAAAAGGGGCCATGCCCCCGGCACCAGAAAAACCCTCCCCCGAGTTCTTTCTGCCCCAACCACCCCCCCAACTTGTCTACCTCAAACTTTTTACCCAGTCTCCCAGCCAAGAACCCAAGTCCGCCAGGTAGTGATTATTCCCATACACGGACAAGTGTACCCCATCCTCTCTAAAGATAAGAAAACCCTCATATGTTATTTCCTTATGGTCCATGACCCTCACCGCCACTGAGGCACAACATTTTTCCATTTCCCTGTTTATCCCCTTCCTGGCCCGCTCTATTGCTCCCTCACTTCTTGCTCCCCTCCACACTCTTCGCGGCAACAACTTAGTCCACACCACCACCGCTTGAGGCCACATATCCCTAATCCACACTAAGTCCCTCTTCATTTTCTTTAGCAGAGCCACCCCCGTATCTCTCACCAGGTCATTCTCCCCAGCATGCAGCATCAACACCCTTGGAACTCCATAGCGTTCCCTCATCCCTGCCAATATGGGTAGCAGCTGATCCCACCGTAGGCCCCCCAAACCGTGCCATCTCACCACCACTTCCTTGTAACTGCACCCCAACTGCCTTCCAAACACCCTTTTCTCCGCCTCTTTCCCAGCCCACTTCACAATTGAATGGCCAACAATCCAAACTTGCGCCAACTCCCCCTTCTTTTGCGCAGCATCTGAAACAGAAATTACAAAATTACTGACAAGTCAAATTATTACAACAACAACATCTTGCCCCCAAAGTCTTCCTCCACCTTTCTTCAACAATCCCCTTTCCCAAAATCCCTGACGTAACCCTTGTATTTCCCCGACCTCCAACGCCCCAATCTTTTCACTTTGTCTTCCGAAAAACCCAGTCTGGTACCCTCAGATGCTGCGCCCATCCTAAAAGAATGAGTCCCAAACTCCTCAGCCTTTTCTCCCACCGTGACCAAAGCCTTCCGCAATACCCCTAGCACCTGTGCCGCTGTAACCGGCGATCCATCCGCATGCTGAAAAACCAAGCCTGACTTACCCCCACAGTGCTCCTTCCACACCTTGCCTGCCTGAACTGGGCATAAAACCTCGCTCCCTCGACCCAGCAGAACCCAAGAGCCCCTTCCCTTCTGATCCGTCTTGGACCTTTTAATCTTGATGTCTAAACCTTCTTCTGTAATTTGAACATCTTCCCATTGCAGTCCCCCTACCCCCCCTTTTCCCCCGACCAACTCAGAAACCCTGAAGGCCCCAAAAATAACCATGTAAAACAAGCCGCAAACAGTTCCCCTTCCCATACCGACCAGCAAACTCCCCCCACCACCTCAATCAACCTCTGCAGCAATTCCGCCGATATCGGCCTCCTCTTATCCTTGTCCCTCTTACTCTCCCTTGCCCATCCTTCCAACATCCTACTCGCCATCTCCCCCCCACTTGGTTGAAAACCCCAAAACCATTTCCCGTAAAAGGCAATCCCTGCTAGCTTTCCTGCTATCGTTGCCCTTGACCAGCCCCTGTCCATGCACCTCAGAAGGAAATTCGTGACATCATCCCTCCTCCGCTCTTCCGCATCCCATCTACCCTTCCAACTACAAGCTCCTCCTCTAATAAAATCCTCTCAGGCCCTCCTGTATGACTTCTTAGATGCCGCGGCCAATGAACCCTCCACCAGAGCAAGCGCTCTCAGCTTCCTATCTTCCACAGCTCCTCCGGAGTCTGCTGCCCCTCCTGATCTGCATCTGGAGCCAATCCACGGAATCTCTGCCATTGAAAACGAGATAATGCATCAGCGATGCCATTATCCTTCCCTGGCACATGTGTTGCCTTAAACACCACATTCCATTCCATGCAACGCAGGACAAATTCTCTCATCAGCCTTGCCACCCTCTGATCCCTAGCTGACTGTCTGTTCACCACATGGACCACGCATTTGTTGTCGACATTGAAGTTCACCTTCTTGTTTTGCAACTCCTTCCCCCACAACTCCAATGCTACTAGTAATGGAAAAAATTCAAGAAATGCTATACTCCTCCCTTCCTTCAACCACCTCTCTGGCCACTTTTCCGCACACCATTCCCCCCCCTAAAACACTCCGAAACCACCGGCCCCCGCTGCGTCCGAGAGTATCTGAACTTCCCATGTCACCGGGTCTCCCTGCAACCACATTGACACTCCATTGAAACTCTCCAAGAAGCGCAGCCAAATTCTGCAATCCTCCCTCACTGCCCCCGATACTCTTATCCGATGATGTGGGCACTTTGCTCCCGCCATGGCCCTTGCCATGTTCCTGCAAAACGTCCGCCCTGGGGCCACCACCCTACATGCAAAATTCAGATGCCCAACCAATCTCTGCATCTCCACCAGCATCATTTTCTTGGCCCCCCACCGCTTCTCCAACAGTACCACCAATTTGCTCACCTTGTCGTGCAGCAAGCGTGAGGTCATGGCCACTGAATCCAGTTCAATTCCTAGAAATGTTAACACCACTGCCGGCCCTTCTGTTTTGTCTTCGGCTAATGGTACACCCAGCTCCTCCATCAATTCCTGAAACAACTTTAGCATTTCTCTGCAATCCTCCTCTCTTTTTGCCCCGCTAATGAACAGGAAATCATCCAGATAGTGCAGCACACTCTCCCACCCCGAGCTGAATGAGAAAACCCACTGTAGAAAAGAGCTGAACCGTTCAAACAAAGCACAGGAAATTGCGCACCCCATTGGCAATGCTTTGTCTATGTATATGCGGTCCTCAAACTGCAAACCCAACAACCAAAAATCCTCCGGGTGCACCGGCAATAACCTAAAAGCCGCCTTGATATCGCACTTGGCCATGAAGGCCCCTCGCCCTTCCTTCCTTATCAGCTCAACCGCCTGGTCAACACTTGCATACAAAACCCCACATTCTTCCGGGGCAATGAAATCATTAACTGACATACCCTCTGGCCATGACAAATGATGAACCAGTCTGAACTCCCCCGGAGCTTTCTTGGGCACCACCCCCAATGGGGATATCACTAAGTCACCCGGCACGTCATCAAATGGGCCCACTATCCTTCCTGCCGCTATTTCCTTGCTCAATTTTTGTCCTACCACCTCAACATTCTCTCTTGCCGACTTCAAATTTTCCGCCCACCGACGCACCCTTGGACCCTGGTAACCTAATCTGAACCCCTGACAAAACCCCTCACTCAAAATCTTAGCCCCTTCCCTATCCGGATAAAATTGCAACCATTTTTCCAACACACCCACTTTAATTGGAGTAAAAGCTTTTCCCCCCAACCCCTTTTCCTGCACCTCTCCCCTTCCCTCTGTCTCCTTGTTGGAAACACTGCGTGAGAGGGTGTTTTCCACCACACTTGCTACACTCGTGCCCGAACCTACACAGGGTCCTTGCGCAGCTATCCTTATTGTACCCCCAGTACGCTGCTGAGGACTGGCCCCTGCCTCCTCCCCCCGCCCCCTCATGGGCGGGGCGACCAAGAAAGGGACGGAAAGGCACAGGCAGCCCACTTGCTGTGTGTAATGTCGTGGCAGGCCTCGTTGGGGCCATCCATTGCAGCCAGAGATCCATATCTATCTCCCCCCAGACCGCCTGACTGTCCTCTGCCATTCTCGCTCTAAATTCCTCATCATACCTTACCCAGGCAAAGCCCCCAAAGCTTGTGAAAGCCTTCCTTATTACATCCATATATTTAAGCAGGGCCACGCAACGCTCCGGGAATTTTTCGCAATACACACTGGCATAAATGATAAACGCCGACGTCCAATTATCAATGGTCACCGGGACCTCGGGCGTGAAGCCAGTTCCCTCTCTTCCTCCTTAGACCCCTCCTTCGCTCTCACTTCCCTATGGAGCAATTTGAAGACATCCACAAATTCCCCTGCCTGAATCTTCTCCCTGGTCGCTGCCATCAAGTGCGCCCCCAATGGTTTTGTTATCCCCATGTATGGCAATTTTTTCTCCTTTCCTTTCACTTCCACCTCCTTATCTTTACCAGCTTGCACTTCGAGCCCCAATGGCTCCACCACTTTGTCCGTTTGGACCTCCACTGAGCAAATGCTCTTTTCAACCCCCTCGGCTCCAATGGCCTGCACACCAACCTCTTTCCTTACACCTTGAAGACCAGCCCGTTCATCCCCTGTCCACCTATTTGTAACCCCTCTCTGCCATGCAGATGACCATTCCCTTTCCCGCTCACCTCTTTCCACACCTGCCACCAGCGGTCTGGCGTCCACACCGATGCTCCTCCTCTCCATTCTTAGAGGGCTCCTACTGCGGGGACAAAACATGTCAGCACACTCACCCAGCCAATAGTTCCCTTGACCCCTTTCACCCCGTCCACCCTGCACTTCCCTTTCCCTATCCCACCTTGAACTTCTTCTCTCCTCCCCCCTTTCCCTTTCCGCCCTGTAATCTTCCAATTCCCATTGCCCCACATATTCCTCCCAACCAACTTCATCACCCCTTAAATACCATTGCGGAAGCGAGCTCATACCCGAGATGAGTTGATGACCTTCTTGCGAGCCACTCCTTTGACGTCTTCTCGGCGGGGTTGTGGGAACCCCTGCCTGGTCCTTTTCTCTCGGGCGAGGCGTTCCGACCTCCACCATGGAATCCTCATTGCTAGGGGCTGTGCTGCGCCCTCTAGGCTCTCCTTGCGTTGACCGAGGAGGGGCCGTAGTGAAACCCTCAACCTCCACCTGACCAGCGGGGGCTGCGCAGCGCCCTCTGCCCTCACTCCTCCTACCCGGGGGGGCCGTTCCGCGCCCCACTCTACCCTCCTCAATTGATGGGGACCTCTCCCTCCTTCTCCCACCTGCACTCTTCTGCAGGTATTTACCCCCTCTTCCCCTCTGCCCTGACACCCCCTTCTGTGCCCCATCTCTGCCCCTACTGTTGTTCCCTCGAGCCCCACCCTCTTGAGCATTCCCAGCTTCCCTAGGGCTATCATTCCCTTCCTCCCTCCCTGGCTGCCCACCCGACATAATTTCTCCCCCGTCCGCCCTCCTGTCTATCTCCCTCCTCATTTTCCTGCCCCTGGATTCCCAAACCTCCCCCCTCCCCGCCGTAGGGGTGCAAGCCACCACTGCCGCGAGAGCCCCATTAGCTGCAGCTCTACGCTGCGTTCTATCCCCCCCTTATCTCCCCCTCACCCGTGACCTCCCCCACCGCCCCCTCCAGCTGGGCCTTCGATGCCCTGCTGATGATTTCCAGGGCCTCCCTCAGAGCCCTAGCATCAACCAGCCCCTTCTTGCTAACCCCTTGGCCCACCATCGTGCACTACTAATCTGAGAGCGCACTAAACTTTGCCCTGACGCTCACTAGCTAAATACGCCCCCGAGCCGGTACCTACCCGTGGAAAAAATACTCCTAGCAGAGGGAAAGCCAGAAGAAATTGTGCTATAACACTAATAACCCAAAGGGGTTAAATAACCCCAAAATAACAATTATCCTTTTCTTTTTTATTCAAAAATGTTTTTTTTTTTTATTTGCCCCCCACCTAAAAAATACCCCTCTCCCAAAGAAAACCCCCCCTCTCCTAACTATACTTCTTCCCCTGAATAATGCACACCACCCAGGAGCCCCCACTACTGCTGCTGACAATCACCACTAATTCCCTTTTACTTATTCTTTTTTTTTTTTTTAACCCTGTAAATCAGATAAAAAGTTCACTTAGCACCGCCCGCCCTGCCCCCTGGTGGCTCACGAAATGCACCGCACTACCAGCAGCACCAGCAAAACAGTGCGGCCCCTTTAAGGTGCCTGCCCTGCCCCCTCTGACAGAAGGCTGTCACCGCACCGGGACACTCAACAAGACAGGGCCGCCTGGGCTCTGCTAACCACCCCCCCACCAACACCCCCGCAAAACCAAGAGGATCCGGGCAGCGAGGAACCAGTGCCGAGGGAAGAGGGAAAAGGAAGTGTCCCCAGCTCCCGTACGGAACCGCCTCAATATGCAGCCCAACCCGGCCTGCACTCCCCTACTCCCGAGCGGCGGAGAAAGAAACCAGAGATGGGCCCGATGAGGAAAATCCCCTCTTCCACGCAGCGACCCGGGTCCCCAGAAGACCGACGGCTGGGAAGGAAAAACCCGTCCCCACAATCCCACCGCCCCACCGTGCACGGAACGCCAACGGCAGCTCAGGTAAGGAGGAGGGGGTAACTTATTTACGCTACTCCCCAATGGGCGAAATTCGCCGGCACAAAGTTGTTTTTTTTTTTTTTATAACTTTATATTAAATAACTCCTACTACCTAACCACCCCCCAGTTACTAACTAAACCTCCTCACCTACTCTACCCTGCAGAACCGAAGGCCCAGCTAACTTCAGGGAAGGCTCGGGAGCGGGCGACAGGACTGATACAATCACCAAGTCCTAACCGTCGCCTGCCTCCCGAACCTTCCCTGAGCCCTTAAGTACCCCTAGGGAGCCATTCTGCACCCCCACGGCCACTTGCTGGCCGTGTGCAGTGCCAAAAAACTCCCCCGGGGGGAACGCAAAGCGAAGCGTTCCCCCCGGGGCCCCCCTTCATATCCCGAGCCGCACACACATAAGTGGGGGCAGAGATTGACCCCAGTAGGTGACCTCTTTTCCAGGGTGACCTTAGACCGGTCATCATCTCCCTAACTACCCCAAATCGCAAGTTACTCAACCACTTACATCATTTATTTTTCTATCCCCTAAACCAATGCTGCCAGTCAACATTCCACTCCCATCAACATGCACATCAAATAAATACACAGACACATAAGTACATTGGGGTGACTGCTGCAGCCAGCCAGCCCAAAATGCCCCCCAGTTCCGTTTTTTCCTTGGGGGGGTCTGGCAGCCCAATCCCATGCACAGTACCTTTGTTGGTTGGGGCACTACTGCACCACACTGTGGCCCCAAAGGGGCCATACCACACAAGGTGATGTTATGTTCTGCAATGTATACCGCGCACTACCACCCGAAGGCATCTTGGCTCGAGGACTGGGGATGGTAAAGGCCATAGCAGTGACCCTAGAACAATAACGTTTCCAGGGCTTTCCTAAATTCAAGATGATTTACCATGGCTCTCAAGCCAGCGGGGAGCCCATTCCAAAGTTTGCTGGCTACATATGAAAATGCCTTATGTATTTTTGGAACGGCCACTAAATTTGCATTTCCTGACCGAAGAGATCTGCCAGGGACATACGGAAGAAAGTTGTCCTGCAAGTATTCTGGTCCCTGTTTTAAAAAGGCACAATGTATTAGGCACAGAGCCTTAAATTGAATCCTCTTGGCTACTAGGAGCCAATGAAGAGACTGAAGTACCGGACTTATGTGAGCTCCATAAGGAGATGCTGTGGCCACTCTAGCCGCCAAGTTCTGCAACAGCTGCAGGCGGTGCACCAACCCCAAAAGTTGTGCCAGATAGAGGACGTTGCAATAATGAAGCCGGACCGTGATCAGGGAGGACACCACTAGTGAACGCGATGTTCCGGCAGAAAAGGCAGAACCTGTTGTAAAACCCTAAAAAGGAAGTGATCAGTCTTAAAGACTGTACTAACCTGCGGTAGCATAGATAGATCAGATGATAGCAGAACCCCCAGATTCTTAATCACCTTCACCGGAGAGGGACAGTCACCCAAAGTAGAAAGCCAGAAAGTGCCCAACCATTCAGTAGTGACACGAGAAGAACCCACCACCAAGACTTCGGACTTGTCCCCATTCAGCTTCAGCCAATTTGCACTTTCCTACTGCCGATAGACAGTCCCAAAAAACCACGGACACAGTACCAGGATCCTGATCCAAAGGGACCAATATCTGGGTGTCGTCGGCATACGAGTAACAATGAAAACCGTAAGAACGGATGAGGCGAATCAGTGGCTGAATATAAATATTAAACAGCACAGGGGACAAGGCCGATCCCTAAAGAACCCCACAAGATCTGAGAAGAAAGAAAAGGGGGTAAATAAATAGATTGACCCTGATCAGTGAGAAAAGAAGAAAACCAATTTAGGACAGACCCCTAGCGGCCAGCTTCCAGTAGGCGAGATACCAGGACGGCATGGTCAACTGTATCAAATGTCGCTGACAGATCTAACAATATCAGGGCTCCCACACCAACCTGGTCGGCTAGCCTAGTCAGGTCATCAACCACCGACACTAGGACACTCTTGGTGCGCCCACCTGGCCGGAACCCTAACTAAAATTGGTCAAAAAAAGATGACTCAAGAAAATAGGAAAGCAACGGGGCAATTAAAGACTCCAGTAGCTTCCTGGGGAATGGAAGCGAAGAAATAGGAAGAAAATTATCCAATGCCGACACATCCAATGATGGTTTCTTCAGCAGCGGGATCACCGTAGCCTGTTTTAGCTCTGGTGGCACATCACCGTCCCGGCAGGAAGAGCTGACCACCTCTACTATCCAAGGAGTCACATCCGGCAGAATATTTTTAAGAATGGTCAAAGGAATAGGGTCAGAAGGGGCAGCCGATTTCAAGCACCCCACCGCCTTGTGTATGTTGGTGGCCTGAAAGACTGGAATCTTATTACATCCACTACTCTCTGAAGGTAACCTGCCTCCAGCGGCGGTGATAACCGTTTCCTGGTCATTTCCTGGAACGTTAGCGTGGATATCTGCTACTTTTGTGTGGAAGAATTCAGATAAAGAGTCGCACCAAGCCTGAGAGGGAGGCACTGAGGGAGAGAACCGAGAAGCCGAAGAAAAAGATCTAACCACAGAGAAGAGCTCCTTTTATTGATTATAAGCAGATTCCACCTTACATGTAAAATATGCTTGTTTTTCCAAAATAACTTCTTGATGATAGGCTCTTGAGAGACAGCGAAAGGAGGCCTTCTTGGCCGCTCAATAGACGCGGGGCCGTTTACGTTCTGCCTGTCTTACTAGCAGGCGGGAAGCTTTCAGAACTTCAGTGAACCAAGGCTCAGAGGGGCGTCTCCTGGTTTGAACTAATTTAAGAGGGGTCACCTGATCTGCAACATCCAACAGGATGCCAGATAATGTGAAAAAATCCATATTTTCAGCTGCTCTACACCGAGAAACAATATCAACGGTCAGCCTTTGGAGATCCACTATCTGCCAGGTACGTCTCCATGTCTGCCTGCTGCTAATGTGGTGCCCCGCCACCATTGTGGCCCTCCACAATTGTTTACGCCACCCTGTGCCCACATAAGGCACCACAAACAACACCATGCACTGGTGGTCCTTTACTTCTGGCAGTGCCCGGGTACACGTGGGGTGCAGTGCAATCACTGCAACGAGCTGGGACAACCTTGTTGTTCTTTTGAGGCAACCTGTGCCCTTTCTTCAATGCAGTGCCCTGCTGCATTGGGGCACCGTGTCCTTAAACCGATGTAGGCCTGATGGATCTGCCCACTCCCTAGGGGTAGAACCCACCTGTAAAGATAATGTTTCCCAAGAGTTTGCGGCCAAAGCGGCATCGCGAGACTCAGCAAGAGGAGCGCGAGGAGAGGGAGAGGGTGCGCAACAAAATGGGAGTTGAGCTGAGAGCGAAGCCGGAGCAAGAGAGGCTTGCTGGTGCTCCTTGAAGGCTCTTGTCGGGATTATTATGAATGGATGAGAAGCATTAGTTTAGAGACTGCCTGACCTGCCGATAAGCATTATCTAAGAGACAGCTTTTGATGACCGGAACAGTGAAGCTACTGTTCCCTCTAAATAGTTCCTTGTTTATTACACCTCATTGCAGCCAAACCTTCTGAGTGTTACTGGTACACGGACCATTCATCTGCTTGCTCTGGCTTGGACAGGCTCTCCGCCACGCCGGGATCAACAGTCAGGCAATCACAAGGACGCAGCCTAGACTTTTTTCTTTGCCGCCCATCTCGCCTGACTCCGAGTAGGTCCACAGCACCTCAGCCTTCACCCGGAACTCCATAAGGAGGCAGCCCAGAACTTACTTCTCCCACGGCCTGCCTTAATTGCTCGACTCCATGTTGACCAGCAGCAACGGCAGCCCTTTTCCTCATCCCGAACTGCTTGCTTATGTAGCTAGGGCTGGGCAGCTCTGTTTTCACCTAGGCTTCATCCACACATGGCCCAGGAACTGGGAACTGGTACGTGCCAGAGCAGTGGCCTAACACAAAATGCAGGGCTCCCTTCGAGTCCTTCTGAGGGGGCCTTCTCAAGCTCCTCAAAGAAGCTCGGCCTATGCCACAGACTACCAAGACGGTCTCAGACACCATGCAAGCGCAATGCGCATGATGATCATGCTGCTGCAGTGGCACCACACTAGGTGAAAGATGAGCATTTTGTAATCAAATGCTACATATTTCACCTAGGGTAGAAACAAGGGGGAAGCACTCAGCCACTGCCGCCCAAACGTACCAGCCACCACTGTGCATGTACAGTAACCTCATTATCATCTCCCACAAATTAGCATGAGCTACAATTGCAGTGACGTAGCCCCGAGTAATGTGGAGTGGTTCAGTGGGGAAGGTTCTCCACAAGACCATTTTTAAAATCCTGTGTTGAAATGGTGCCTTTTACAGAACCAGTATTTAGATATGTGGGGCAAAAAGTAATAGATTTACAATTAATTCCCTGGGGTAATATATGAAAAAGCCACTAGATTCCGTGCCACCAACAGTACACAGGCCATTTTACAACATTTTGTTGATGCATGCGTCCACAACATATGACAGCATTGCCATTGCAAGTCATTTTCATGTAGTTCATGCATTTTATATCTATATATGCCAGAAGTCTGAGTGTAAATCTGTTCGATGTTGCAGCTACAATCTATGCTAGTATGGTCACGGTCAATCACTTTCATGAAGCTGCAGTCAAAATCTATACCAGTATGGTCAGTGTAAATCCTTTCTATGAAGCTGCGGCTACAAATTATGCCTGTATGGTCAATGTAAATCACTTTCATGATGCTGCCTCCATGATCTACATCAGAATTCCCAAGACAGCAGCACTGATGTCATTGCATAAAAGCCAGAATTGTCACTATAAATAGCAGTTTGTCAGTAAAACATGACGTGATCGATGAAAAATAAGGACAAATCTTCTATAATAGCCTGCTAGCCCTAAAAAAGCCCTCAGATCTCTCTTGGTTTTGGGAATTGGAGTTTCTTTAATGCCTTCACTTTCTAAAACTGTGACTGGATGATTTGTTTACCAACAAATAAACCCAGATATTTGACTGCCGACTGGGCACAGTGGCATTTATTCAGGTTGGCGATTAGACCAGGGCCTTGGTGATCTGATAGAGATGCGCCAAATAGTCCTACCATGTTTGGCAATGGATGATAATATCATCTAAGTAGACCCAACAAAAAAACAGAATAGGGTTGCAGCAACTGATCCATTAATCTTTTAAAGGTGGCTGGCGCATTGTGAAGCCCGAAGGAAAGTACTTTAAACTGGTATAGTCCTTGGAAGGTGGAGAAGGCAATTTTTTCATTGTCTTCTGGGTTGAAAGGGACCTGCCAATAGCCCTGTGTCATAACAATTCTGGAGATGTAGACGGCTGAGCCCAGTCGATTGTGAGGAGCCAGGAATGAGACACAGACACAGAGAGCTCATAGTTTTGGCTATCAACCTTTATTCAAAATAAAAGGTGGTTGGGAACTGCCTTGCTGTCCCTACCCTAAGAAGTATTTCCCTACCTCAACCAAAAGCGAACGACCTATCCCATTTCAATATGTCCAAAGCAAAATGTCCTCTGAATTCCTATCCTAGACCTCACACTCTACTAATGTGATAAGGATAATGTCTAAGGGCTTGAAAGTAAACACATGTTCAAGATCAAATGAAAATTGTAGCTCCAACACAAATGTCCATAGTTCCAGGGGATGGCTCCCTTCCCCAGGTTGCTCTTCACCAACACAAATAATCAATTACACAACCAATGTTCTTTATGGCCTTATAGGATACTTTCTTTCCTTTGGCATTGCAGTTTATTCCTGGGGAGCTGTCTCCCTTCCCCAGGTCTCTGTAAAACATTTAGAAACTCCTAAGGGCAAGAGTTTTCCTTGGGTTCTCAGGTCAAAAAAACAATTTAGACTTGGCTTTGCCTGGTGTTCTCACATGACTTTCTTTTAAACACTTGCAAATTTGACTTCGCTTGGCATACTTCACTTCCAGGGCTTTCCTAATGTGATTCAATTTCAAAACTTGCAAACTTGACTTTGCCTGGTATACTCTCCTACCAGAGCCTTTCGGGTATGGCTCACTTAACACACTTAAACTGTCTTTCCTAACATTCACCTTGTTGTATATTTCCCACATTCACATTATATGAGAGACACTGAGTCTTGAATTCCCTTTCTTTTACTTTGCTGGCTTTTTTCTGTTTTTGATAATATTTTTGGAGTGCCCCGGTGCACCAGATTCCTTTCTCGGGACTCACTGGCTTTACTTGGTGTTCTCCAGCTCTTCCGCTATAAACAGGTTTCAGAACTCCATGGTCTTCCCTCTCTGACATGGTCTTGCTGGCTTCATTCAGCTGCTCCTGCCTCTGTCGCAGCTCCCGCCTTGCTGTGGAGCCCTTTTCCATATATGAGCAGCTTCGGTGCTTCTACTCGATTCCTGTGGCCGCCAGGGAGACTTCCTTCTTCTTCCAGTCTCAGCTCTGACACAACAAACCAGAATCCACAGTCTGCCTTCCTTTTGCTTCCCTCTGAGCTCGCTGGCTCCATGGTCTTTTTAGTGGCTCAGTGGGCCTCAGTCCGCACTGCAAGGATGAACATTTCCCAGGCAGCATCTCCTTTCGCCATGCTGTTCAGAATGTTTAAATATCCCAGTACCTATCACAGGTGTGCAAACACTACAGCGTGATGTGCTTCTCCGACTCATTGATCTTTATTACTCCACCCAGCCTCCTCGTCCCAGTATTTATATGCATAAGGGATTGATAGGTAGTTCTTGGAGGCCTATTCATGGGGTACTGAAAACTGCCATTAGTAGATTTGGTGGGGATTTGAGGAGAGCAATCACAGTAAGTCATAAAGGCTTGAGGTATGCAGAGGACTTCCCCAAATGGGAAAGGGAGGTATGCGCTTTCACCTGACGATGCCGTCTCATCCCTGTGAGGTTGCCCTCCCTCATATATCCACCCCCCGGGTCAGGATCAGGTAGCTACTGCTGTCCCCAGGCCAGAGGCTACCTCTAGGAAAGCAGTGATGGCATCATCAGATCACTCAGGTCGGAAATCCTGGGCATAGGATAATTATTGAACTGGGACACAGTGTTCAGCTTTCAGAAGTCTATAGAAAACCTCCACGATTTACCTGGTTTGGCTATAGGGACTATTTGGAAAGACCAGGGACTCTTAGACAGTTCTATAATGTTGGTTGGTAGCATCTTCACCTCTTGAATGACTATTTCCCTGCGAGCTTCTGGGATCCTTTATGGTCTTAGATAAATAACCCCCCAAGAGGTGTACACATTTAGTGACCCCCTCTTGACTCTCACTGGTTCTGAGCTAAGGACATCAGGAAATTGGTTCAGAAGGGTCTGGATATTTCTTTGCTGTGATATGGGAAGGTCAGGTGTGTTAGGTTAAGACCTTCCACATCTTCAGATCACAAACCTGCCATTACCACAGATGAAGACTCAACAGGATCTTTCCTCCACTCCTTCATAAGGTTAATATGAAAGAACTGTGACTTGAGCCTTCTATCCGGTTGGGATACGAGATAGTTACAGGGCGCAGTCTGCTCTAAGATTTTATATAGGCCATGCAAGCGAGATAACATGTTATGTTCTGACGTAGGTAGGAGCACTAGGTCTTTCTGTGAGATAGAAAAGGAGCGGGTTACCATTTCTTTAATCATAATGGCCCTTCTGATCTTCTTGGGCTTCAGCCAAATTAGAATTTACTATGTCCAAGACAAGCACCATATGTTCTTTAATTCTTTGCACTGTTTGGCATAAGGGTCATATAGCTTCCTCGGTGTCCGGTCAAATGGTCAAAAATAAATGGTCGAATGACCATTTGATCGAATCAAAATGGTCGAAAAAAAAAAGATCACATTTTTTTTTATTTATTTATATATTTTTTTAAGTTTTGGTTGCTTAAAAAATGTTTTTAATAAAGAAAAAGGGGGTTGGGGTGGGAACCCCCCCATAAAATAAAAAAAAATTAAAAAAAAATTCGACCTTTTTTTTCGACCATTTTACTTCGATCAAATGGTCATTCGACCATTTGGTTTTCGACCAAATGACTGATAACCAGCTTCCTCACAGGTCTCCTTGAGCATATCTAACACATCCCGGGGATCTCATCCATATAGAAGCTCAAATGGGGAAATACCCAAGGATGCTTGTGAAACTTGCCTGATGGCAAATAGGGCCCAGTGAACCATCATGTCCCAATTTTTCCCATCAGCTTCAACTAATATCTTAATCATAGTTTTAAGGGTCTTTTTGAACCTTTTGATAAAGCTATCTGTCTGGGGTGATTCACAGATGTTCTAGGAGTTTTTGTTTGAAGGATTTCCTTCCTTCAGCCATGATTTTACTCATGAACATCATACCTTGGTCGGTAAGGATTTCCTTTGGGACAAAAAAGGTACAAGATGTTTTAATATCGGCTGCAAGGTACTACTTCACATGGAGGAAAGACCTCTGGATAAAGAGTGGCAAAATCTAAGATGACTAAGATGTACTGACTCCCATGTCTAAAATGTTCCAGGGATCCTACAATATCAATCCCGATACAGCAAAATGGGACATCAATTACTGGTAAAGTTTGTAGAGGTGCTGGCAGAAAATTATGTGGGTCGGTCTTTTGACAAAGGGGGCAAGTCAATACAAAATGTGTAATGTCGGTAAAAATACTGGGCCAATAAAATCTGCTTACTACTTGGCGCTTGGTCTTGGATGTTCCTAAGTTTCCAGAGGTAAGGTGAGTTTGGGCAATCTCTAGAACTACCCAGCAGTGAGCTTTCAGAACCATGATTTTGAAACTAGGGACTCCCTCACTAGTGTTGCCTTCCCTGTACAACAACCCTTGTTTGATGAACAGAAGGTGTTCTCTCTCTTCCTCCTCAGACATCACTTTGATGAAAGCCTCTGCTAACATTGGATCACTGTGCTGCTGAAAGACTAGGTCTGGCATAATTTCCAGTTCCTCTGTGTCAATCTTATGTGCCCTTGTTTCTGGTTCTCTGTCAATACTTACGTCAGCTTCCACAAACCCTTTAGTCCTCTTATCAGTTTGATCTTGTTGTTCGGCCTCTGTCGAGTCAGGGAATACTGCTCTTTCCAAAATCCCTTGGGCAATCTCGTCTCCAACCTTAGACTGTGCAGAAAAATATGACAAAAACAGCAGGGTAAAGAACACAGCAATACAGGTTCCAGAAGAGATTCCTTTCTAGCCTCATGCTTTGAATGAATTAAGTGGGCAACCGTCCGGGGCTACACATACCCGGGGCCCAACCCTGTACCTATCCCAAAGCATGTAAGTGTCACAGGTTTCCTTTTTTCTCACCTGTTTTTGCTGCCCTGCGGGATCCTTCGCCGGGGTTTTCTTCCGTGCTGTTCGGGTCTTGTATAAGCCCACTCGGCCGTCGTCGGATTCCAGGATTCGTTCAGCTTCTTCGTCCGGGACCACGGAACTCCAGGAAGACCAGGAAGGAAGGCCGCACACGATAGCGGTCTGCGCGGAACGCGGATGGAATACAGGTACAAGGGGGAGGAAGGAGAAGTAGAAGGAATGGGTCCGGGCATTCGAGTAGCAACTCAGTTCCAGCAGCACGAACTGCGACACACGTCTAGCCTCAGCTAACGATAGCGTTAAGACGCGTGGAGCCGCAGGGGCGTGGTTCCTTTATGGAACGTGCTGCATGGACATAAAGGTCGATAGTCCACGTTCTGTGAATTCGGCCATGTTGGGTGCACTACAGCGAGTAACCCCCGACGTGCCAGGGACCAGGAGGACCAAAAGGGGCGTGATCGATGGATCATGACAGTAAGTTCAGTTGATCAAATCATCGCACTGAGCATCTCAAGAAAATGCGTAAGAGGATCTATCCTCTCAGGGGGGTCTGTCATCAGAATCACAGAACATCACCTGCAGGAGCGCCCTCCAAGCATCTATGGTTGTGGCTCTTACATGCCTCTCTTCAGGGCCCTATACCAATCCAGCGTTTCAGCTGTAGACCACTGCACCATTTCAGCATGCCATTCCACTACCTACTATAACTTGAACCTGCACATTCTGTGATGAATCTAATGATTTCACCACTCCTTTCCCTGATGAAGGCTCTCCCTATGTGGCATGGGGATTGCAGCAGCTACCTAATCCTGATCCGGGGGATGACTATATGAGGGAGGACCACCTGGGGGGGTTGATCCTCAGGGAGAGGACCTGACATCATCAGGGAAAATCACATGCCCCCCCTTTCCCTTCAGGGTTGACGGCTTCATTCCACATACCCTCATGGCATATTGTAACCCTCTCCCTCACACATATGTCAGCTCCACTCACAATATACACCCATGTCGTACAGAGAACAATATAGTAACAACTGGGATGAGGAAGAGGCAGTGAGTACTAATGATCACTCTCAATGACACTCTATCCCAACGTCCTCTCCATTACCTGAAGAACGGCCCGACATACACTGGGGACCGGTCCACTGAAACAGAACACTGGAGAAGCACTGTGACTGACGGGATGCACGCCAAGCCTACACAATGACAACAAGAGAGCTCAAAGGACACTGACAGCTCATGGTATGTGCAGTGAAGTTAAAAGGGTTACCGGGTTGCTGGAAAGTGCTTGCTGCTTTGGGGAAAAATTACGAGAAATGCAGAGAGAAGATTGTCATTAGAATAACATGTTTGCAAAATTTGCTATGGCAAGGGCACTGAGCCCATATTTAAAAGGAGAGAATACCAAGGTGAATGTTGAAGCTAACATTGGTGAACAAGAGTCAAGAAGCCAACATTGAACTAACATTCTTCTCTGGTTAAAAGGGAAAGTGGCTGCATGGAAGTCGTGGCAGGCAAATATACCAGGCAAAGCCAACAGTGTAAAAGAAATTGCAAATCAAATATTTAAAAGACTGCAAGTTTCATGAAAGTCCTGGCAGGGAGTATACCATGAAAAGTCAAGCATGTGTAATAAATACATTTTGCAGAAGGTCCATGCTTTGAGGATTGCATAAAGTGGAAAAAAACTACCTCTAAGTCCTGGCAGGGGAGTAAACAAGTCAAAGTCAAGTATGTGTAATATGTAAATCTCAAGTCCTGCGTGTGATACACACTGAAGAGTATACAAAGAATCTCAAGGAAGAATCATACCTTTTGAAATTGTAAGTTGTTGTTAAGAAAGAGAGGAACCTGGCAAGGGAGTATATCAGTTAACCTGCAACTAAATTTGGTAATACAGTAAAAAAGAGAAACATAAAAGGAACACTGTCTTAAATATAAAGAGAGACCTGGGGAAGGGAGATATTCCTGAGAACTGTGGAATTACCAAGAGGAAAGAGTTGCGCTCTTGGGTTTTAAAGAACTTGATCATTTTAGTGTTATAATTTTCATACTGAGAAAAAGAATCTGTTTGCTTGGAACGTTTGGTTTGAGTTATACTTTTGTGTTGGATTGGAATGTTTGTGCACTTTAAAAAACAGAGACACTATCCTTTGTACTTTAGAATCATTTTTTGAGTGTGAGGGCCAGAATAGGATAACAGACGCAGGACATATACTTACGTTTGGACATCTTGACAAAGGACAGAACATTCGATTTTTTTGAGGTAGGGAAACCCCTCCTAGAGTAGAGATAGCAAGGCATTTTCCCAACCCCTTTTATTTTCAATATAGGTTTAGAGCCAATACATGAGTCCTCTGTGTCCGTGTCTCATTCCTGGCACCTCACAATTCCTTCCGTGACATGGCAATCCTCTGCTTAACTAGTATGCATGAGCTGAAGTATATGCTTATCCTTATTTTGGCAGGGATATATACCCAATAGGCGTCCACTTATATCTACTAACAACTGCATCTTCCAATGCCTGCTGGAACTGGAGCCAAAAGGCACGCACTCTTGGGCATTGCCAAAATATATGCATGATATCTGCAGGTACACTGTTACACCACAGACAGCTTGGGGATGCCTGCTTGTTAAAATTTACAATTTTGTGCGCACGTTAGAGTAGAACATTTTGATGAACATTAACGCTGTTTCCCATTGTTTATCATCCAGCACACAGTCCAAATCTGCATCCCATGCACATTTCATTCTTAATACTCTAACACTCGCTCCCAAGCGTAATACAGACGTGACAGGGGTTTCCAGCCCTCTTCCAGATCGTATAGTGTGGACAATAAATGACCACATTTGTGTTCAGGCCATGCAGGCCACTTGTTGTTTGAGAAGTTAGTAAGCCTCATATATCTCACAAATTGTCCCTTATGTATTCCATAGTCGTCCACTAAATGCGTGAAATCCCTGGACACCCAATCCTTAAAAATATCTCCCCTGTGGCAAACCCTGCCTCTTTCCATCTTTTAAATAACAATACATCACTTCTATTCTGGCATATACTCATCAGTAAAAGTATGTGTGGGGTGTATGCATATCCTAAACCAAGGATCTTTTGTATTCTACTCCACGCCTTCTTCCCTAGGACCAGGAGATATGGTTTATCTGGTGTGATAAACCTGAGGATATTTTCATTCCTAAAACCCCTGGATCCTCTAATCAGATTGGCAGGGAGAGGCCACCGCTCTTGGATCCCGACCCTGGGGGTGTAGAAATGAGGGAGGAGCACCTGGGTGGAGGGTCCTTGGGAACTGGGAGTGAGGTACCCATGGTATCCCCATTGTGCTATTGAGAATCAACCAAACCCTCCACTAACCTTTCTATTGTAAAGCTGTTCCCCTCCTTTCCCCACATATAACACTTGACAGTCCACAGACGCGGAAGAGGTGACTAAGAGGAATGAACACTATGTCAAACTAGAAATTATATCGTGCCTCCTATTGCTATGAATATATGTATATTGGCCTACGCCAAGCTGCTAACAAGCTGCTTATAAAGTACATGTGAATAGACTCGCATTGCAAGGTCCTGACCTTAGAAACCATGTAAACTGTCATTTTGGGTCAAGCCGCCATTTTAGGTTTTCTTGCTCTATAAAGTCACCATGTGAGCTAAAATGGTAGCCTATGTTATTCAGAACAGAACTTGATTGTCATGACCTCTGTACAGCTAATGTATAACTTGCCTGCAGGCCACTTGTTAGGGTCATGAGCTGAGACCTTGTCCTTCTGCTGACCTGTGTGCAATGGATTACCTGTATCACCGAAACTGATCTATAATTGAATGAGAACACCTGCTTAACTATATTGTATAAATTAAGTCCCGCATTGTAATGTTAGGCCTAGAGCATACATTATTACCATTTCTTCTTGTTAATGTATAAACCTAAGATGAACTAGATTTGACCTGGCAAGGGACCCTAGAGCAGTAACTTATTTATGGAATGGTTAACCTGAAGAAAGGCTGGACAACAGGCTGGAGAAATGTATAAAAGCCTGACTGTTTCAATGAATATTTGCACTCACTGAGCACACTGAACCACGCCGGAGTTCGCTGTGTTGTACTGAGGGTCAATAGCTATCTGAATTTTGTTCTGTTCTTTTGTAACTGGATTCAGTATAAAATAAAGTGCTTTGTATGTTCCTTTGTAACCTGTGTTTGGTGTGTTTCCTTTTTGGTTACCCTGCCTCATATTATTTCCTTGTTTTCACAGTTGGCGCCCGGAATAGGGACCCTCAAGATTGATGCCGGATTATTGAAGGTTGACGCACGCTATCGGACCAGGATCGGACGGTGTGACATAACGCGCCCGACTGAACGAGACGTGACACCTCAACAGCGCTGCACGATCCGTTCCCTGGACGATAGCCGTGTGGTCTGAGACGGCATCTTGACGAGGGTCAATTTTTTGAGGCGGGCAGATTTGCCGAAATCACCATACACAAGGTAAAATTCGTTAGGTAAGTCCTTTGTAAACCGATCGGTCCTCCTTAGGTTTGGTCAGGTGAGTCGTTACCCGACTCTTAATTCAACCCTGACTATTTGAATTTGGCGCATTGTATCTGCAGACACAATTATTGACCAGGTAACACTGAGTATTTGAGAAATGCCTGGGAAATTGTCTAGCTGCTTTAGGGCATTATTCCGCAGCGATAGACAATCTTTGGAATTTAGCCGTCCGGCACCACAGGAGGGGTCGCCGGCATGTACTATGTACTGTAAGCATGGCATTGGAAGTGTAGTATTTAATAAAATTCGGCACAGACAAACCAGACATGCCTCCGAACTTCAGTGGCCAGTCAATGGAAGTTTTGAGATCCCTCGTATTGAATATTTAGAGTCAGTCTTGTTAAAAAAGAAGGCCCGACCTGCAGCATTTGATGATTTGCAAAATTGGAAAAGAGAAGCGTTGCAGCAGCTTAAAAGTAGGGAGAAACATGTGCGCCGTCATAAAACAAATGCTGAAAAGGCGTTGTTATATGATCAGGACAAACAGTCTTAGTCAGTTAGGGATATGGACAGGGCTTTCTCACTCGGTATTCAGAAAATCTATCCTTCTAAAGATCTTCATGTTTCTGATGAGTTTATAGACAAATTGTTAAATGAACGAAGGCCTGGTGCCTCTGCACCACCTCCGTATGTTCCTCTTCCTCCTGCTGTACCTCTTCCTGCTGTTATTCCTGATCTTCCTGCTCAACCTGTTGTTCCTATTCCTCCGGTTGTTGTTCCTCCACCTGCTCCTCTGCCTCTTCCCATTGCACCAGTAATAGTACCTCCATTGAATTTGCCTGCACCCTCACTCCCAAGTAGTTCTGTACCGCTTGTAGTTGATCAGGGTGCGGGGTCGAGGATTGTTACTCGTGATACTGTTCCTACAGAAAAGAAACAGGATTTGTTTGCATGGGCTAAGCATTGTATGGAGAGAGATGATCGAGTTAATGTTCTTGCCACACTTTCTAATATGGATAATTTTCCTGAGAAAAATGTTTTCATTGAAGGTTTAGGGATTCATGTATGTGTAATGTGGGATAAATTAAATAATGCAGACCTCCCACAAGGGTCGAGGGACCTGAATACTTTAGCATTTTCAAGAGACACTGTGGAGAAGGTACATGAGCATGTTGAGAGGATATTTGAGTATAGAAAGGAGTTGGAAAGGTTACGGAATGAGGATGACGAAGAAGAAAGTATGTATGTACAGAAACAATTTCTTCCGTGTCGGAAATCGACATCTGAGGAGGCGCGAATTTGTACAAAAGATGCAATTAGATGGATTTCAGACATATCGATAACTCCAGTTGAGGTATATGACACATACAGTCAATATACGCTAGAAATGAAGAGGAAAGTGATACAGGTAATGGTAGAGTACCTGCAGGATGAATGTTTAAAGAGAAAGGTTAGTTGTCCCACAGTTATTGAGCATTTATAAGAGAGCTTTTTCACTTGACACTTCTTCAACTGCTTTAGCGCTCGACTTAGCTCTGTTGCTTAGAGCGTTCGGAGTTGCCTACATCTCAGTTGCCTATGAGAGAGGTTCCTCCGACATTTGTCCCAAAGGTTGAGATTTCTGCTAATGCTGCAGCAGGTACACCTGCTGTGGACATTCCTGCACATTATGTATCGCAGTTTGTTCACGTCCCGTTTTCACGACAGGAAGTGAATACTATTAGACAAACTATTCCTGACATTAGGAAAAATCCGACAGGGTTCTATAAAGAGATAGAGTCCGTTTTGCAGTCCTCAGTGTTTACCCTAGGCGACATTGATTTGCTATTCCCGTACTCCTGCCTGTAGATTTGTGGAAACAAGTTAGAACTATAGACGATGTACCAGGGTTGGGAGATACATGGGCTAACATAGTTAGGCTTGATGGGGAAAGGCCAGCTGGTGAGAGACCACCTCAGGTGATACTAACTTTGCCTGACAGAATCATTGCAAAACTGAAAACTATAATCCCTGAAAAGAGAATTATTTGGGACAAGTTTACGGCCTGTGTTCAAGGAAAATCTGAGGGTGCTACCGAGTTCTTTAATCGGTTCGAACAGGTATTCTCGGATTTCAGTGGACAAGATTTAGGCACAGAGTCTGGGAAAAGATTATTTGTGGACAAATTTGTACGTGGATTGCTGCCTGACATCCAGTCACAAATTATGTCTTCTGACAGCGCTTGGCACGCGAAATCCCAATCAGAAGTACTGCACATGGCTCAGTACTACGAGAACCGTGTCAATAATGAAAAAGATAGAGTCGAGAAGAGAAAAGGTGATTTGAAGACTGAAGTATTGTTACAGCAAATTATTAGAGGCCCCAGAGGGGGTAGTTCGCAGATTAGAGGTCAGTATGTTCCACAAGGGAATATGCCCTTGGGTCCTGTGAATATTAACCAGTGTGCCTATTGTCGCCAGGAGGGTCATTGGCGTGCACAATGCCCCGTCCTTCGACAGAGGTCGAATAACACATTTGGAAATATGGGTAGACGATCCAGAGGTCGCCCGGGTGTAGGGGGCCCTGGTAGAGGCCAGTTTTCGCAGGATCCCAACAACCTTTTTCACAGGATAATCAGACTTCGAGTGTGGATACTAGAAACATATTTGATCATCCTTCTGCTGCATATCTATCTGAAGAGCTTCCTTTTGATGATATTTAGTTTCGTTAGGATTGCCCGAAGCAGGGTTTGGAACCTACACCTATTCCCGTTAATCAGAAAGGTCCCTACGTTGAAATGGTAGTGGGAAATAGGAAACATCAGTTTTTGATGGACACTGGAGCACAGAAGTGCTCCATTGATCATTCTCGGGTTCCAAACATTCCACTGTCAGGGCAAACCAATGTTTCTGTAGGGTTTTCTGGTACACCAGTTGTTTGTCCGGTTTCTTCACCGGTACCTATTTCTTTGGGTCCCTTTACGGACCACTGTCCATTTCTCTTGACTTCGAATTGTGGAGAGAATTTGCTGGGGTTGAATCTGTTGAAGGAATTAAATGCGGTAATTCATTGTTCTTCTGATGGAGTGCGTTTGACGATTTCACCACAGCAATGTTCTGTTTCGTAATTCTTGACTAGGCCTTTGCCGCCGGAATTCAGTAATGTACCGGAGTGTTTGTGGGCAGTTGATGACAATGATGTCGGTGTTTTGCAGATTGAGCCTGTTAAAATAGTTTTGAAACATGGAATTAAGCTGCCCCGTATTCCACAGTATAAGATCTCAGTTGAAGGCGAGCGAGCTTTGAAGAGCATTGTTTCCGATTTTGTGCATCGTGGGGTGATTGAGGAGATTGAAGGAAGTTTGTGCAATAGTCCGATTTTACCCGTGTACAAAAAAGGTGATAATGCAATTCCATTTAGTTTTATAATTGATTTACGTGCCATTAATAAAGTCGTCGCTCCGCAATTTCCAATTGTGCCTGATGTGACGACAATATTAACCATGATTCCAGCTACGGCTACTCACTTCAGTGTTGTGGACCTAAAGAATGCTTTCTTCAGTATTCCTATACATAAGGATAGTAGATACTTGTTTGCGTTCACCTTAGGGGGACGCTCATTCACATTTACTCGTGCACATCAAGGTTATACTGAGAGTCCTAGTATTTATAGTAGGGCTTTGAAAGAGCAGGTTGATACCCTTGGATTGCCCCCTACTTGTACGTTGCTTCAATATGTTGATGATTTGCTTTTAGCCGCTGACTCTGAGAGCTCTTGTAAAGAGGGCACTGTGTTGTTGCTCATCCATCTAGCTAAGCATGGTCACAAAGCTTTGCTTAAAAAGTTTCAATATTGTTGCCAAGAGGTCGCCTATTTAGGCTATCTCCTGTCAAAGGAGGGAAGAAGATTGACACCTGAAAGAATAAAACACATTTCTGGCATGTCTGTCCCAAATACACAAAAGGAAGTTAGAGCCTTGATAGGTATGGCTTCTTACTGTAGGTTATGGATCCCAAACTTCTCACTAGTGATAAAACCGATGTTGGCCTTGACGAAGAAGGGTATTTCTTCGCCATTGCCATGGAATACGGAGCATCAACATTCATTCGAGTTGCTCAAGACTGCATTATGTTCGGCGCCAGTTTTGGGCACACCGAACTATGAGAAGGCCTTTGTGGTGTTTGTGCATGAATGTGATGGATGTGCTTTGGCTGTATTAACGCAGGAACATGGAGAGAAGAATAGGCCATGCGGTTACTACTCTTCCGCCCTTGATCCTGTTGCATGCGCTTTGCCAAGATGTTTGCGTGCTGTCGCTGCTGCTGCTGCATCTGTAAAACAGAGTGAGGGAATGGTCCTAGGCCATGATTTAACCCTGATGGTGCCTCACTCTGTAGATATTCTATTGAACAAAACCCAAACGCAACACCTCACTTCCGCACGACTGACAAGATATGAATTAATCTTGTTTGCTCCCCACATTCAAATTAAGAGGTGCTGCGTTCTTAATCCGGCTGAACTCCTACCTTTCCCGCAAAATACTGTTTGCGGTGACGAAGAGTCACATGACTGCCTGTATACTACTGAACAAGATACAAAAGGCAGAGTTGATTTGAGGGACACTCCTTTGGATAACCCACAAGGGGAGCTGTTTTGTGATGGCTCCTGCTTCAAACTACTGGATGGTACATCCACAGCTGCTTATGCAGTCACTACATTGAGTACGGTTGTGGAGACCAAGAGAATTACGCATAACTCTGCGCAGGCCGACATATTTTGTTTGTGGTAATGTAGCATTTCCATGGTTGCCCAGGGATTGGCAGGGAACTTGTTATCTAGGAATCCTGTTACCTGGGGTGCTTATAGCAAGTACTGTAGAGGTTTCGAAGGCTTGTCCACGGCGGGACGAGAATGGCGACACTCCAGCACAGGTTTTAGGAGATGTAGCGAAATCATTCCTTCCATTCTTTGGGCAGATAGCGAATTCCGAGGATATCAGGAAACTAGCGAGAGTACTGGAGAGAACCATCAACCGGACCACACATATACTCTATAATATGACTTTAGAGCAGAAAGCGATCAGATTGGTAGCGCTTCAGAACCGGATGGCATTAGATGTCATTCTGGCTGAACGTGGTGGAGTATGTAAACTAGTGGGGTCCGCTTGCTGTGTTTTCGTACCGGATTCCTCCCCAACTATTTTTAAGGCAATACAGAATCTGCACATTCTTAGTTCAGAAGTGCATATTCCCGAGGGAAATTGGGATCTTAGCGCTTGGTTCTGGGACTTCTTGCGGTCTTGGGGTTGGAAAGTGCTTTCAGTCTTGCTGATTATTTTGGGAATTCTGCTATTTCTCTGTTGTTGTATCCAATGTCTACCAAGTATATTGTTATTGTTATTGTTATTTTGCACTTATATAGCGCCTTATATACCATTGGTATGGTCTGAAGGCGCTGGTAGGTTGAACGCCCTTGGGAACCGAAGTTCAGATCAGTAGAGAGAGTAGGGAGAGTCAAAAAGGTGCGTGTGTGCACCGGATATGTGTGCAGCTCGTGCGGTACGCGTGTAATAGCTGATTCTTATCGGTAGGTGTGGTGGTTGAGAGATCAGGAGAATGTGTTCATTCTGGCAGGATTAATCCGGAACGGATGTGGCTGCGTTAGGCCTGGGGAAAACGCCTGGCTGAGGGTGTGAGACCAGCAGTGTTTACATAGAATGATGTGGAGTAAGCGGCGGATGTTCGTATGAGAACAGTTATACCGAATGGTGTCATAGTATCTCTGTGTTCTAGTTGAGTGGTGATGTAAAGGAGAGAGTAAGCGTGGGGTGTGGTATGACTGGTTATATGCTCTTTCAGTGTGCAGACTTCTAAATGCAACTTTCCCAGATAGGGTACTGGGCGAACTTCTAAGTTCTATTTTCCACAGAGAGGCAACTAGGCAAACTTTTAAGTACAATTTTCCATACAGAGGCTATAGGGAACATTTCTAAATTCAATTTATCAGCGAGGCTACTGGGCACACTTCTAAGTGTAACTCTCGCAGAAGTTATTGGGTACACTTCTAAATGCAATTTTCGCAGGGCGTCTACTGGGCACATTTCTAAATTCAATTTTCCAGAGAGGTTATTGGGCGAACTTCTAAATGCAACTTTCCAGAGTGTCTATTGGATACACTTCTATAATCAACTTTCACAGATGCTATTGGTAGCACTTCTAAATGCAGCTTTCACCGCGTGGCTAATGGGCACACTTCAAATGCAGCTTTCACAGAGGATATTGGGCCCATATCTAAATTCAGTTTTCCACAGAGAGGCTACTGGGCGCACTATTAAGATCCATTTTCAGCGAGGCTATTGGGAATACTTCTAAATTCAATTTTCCAGCGAGGCTATTGGGAACACTTCTAAATTCAATTTACCAGGCTATTGGGCACACTTCTAAATGTAACTCTTACAGAGGCTAATGGGTACACTTCTAAATTTCACAGAGGGTTATTGGGCACACTTCTAAATGCAACTTTCAGCGAGTGGTTATTGGGAACACTACTAAATTCATAGCGAGGTTATTGGGCACACTTCTAAATGCAACTTTCCAGAGTGTCTATTGGGTACATTTCAAATGCAACTTTCCAGAATGTCTATTGGGCACACTTCTAAATGCAATTTTCACAGAGTGGCTATTGGGCACACTTCTAAATGTAACTCTCGCAGAGGCTAATGGATACACTTCTACATTTCACAGAGGGGTTATTGGGCACACTTCTAAATGCAACTTTCCAGGGAGTCTATTGGGTACATTTCAAATGCAACTTTCCAGAATGTCTATTGGGCACACTTCTAAATGCAATTTTCACAGAGTGGCTATTGGGCACACTTCTAGATGTAGCTCTCATGGAGGCTAATGGGTACACCTCTAAATTTCACAGAGGGGTTATTGGGCACACTTCTAAATGCAACTTTCACAGAGTGGTTATTGGGAACACTACTAAATTCACAGCGAGGTTATTGGGCACACTTCTAAATGCAACTTTCCCGAGTGTTTATTGGGTACATTTCTAAATGCAGCTTTCCAGAGTGTCTATTGGGCACACTTCTAAATGCAATTTTCACAGAGTGGCTATTGGGCACACTTCTAAATGCAACTTTCACAGAGGATCTTGGGCACACTTCTAAATTCAATTTACCAGAGAGGCTATTGGGCACATTTCTAAAATTCACGGAGAGGCTATTGGGTACACTTCTAAATGGAACTTTCACAGAGGATCTTGGGCAATGCTAGGGGGATGTTGCGCTCAGGCGATAGGTACAATAGGACATAAAGTGTATGCCCCGGATAAAACCTCTAAGGAGTATGTACTGAAAGAGATCTTATTAAAAGATCTAATGGCGATAGATATTTCTGACAGCTATTCAGGGTGTATGGACGATGACACATGGAGTTATTTGCAGGGAGATCAGAAGTAGTTTAGCACTTGGCATAGGCCAAAAGGAGGGTTTGTCCAACTAGAAATTATATCGTGCCTCCTATTGTTATGAATATATGTATATTGGCCTACGCCAAGCTGCTAACAAGCTGCTTATAAACTACATGTGAATAAACTCGCATCGCAAGGTCCTGACCTTAGAAACCATGTAAACTGTCATTTTGGGTCAAGCCGCCATTTTAGGTTTTCTTGCGCTATAAAGTCACCATGTGAGCTAAAATGGTAGGCTGTGTTATTCAGAACAGAACTTGATTGTCATGACCTCTGTACAGCTAATGTATAACTTTCCTGCAGGCCACTTGTTAGGGTCATGAGCTGAGACCTTGTCCTTCTGCTGACCGGTGTACAATGGATTACCTGTATCACCAAAACTGATCTATAATTGAATGAGAACACCTCCTTAACTATATTGTATAAATTAAGTCCTGCATTGTAATGTTAGGCCTAGAGCATACATTATTATCATTTCTTCTTGTTAATGTATAAACCTAAGATGAACTAGATTTGACCTGGCAAGGGACCCTAGAGCAGTAACTTATTTATGGAATGGTTAACCTGAAGAAAGGCTGGACAACAGGCTGGAGAAATGTATAAAAGCCAGACTGTTTCAATGAATATTTGCACTCACTGAGCACACCAAACCACGCCGGAGTTTGCTGTGTTGTACTGAGGGTCGATAGCTATCTGAATTTTGTTCTGTTCTTTTGTAACTGGATTCAGTATAAAATAAAGTGCTTTGTATGTTCTTTTGTGACCTGTGTTTGGTGTGTTTCCTTTTTGGTTACCCTGCCTCATATTATTTCCTTGTTTTCACAACTACACCTTTTCACCACTATAGTACTGGGACGAGGAAGATGCCTATAAAGAGCTATGAGGGCCAGACATATCCCTTTAATTGTGTCAAACAAGTCTCATTAGATATTTAGATATGCATGCCTGCTGCCTCTCAAGGGGCTGCAGGTGTATAAAGAGATCAGTGGAGAAGATCAGAGAGCAACAGGGAGGCCTGCGTGGGAGAGACCAGCAGGGGAACTTGCTTCAGAGGAGTCAGCCATGGTGGGACTGGACAAGGAGCCAGGATGCACACATTTCCCAGAGGACTTTCACAGCCCATAGCCAGTGGGATGTGTAATTATTGCAAGTCTGGGAGCCTCCATGATAGAGGATCAGCAGCCGCTGCGAGTCAGCACCAAGAAGACAGGACTCTTTCTGCATCAGGAAAGAAGCTGGCATGCAGAGAGAGACACATGGCTGGCGAACGGAGCTCGAATGGGTGAGCTTCCCAGCTTCAGCGGTAAAGGAGAAGCAGAGGGAATTGCTGAAAGGAGATGAATGAACCGGTCAGTGTCGGGAGGATCCTTGAACACTGGGGCACTCCTAGAAATACATATTGAATACCGAATTGAATGGAACTTTAAAATTTAGCAAAATAAATTCTTAGAGAATACTGAATTAAGTAGAACATTAAAATTAAGCGAAACCAATGCTTTTTGAATACAGAACCGAATGAAACTTTAAAATTAAGCAGCATGAATGTTTATTGAATACTGAATTGAATGAAACCCTGAAGTTAAGCATTGTAAGTGTTGAATGAAATCAAAACCTATATGGGCTAAGCAAATAAAGTGAATAACCCACATCCCCTTGTGAAAACAGATTACAGAAAAGGGCACAAGCGTGACAGATAGCCATAAGAAGGTTGCTGTGAGCAAAACACCCATAAAACTGAGGCAAAAGACTGGAAAGGATGTTTGACAAGTAATGGCAGAGCCAAGAGGCTGACAAGGAAAAGCCAAAGGATTGTAAATATACACATCAGAGTCAAGAGTTCTAGAGTCAGGGATCCTGGTTGCGTGACCTGTGATGGGTGGACCGTTCGGTCTGACAACTGTGCTTAGATCAGTGCGCCCTTAATGTTGAAAACCAAAGACATTGTGATGATAAAGTTAAAGTCTTGGGGAAGGGAACCCAGAGACTTGAGGAGCTACCTGCATGATCTTGAGAACAAAGCCTCAAGACCTTTTGTTTTCTGTGAACTGTGTTGCTTGGAAATTAGGGAAGGGAAGCAGGAGGATTGGTTTTGAATGGTATCACCTTGAACTGGAGAAAGGGAATCATGAGAATTTTTCTTGGAGGTTTCTTATACTTGGGGAAGGGGAGCTGAAAGAAAGCTGCGAGCTGGAAGAAGCTCAGAACTTTCTAACATCCCTAAACATTGGTTAGCTTTAGTTGTGATGGCAAGAGTGTATGCTGCTGATCAGTGCAGTGACCCTCATTCTGTTTATCAATTCTTAAACAATGATTTGGTGAAGTCCGTATTCAATATAAAGTCCAAATATGTCTCATATAGATGTTTTGATTTATTGGCAAAACACAACAAATCAACAGCCGACACGTAATTCGACCCGACGATCGTCCTCTGGGTGAATTGGTCAGTGACCGAGTTCCTGGTTTTGTATGGTATGGTGTTGTTTAAACACATCACCAGGATATTCGATGAGGGCACCAAATTAGGTGCAATTCCACATTTGATGTTGCATCAAATATTTCAAATCCTTGTACTTTTCCACAACTTATACTTAAAATCTATACAACTTGTATGTCGGTGAAATCAATAGTCCCAACAAAGTTTCACTAAATAGTCGTGACAATCCTCTAATTCCAAACAAGATCTCTATAGCAACTCTTCTTTTACTATTACCTTATGATAAGCATTATATTCTATTATAAAAGGATTATGGCGCTAACAGGAATGGGGGTCCACTGTCAGTATCAGGAGCGAATACCAATTTGATTCAAATGAAAATGAGCTAAATCCTGTGTTCTCTCCCATAATGCACGCGAACGGGATCTAGCCCATTTTCATTTGATTCAAATTGGTATTTGCACCTGATACTTACTGACAGTGGAGCTGCCATTCAGGTTAGCGCCATAATCCTTTTATGCTGCTTGTATGCTGCTACTGCTGCACATGACCACTTGCTAGAATCCCGAAGACTAGCACATCCCAACAAGTTAATCCCCACAGTTTCTTAGTATTAGATTTTGGACATAGACAGACTTTTAAGTTGAACTCTTTGACTCAGACTTTCCTTAGTTTCGTTCAAGTAGGAACATCCCACCTTAGCATAGGGAAAGTTTACCTTCTGCCATCCTGACATTTGATTTAATAAAGTATTTTCCTTTGAACTTTAAGTCATTTATCTGTGTCTTGCTTCATGATACCTTCACACTGGGAGGCAACTATCAGCAATCCAGAACGCCTCTTTCAGAAGAAATGGCCCCATGACTCCGTACATCAATGACGTATCCAGTGTTACCTCATCCGCCAGCCATCTAATCAAGTACTGCGCTTGAGCCACTAGGTCAAATAATTCAAATCACGGCATTTGGACCCCACCATCCTCATATCTCAGCTTGAGGATAGATATCACATTCTATGTCTCCTCCAGTCCCAACAAAATCCTTTTATAAGCAAATCCAGGGTTCTAAAGAATGAGCAGAGGATAAAAACCATAACACTGGTGAAGAAGTATAGTAGATGGGTAACACCACCATTTTGACTAATGCAACTCTCAATGAAAGCGGTAACTGGCTCCAGAACTTCTATTCCTTGGACATTCCCTCTGCAGCGCTAACAGTGTTGCCCATATGCATATGTTCTGGTGGATGACATATATTTACCCCCAAATATTGAAATGTCCACATTTCCCATCTGATACCCAATAGAGGACGATCCTCTAAAGAACACTTATATGAAACAGCCAGCAAGAAAATACAAGATTGCTCTTTGCTGAAGTAGATGTCAGAGAGCCTTGTGAAACTGTCCAACACTTCTAACACCAAAGGACAGTTGTGCACAGGGTCATGCATGTATAAGAGACAATCATCTGCATACAGAGCAATCAAGTGACGCACCCCATCTAAAATTATCTCAGCTGCTCCAAATTTAGACTGCAGATATACTGCTAACAGCTCCAATGCCAAGATAAATATTATTGTTGACAGCACTATCTAGTGCCCCTACGTATATTCCACGGGGTGGACATAAGTCTAGCCTTGCATACTCTAGCAACAGGATCAGAGTAGATCAACTTAACCCATATAGAGAACCTTCCCCAATTCCAAATCTATCCAGTGTAGCATAAATCAATTTCCAATAAACAGAATCAAGGCATTGATGGTATGAAACAACCGCATACGGAGCATCATGTGATCAGGGCCTATCGATGAAATACTGGAGCGTGCAAATTCAATGATGTATTTCTATATTAGAAAAGAACAATCTGGTCTAATGTATCAGGGAACCAATAACCCACTTCAATTGACTAGCTAGCAATGCAGTCATGGGGCCTCATTCCGAGTCGGTGGTCCGGTGAAAAAGTGATTGTGGGGTACCTGGGTTACCTCAAGCTAAATGATGGAGGTAAGCCAGGTGCCCTACCAGCCAAAAAAGCCCTTGTTACCACCACAGGCATTGCCAGTGGTGGTAACGATGGCAAATCCCCTCATGGAGGGACTCCATGAATGGGGATTTACACCGCTCTGCTGGTATCCGTAATCTGGTGGCAATGGTGCCGGACCGGGTGTCGGTAAAAGTAAGTACCAAATGCCGGTATCCTGGCAGCTATACCGCCAGGATACCGGCATTGTCAAAATGAGGCTCATTATCTTGACATTCTGATTGACAGTGGCCTATAAGAGTTGTGTACATGGTGTCATTTCACTGGCTTAAGAACCAGAACTATCACAGATTTGCACATGCTATTAAATATATAACCAACCTCAAATGGCTCTTCAAACAACCTAAGAAGCACAGGTCCTAGGCTCTCACTATATGTTTTATAGAACTCAAATGGTAGCCTGTCCTCTCCAGGCATCCTACCAGATTTTAGCAACACTATAACATTCTGCAGCTCTTCTTCAGTTATTGACACTTCAAGGAAGCAGCCTGTTCTGCCGTCACCCTGGGCAACTCAATATGCGAAATTGTATAGGCAACTTCATCCATATTCACCATTTCACTAGTACCGTAAAGCGACTGATAATATCTATGGAAGACATCAGTGATTTCCACCTGGGACTTGCAGGTTTCACCACACTCATCATTCATTTCTGTGATCATATGCCTGGGCCTCTCATTTATGCATAGCCATGCCAGCAACTAACCAGATTTATCTCCCTCCCCATGCATCCTGGATATATAAGTACAATAGGCAAACCTTCTAAGACGTCCCCAGTATAGGATATGCGCAAAGACAGCAAAACATCCTCATTGAGGACCATCATCCCTGCCCATGCCTTCAAGTTCTGGTATACTATTTTCCAATTTACCTAGCTCAGCAATTAAGGATTTCCTGATGCCTTGGCAATCGTCTCGTCTCTCACCACCACATTAAGGGGCTCCTAGACTGTGCTCCACTTCTCACACTCCCATTACTGACATCTAGGAACTCTATTACCACATCTTCCAAGTGACTCAGGAAGACTTCATCAGATAAGGCCTCTACAGGCATACGCCACATCAGCCAAGTTACAACCAGCGGCGAATGGTCAGGAATGGACCTTGCAGCATAGATAGCCTCCACAAACTCAATCACATATTCCTTCCCAGTGAATTGGTAATGAAGCCAAGTATGAAACTTAGGTGGTGCATAATAATAGGAATAGCATCTACTGTCACCATTGACAGCATGCCAAATATCAACGAAGGGGATATCCTGTAGCATGGTATGCAAAGTTCTAGCTGCTGAAAAGTTTGCTAAAATCTATGGTCAGACCTATCCAGCTCAGGGGTTCAAAGTGCAAATTAAGTCCCCTGAGGTGCATCAGCCTTCCATAGAGGGAACAGAAGAAGGCAGATGCATTAGATTCAGAGCATATGGATTCACAATACAGATCACAATATGTTTTATGCAGCCAGGAATGATCACCAACCTACCCTGATCAACTTTAATCAACTTGACCCGAATCAACCCAATGATCCATACCAATACTCCCTTACCATATGCCGAGTATGGTGAACCATATCCAACACCTCCCCATTTAGCAATAATTTTGTTCAGGTCCTCCCGCCAATAGGTGAGTTTCCTGTAGCGAGGCTATGAAAATCTGTTTTCTTCGTAAATAGGAAGCAGGGTTCCTATTTTCAAGAAGGCACCAATCTCTTCTCCATCAGCCTTCCATTAACACTGCATCCAACAGCATTGCCATACAGACCAGCTCACACAGCAGTTCCCCATCCATGTCCGTCCCCACACTCACCCACCATGCTCTCAAGCTACTCACGTGCCCACAGCCCTCAGCACCCACCATGCCTATGCCCAATTTCAACATAGGAGGACCAGAAAAAGAACAAACCATAACAGCCTTAATAAACAAGTGGCTCAACAGTACAACACCACTTGAGCCCTCACACTCCCCAACAACAAATACACTCCAAGGACCCACTGGCATGAGCAAACCCATCGTAGCAGTATCCCTTAGTGGCACCTTCATTTCAGGGTCATAGGCTGCTAGTGCCATACCAAAGTTTATGTATGTCTGTCCAGGAGGCCTTGTATGAAGCTCCTGAGACTTCAATTGTATGATAACACATGTTCATTAGAGCTAACCAAAGTTCTCCATCAAGCAAAACCGGACGTCCACCCACCAGATGTAACAGGAATACATTACCTGGTTGCCAGACAGTCTGCTCCTATCTCAGTGCCAGATGCCAGTCCGCACTTGTCCATCCATCGGTTAGTATAATTAGGTTTATAAAAAAAACAGAGTCTTGCCCTAATATATATAAATATATAAAATTATATATAAATTCAGCTTTGCAGGATAAATTAGCATGTACTTCGGTCCCAAGTTACTTAGTGGGGACAAACATATTTCTCTTATTTTGTACAACAGGTGTATAATCTGGATAAAGAGCCAACAGAGATGATCCACGCTTCATAGTACCCCCATCCCTAGACAACTTGAGTATCGACTCTCAGTCCCGGATCTTGAGGAGCTGTGCTATAATGGGGTGAGGTGGTGCTCCAGGGGGTGGGCAGTGAGCCAATGACCTATGCACCCTTTGGACAGTAAAACCTTGGAATAGCTTCCCAATCCCAATTTCCTGCAGCAGAAGGTTCTCAATATAGGACATAGGGTAGGTCCTCTCCTGCCCCTCTCTAAGACCCATTATGCGAACATTATTGCAGCGGGAACTTCGCTTCACATGTTCAGGTTGTTACTCCAGGACCTTATTTTTGTGCACCAACTACAACTCCTCCAGAGAGCAAAATAAACAGGTTCCCTTTGAACTGACAATAACCATCTCACCCACCCCTGCTTACTGGTGTCATTTAAAAAATTTGAATCCAACGAATTCCAATTCAGCACGCATGGCACATCCTGAAAACAATCGAAACACAGGGTGTATCTTTCAACCTAGGCCTCAAAAGTCCTTCACTCCAAATTTATTGTTGGTCAAAAGCAAATGTTCAAATCCCTCTGCAAGCTGCAATGCACCTAAAAAAGATTACATCTGCCTTTGTGATACTACCATCCCTTGAAAAGCCTGGCCAGTTTGTTAGCGGAGCTGACCATCTGCTAAGGTCGTAGTTACTCATTTATCCTTCCTCTGGCCTCTAAAACTCTGCAAAACCAGTTTCTACAAGTCACTTAAAATTAATCATGTGAAACCATGACTGCCGAATTTAATCCATTTATCAAAAAAAGCCCACTTCATGTAGATTTATAATTCTCTGTGTATGTATATCAGTGTTCATGTGTGTTTCATAACTATTATGTTTTCTTCACAGTGGGTTCTGTGAAATACATGAGGGTATTTTACCTAGCAAACCTTGAGACACCCTTATTCAGGTGGCCAACGAAGGGCTGATCCACTCAGATCCCAACTCTATGTGTGAAAGAGTGAGAAAGGCTCACGGAGTGGGAGAGCTCAAGGTTATACTCGAGAGAATAACCCAAGTGGAATGCAGTATTGTACCGTAGAAAGAGAGGCGGGTTAGATCGCTGAAATCTTTGTAGGCTGTATTACATCTGCCTCCCTTCCTCCCATTATATCTCTCCTGTCCCAACCCACAAGTCCCCTTCATATCTGATAAATGCCCTAGGAGCATGAACCCCATTAGAATCAAAAACCACCTCTCTAAGAATTCTTGTTTTCCTGTTCCCTATCTGACTACTTGCAATCATTCTTCTTCCCGTCTCTCTAATTATTATTTTCTGCACTCCCAACCTGTTCAGATAAAATACTACAGTTCCCACAATCCCCTATGTTCTGTTCTACGCCCCGGTCATTCTCGTCCATTTCACAAACCTTCCCATCACGTCCCGTAGGATACTCTGATGCTCCAACTCCTTCCCTGTCCAATACGAAGACTATAATTCCTGATTACACCATACCCCCTTCCTACCACGCAGAACGATACAAAAGACAACAGACTTGTGATCAAACTGTTTTCCTGATATGTCGTGACACAAGTTTCAGTCAAAGGCAGGCAATTGACTTAAATCACACATACCTGACGGCCTTTCCTTTTCCCCACAGGGATAAAAGGTGGAGCAAGAGAGCACACATGGGAGCAGGTTGAGCACGCCAGACAACACAATGGCACAACTAACCAGCACAGCTGTTCAAGAGAAGAAGAAAGGCGCTGGGAATCGAGAGGGTGTTGGGCAGAGAAGCGACCTTGCCCTTTTCATCCCAGACCCGCTGAACCTTTGTGGAAGAGGACATAAGACCACAAACAATAGCACACGTGTCTTGCAGCAGATGTCAACGGTACATCGGACAAGCCTACGCCGATAAGCAAGTGCGAGGGAAACAGCCTTGTCCCTAGTGAAGAATAAAGCCAAACAGTTCATCACAGCCTGTGAGTCGAAGGGGGAAACAGATAAGAGCTGGGCTGTGTTGAGTGAAGATCCCAAAGTGGCAAGTTTGAAAGACTCTGGTCATCCTATTTGAGAGAAACTACAGATACCAAAAGGCCATAAGAGAGCTGCCAAAATAGGTCAACGTGGTCATGCTGAGGGTCAAGCAAAATCCCCTTACAATCAAAACATTTTGATCTACAAACTGTTTGAAAGAAAAAGAGGTGAATCCCACAAACATTGAACTGTGTAAAAAGAGAACACTGAAGGTAAAAGAGGGGTCAGCTCCCAGAAGAATGGGACCAAGGGGCAAGCCACTATCACCTTAATCGAGAGCCACAGTAAATCCAGTGAAAGGAGGCAATAATCGAGAGGGGTCGGAGCCCGGCAGAGGGGGATCCAAGGGTAAAAGGTTGTCACCACAAAGATTGGTAAAAGTGAAAGCAAAAGACAATAGTGGAACGGCAAGCGTGAACCCAACCGTGGGATGCCAGTGAAGAGGGGCAAAGTCTAAAAGTCTAAGAAACAGTGTGTTGACAAATGTGAAGCCGGCCGAGGGATGCCCAGTATGCACTGTTTGAAAAGACATTGAGAAACCAAGGGAATTGAATGCCGCAAGAGAGAAGAGAAAGCCATAAGGAACACAGAGGAGGGAGGCTGAGATTTGAGAGGGGTCCAAGCCTGAAAAAGGGAGGTCCAGGGGTGAAGCTATCACCCAAAACTTGTTAAGGAAAGAACTCTTATATAACTGTAGAATACGATATGTGGAAGGTCAGAGCCCGGAAGAGGGGGACCCAGGGTGAAGCCGTAACCCTAAGAGAACTGTGGCTAAGAATTGAGAATGGTCAGCACCCAGAAGAGGGGGATGCAGGGGTGAACCTTTATCAGCCTAACAAACTTTTATTTGGTTGAAAATGTTTGTTTTAGTTATATTGATCACGGCAGGACCTCAAAGGCAAGAGACCTTCAAAGGTAACGAGACTTGGCCAACGACGGTCCTGAGAGAAGCACGAGATTGTGCTGTGCTCCAACATCCCACCTTGCCCCGTGCTCAAAATGTGGGGAAGGGAGATCCAGGCTACTGCATCTTGACATATTATTTGAGAACACTTCTTTCTTTTCTTGAAAGCTATCCCACACCAATTTGTGTATTAGTTGTCAGGTTTGGCAATAGGTTTCTTAGTATAGGCCCTTTACATTTGACACAACATCACTAGGACTGCCTTATTTCTCATTTGATGGTCGGCGCTTGCTCCCATCTTAGATTTAGGTTTAGGTTTTCTCCTCCACTCCACAGAATAGTGCCTGAGATAAAGTGCTGGGAACCCTTATTTATGAAACCATATGGATAAGGAAACCCCTCAAAAGTCAGGAGGATTGGACGAGCCTCAGATAGACCATCCTTTACTTTCTCTGGAAGACCCAAATCCGCTAACACTGGAGGTAGAAACCTTAATAGATCATCACCTCCCTTGGCAACGGAAATACAAAATCCCCTCACTGGTGAATTTGCTTGCAACCTCATTCCAGACGAGAGGGAGAGTGTTATAGGATGCATCCAATTCCCTCATTTTGGGAACAGAGAAAGATGGAAATTTAGGGGAGGAAACACCTAGGGAATCTGAGTTGAGGGAAATGCTCAAAGAACACCCAATATATGAGATATTGGGGGAAATACCATCTCCTGAAATATCAGAAAGAGGTCCCATACCCCTTCCACAGAAAATAACATCTCAGAAACCCACCTTTATTTTTCAGAGGGGAAAATAGAGGGCAGCCAAATAAGAGAAGGGGCAAGAAACTTAAGTGGAAGGTAAAAAGGGGACCTTATTTTGACATGGGGGAGCAAAATCGAGAGAACCCTGATACCAAGGAAATTGTGTTTAACCACATGAATAAAGATGAGGGAGGATAAGAATCTGATATATCTCTGGATATATCCAATACTCACAGCTGGAAACATGTATTTTTGTGGAGAAAGAGGCCATGTTAGGGAAATCTGCCCAGAAAGGCTAGAGGAGGAATTAATGAACACCCAAGGAATAAGGGGGAAAATAGAGAGAAGTGAGAGACCTTTTTAAAACATCTCCCATGTATGCCCTTAACAACCAGGAAGGGTTAAGAGTTCCCGAGGCTACAATCCCAGTTACATATTGGAATGCTTGGACCAACAACCTGGATGTTCCACCTTGGAATATCCAGATGAAACACCACTGTCCAACCAGCATAGGTGAAGGGTATGTGAAACACCTGAGGGTATCTCACCATGTGAACCTCAAGACACCCTTGTTCAGGTGGCCAACAAAAGGCTGATCCACACAGATCCCAACTCTAAGGGTGAAAGAGCGATAAAGGGTCATCGGGCGGGAAGCTCAGAGTTATACTCGAGGGAATATCCCCAGGGGAATGTGGTATTGTACCCGAGAAGGAGAGGAGGGCGAGATCCCTGAAATATTCATAGGCTGTATTACATCTGCCTCCCTTCCTCCCATTAGATCTCTTCTGTCCCAATCCAACATCCCCTTCATATCTGATAAATGCCCTAGGAGCATGAACCTCATTGGAATCAAAAAGCGCCTTTCCTTGAATTGTTTTCCTGTTCCCTATCTCACTACTCCCAATCATTCTTCTTCCCGTCCATCTGATTAATTTATGCACTCCCAACCTGCTCAGATAAAATACTACAGTTCCCACAATCCCCTATGTTCTGTTCTCCATCCCGGTAATTCTCGTCCATTTCACAAACCTTCGCTATCCCATCCCAAAGGATGCTCTGACACTCCAACCCCTTCCCTGTCCAATACAAAGACTATAATTCCCGATAACACCTTATCCCCATCCTACCATGCAGAATGATGCAAAAGACAACAGACTTGTGATAAAACTGTTCACCTGACATGTCCCGACACAAAGTTCACGCAAAGTCAGGCAATTGACTTAAATCGCACACACCTGATGGCCCTCCCTTTTCCCAACAGGGATGAAAAGTGGAACAAGGGAGCACAAGGGGAGCAGGGTGAGAACGGCAGACAGCAGGACGGCACAGCTAACCAGGCATGGCAGTTCAAGAGAAGAAGAAAGGTCACAGGAATCGATGGGGTTGGCTAGGAGAGACGTGACCTTGCCCTTTTTGTCCCAGACCCACGCAACCTTTCTGGAAGAGGACATAAGACCGTGAACAATAGCACAAGTGTCCTGCAGCAGATGTCAACGGTACACGGGAAACACCAATGCGGGAGTGAAGGAAGCTCCCACGACTGTGGTACTGTCCTTTTCCCCAGTGAAAGGGAAAGCCAAGTGGTTCATCACAGCCGCTCAGTCGAAGGGGAAACCGAGAAGAACCAGGCTGTGTTGAGTGAGGATCGCAAAGTGGCAAGTTTGAACCAAGTTCAATGAACTATGAAAGAACTGTAAAAGTGTTAAGGGGAGACCAACTGCAGAGGCAATCCAGCACCATGTGGGTGCAAACTCAAAATGCTCTGGTCCATCCTATTTGAGAGAAAATACAGATACCAGAAGGCCATAAAAGAGTCGCCAAAATAGGTCAAAGTAGTCATACTGAGGGTCAAGCAAAATCCCATACAATCGAAAGACTTTGATCTACAAACTGTGTGAAAGAAAGGGAGGTGAATCCCGCAAACATTGAAGTGTGTAAAAAGAGAACACTGAAAGTAAAAGGAGGGATCAAAGCCAAGTATAAGGGGAACCAGGGGTGAGCCACTATCACTCTAATGATCACTATCACTCTAATTGAAAGCCACAGTAAACCCGGTAAAGGGAGGCTAAGAATCGAGAGGGGTCGGAGCATCACAGAGGGTGATCCAAGGGTGAAAAGTTGTCACCCCAATGATTAGTAAAAGTGAAAGCAAAAGTGAATATGAAACGGCAAGAGTGAACCCGACTGAGGGATGCCAGTGAAGAGGGGCAAAGTATAAAAGCCCAAGAAACAGTGTGTCAATAAACATGAACCCAGCCGAGGGATGTCCACTATGACTTGTTTGAAAAGACATTGAGAAACCATGGGAATTGAATCCTGCAAGAAAGAAGAGAAAGCCATAAGGAACCCGGAGGAGGTAGGCTGAGATTTGAGAGGTGCCTGAGCCCGAATGAAGGAGATCCTGGGATGAAGCTATCACCCAAAGTTCATTAAGGAAAGAACTCTTATATAACTGTAGAATATGATACATGAGGGGTCAGCAACCAGAAGAGGTGGACCCAGGGGTGAAGCCATCACTGAGTGAACTGTGGCTAAGAATTGAGAAGGGTCATCACCCAAAGAGGGTGATCGAGGGGTGAACCATTATCACTCTAACGAAACCTTTCACCCTTTCATTTGGTTAAAAGAAATTTAGTTTTAGTTATATTTAACACATCATGCCGTCAAAGGCAAGAGACCATCAAAGGAAAAAAGACTTGGCCATTGACGGTCTTGAGAGCTGCCATTGAAACTGTTGTCTCGTGCTGGAGAAGCCCGAGACTGTGCTGTGCTTCAAGATACCACCTTGCCGCAAGCTGAAAATGTGGGGAAGGGAGACCCAAGCTACCGGATCTTGACATACTATTAGAGAACACTTCTTTCTTTTCTTGAAAACGATCACACATCTTTTTTCGTATTAGTTGTAAGGTTTGGCAAAAGGTTGTTAGTATAGGCACTTTTCACTTGACACAGCAACACTACGACTGCCTTATTTTTTATTTGATGGTCGGCGCCTGCTCCCATCTTAGATTTAGGTTTAGATTAGGCATTTTTCCATCCTGCATACCGCATTCATTGTTCAATAAACACCCTATAACTGTGATCACTTGTGTCTGTCTTCCTTGTCACCACCATGAATTCCTTACAGTTCTCCATGACAAGTCCCCTTCCATGCATGCGCATTATAAAACTCCTTGTTGCCGAGCTTCTAGGCACTTCATAGCTCACCATATCTGGATCGTGTTTACATTTCATTTGACCATTTTGTCATTTATCTTGCTACATGCGTGCATTTCTAATATGTTTCAACTTGAACACAAAGTAACACTTAAAGTAACACATCCCATTCACATTTAACTACACATTATACATATATAAATTAGCATCCTTGCACTTACTTTGCAGCACCCCAAGTCACAAATATGGTGCATGCAACTTGAACCCCTTTATCTAGGTGGAACCGTTCATGACCACCCCAACATTCTCACCTTAATTAATACTAATGAACCATATTCTTGTTCTTTAAAACCATGTTCTTTGGTAAAAACCCTACCATCATCTCTCAGATTGGTCCCAATATGGGCATACTCCTACGATGGACAAACCCAACTTGTCCCTTCATAATTATTGCTGCTCTGCACAATTATCCCAACTTGGTGGAGAACACAAAACAACTTCAGTCCAAGTACTCATGTGATATGAAATGCTAGTGGTTCTAGCTTTGAACAGGATCACAGTCATCATGGCAGTTGCCTTCGGTACCTGGGCAGAGCAACATCATAAGAGCATTTGACAGGAACAAAAGATAATAAGAAAAAAAATGGGTGCTAAAATTCTCACTGCTCATTCAAGATTGTTTGCCATCTCTAAACATGATGACAAAAAGGAACAGGAACAATTGCTCTAATATACATCATAAATTAAAAGTGTTCTTCTTCTTTTGAAAACAAAGAAATTCAGCTCCTGGATCTCTATCCGCACCCCTCCTTTTCACTGGAATGAACTGCGAATCCTTAGAGCATACTTAACTTTGAGCCTATTCTGGCTCCTGTGCTGCTAGAGGGGTACCAGCATCTCTTCATATTTCGCTGATATGCACCCAGCTCTTGTTGTCCTCCACCTTCACAGCAGTCAGAGTTGAATAAATCACCAGGTGTGGCCCATCGAAGCACTGTTCATTCCAGCAGTGTACGTCGTTCCACATGTAGATCCAGTCTCCTGGGAGTAGTAGTTGCTTGTGTTGATCGTCGGTTTCCTTGCCGCTTTCTCCTGTAGACTGTTGGGGAGAAGCCACATCCTGTGAACATGTAATCTTCACACTCTTGGTTAAAGCCCTAAGGTACTTCTTAAACCCCTCACCTATGACCTCTACGGTCTTATGTGCATCTGATGTGGTATGTGCAGTTGAGAGCAGTGTGTGTAATCTATACTCCGTCATGATCTCATAAGGGCTGAGGTGATACTCTTTCCTTGGATTTTTTCTCAAATAAAATAGCACCAGGGGAAGACAGTGTAGCCATGATTTCTTTAATTCATTACACATTTTAGCCAGCAAGCCTGCCTTAAGGACCCCATTTAACCTTTCCACGAGTCTGTTGGCCTGTGGGTGGTATACTGAACACAACCTGTGCTTGATTACCAAGAGCAAAGCAATTTCTGTGAACAAGGCAATAAAAAAGTGGGTTCCATTGTTTGATTTCAGGACCTCACAAATTCCCTACCGTGGAAATACCTCTCTCATCAGAGGTTTTGCCGTAGACTTAGCATCTGGGTGTATGCAGGGACCAACGTCAAGACACCGGGAGAATGGACAATCACAATATTATACCAGTAAATATTACATTTCATGAGCATAGCAACGAAATCTATATGGAGCTCCCAAAATGGGCCAGAGGATATCGGCATAACTCCCATAACTGACCTCATGGTGTTTCCAGGATTGAATTCCTTACAAACTATACCATTTCTTATTAACCTACCTACCGGTACCTGGAGGTTTGGTATAAACCATTCCTCCAGGAGCTCAGTTGCAATTTGTCATCAAGAAGTGTTCAACAGGTAATGTAGTTACCCTAGAGCCAGAGGAACCAGTTCTATAGGCATTACTACCTTCTCCGTCAGCTCCTAGCTCCACAGAAAATCCATGGGTGAGAGGCCCCCTATTCCCCTCTAGGTGCTTTTGCTTGCATTTCTTTGATTTGAAGCACCAGGACTGCAGTATATGGAGCAGACAACTGTACCTGCTAGGACAAGGCTTCATTTTTCTGGGAATCTGTAAATGGCAAATATTCAGGTTCTTTTGCTGCCCTGTCTGTGGCATAATTTCCAAGTGATATGGAGTTAGTTCGATTAGTATGCACAGCACATTTTACAATGCCTACCTATGTGGACAGGGTTATTGCTTAAATTAGTCTGGATAGAAGTGCAGTATGCGGGACAGGGGACCAGTCTGATCTCCTAACCCCTCTTCTCTGCCACCTTGATAACCCTGAATGCACAGTGAAGGTTACATATGCAGAGTCCGAATAAATAGTGACTGCCTTCCCCTTACACATTTCTAGTGCCTCTATAAGTGCCACTAATTCTGCTGCTTGCGTGTAAAAATACAAAGACATTAATTTCTTTAGCCTGACATGGTATCCCCATCCACAAGGCCCACAACGGCTGCACCCGTGTGCCTCCCACCAGTGTCCTGATTGGTGGTCGAGGACCCATCAACAAAAATTACCTTGCCTCCATCCAAAGCCACCATCTTAACACTCGTCCTCTATTCCTCTCTTCTTTGTCTCCTTCATTTGTTGAACAATCATTGACAATATCATTAGGTCTCACTGGCTCGGCTACAAAGGTCGCAAGATTGACTAGGTGACATTGTATAGGATGTATTGAAGCTTTCAATAAAATAATCTCATACCCCAGAACTCGCTGGGTCGTCAGAGTTTACTTGGATTTTTCCAAGATGGCAAAGAATGCATTCTCCACATACAATGTCACTGGGGCAACCCATGGTAATGGTTGAAGACATTTGAATTGAAAAAGCGGCTGCCACTGAAGTTTGCTTACAAGGAAACTCCTTGCATCACTGGGTCTAGCAGTCTGCTATAGTATGCTAAAGGTTTATGGTCTAGCGATGTTTGCTGGGTCAGGGCTGCTGTTATTACCTGCCCGTTCCAGTGAGAAAACAGTCTGTTTAGCACGGGGCAGCGTGGATATGCAGGGACAGTTCATTTGAAGACAGAACTCAGTTAAGTGACTCATTATGAACACGGGTTGTGCAGTGACAAAATATCTTTTTTGGAGCAGCACACTAAAGAGCAGACAGTCTAACAACTGTACAAGCATTGGCAAAGCCTACTTAAAAGAAGATGTGTTTGTTAATTCATAGCATTTTGGAAAAGGTTTTCACTCCCATTAAAGTTAACAGTGTTTTTTGAGGAAGTTCAACACAGTAAAGCTTCACTCTGGCAATAATCTGCGACGTCTATGTTATAAAAGGTTTCTAGAGTCATCTGAGTTAAATTAAGTAAAACAATCCTCTGTGCATAGGCAGAGGATAATTCAGGTACTGTGAGTGTTTATTATGCCACATATTGGTGAAGGGAGGTGGTGTATGATTGTGGGAACTATCTCTTCTTCCTCGGCCCTGCAGATTTTTTTGTGAATTGTAGCCTGCAATCTGATTTGTTATTTTATCATCTTCTCCTTTCTCTCAGGGGTGTTCCATGCTCAGCTGTACTTTTTAGGTTAGCTGAGTGTGTCACGCTCTTGTCGGTCTGAGTGGTTCAGCAGCTCCTGCTGACAGTCACAGACCGGTGTATGACAGTATGAAAGGCCAAAGAATAATTGAGTCCACCTGAGCTGTTATGAACCCCACAGAGACCACAAAGGACGCGTTGGGTGAGATGATTAGGGAATTAAGGGAGAAACTGAGAGTAGCTCACAGGGAAAATGTTAACTTAAACAAAACGGTTGATGAGTTAAGTAAAAAGGTTGCATTTTCATCAGGAGGCTTGAGGTTTGAGGTTAGGTGATTCAGGAGTAAGAGAGGCACATGATCCTCCAGTATTGTCAGGGAAGATGGAGAAAGGCACCTGGATGCAGAGAAGGTGGCTGTGGGAGGATCTAGGCCTTTTTTTATGCTGGTGCCTTTGGCTACATTAGAGTATTTTGGAAGAGATTCCAAGAGATTTCTGACCTTTATCACCCAATGTTAGTTACACTTTCTTAGTTGTCCAGATGCTTTCCCTTCTGTGGCTGTAAAAGTAATCTTCATCTTGTGTGGGGAAGTGGCAGGTAGGGCAGGGCTGTTTAACAATTCAGTGGCATGCTGCAAAAAGCAATTTTAGACTCTCTAATGAGGAATCTCATAAGATGTTTGACTGATGTCAGGTTTCGCTTGAGGTTCATGAGAACTTTTGGAGTTGAAGCAGGGCAGTCGGGGCCTGGTCTTTTATATTACTCAATTCAAGTCCCTGTTCCTAGAAGGTTGTTGGCCAGAAGAGAAGAGGGATTCTCTTTTTACAGGAGTTTGTGAGAGCAGTTAAAGTATGTCCTATCTGGTATAGCATATCGTCCCACCTTTTGTGAGGCCTTGATTGATTTTGTGATTCAACTCGATTTTTTCACTTGAGTGAAAGGAGGGCTGAGCGGAGAAGAGCTCAAGGGGATGGCAAGATTACTCCTAAGGGAGATTGACCTAGGCTAGGATTTGTCAACAGGGAGTTTAAGTTCCGGGGTTGGACTAGGTTGTGTGAGAAACAAGAAGGTGTCTCACCCGCTAGTCCCCGGGGATCTGTCATCCAGGTGGCCAGGACACCGCCATAGCTTTTGGATCGAGTTCCTGGGGGTGGACCAAAGCTGGAGAATAACCTGGGTGAGGGGTCTTCGGGGAGTGAGAGTGGGACATTGGATGGTGTGAGAAACCAGAAGGTGTCTCACCTGCTGGTCCCCAGGGATGTCATCCAGGTGGCCAGGACACACCCATCACCATTGGATGCAGTTCCTAGGGGTGGACCAGTGTGGGAGGATCACATGCATGGGGGATCTTGGGGGAGTGGGACACCAAAGGGTGAGACACAGTATTCCCTTCCTCATAACACCTTTTCCCCATCCTACCAAGTAGAACACCTAGGAACTCCAGCCCCCCTTTTCCTACACAAACACTTTCTTACGGACAGCTCACTGTGACCGACAACGGACTAACACCAGAGCTGTATACCTGACATGTCACAACACAAGGGACATGCAGAGTCAGGCAATCACTGATAATTACACACACCTGACTTCCATCACACTTCCCCACACGGATAAAAGGCTGAGCATGAAAGCACACTCTGAGTGAGGCAAAGCACCCGAGGAATCAGCAGTTCCGAGATGGTGATTTAACACGAGGAGAAAGGCGGAGGGACCAGAAAGGGTGGCAAGGAGGGAATTGCCCTTGGCCTTTTCACCGAGGGAGGGAAACCGCTACTTTCAAGAATCCTCAAAGATAAGACTTCTAAGACTAGAAACTAATGCTGAACAAAGATGCATTGTGTGTCGAAGGTACACAGGGCTCTCCCACATCAATAGCCGAGGCAGGGAAGAGAGATTGACATCATTGTACTGTCCTTGGATCCTGCAACAAAGCTGCTTCAGTGAAGTCAGCATAGCGGTGAGTCAGGGGAGACTGATAGCAGAGCGTAACCTGGGGAAGAGGATAAAATAACAAGGTACTAAGCGGCAACAATGTATAAACAAAGAACTTGTGTGCTATTGAACTTTAAGAAAACCCAATTAATTACCAGATACAGAGTGGTCCAGTGCACGTGGGTGCTCACTCGAAAGTCTCTGTTTGGTCCCCAGAGCATGTAAATATTCAACAGTGAAATCGAAGTGGTCCTGCACGGGATTGAGTACAATCCTGTGAACATTAGAAAGACTTTGATTGCCTAAGAATTGGAATTGGTCGGAGCCCAGAAGAGGGGGACTAGTTGGTATAAAAAGGGGATCTGAGCTCAGAAGAGGGGGTTCCGGGGGTAAACAGTAACACACCCCGAGAAGATTGCTGTGGCAAATGTGAGCCCGACTGAGGGATGCCTAAAATTGTTGTTTGTGAGTGAAAGAAGGATTGGAGCCCAGCTGAGGGAGATCCAGGGTGAGGAGTAAATCGCCCAACGTGAAGATTGAGAGAGGAACTTTCTTTGTTTTTTGTGATACATCAGGTCCACTGAGGCAAGAGAGTTTGCATAAAAGAGACTTTGCCACCTAAGGCCCTGATATTGGTGAAAGGAACTGTGACCTCATACCAGAGAAGACCAAGGAGTGTGCTGTGCTGAAGTGACCCGCCTTGTCCCATGCTACAAACGTGGGGAAAGGAGGCCCATGGCCTAACCATCCAGACTTATCATTTTTTGGTGAACATTATCCCACACTATTTTTGTAGCATAGCGGTAAAGTTTTAGTATAGACCCTATTTATTTTATCAGACTGCACTAGAACTGTATTATTAACTCTTCCACACGAAGAGCCCGCTCTGGGAGAAAACAGACTCACACCCAAGCAGTGTACCTGACATGTCCCGCTACTATGGTCAGGCGAAGTCAGGCAATTACTGACATTCACACATGACTTCCATTAAACTTTCCCATACAGATAAAAGGTGGAGCACAAGAGAACACTCTGACCGAGGCAAGGCAGACATAGGTACAGTGGTTTCACGTCAGCATCTGAACGAGGGGATAGAGACGGGAAACCAAGAAGGGTTTGCAAGGATGGAACTACCCTTGACCTTTTCTGCAAGAGACCGTTACTTTCCAGAAACCTTCGAAGTAGAAAGCATAAGGCCTGAAAACCAGACTGAAGACTCCTGCATTGTGTGTAGGAGATACCAAAAGCCCTCCCATGTAACCAACCAAGGTGCGGAGGAGCGGCAGTCACTGGGGTATCGTCCTTGGCTCCAAGAACAAAGAAGCATTAGAGAGATCAAAACAGCCAGTGAGTTGGGTAGACCAATACAAAACGGCTCTGTGTTGAAGTCAAGGTTGCAAGCGGCAACATTGTATATCGAGTGCTGGAACAAACATTGTTAAACGTGTGTGATGAAAAACGTGAGTAAAGCTAAACTGCTGCTGAATGTTTGAACTTGAGAAGGAAACATACAATACCGTTGACAGTGTGGTACAGCACCGTGAATGTGCTCAATCGAAGATCTCTGTACGGTATCCCGCCAAGAGAAATGAAAGTAGAAGATTGATGAAAACAATTGTGTGAAGTGAATTGAAGTGGTCCTGCGACAGTTTAAGCAAAGCCCATCACACATTCGAAAGTCTTTGATTTTGATACTCAGAGGATCCAAGCCCGAACGTGGGAGATCGATATCAAGAGGATCCAAGACCGAATGAGGGAAATCCGTATTAAGAGGATCCGAGCCCAAAGGAGGGAGATCCATGGTCCGAGCCCATACGGAGAGAGACCAAGTGTGAACAGTATTATAAATGGGGGTCTCTGACTGAAGAAGGGAGACCATGGTGTACATTGAAAGTGAGAACTTGTGCATGTGAAAATCCTGATAGGAACGGATCTTTGAGGTTTGTTTGTTACGACAGACCCTTTGCAGTAGGAGACTATTAGCACAAAAGAGGATTTGGCAGAAGGCTGTGATGTCTGTGCTTTGAACTGTATCCTCATGGCCGAGAAGACAGAGTGTGTACGAAGCTCGACCGTGCCACCTTACCCCGTGCTGAAAACCTGGGGAAGCGAAGCCAACTGCTGAACTGTCCTGACATATTATTTCTTGAGCACTTTTCTTTGTTGCATACATCATTGTCCCACATCATTTGTTATTAGAAGTGAGGATTGGCAATAGGTTTATAAGTATAGGCCCTTTAATTTTGACAGAGACTCGACTAGGACTGTGTAATTATTATTGGATGGTCGTAGCTTGCTCCCAACCTTAGATTTAGGTTAGATAGTTGTTCAACCAACCCACTGAAGTTCAATAAACACCCCTGAACTGAGATACTTTGTGCCTGTCTTCACTGTTTGATACCATGCCTTCCTTACAGTTATGAGAAAAAGGGGGGGCACTTTCCAAAGCGTAGAAGGATAGTCAGCGTGAAAATAATGTGTGTTTATAGTGCAGTAGGCCTGGACACTTTCTTGGAAATTGCCCTAACACCCTGAAGTGGTTGCAGACTCCAGTGGCAAAGGTGCAACATGCCGCCAACACTTTACAGGCAGCAGTTCCTCATATTATGGTAAACGTATCCTTCTATTTTGAATCTCCCTTGGAAGGTTCTGGCCCTGTGGTTATTGATTAGGGTTCTGCAGGCAATTGTATGGATTGGGTTGGCAAAGTCCATGGGAATTCCTTTGATTCAGAAGGAAGTGGTGGAACTGGCAAGTGCTCTGGATGGTTATTTGATTACCTCTGGTCCCATAACTCATGATACGACTTCCTTGACCATGATTATTGTTGGTAGCCATGGGGAGGAGCTATCTTTTGAGTTATTTGATGAACCTCATTTAAAATCATTGTTGGTATGCACTGGAATACAAATCATAAACCCAAAATAGATTGGAGCAGATGGGTAGTAGAGGTTTAGTCAGAATTCTGTGTAAAACATTGTGTTGGGAATCAACCCTTGAGTATGTCCTTGGTTTAGGAAGATCTGGTGGGTAAGTGTTTGACGGAGGAAGGGGCTCTAGTTAAGACTATAGATGGTGTGCTTGGAGAGTTGTTAGATTGTTGTAAGGATTTTTGCGATGTCTTGTATTAGAAGGTAGCCGAAGAATTCCAATCCCATAGATCCTACGACTGTAACAATGAGCCATTGTACCCTGTAGTAGGTTGTATGCCCTTACAGAGAAGGAAAACAAATATTTGAAGGAGTACCTTGCTGAGAATCTTGCCCAGGATAGTATTAATTGCTCACAGTCTCCAACATCTTCTCCTCTGTTCTTTGTTCCCAAACCAGATGGAACACTGCAGACTTGTATTGAGTACAGCTTTATCTACGAGGTGCCTATCACTTGGTTAGAGTACAAGAAGGAGACGGGTGGAAGATAGCCTGTAAGACCAGGTTTGGGTTATATGAATATCAAGCTATGCCCTTTGGGCTCTGTTATGCTCCAGCAGCTTTTCAATATATATTTCATTAATGAAGTGCTCTGCGAGTTCCTGGATATCTTCAAAGGGCTTATTATAGAAGGCATTTTAATTTTATCTCAAGACCAGGAGCAACATCAGGACCATAGCAGGTTGTTTCTTCGGAAATAACAAGAGAATCATTTGTTTGCTAAGTTGGAGAAGAGCCAATTCAACACTGATTCAGCAGAGTTCTTGGGATGTCATCCCCCCAAAAGTGTTGGAAATGAATCCAACAAAGGTGCAAGCAGTCAGTGATTGGCCTTCACCTACGAAGGTGAAGGAGGTGGAAGGTTTTCTTGGCTTTGCCAATTATTACATGCGATTCATTTAGGGTTTCTCTGGTATCATCACCCTGATCACAAACCTCTTTAAGAAGAGGGTCAAGTTTCTTTGGAGTCCAGAAGCTGAGGAGGCCTTTCTGTTGCTGAAGGAACTATTAGTCTCTGCTCTTATGTTTATTCATACATATCTTTCTAAGCCTTTTTCTAGAGGCTGTTGCCTCCAATTCGGCAATGGGGACAGTTATTTCTCAGAGGCATGAGGTTTCTGACTAGTTGCATCCAGTTGTTTATTTTCCAAGAAGTTAAGAAATCAGTTATACCATCATGAACCGGGAACTCTTAGCTATGAAGTCAGCTTTTGAGGAGTGGCGCCATTACTTGAATGGAGCACACTGGTACAGTTTTGACTGATCATCGAAGCCTGCTTTTTCTTAAGTAGGCTAAGACCTTAACTCCAAGACAACTCAGGTGATCTCTCATGTTTTCCTTTGTCTCGCCTATACCCTGGATGTGAAAATGAATCTGAGTTCGGATCTCAACCTTTGATTGCTTCTTAGTGTTTTATTCTTGTGGGCATTCAGGAGGTTGGAAGTCTGTCTGGAGATCCAACACTGCACGACTCAATCCCAGATGGAAGAGTGAGTTGGTAAGGACCATTTTTCGATTCTAAACTTTTTCTGTCCTCTGGGAAGCTTAGTGAAAAGGTTCTAAAAAACTGGCATGGGTCTATTTTGTCTGGACATTAAGGGTCTTGAATGACTCTGGTATTAGTCAGAAGAGAGTTCATTTGGGAGACTACTTAACGTGACACTCTTAATTATGTTAAGACTTGTGAAGTTTACGCGCCTAGGTGAAGAATCAAGTAGGGAATCCAGTCGGTCTTTTGGAGACTTCGTCTATTCCACCTCACCCCATTTTGAATGGATTTTACTACGGAGCTCGTGAGGGATCAGGGATGCACATCTATTCTGGTGGTGGTGGTTCTTCTTTCCAAAGAAGGACACTTTATCCTGATCGAGGGGGAGGTGATAGCACAACATTTGGCTCGCAGTTTTTTACAGGCACTTGTCAGATTGCATGGTGTGCTGAGTCCAGTTATATCCGATATACCGTTTTTCTCTAAATTCTGGAGGGCTTTTTGTAAAGAGTTGGGGATGGAGGTGAGACTGACTTCCAGTCATCATCTGGAGTCCAATGGTCAAGTAGAGTGGGTCAATTAGGAGTTGGAAAAATATCTTGGGTGTTACCTATAGGCCAGTGATGATTGGGTCAACCTGATTTGGTTAACAGAATCTGCTTAGAACCACTGTGCAAAGAATTCTATGTCTATGTGCCTGTTATTTTGTGGTTGAGGCTTTTATCTGTGATTTATGTGTGACAAGGTTAAGAGCGAATCAGAGAGTCCAGCGGTAGAGGACAGGCTGCAGGTTATGAGATCAAATCTTCAGAAGGCTTGGAAGGCATTACACAGGAGTAAGGCTAACTATCATAAGTTTGTGGATACGAAGCGAAGGACTGGTCCAGAGTAGAAGACTGAGATTTAGTTTGGCTATCCACAAGATATCTTAGATTCAAGAGTAAGAATTAATTTAGTCCCTGATTCATAGGCCCATTTGAGGTTGAGAAGGTTATCAATCCAGTGGCAGTTAAATTGAAACTACCCTCTAATTTAAAGGTTCACCCTTCCTTTCATGTGAGTCTGCTTAAACCTTTTAGTAAGTGAACTAGATTGGGAACTCCACCTGCTTCAATCATGTTGGAGGGTTCTTTGGGAGAATTTGAGGTCAAAAACATTCTCGACTCCAGAAAGGTTAGATGACGGCTTTAGATTTTGTTTGACTGGAATTGCCATGGGCCTGAGGAACGGTAAAGGGAGGCAGTGTCTGATGTTCACGCCCCACAATTAGTTGCAAAATTCCACAGGAGACATACCGGTAAGCCAAAGCCGTGAGACAGAGTTTTAGAGAGGGTGTACTGTCTGGTTCCTAAGTGGGTTACTGGAATGATTGGTTTGTGTGTGTCTTGTGGGCTCATTTATTTATTACGTTATGTATTTATTAATAGCTTTTGAGAATGGTTTGTTTGGGCCTTAGCTCCTGTCATTCAAAGTGTTGAGACTTTCCCAAGTCAAGATGGAGGTATTAACCCTGCAAAGTGATTGCCTGGGGAAAAGCTTCTGGTCAGTTGGAGAACATTCTCAACTGCCTTTCATTTTCAGATGCCCAGCAGTGAAGGTCAGCTTTTTAGAGCTCCTGCGGGGAGACAGGGGAGTTGGACGCACATGACAAAGTGTGATGCCAAAAGGTAAGTAGGGGGGAGAAGGTGAGGGGATGTGGGGAAACTAATGTGTGATTACACTGTGGCGTGCGTTTCGAATTCGAAATTTTCAAATTTGTAATTTTGTGCTGCGGTGTAATCACGTAAATCCCAGGATTAATAAAAAAGAATACTTGTACCTGTATCTCTAGGGAAAAACTGTTTGAAAAGTATGCATGTGCCATTACACAAACACAACACTAATTGGCAAAAGAAAACATTTTCTCTCATGAGAACGGTTTCATCTGAGGAAAGGCTCCTAGGTGGCGTGCCTTCCTCGCATGTTATCCATGGACACCAGGAAGCGTCTGGATTTGCCTCTAGGGGAAGAAATATCTGGAATGCAGTGAGCAAGCGTATCTTTTCCTTTCACTTTTCCTGGGAAGTGTCTAACACAGAGACTTTTTCAGCGCAGGTAGCCCGTTGACAGTTTTGAAGTTCTGGAGACAGTTTGTTTATCGTGGGGCAGCGCAGATGTGCAGGGACTGTTTCTTTGAAGACAAGTTCAGTTTAGTGACACATTTATGCACCGGTATTTTTGTAAGAGGCAGCGCTGATGCACAGGACAGTTCCATTGAAGGCAGAGACCTCTTAAGTGACTTATTTTGGGAGCCGGTTGCACGGTCACAAAATATGTTTTTTGGGGCAGCACACTAAAGAACATACAACCTAAGCAACTGCACAAGCATTGGCAAAGCCTACTGAAAAAAAGATTACAGAAATTGTCTGTTAATTCATAGCATTTTGGGAAAGATGTTCACTCTCATTAAAGTTAACAGTGTTATTGAGGAAGCTTAACAAAACAAAGGTTCAACTCTGGCAAGAAGCTGTTAGGTCTATGTTCTAAAAGGTTTCAATAGACCTTTGAGGAAAGGCAAGTAAAACCATCCTCTGGGCATAAGCGGAGGCTAATTCAGGTACTGTGAGTGTTTATTATGCCACATTTGGGTGAAGGGAGGTAATGTATGATTGTGGGAGCTAACCCTACATGCTATCTCTTCTTTCTCGCCCCTGGAGATTATTTTGTGAATTGAAGCCTGGAATCAGATTTGTTATGTTATTCACTTCCCCTTTCCCTCATTGGTGTTTCCTGCGCAGCTGTCCTTTTTAGGTTGCAAAACGAGAAAGTGTCCTGACAGGAAAGTATTTTCTAAAAGGAGATAAGTTCCCATGCATTTATCAGTGTAGGTTAATGGTTTGTGCTCCCAGTTATATAACTAGCAACTAAATTTATGACGTTTTCTACCTTGCACATTGCAAATTATTAATTCTGCATTTATTTTCCCAAGATTGTTCCATGTATTTATAGAATTTGGACAAAAAGAAGTCACTTTGCATGCGGACCAAAATGTTCAACATTATATTAAAAATTAAAACAGACAAAAACACATATAAGTAATTTACAACAAATGAAAAAAGTGTTAAATGCCATTGGGGGAAACCCTGTATTATTCCATAATCGTGGGAAAAGCATGTTAGATTCGAAATGCCTCTCTATCTAACGAAACACAGCATTTAACACTGAAAAACCAGCCACATGTACCAACTCAAGCACTCAGGGGTCTACGTAGGGCTCAGTGCTATTCATTAGAACTGTGCTGCCACATTCCTGTGTTCCTTAATGTGTCACAGGGGGCTATACGTTTTGAGGGTGATGAACGGTGAATGAACACATAAGTTGACTTATAGCAACCATCAAATACATTACCTAACAAGTGTCTTGTACTTATCTCTCTCAACAACACCCCTTCTTTTACCACTCTCTTTCCCCATCCTAGTTATTGTCTGGCTTTTATTTTGATTGTTATTTTTTTTTTTTTAAAACTTTTATTTTTATTCAGCTTCGTAGCACAGGTACAGGTGAGCAACAACAGAGCATATAAAATCAAAACAACTTAAAACATCACAGACTCATACAATAAGTCGAAAGACTCGTCTTGTGGACAAGGGAGGGTACATAGCAGGACAGTACAACACCCGGTGGAGGGCAATTCAAGAGACAACTGGAGAGTAACGAGAAGAGGTGGCTGGGGATATAGGACCTGAGTCGGTGTCGAGGGGGGATATAAATGAGCGGAACTTCAACCAGATGTCTCTGGGTCTAGAGCAGGCGGGCTGTTGTACCGCCCATGATTCCTCTGTGTCGGAGGCCCACGTAACTGCTCTGAGCCACTGTGCGTGAGTAGGGGTGGTAGGCCGAAGCCAGCAAAGTAGTATAGCACGCACAGCCAGAAGCATACAGAGGTCAGCCAGTTTCCTAGAATCCCGTTTGAGCTCGGGAAAGTCGTGGAATAAGCATTTCATTGGGGTTGGGGAGATAGGGTGATCCAGAATAGACGAGATAGTGGAGCAAACTGCGCTCCAGAATTGGGTGAGGCGGGGGCATGACCAGATCATGTGGATATAGTCGGCGTCATCATAGCCACATCTAGGGCATCTGGGGGAGGAGTTGTTAGAAATACGGTGAAGCCTGGTCGGGGTGTAGTGGTATCTGTGGAGTAACTTAAATTGAATTAACTTGAATCGGGAGTTGAAGGAGACCCGCTGGATACGTGAGCACATATGGGACCAACGATTGTCGGTCATTTCCAATCCGAGGTCAGACTCCCAAGTGCGCTTTAATTTAGAAAATGAAGGGGGCGATCTGGATTGGATCAAGGTGTATAGTCTGGAAATTTTGCCCCTCATAGGGAAAGGTGAAGACAGTTCAGTGATCGCCAGCTCATCAGGTGGCAATGCTGGGAAGCATGTGTACTTATGTTTGAGGACTCTACGGAGGGATGAGTATTGAAGCCATACAGAAGGCCTCTGTCTGAGGGACGGTGGGAGGTCAGGCCATTCTATGAAATTACCACCTTCGAATATGTCTCGGAGCAATTCAAATCCCGCCTCAGCCCATGTGCGAACAACCGATGGGGGGACCTGTGGGATCCCCGGGACAAAGTTCCAGATCGGGAAGTTGCCATGGAAGGGATGGGTGATGCCCAATATTTGCCACGTTTTGAATAAAGCCAGGGATGTGCACCTCACCGGATCTAGTGAGCCCGATTCCATTGGCATGGGTGCGATAACCAGTGATCGGATGTCGTGGTCACTAACCGATAACTTTTCTAGTCTGACATGGGGAGGGGGGTCAGATATATTGAACCAATGTGCAATGTGTTGAAGTTGAGCCGCCAGCCAGTACTTGAGGAAGTCAGGTGCGCCAAAGCCACCCACCTCCATCGGGGAGGCAAGGGTCTTGAATTTAAGGCGGACCGCACCCGAGTGCCAAAGGAAAGTATTGAGGGTTTGTGTCAGTGCCTGAAAAAACTCGACTCCCGACCACTGCGGGATATTAGCGAATGTATACAATAGCTGGGGGAGCACCACCATCTTCAGTATTCCTACCCTACCTGCCAGAGAAATCGGGAGTTTGTCCCAACCCTGAATTTTTAGCATAAGATTTGTGAGGTATACTTGATAATTCTCCTCGAAAACCCGATCAATGTGACGTGACACCACTATACCTAAATAAGTAAACTCAGATTGGGCCCAAGCGAATCCCAGGGTATCGGGAGGGGGGAGTGTCCTGGGGGTGAGCGGGAAAAGAGTTGATTTAGCGCAGTTCACCGTCAGGCCAGAGATACGGCCAAAGAAAACAACATCCTCTAGTATTGGGGCCAGATTGATTTCAGGGGAGCGAATGAAGAGGAGAGCATCATCAGCATATAGGGAGACTATATCAGAGAAACCAGTGGTGCGTAGGCCTCTATGAGAATGAAATTGGCGAAGCATATCCGCGAACGGCTCCATTGCCACAGCAAAGATTAATGGAGAGAGGGGACAGCCTTGTCTAGTACCCCTAGCTATTTGGAAGAGGGTGGAGCACCGGTCCTCAGTGCGGACTCTGGCAACGGGATTTGAATATAGTAGCCTAACCCAGGAAAGAAAAGTGGGGCCAAATTTGCATTTGTTGAGTACCCGCCAGAGATACCTCCATGAGACTGAATCAAAAGCTTTTTGCATATCAAGCGTGGCGGCCACTGCGTGGACATCAGGGCTCACTCTGCTTATAATATTGAAAAGGCGCCTCAAGTTTAAGGAGGTAGAGCGTCCCGGAATAAACCCCGCCTGATCTGGATGAATGATATGCGGCATGAAGGGAACCAGTCGTAAAGCAAGTAACTTTGCATAAATCTTAACGTCGCAATTGATTAATGAGAGTGGGCGGTAAGAGCCGCATTGAGTGGGGGATTTACCAGGTTTTAGCAGGACGGTTATGGTGGCTTCACGGAGCGTGGGAGGGAACTGACCCACCTCCACCGATTCCTCCCAAAGCGCAACTAGACGAGGGAGTAAAAGAGATTTGAACCGCTTATAGAACTCAACGGGTATACCGTCCGATCCCGGGGATTTGCCTGATGAGAGGGAGTCTATGGCCTCCGAGAATTCCAAGGAGGTAAGTGGGCTCTCAAGGGCTCCGATGGTATCGGGGGAAAGAGACGATAGGGGAAGCTTGTCAAGAAAGATGTCGATCTCTGATATAGTGGCATTGTCCGCGTTAGCATACAAGGATTGATAGAAGGAGAGGAATTCGGAATTGATATCCCCAGGGGAGGTGGCCAGAGAACCATCAGGCCTCTCAACTCCAGGAATGGGTGGGGCACCAAACTCACGGCGGAGAAGCCTAGCCAGGAGATGGGATGGGCGTTCACCCTCACCATATTTCCTCGCTAGCCCAGGGTTATCGAGAAATCTCTGCTCACGGTCCGCAAGTGCGCGGAAGGTATCCAGCTCCGTGCCGATCAACGCCAGGATCTCAGGAGTTTGATTTAGTGTATATTGGGTCTCCAACTCGGATAGGGTGGCCTCACTCTCGGCTATCTCCCTACGGATGGTTCTAAGGATGCCATTTTCCTTAGAGAGAGCAATGCCTCTGATGTAGGCCTTGAAAGCCTCCCAGAGGGTGGCTTGTGATGAGACGGAGTCGGTATTGGTCTCAAAGAACTCCTCGATCGCTGACTCCAACTCTGAACTGAAGACCGGGTCGAGGAGGGAGAGAGGTTTCATCCTCCAGTGTCTAGTACGGTCATGATCCGGACCCCAGCACAGGGTGATAGTCACTGGTGAGTGATCGGAAAGAGTCCTGGGGAGGATCGTCAAGCCCGAGACACTCCTTATGAGTGTATCAGACACTAACCATCTATCAATCCGGGAGAAGGAATCATGCACTGAGGAATAAAAGGAGTAGGCGCGGGAGTCGGGGTAAAGGAGCCTCCATGCATCGAACAGGGCCAGGCGAGGAAGAGAAGAGAGTGTAGTATATGCAGCCCTAGTGAGTTGACGGGGACGAGAGCCAGATCTATCGAGATCCACATCGAATATCGTGTTAAAATCGCCTCCCCAGAGAATCGGTACCAACGGGAAGCCATCTAGGAGAGACGTGAGGTGTGTATAAAATTCAGGATCGTCGATGTTGGGACCGTAGATATTTAGCAGGACCACTTCCCTATTCTGTAAGGCGCCATGGAGTAATACGTATCTACCCAGGGGGTCTATTGTCGTGGCTATGGGGTTGAATCTAATGCTCTTGTGAATAAGGGTCATAACCCCCCGGCTTTGTGTAGAGTAGGAGGTATAGTATCTCTGTGGTCCCCATGCTTTAGCAAACTTTTCACAATACTCAGTAACCGCATGTGTCTCCTGAAGAAACAGGATCTTAGTTCCATGCCGTTCAGCCTGAAGCTGTAGTAGTCTCATTTTCTTGTAGTTTCCCAGCCCACGCACGTTCCAACTCATGAATGTCAGGGTTTCTTCACTCGACACTCCCAAAGTAGACATAGAGGAATACAGGTGGATGGAACAGCGCCCCCCATAATCGGTCCCTATTGTAGTCAGATCTGTGACGGCATTGAGACCATGGTGCTCTGAACTCTACCTTCTCTGCAATTACCAAGCCTTTTTTAACGTAAACTCCCCTACCACCCACTCCCTCCCACATCCCTCCCCCAATCAGAGGGATGAACACCCCATATCCAACCAACCAAATCCAAAACAATGGCATCAACGCCTGGGGGGCCTGTAAGTCGGCCTGGCGGCGGTGCTCCGTACCATGAGGCAATTTTAGGATAAACTCAATGCCTGACAATGATAGCAAGTCTCATCCGGGGATGGTCCCGCGGGGGGAAGAGGGTAGGCATGACCAACTATAATGAACCAATGTAACGAGATTATAAGGAGTAACCATCTGATCAACTTGATCGAGATGATGTATGTGTTCAATCACAAACATTAGGAACGAGGGATTACCACAGAGTTCCTGGACAATTGAAAAGGCAAAGGATGTATGTGGTGAGTAACCGGGACGCATTGACGGAGAGGAGTCAGTGCCGTCAACCGCCCAACAGCTAGAACACACTGTATCATAACCCAACCCAGCAGTTGAATCGCATAGAGAGAAAACAAAGACATAAACATTCTCCATCCCAATGTAAACAGGACGGGATGGGCGGCAACCCCCTCGGCCCATGAGCCTTCGTAGATGCCGCAACTGGGAATGACGGAATGCTACAAGTCTAACTGAGTTCTGGGCTAGGGCCCAATGGTATCGCCTCCACAATAAGAGCCAGTTGTGTTAGGCCAATGTCACAGCTAGGGGATAGCTATATTGGTTACCACTGTCTGCACCCAACGTAACAAAATATAAAGCAATGACAGAGAGTGTTGCGAGTACAGTTCAGCCGGGGAAGTGTTCATCTATGAACTTAGAGGCCTCCTCCGGTAGCGTGAAGAAGTATACTCGGTTTGCATGTTCGATTCTCAGTTTGGCGGGATATAGCATAGCATATTTGAGCTGGAGCTCGCGCAGTCTTCTCTTCACCGCCAGGAAGGACTTACGCTCACGCTGGACCGCCATCGAGAAGTCCGGATATAGGTGGATTCTAGCTGCGCCCAACAAAAGGTCTCCCTTGATTCTCGCCGCCCTAAGGAGGGCATCTCGGTCGCGAAAATTTAGGACTCTGGCTATGATAGGGCGAGGAGGAGCGCCAGGCCTGGGCTTCACTGTAAGTGCACGGTGGGCTCTCTCGATTGCAAATTGTGAGGAAAGTTTCGGGGCATCAAGGAGTCGGAGTAGCATACTCTCCACGTAGTTCTCCATGGGTTCTTGTATGCCATCCTCCGGAACCCCGATTATGCAGAGATTGTTGCGCCTCGAGCGAGACTCGAGATCCTCGTTCTTCTTCTCCACCTCTGTCACGCGGGCGGATAGCGTGGAAATCTCCGCCCGGAGGGAGCCCAGACCGTCCTCAGCGGTGCTCACCCGCGATTCAATCTCGGTCACACGACCATCTGTCCTCTCCATATGTGCCTTAATAGAGGATATTGTACCATTCATGTCTAATTTGCTATGAATTGTGGTGAACCCCTCACGGATGTATTCCATCATTTTCTGAGATTCGGATGGTTCCAGTTCATGTGAAGTGGATGGTTCTTGTGCAGGTGTCTCCGCACCAGATCCCCCCGGAGGTTTCGTAAACATATTGATGGAGGACTGTTTTTTCCCCGTCTGTGTCGACATGATGCCGGCTCGAGGTGAGCTCAAAATCGGTGGGCCAGACAGGGGGGTGAGTAGGGCGCCAAGGGAGGGCACCCGGACCGACCCGGGCCGCGTGTGCGTGGGGCCGCAGCCGGCCAGCAACACGAGATGGGGCTACTCAAATCCAGAGGGGGGACCAATCTATGATGGAGTGCCGGTTCCGGGTCCGGAGGGCCTCCCAGGACAGCTAATATGTGTAGTAGCGAATGAACCACAAGTAGACCTCAGGGAACCTGTAGAGGCCAGGGCTAAGGAGACAATGACTAACAGGAGAAGCAGGAGAAGTCTCTGGTTGCCGCTGCGATGAGGCGGGACAGGGGTACACCACAGTGTGCGGCTGCAAGGTGGTCAGCACTCTGGAAGACAAGGGTCAACAAGACGAGTAAGTCCCGGATCAATGGTGCATCAGTACGGGAGAGTCGGGGGTCAGAGCGCACCTCGGCACAGTAAAATGACCTGACAATAGGTAACTGGGAAGGGGCAGATGCCTCGGACTGTCCCCGGGCCAATTTATGAAGCAGATAGGCTGATGGGCCCGGGGGGTAGCGTGGCCGGAGAAGGGGTCCGCCGGGGGCAAGCTCCGGAGCGGCAGGGCACCCGCCCTTAGGGTACCAGGATAAAAGAGGAATGGAGTTGCCGCCACCAGACAAGGCCAAGCGTAGCGTCCGTAATCATGGGAAGGGATCCAGCGTAGGTAATGAAATGCTGCAGGGCCCAACGTGCTTCAGGGACGCCCTCACGTCGCCCAAGGCTGCCGGGAATATGGAGCTCCGGAGGGGCTGTCAGTGGGATGTGTGAAGCGGAGACCAGGGGACCGGGGGCAACTCACCGCCCAGAGCCAGGAGTGCAGGCTCGGTCCAAGTCGGCACGCCACCTAGGATGGGGCAGCGGAGCGAAACGCTCTTGAATCCCGGGAAGGTCCAGGGGACAAGCCGCAGCACCGATCAGCCACTCTCCCGTAAGGCAGGAGAGAGCGGTTGCGTAGGGCGGGAAGGATGCCCCTCCCCCACAGAAGGCCGCAAGCCACGGGACACAGCCGCGATCCTCCAGAACCCAGAACGGGGTCGGAGGAAGCACTCGCTCCCGCCTCACCTGCGGCGGCCCGCAGCTCCGCAGCAAAAAAGGTCCGGGGGACGGGAAGCGACCGGCAGATGCCCAGTCACAACAGCATTCACCTCCGTCGGTTGGTCGTTTAAATCGCTGAGGCAAAACAGGAGGATTTCTGCCAAAAGAGCGCCTCGCGGCTCGGAGCTGATCAGTAGGCGGCCATCTCCTCTGAGCGCAACAGCGCCCCCCCCTGATTGTTATTTTGACTTTCATGTTTTTGTTCATTTAATCTCATTTGAAACTCTGTTTTTGGTTCTCATATTATTTTTTTTTGAACCCTTCTATCTATATGGATGTCTGATTATATTATATGTTTAACATGAAAAAATGTTTCTTGTTATGACCTATGGTGCTATGACTGACTAATAGCCCTGATTTGAAAAAGGTCTCAGGGAGACCGAAACACGTGTCATCACTTAAAGGGCACTTTAAAAATAAAGAAACCTCTTTGATAATTGGGCGCAGTCTCCTTCCGGTTTATTCATACTTTATACTTAAGTTTCTTAGCAATGGCTGCGTTTGTGTGGAGCGGCGAGATTCTCGTGGATGTTCAAGTACATCTAATCCTTAGTCTAGTGGCCCGACCAGCAACTGTCTGCGTGTCGGTTACTATGGAAACATTTTAGGTTAGCTGAGTGTGTCATGCTTTTGTGGGTCCGAGGGGTTCAGCAGCTCCTGCGGACAGTCCCAGACCAGCGCATGACAAGCAGGACAGAACCAGTCACTGTGAAAGAAGAATGGAATGAGATTGTTCCAAAACGGGGAAGTCCCTATGAATCATGGCCCCACTACACCACCATGGAGTTTGGTAAAAGGGAAAAGTCTAAAGAGAGGATTTGGAAAACACTTGGCCTTGAAGAGACAATATAGGCTCAAGGTCAGAAATGCAGCAGGATCCATGAAGTCAAGGGGCGGGGCTTACTAGCCCTTTCAAGCCCTCCCCAGTCACACACCCAGAAACCAGTAGAGTGATTGGACAGTGTGAGTATCCAATCCTGGGAGGGGCTGGGGTATTTAAGGAGGTGTGCGAGTGTGGGTTAGTTGGGTGAGGGCAGAAGGTGGTGGAGGACGTCCGAGAGACCAGAGGAGGCAAGAACAACTGGAATGCAGAGGATATTATTAAGGAAGGGGTTTGTGGAGTGTTTGTGTGAGGGAGGGGAAGAGTGTGAGTTGTAGAGGTAGAGTAAGAATAGCAAGGCAGAGTGAGAGATTGTAGGGACAGTGATGTGGTGGGAGTAGAACAGTTTAAGCATCCAGTATAGCTGAGGGGCAGGTACGAAAGTATGTGGAAGGAGTGAGTGTGATGCTGGGTTAAAGAAGGCATCATACATTACTCCCTGGGTCTAATAAGCAGGGATGGGAGAGGGAAAGTTAGAAGATCTCTAGAGAGTCTGTTAGCAAATGATTTAGGGAAAACACCAATAGCCCAGAAAGCGAAAGACAGATACGGGTTACCGATCGTAGTGCTACTAACATCTCTGATAGGGACATTTGTGTTAGGGAGGTGGGGACAAGGCCAGTGTAGACCAGAGAGATGGATGGCCCAAGACCCCGGTAGGCCCTAAAGAACATTGAAATCAGAAGCCGTTCTAGCCATCTGTAATTTTAATAAACACCCTTGAACTCTATATCAAAGTCAGAGGGGTTCTTTGTGGAGGGCCACCACATCACAATCCGTTAATGGGCTTGTATTGTCATTACTCCACATAAGGAAGGAGACCATGCCAGTGTTCTTGGCATAGTTAGAACTGGGTCCCAGGCCTGGGGAGATCAGCTCCAGCCAATCAAGACACAGAAACCTAAGGGTGGATGGCAATGGGCAAGAGCCAATGGTAAACCCACTACTCTGCAACAATGTAAGTTTCTTGGGAATGGGGCAGGTCTGCCACCTGACATGCGAGGACCAGTAGAATAACCTCTGTAGGGGATAGCTATATTGGTTACCACTGTCTGCACCCAATCAATCGTGGGGATAGGCTTTTGGGGAAGGGCCCAGGTGATGAAAATATTTAGCATCAAAACTGGGGGAGTACGCTTTGTGAAGCTGAGATGTACTGGAGAATCCTGATTGTCTTATGTGATCTCTCTTGGTTTTTTGTAATGAACCACAGTTATAACTTGCCATTGTCTGAGTCCTCTGTGTATTCTGGGGAAGGGTTGTTGGGCCCTTGGGTGTCGGACGAACCCCCAGATGAATTCTGTTATGCCTGGTAATTGTCCCAACAAGTTGGTAGCAGAGAATGGTTCAGCTACGCTAGTCCGCTATGAAGCCGACTCTCCTGCCGCAAAGACTGGAGGGCAGCGGGACATCTCACAGGTTAAGTGACAGCGGGGAAAGCGCTCCCCCTGTAAAGGTTGTCAGGAACCAGCCTGTGAAATATACTGCACACGGTCCGTGAGGAGTCCAGCAGACCAGAAGGACGGCGTGGCAGCTTTGGGGGATGCGGCTGCTGAGCAGCATCAGCAGACCACAGAGTGTAAGTATTGACCCATCCACACAGCAACTAAGGGGATGGGGGAAGTAACTGGGGGTGTGAGGGTGGTATTGAGCATTGTTGAGTATTACAGAGTATTGTCAAGTATTGTCTAGCATTGTCAAGTTTAGTAGGGACATGAGTGGAGGTAGACGTCATTCTTTCTGTGGTTAGGGAACATTCGGTTTCGAGGTAAAAGGTTTTGGTGAAAAACCTTGACTATTGACTTGATGGCACGGAAGAGAGAAGTTATGTAAATGTTGGATTTTCTGTGGGTTGGGTGTTTTAGCTCTGGTCATAGATGACGGTATCCACGTAAGATTTAGCAAAGGGAGCTGGTCTAGATTGTGGAAGGTGATTTGACTGGTTAAGTCTCCCAGAGGCAGTTATCTACAAGGCGATGCTGTAGGTACAGATAGAACACAAGACAATAGTGGTATACTCTGCTAGTAGGCAGGAAGACAGCTGTGGGGTTTATGTTGGGGTTGCATGTATTTGAGTAACAGGATTTTAGCATTGTGTGCTCTGTGATTCTTAGTAATACCTTGGTTAGTAAATTGGTGACAACACCCGTAGGTTTGCACATAGGATTTAGAGAACACGAGGTGGTGAGGGATTGGTGTTGAGAAAGTTGAGATTGACAGGTGAGGTTATCCAGTGGCTGTGCGCAGAAGGGCACATGCACAAGAGTTGTGGGTGTGCCAGAGGAGGCAGAGATTTGTGGAGGGGTGATGAGTGGAGCACGCCTGACAGGTGGTTGTGGAGCCAGAGAGGATCCCAGAAAAGTGAAAGACTTGCCAGTGCACTGTGTTTTCCCCCTCACAGTGGAGGATCGGAAACCTCAGTTTGAGGTCAAGTAAGAGTAAAAACAATGCATCAAGGGATGTTCGGGGGTGACATGCCCCTACAACACCTATGTAAGACCCTCCCACCTTATAAGGATAAGATTTGTAAAGATAATGCAGAACGCACTGAAGAAATGGACAAACCAGGGCCATAATGCAGAAGTTTCTCCAAGGATGTGCAGCAATCACTATGGACACACTTACAGGGTATCTTTAAGGGGAAGAAGCTAGCCAACCATATGGAAATATTTCAATTGTGGAGGATGATTCACAGGGATGAGGGGGACACCTCAAGGCATCAATGGATGCCGAGCCAGCAGGAGGAGTCGGGGACAGCGCCCCCCAGCCTCCACTTCCCCACCCTCTCCTACAAGCGAAAACTCTGAATACACAGACGATGAGCAAGGGGTGTACCCATTACGGGAGCTGAACGCAGCAGACAGGTTTCATACCCAATATTTAAAACACCACCATATACCAAGGAGGAGGGGCAGAAAGGAATGGGGCAATCGGTTGGCGAAAAGAGAGCAAGCAGTGGGGTCCAGAGGGGCACAAAGGAGGGGCTAGAGGGCATAGCCACAAACAAGTGGGTAGGGGGATACATTCTTCTAAAGCTGGAGGGGAAGACGACTGGAGAGGCAGCGGCAGTGACCAAGGAAATGGAAGACCTTAAGGGAAGCAGCGAAGCAAAGGACTGGACAGAAATAATGGATGAGTTATAAAGGAGGGAGAGGGAAAGACAAGAGATATTTGAAAGGAATCGCAGAGAGATGAAGAGGGGGAAGAGAAAGAGCTGAAGCAGCGAGAAAGGAGGAGGAAGAAGCAAGAAGAGATTGAGAAATGAAGGGAAGCAGATGAGTAGGAAAAGCAAACATTAGTGGACAGGGAACGAAGAAAGTGTTAGGTAGAGTATATTATGAGAGAGCTCAATCAAAAGGAGGATGAGGAGCACGCGATCAGAGCCATAAGGGCACAATGGGCAATGGGCATGGGAGGCAATCAAGTGCGAGGAGGCAGGAGAGCAAGGCCAGACAGCACAACCCTGCCAAACAAGACCACTACAGTATCAGAAGGAATGGGCATGGGATCCTATGGAGATAAGGGTGGCATAGACTTGATTGATTCCAGAAAGAAGTCTCTGGGAGACACAACCTTTAGGAGACTGAGATTCGTTGACTAATTTTGCAGTGATATGGAAACAGAGTCAGTAGAGGAGGCAGAGGGAAGTGGGGATGAGAAAAGAGGGCATCCAAAGTATAGGTGTCCGGGGGACAGCATGGAAAGAGTGTGACATGGGAAGGGGGAAGAAATGCAGAGACGACTAAGGAAGATAGGGATGATCAGACGCCATGGACCAGAACCACATAACACAACTCTGACAGCATGCTCCCATACGTTGAGAGACTTAGGGATCTCCCAGGACGAAGGAAAGGGGAGACGGACAATGCATGTTTCGCACTAGGGACACAGGGGTGTCAGACAACTGTGCCGAGCGACTAGAAGAGAGCCAGTAAAAGCATACATAGACCCTAGAGACGCTGACAAGCACATTAGACTGACTTGAGGAACACATGGGGATGTAGGGTTCACACAGCTGCCCCTACTGGAAATGGGAGTGGGAGCGACCTCAATATGTACCATGGAAACACATTGGGCTACATTACGAGTCCAGCAGTAACCGAGCCAGAAAAACGGGCAGGTTACCGCCAGACCCATATTACCATTCCGCCTCCATGATTCCCGGAATCACCGGGGCATTACGACCCAGGTGACCCGGGAATTCCAGAGGCGGAATTGTGTAAGTCACCATTCCCATGGAGCCCCATAGGACTCCATGGGGATGGGGACAATGGAAACACTGATTCCGTCTATGACAGAGCCAGTGTTTCCATGTCCGCCTGCAGGCGGGTGGTGTTAAAACCGCCAGGTCAGACCTGGCGGGAGTGACACCTCCCGCCTGCAGGACTCTTAATCAGCCGGTCCAGAAAGAACAGTGGCAGTGGTTTTACCACCACCGTTCTTTCCGGACCGGCAGGGTCGTGATGACGCCCATTGTCAAGGAAAACATGAGATGTAGGCTACCTTTCCTAACGGCAGGTGTGGGGAAATGGATAAATCGAATGGAAAGAATGACAGCGGGACAGAGATTAACAGTGGGGGACGTAAAATGACCATTAATGGTGATTTTCAGGAAGGTTGTTGATGACGTATGGAAAAGGGCAAGGTTTCCAGGAGTGGCTATCCAGGACAGACTATCGAGGACAAGGCCCATGATGTTTCGGCGTTTGCAAACTGCCAAGCTGCCTTATGGCAAGCTCTAAGGACACAATACCTAGACACGTCAGACATATTGTGCGATTATGGTTCGCAAGATGGGGGAAGACAAAGACCCCTCACACTGTATCCAGGCAATTCGAGAGCTTTGGTGCCTTGAAACACGAGAACCGTGGGACAAAACAGTAGCTTTATTTTACCACATATTGTGCCAAGGGTTGCCAGAACCAGTGCAAAAGCAGTTTATGAAATAATTAGGCATGGAGGTAAAACCTTACCCAGAAATACAGCTCATGATAGTACACCATTGTAGGCTATTACAAGAGAAGATGAGGAAAAAGGGTGAGGAAAGGAAGCAAGAGGAAGCAAAGTTAGTGCAGAAGAAATTATCCAAGTACGCCTTGCAAGGGGCGGTACTGACAAGCGCGTGTGGGCAGGGGAGACCATAACAATAATACACACTGCCGTCCGCTGGGGGAGGATTCATGGGGCAGGAGAACATGCAGCATGGGTTTTGGGGAAGGCGGGGGTCGCACAAGGGACATGGCTATGGGCCACAGATACATCACAACCAAGGAGAGTTTTGAGGATATGGACAGCATGTGCAGCAGGGCCCAGGGGAGTATCCTGAGGGTTTCCAAGGACAAGGGAGGGAATCACGACAGTGCTGTTTGTGCAGACATATAGGGCACATCACATGAGTGTGCAGGAGCAGGGTGGTGCAACTGAATGTGGGATGCAATACTATCCAGCATACCAAGGAGAACAATACAAGTATTACACACAGCACCAACCACAACAATGAGGACCACCACTGAGCGCATTCTCGCAACCACATCAACCCATGACATAGATACCACAGATGCAAGCACCTATACTGCAGTATTAGCAGGCACCACAGATGCCCAGTCCCAGGGTAACAGATCACACGTACAAGGCACAGCAGACACCAGAGATAAAGAACAGCATGCAACTAAATAATGGGACAGTAGCACACACAGACTCCACGGCAACAACCCCCATTAGGAACTTGGGAGGGGTCACAATGGTGGGGAACAATCAATTTTCTGGGAATGGTGTGTCATCCTTATACCCTAAATAGGACAGCCCACAGAGGGACTTGATGTGCTCCATCCTGTCGATTACACCCAACCCTGCAGAGGAACCATGCATAAGGGTATCAATAGGTGACAAGACACTTTCCTTTCTTGTAGACACAGGGGTGACTAAATCCTGCATTCGGGAAGGAAGCTATATGTTGTCAGGCGATGCCATGAATACTCAAGTATTCTCTGGGGCTACAGAGGTGGTTTCTTTCACCGACAATATCTCATTTTCTATAGGGAAACACGATTTATTGTTGCCCTTACTTTACTCTCGATAGACATGTGTAAACATACTGGGGAGAGACATCATGAGCAGACTCAACATGCCAATTTCATTCACGGACAAGGGAATAGTGTGCTCCACCTCAGAGATACATTTTATCAATGTAAGGGAAATCATTCAAGCATATTGTGGACAGAAGGTACAGAGGTGGGTGCCAGTGGATGAGGAGCTGTTCCAGTATAGGACTGAGATTGCAATAGCATGGCTCCCAGGGAATATTTGCTGCATTCCAAATGAGTATTTGTTCAGACACGAGAGAGCATTGGATGAGGCAGAAGGGACAGTAGTGTCACTAGAATTGGAGGCAGTGATTGTGGGAGACGAGTGGATAGCCGTGCATGGGATGGATAACACTGGACAATCATGGAGAGCAGTGATTGCCGTGTCTGAGGGATATAGGTTGACCACAGTGACAGGCAAAGAACTATTCAGAGACAGCAGATCAGACCATGAGATGTTGTACAAAATGAGTGTCACATATTGGGTAAAGATATATTACAGAGAGGTACCACAGAAGATGGCGATGGCGCTGAAAGCACCACCGTCCTTCTGCAAGGATGATCTGGCCAAGGTGCCCAGCATCTTATGAACCACTTGTCCCTATGATGTGGGGCTTTTGAAAGGGGTGGGAGGAGTGAAGATAAAGATGAAACGCAGAGAAATGTTGGCATGAGTAAAACAATACCCACTCTCAAGGGAGGCAGACCAAGGCATTTATGAGACAATTGCAGCACTAGTGGAACAGGGCATTCTAGTACCATCAGAATCATGATGCAACACGGCTGTGTACTCTGTTAAGAATGCAAAAGGGGTCATGGCATTTTATCCAGGACTTGCGCCCTCTCAATCATATTGTAGAAGTAGAGTATCCTTTAGTTCCGAATCCAGCAACAATTTTGTGCAGCATTCCAGCGGAAGCTGCCCGCTTCACAGTCATAGACTTGAAGAATGCTTTCTTCTTCATACCATTACACCCAGATTCACAAGACTTGATTTCCTTTCTGTATAGAAATAACGAGTGGAAACATACAAAAGACTTCTCCAAGGGTACTGTGAGTCACCCTCCATATTCAATAGGGTCCTCTAGATGGAAATAGGCATGTACAGATTGAGAGCATGGTTATGCAATATGTAGACAACATTTTGATCTACAGCACAACAGAAGAACAGTGTAGAAATGACTCAGTGCACATGCTGACAGTGCTAGCTGACAAGGGATACAAGGTGGACAAAGCCACACTACAGTACTATCAGAAAGAAGTGCTATACATCGGACAAGTGATCTCCCAAAATGGCCGTCAAGTGACGCCAGAAAGGGTGGAGGCAATACGCAGGGCAGAAAAACCCACAACAGTAAGAGAGATGCAGCAATTTGTGGGGTTATGCAATTACTGTAGGGCATGGATCTTTGACTACAGCACGTACACCGGACCTCTACTGAGTGCACTAAATGAAGCACAAAAAGGGGCCAAGATAATACGATGAACAACAGAGAAGACTGAGGCATTAGATGAGCTGAATGAATCAATATGCACAGCTCCAGTGTTAGGGATCCCAGACTGTAGAAAGGAATTCTTCTTGTTCTCATACTCTGATGGGGTAGTGATGATAGCAGTACTGACTTAGAAGGAAAGCTTGGGGCACAAGCCACAAAGATCCAACGGACAACTAGACTCAGTAATGAGAGGACATTATCCTTGTGAACAAGTTTTGGCTGAAGCCGCATTTGCAGTGGACAAATCAACAAGCATGACCATGGGTTACAGTACCACACTTTACGTGGAGCATGCCCTCTTAAAAATACTGGAAAGACCAAAGAGCACAATGACAACACTGAGAGCATTTGGGTACAGGTTGTTACTATCAAACCCATCACTCAAGACAGTGAGGTGCAGACTTGTCAATCTGGTGACTTTTCTCACTGACGTGCTACAGGAAAGTTACTACGCACATGACTTCACAGAGAACTTGCAAGAATTCAGTGCCCCTTGCAAGGTATAGGAGGACAGACTTGAGTGGGGAGATGTGCTTTACACTGACAGTTCATCAAAAATTGACCAGGCAGATGGGGCCAGACATACAGGGACGGCTGTGGTGAGACTCAGGGAGGATGGAACCAGTGAGGTAGTAGCCAACGCAAGATTACCATCACATTATTCAGTTCAGGCAGAGAACTAGTGCCCATAATATTGGCCTTAGAGCACAGTGGAAAACAAGAGGTGACAATTTACTCAGACCCCATTTATGTGACATCCACACTACAGGACTATCACAATGGATGAGGAGGGGTTTCTCGAGGGCGGTTGGGTCACCAGTACAATATGCACTTCTATTGGGCTGGCTAGTAGAAGTCATACATTACCCAGAGCAACTAGCAATAGCGAGTTGCACCCAAGGAGGAGAAGGACCTGTGGACTAGGCAGGGATGTACAGTATCTCCAAAAGATGCCCTATGGTGGCAGAATAATACACGTTGGAGGTTATGCCACTTGCATTGTTGCACACAGCATTGACACAGTTACATTATCCGACACACGGGGAAGGAGGTGTTTGCCGCCCATATTGGAGAAACATGGTTCTGTCCTAAAATGGCAGAACAAGTGGCTGAATTTAGGAATAACTGCCTAGTTTGCAGGCAGTTTACTGCAGGACATATATTGAGAGTTGTGAGAGGAGCCATACCTCACACAGTTGGTCCATTTCAGCACCTTCATGTCGACTATGTTGACATGATCCAAGTCAGCCAAGGATACCACTTCATGATAGTGGTTGGTGGCCCATTATCTGCGTGGATTGAGGCAGGCCCCTGTACTCATCCTGAGGCCCTAAGGGCAGTGTGATTTCTGGTCCGGGAAGTGTTTCCACGATGGGGAGTGTATGAGGTCCTGTGCTCTGACAATGGCCCTCACTTCGCCAATGAAATGTTCAAGCATATCACCACGCTGCTGGGCATTCAACATAAATTCTCCTGTGCTTATCACCCGCAAGCAAATGGAATGTATGACCGCCTCAATGGCCTTCTGAAAGAGAGTATTGCCAGGACTAAAAAGAGAACCAACAGGAACAGGCTTCATTGCCTGCCCCTCGCACTGTTTGCATTGCGCAACATGCCCGGGTCCGACCACCATTTCCCCCCCCCCACAAGGGGGTGGCTGGATAGTGCATGCAACTTCCCCTGGCTCCTCTCACTAGGGCACTCAAAGATGCAGAGAGTAGTGCAAATGTTTTAGGCCAGCAAATGTACGATTACTTTCTTGATTGCTAGTGCCTCTTTTATCTCTCGCCAGATATGACACCAGGGAGGCCCTGAAGCCAACGGAGAAAACAGCAGTGTCAACGACCCAGAGGACTTACTTAAGCACACTGACACCCACTGTCTCTGGGGGACAGCATGCTTTTGAGAGCGGTGAACTTGTTGGGCAGACTGTTTGGAACCACCTGAATGCTATATTGGTTACCACTCTCAGCACCCAAGAACAGATTTTTGGGGTAAGGCCCAGGTGATGACATTTAGCATCAAAACTGGGAAGCATGTTTTGTGAAGCTGAGAAATACTGAAGAATCTTTATTGTCTTGTATGATGCCTGTTGGTTTTTTGTAATAATCCACAGGTCTAACTTGCCGTTGGCTGAGTCCTCTGTTCATTCTGTGGAAGGGTTTTTGGGCCCTTGAGAGTCAGACGCACCCCCAGAGGACCTCTGGTTCACCTGGTAACCATCTAACACTCTGATAGTTGCCTGTTGGGTAATGATAGGGCCATTTTATAAATCCCTCACTTCTTAGTATTCATTTAATTTAATGTAGAGGGAAAGTAGAGTCAAGAACAGATCGTACAGAAGAGTGTAGAGTAGTGCCATATAAGTTAGAAGAAATGGAGAAGATTGAAATTGGAGCCCAATGATGAGAGAAAAGATGAGGAATCAAAAGAAGAAAGGTTACGACGCGTGAAGATAGTCGAACGAGGGACGGGGGGGCAGAAGGCAAATGGGAGAAGGAAAAAGGTAAGTGATCAGAAGCATAAAAGGTGGAAGAGGAGGCAGGATGGAGAGGGGAAAAAGAAGAGAAGATTAAGTTGAGGCAGGAGCCAGAATGATGAGAGGAAGGAGAAGGAAGAAAGTACAAGTGATAAGAGTCGACAAGAGAGAGAATCAAGGGGAGTGAAGAGTTAGTGGTGGGAAGATTAAAATCCCAAGGAGAAAGAAAGTGGAGGCAGACAGAAGAAGATGGGATAGTAGGAGATCAGGATGTTCAAGAAAATCTGTAGGTGGGCCAGGGGACGATAAAGAACAAGAAGAGAAATGGGGAAACAATTAGAAAAGGAGGAAAAGTGATATTCAAAGGAAGGAAAACTTGGGAGATTAGAACATAGAGCTAGGTGGATCCAGGAAGAATTGAAGAGAATTCCAGTGCTTCCCCCATGCCTAGGTGGGTAGGGGTGTGTGAGAAAATGAAGTTGAGGCAGTGTGAAGAAAAGCAGGCGTTACAGAATTATGAGGGGTGATCCGAATTTCAGTTAAACAGAGAAATTGGAAATTAGAACGAAGAAAGAGATCAAGAATAGAATGTCATTTTTTGCAGATAGAGCGTACATTTAAGAGACCAAAGTGGAATTGCAGAAGAGCATCAGAAGAAATGGGAGGGCAGGACAAGTTTAGAGCTTCTAGCACTTCCGTTAACATTTTCTTTTCAACCATAAAGACATTGGGCCTCATTATAAGTGTTTGGTGGTCCGGAAACAAGGCTGCCGGTAAACTGTCTCCAGACCGCCACACAGTCTGCCTGCCAGGCCGCAGCCCAAAAGGCATGACTGTGCCGGGTGCAGTGGGCCCCAGCAGGCAGAGTTGCCAGGGAGGCACCGTCAGCACTGGTGCCGATTCTTCAGAGTCCCCGTCCCCATTCCCATGGAGTCTGGCGCCTGACTTCTCAGGCCGCATGGACTTGTAATGTGCCGGTGGCACCTCGATACTAGGTGCCGTAAACAGTGTTACATGGTTTGCAGCAACCCGCTGGTCACACCAGCGGGTTACCTCTGGCCTCGTAATGAGGCCCATTGTGATATTAACTTGCTCTCCCAATTCTACTGGTGTCTCCCCTGAGTTAAATTTAATACTTCTTAATCTTTGTCTGTAGAAATTACTGGTTTGTCCTCCTGTTTGTAACAGTCCCTGGTTGATTTCAGCAATGTGGCTGTTCTTGGGAGGTTCAGTAATTGGAAAGAAGTGTGAAATTCCTGCTTCAATAAAGGAGCTAGATAACAAAGTTTCAACTTATTCCCTCATCGGAATGGGGTGGCTAAACTATCAAAGTTTAGAAAAGAATTCCTAGATCATCTCCCTCTTTATATGGTAGAAGAACCGCCTCTGGGATATTTGTTTTTTCTTGAGCTGCAATCAGCTGTTCCAGCCCTATCTGAAACTGTTTCTCAGCTTGCATTGGAGCCCCAACAGTTTGGCCAACACCTCTTCTATCAATGTCATGATGTCTTGAAGCAAGGTGTTTTGGGATGGGGTTTCCTCAAAATAAGATAGTGATAGATCTTCTGATTCCCCTTTGGTTTCTGGGCCTGATTCTGTTTCAGGTAGGTTTGGTGGATTCACATCCTTTTCCTCCCTTTTGACTCTGACCAACTCTGGAGATATGGTAGGTGGGCTGAAGAGGCAAATTCCTTTTTGGGGACAAATCCATGTGTGATATTTTGGACGGTATGGGAGTGTCATATACAAATTATGCTGATGACATCCAGATCTTGTTGAAAATTATGTTGATTATTGTCTGGACTCCAATGTCATCAATAACACTTTGACATCAATCCAATCTTGAATGGCACTGAATTCCCTCACTCTGAATGACAACAAAAAAAACAATGTTGCTTATTATAGGCTCGGCATTCAGGTTGAGGAAACTGGGTAAGCTCTGTTCTGACTTTCTCTTGCAGGCTGTCGCATTCTGGTGGCACAGCATGTGAAGAACCCTGGAGTCTATTTATACTCTAATATGTCATTTAACAAAAAGGTCTCTGCCTTGCGCTCATCCTATTCTTATTAGGCAAGGCTTCTTTGGCAACACATTACTGAAGTCTGTCAAAAGCTACTATGATGAATAAACCTCTGGGGTATGAGTGGTCCAGGGGTAAATATCGGTTTCTAAACCATCAATCAGCCCAACACCTCTAATGCACCAGAACTGATCCGAACAAATTGGATTAAACAAGCAATTAAAATTATAAACCTCCTTGTCCAATTTTGGTAACGTGGGTGGACCAGCAGGGTTATCGCCTCTAAAGGTCATGGATTGTTGGTTAATTGCGACACAATGAACATATAATTAACACCCAATGATAAAAGGAGTGTCCAGCCAAGGTTGTATAAATATAGCTACTTTATTATTATCACAACAGACCATCTAGCAACACTACTAAATACAACCCACCCTGTAAAGAAATGCAGAGGACAGACAGTTTCAAATAAGGAAAAGGGATGCACTCTGGATACTGACAGGAGGGAAGTCAGTATGGTTAATAACCACAACAGTTTGTTAAGGTTCCTTGGCTTTAGCACTGTCACGGTTTTATTACACAGCACATTCCAGCCAGGGACTCCTTCCCCGACAACGAATGTGGCGTACAATAAAGCTCTTTTTATTTTTAATAGACTACAGGTTCTTTTTGTTGAGTAGGCCTTCAACCCGCCTCTCACCCAACCTCCACAACCACCCCGTGTCAGGCAGAATTAGATTTTGATTATTACTCTCAACTTCTAGGGGACAGAATGAAAGGAAATTCTTGTTGCTTACACTTGAGGAGATTGGGAAGCTTAGAGACTACTATTCAGCACACCAACGCAACAATAGAAATAAAGTAGGAAAATTGGTTTTGGAAGGAAGCAAATGCAAAAGGAAAGAAAATAGCAAATGGAAATTCGTTTTACACAGGATTTACAATGACAGGCAGCGCAAGGAAGGGGTTTAGCTCAGAATAAGAAAATCGGTTTTCACTGACAAGGACTGAGACACATAACAGATAGACTTGTAGGCAAAAAGGGATTGCTCTCGATGGGACGACGGTTTGGATTTTTACTAGGACAGGTGCAAATAAGAATTCGTGGGGTGATGCACACAATACACTGACACTTGGTTTTCAGTTACAAGGAGACTGATTATTTTGAGGCAACACTTTAATGACTATAACAATTAAAGAAAGACACCAGGGACAAGGTGGTTAATTTCGAATTTCAACAAACTTGTACTGTGAATTTCAATGGGGGAATTAATTGGTTTACTTAAAATATGCTAAGAATTTACACAGACACTGAGAGGTTTACCAAAAGGAATATGCAAACATACACAGGCTAAACACAGATTCTTCTATGGGAAGGTGACTAAATTACACTGGCAATTTGGGGTTTTCAGTGGGGTAATTATTGGGTGCAATGCTACAAAAGGAAGGGCTTATGCACTTTAGGGCTGGGGTTATTTGTTGCTTACGAAGAAAGCCTTGGTTTGGGATTCTGGAATGCCAGCTGGATCACAGGACACACTGGACAGCTAATCAAGGTGTCTGGTCACTGCACTCTGCCTTGGTGTGGGATTCTGGAAAGCCAGCTGGATCTCAGGACAGTGTGGATAGCTAGGCAAGGAGTCTGTTCACTGCACTCTGCCTTGATTTGGTTCAGCCGTCTTCTCTCCGTCCTCCTTCTCCTGTCTCCCCAGATTTTTGTGTGTTCTGAACTAGTACAAATGACATCACTAACTTTACAATCTAGGGGAAGTACTGTGTAATTACCCCTACCGCTCGGATAGGACAGTTTACCATGCCTCTCTCCGCATGAATGGTTCAAGGGAAGAGAGCACCATCTGTCTGTTTGCATTTATTACTATCCTTTGTCCTCCTTGCCACTTTTTGACAAAAACCAGTTATGTCTCCTGACTTCATAATTCTACTAGCCCCTGACATATGAACTAGATATGTGGTTTTAGTGGGTCATAAAGAAGTAGGTAAGCCAATCGCCAACTCTGTACGATGTAGCATGGCCTGGTGGAACATTTTTGTCCTTTTCACAAAATGTATAACAGTTACAACTCTGCAAATGATCAAGCATGTTCATAATTTCATTTTCCATCTTCCCACCAATTGTCATATTTGTCCCATTTTTAGATCAGCCAGAGAAATATCTTAACTGGCCATTTCAGTCTCCAAAGTCCTAGGAAAATGCACTTTATCTCTTAAAAACCTCCTGAAAATTACATAAACACATAGCATAAAACGAAATTATTTCTCATTCTAATTGCTGCAAAAAATGCCTAAATATGAAATGAGTCCTTTAATGTCAATTGAGAGGATCTGTCCCCTTCTGTGGGAGAGGCACTTCCTCCCCCACAGCTGCCAACTGTCTTTCGCTGGCTCAGCCGGTGACCAGAGATTTTTATGAACCCCCTTTGAAGTTGTCAGTTCGTTCTTTGTAGTGGGTGCAGGAAGGAGCTCACACCCCCTAGTCAAACCTCAGCCACACTTGCTTTCTTTGATATCCCTGCGCCCCTTCCTTCAAGCCTGTCAGAGCAGGGAATTATGACACCCTCAGTAACCTCACATTTGACTATGGAATGGTTCACTGGTAGGTGCGACTTCCAGGGAGTGGGGCTTTTAATTGTGAAGTTTCCTGCCTTAGCCTCAAACTGGTTTTTCTAGTATTGTGTGCCTCTTCAAAGGTGACTAAAGTCTTTTGGGAGGAAACATAATGTATATTACTTTAGTCAACCCCCACAGCATATTTCCCTGACATGTGCCTTGTGCGAGCAGTGCTATCTTTTCACTGTGTCTTTTTAAAGTAATTTTTCTTTTTCACACGTGTGCAAGACGTTTTTGCATTTAATGTTTGAAATCCTGTCTTGTAGGTCACGGGATTCTTTAATTTCTCCTTTTGAGTGAGTTTGCATTTACTGTTAGTCCATTGACAATGAGGGGTAGACCCCCTTCCACGTGGGTCTTTGATTTGACTTGAACAGGAAAAAAAGCTCAGCCGTTTTTCGTTTGCAGGGCTGCTGTTCGAGTGAAATGGAAAGCAAAATCTGTTTCTGATTGTAGTGTTGAAATGCTTGCCCCTAAAGGTAAAGCAAGGCCATTTTTGGATGCAATTCATAACTTCATTTCATTCAGGTGAAATGAAAGCAACCCAGGGCCGTTTTTGGATGCAGTGCATAACTTCTTGTCATTCAGGTAAAATAAAAGCAAAGCAGGGCAGCTTTTGGATGCAGTGTTCAAATGCTTGCCACTCATGTGACAGGGAAAGCAAAGAATGGCCATTTTTGGTGGCAGTGTTTAAATTCAGTGTTTCAGGAGAAGGGGATTTCTGTTTAGGGCATTTAAAGGCACCCCATAGAACAAAGGGAGAAAAGGGTCTTATAATGTCTCTAGGGGCCTACTGGGAAGGACGAGGGGTAGAGAGCTACAATGTACCTTTCGCTTTTGGTGATCTTGGTGCTTGACATGGTTGAGTCAGCTTCAGCGTTCTTTGCAGGCATCTGTGAAAGAGTTCAAGATAGGAGTCAACAGAGGGTACCAAGCGGCAAGACGGTTCGCTGCGTGAAGCTAGATGAACAGCTGCAGGCTGGCCTACATGGCAGCTTGGGATTAGGAATCATAGCCTCAGTGCTGATCGGTGGTTCTGAAGCACTCGTTGAGATGCCTCAGATGTCTTGAAATGACTGCGGCTTCACGGCGGTTAGCTCTGCTATCCATTGCGGATTGAGGAACTCGACTGGCTCAAAAATGTCCTTTAAGGCAGATGGTGGTAGATGCTCATATAGGCACTTCTCACAGATTCTTTAATGGGCTTGTGTCGTCCTTTAAGGCGGACAGCCCACAGCGGTGGAGTGTGTTGCAGGCAGCTGCCTTTCCTTGGTTTTAGATTCAGAGACCTTCTGCCACTCCCTTGCCAGAACGCTTGCTGCAGAGCCTAGCAGGACATGCTGTGCGTCAGCTGGGTACCAGATCTGTATCAGCTGGAGGGTCCACTTGGTGATGTTTCTCCCTCTATTTCCAGGGATACATTTAGGGGAGGAATATTGCTTCCCTGTTTGGATATCCTGGCCTCCCTTCACTGGCGGAAGCTGTAAAGCAGACTGTACCTTCAGCCAGGGTCGAAGGTTGAGCTCTTCTTTCTTACTTCTTCTTAAGTCTTTAGATGATCTACCAAAAGAGCTCTCGGCCCTCTTTTAAAGCCAATGAGGCCACAATGATTGGTGTAGGTTAAGCCTACCTTCATGAACCAATCCTGGAGTCCTAACCAACAATATCCTGTATGCGTGAAGTCATAACCAGAGCGCCTTGCAACAGGAAAGGTAGAGGGGTGATAACAGGAAAAATGTGTGCTCCAGAACTAATATGGGGGAACTCTTCTCTCAACAGAAGGAGCTCTGGGCTCACTCCCTTGTGCTACTAAGTCCCACCCATCTTCCTGTTATCCTCGTCTGTTGTGTTCAAAGACTCTCTTTGGTTAATGGTCCTCCCTCTGTGGTTCCTGTTAAAGCATCAGGTCTACCTTGAAGCTGCTACAGTCAATGATATGAACCTTTTTTGTGTTCACTTTTTTATTGTCGATTTCTGCCTTAAGATTTACATTTCTAATTTTTATTTTGTGTAAACATTTGAGTCAAGATTGCTTGTTGGTTTCCAAAGGTTGCTTTCTTTTAGTTATTGCCTTCTACACGTGTTTCACTGCCATTTTATTTTAGTGGCAGATCCTCAGGAGGGATGATCCCTTTTCGGGATAAACGTTGATTCAACTAAAAGATTAACAAACATAAAAACATAGCTTAAATATTCAGCAGTATGTATTGCAATTCAAATCAATTTCCAAAAGTATTCATAAGTATTTGCAAATTATGACAATAGTTGAATTTCAAGTGTTGACTAGCATCTAAGTGCATTACCCATTGTGATATAGGCAGAAATGAATTTATGATTTTGTCAGTGCTTTCACTAATATACTTTTCTGTAGTTTTTCCCTGTTACAGTCATTTGTACCCATTAAAAACGTTTATACTCACATTTCTATTTTTTCCTAATGTTTTTTCTGTAATGTTTTTGGCACATTTTGTATTCAATAGCTCTTTCGTTCCTTATTTACGTTTATTATTTTTAGCCAGTTATCTTATCATTTCCATATGTTGATATTTAGAGGCTGTGTCAAAAAAGAAAGAGTGACAGGGTATGTTAATTCTTTCACTCCCCATTTTCATGCTGTTGACGAGGAGAGGAAATTACTGACGGGCCCATTGGTCAGTACTCACCCTCAAAAAAGAGTTATACAAGATAGCTGCACCATGTGAGGACAGAGTGCAGGATTCACATACTCCAGCAAGATTCAATAACCAAGACTCAATAAATTGGCATGGGGAAGTCCGTTTAATGATACACACATTAGCAAATCAACAGCATCACGAACACCTGCCTCACCCCGACTTCCCCGAACTTCAGTCAAACAGCCTCTTTTATGGGAAAAAAAAATTCTACAAAAAATGATCACGCAATATAATTGGTTGGGAAAGGAAACTTAAGTAAAGGTGATATATCTGTATATGGAAATAAAGCGAGTGGATTGGATAACTCTTATCGGGTGGCCGTCTATGCCCATCCCTCTACAACACACGTGATTGACGTCACTACAAGTACGACGTCTCATTGATTACAGTGTCTATAGAACCCTAGATTACATGGCCCATTGTGATTGGGCAAGTTACACCCCTAAACATAAATCTCCATTTTAATTAGCAGCATGCAGAATAGACACCCAGTGTCCCAAGATTCACCCTTCCTCCCTTCCGTCAATCAGTGTTTTAGGGCTATGTGTCAATTAGTTGGTTGGTTTTGGCCTCAGATCTGTAGTCTCTTATCAGGAAAAGTTATGGCATCCTCGGGTTCTGGATGACATCAGGCAGTGGTACATCTTCACGCCTGTCTGGTCACGTGTTTGTTCACCAAGAATCTGCTTCAGTTTCCATCCTTTTGTGCATTTAATTCCGTGTTCGCTTGGCTACCTGCATGGGCCTCTCTTATCTTGACCTTCACGGGCGGGCTGGTATGCTCTGTAGTTGGAGTCTCGTGAGCTCATGCTCACCTCCCCTTCTCTGGTCAATCTTGATTTCCCCGGCATGAGCCTCTTTGCTGAGTTTCGAAACTTGCCCTGTCAGGCCTTTGGCCGCCTGGGTACATTTCTGCTTTCACAAAATGGAGTCGCACATGTACATTGTGCTGTATTTAGGTAGATATATGGTTGGCGCTTGCCGCTCGATTCTTCTACTAAGCATTGTAGGCAGTATCGATTTCTTAGCATCTTGTGTTTCAAGCTTATTTACACATATTCAACAGGGCGGTTGCTTCCATCTTGTCTCATGGCACCATTCTCTTACGTTTTATCAGTGTCTCCCTCCTGGATTCGTTATAATTATCCTTGCAGTTACTAGTACTGACACACGTGCTTTCAGTAGCCAATTCTGTTTGTTCTCGGGGCTGCCCGGGCCCTTGGTTTATTTCCATTGGCCTTCCATTAAGGCTTTAGGGGTCTCCTCGTAGACCGTGTGCAGGTATTCCTCATTTCGCATCAGCGGCTGGTACGGCTGTCTGATAGGGTACCGTGCTGCCCAGGGTTGTCGTGTTATGGCTGCTTCCACCGGTACCGATCTCCTTATGTACACGGGGCAGAGTCCCAGTGCGGCCCTCTGTTGGTTCATTTGCTCCTCATACGTCACGTACCTCGGCGAGTACTTTACTTGCAGCTCGCAATGGGGGCAGGGGTGCAGGTCATATCTGGGACCTCCTCTACACTCCCCCCTCTGGTCGGTTCATCGACCACTCCTGCTTCTTCCTTTATATTCAGTTTCTTTGATTCTTCAGATTCATGTTCATCGTCTTCTGGGTTTACACAAGATTGCATGAAAGTATGCAATTTTGGTGTACATATCTTTATCACCCCTTTCAAGCTTCCTGCTGTTCTCACATGCTCATCTTTGTTCCAGGTCATCAACTGGCATTGTCCATTTGGACTGCAGTAAATCCATTTGCCTTCATACCTTCTTTGTTTCTTGGGATAAGTGAATTTTGTTCCCTCTGGTGCAAATTCACTGGTCTTCACAAAGTCCTTTATCTCCTCATCTGTCAGGTCTCTGGGCTTCCAGCCTGGCTCGACACCGACCATAATTTTCATCCCAATGGCCTTCTTTGCAGTTTTCTGGCACTGTGTGATGATTATCTTGATAACACAGAATCCTAGCAGCACCATTGGTAGCAAAGCTCCCAGAAACTTGAATATATCAGCCATCCATTGTGGGACCCATGAGAATAGGTTTCCAAACCAGCTGTCATCGTCCACTTCATCTGTTTCATCGATCATCTGGTTCTTTAGGGTTGTCAACTTGCTTATGGCCTCTGTGAGGGTTCCATTTTCTTCGCCGTGTGATGGTATAAAAGTGCATCATGATTCTCCAATTTTTGCACAAACACCTCCATCCATCGCTGTGATCATGTCAAGCACATATCTGGTCTGGATAGTCATCAGCCGGACTGCTCTTAGTTCTTCTTTGATTGCGTTGAATCCTTTTATGGTGGTATTGATGGTCTGCAGTAATTCCCATCTCGTTATCTACAACCACTTGGTGTTTGCACCAACCTGGATATGCGGCAAGAGTATTGTTGTAAATACGGATGAAGTAGGCTAAACAGCCTGTGTTCGTAGGGAATGGCATAAAATGCGTCCTCTGATTTGGCGGAAAAGTAATTCTCTCTCTTCATCCTTGACATTAGTTCCACAGACCTCCTTTTCCTCAGGTGAGCATCTGCTTTCGGGAAACTGTCCAAATTCAGTTTATTTTTTGGAATCACTAGTGCAGGAACGTGGAAGTTCACCAGTGTGCATATGCCTCCCCAGTTCCTCGGTAGTCTTATGTAGGCCTTGGATCCATATGCCCAGTAATGGTCCATCAGGACTGTGGTTCCTTGCAACATCCCTGGGGCTTCATATATTCGTCCGCAGTTTTGGTTCCCCCCCATTTTCCTCGTGCCATTACTTCTAAAGCACAGTTTCGGGTTTTCCAGCGGTACTATTTGCAGGGGGCCTCCTCTGTCTTCGACCCACGTTAACAGCTTTACCAGTTTTTGCCATAGTGGTTTGCATAGTCTTTGTGAATTTTCTATTGCTTCTTGGCAGGCTACAAGGGCCATCCAAGCTCGGCAGATTACGACTCCTTCTTCCCAACCGTCTGGGGAAACTACTGATGTCCAGATCTGCATTTGGCCTCGGTTCTTCCAGATTTTAGCTTCTTCTGCCGTTTTCCCCTGGCGTTCAGTCTTGAGTTTATTTCCCACCTAATTCCTGATCCTTTGACGTCAGGGTTTTCATATCTAATCACATGATTCTTGGTGTGCACACTGTTTCTTGTTTTGATGTCCTGGACAAACCCGTCTTCATCAGGGTAGTCCTTTTCGTTATATCAACGAGGCGTCTCTTCCCATAAATTGTCCTCTGGTGTTGCACATCGCTACGTGTGACATACAGTGTGCTGTGGGGACATCGATTTCTACAGCCACAAACATTTTGGACTTGCCCATGCTGTATGGCAGGGGTGCACAGACGAAACATTCTCCTTCTGATTGCCTTCGTCCAACTTCCTTCATGTGTTGGTACCAAATATTGTTTCCAAGATGGGCTCTGCTGTCCAAGTAATCGTTTAGTTCATTTTCAGTTTCATATGGGCTTCTCTTAATTCTTAACATTTTTCTATAATGTTCATATGGCCTTCTCTTAATTCTTAACATTTTTCTGTAATTGGCTATTACTATGTCTCTGAATGCATCTGTGCTGCTCTTTCGTTCAGGTAGTCGCTCAGGTATTATCCTTGGTGGTGCAGGTCTCACTTCCTGCACTGCATTAGCAGAGGAAAGGCTTGCATTTCTTTTCCTCCCCTCATGCACTCTTTTGTAGAACTCCTCCCACCACATTTGGCTTATCATCCTCCCAACACGTGGCAGTGTAGTAGGCTCGGTAGTTACTTCTGGCGTTGGAGCTGGAGTGCTCCTTGTTACTGTCTCAGTGGTTTTCTTGCCCAGCTCCTCATGTAGCTTCTTTGCTCTAAGTTTGAGCGGAAACACATACTCGACTACCGCATGTGTTTTCTCACTGAGTTCTTTCGTGGCTTCCTCCGTTCTATTGAGGGATTTTGCTATGCCATCTCTGTTCGGTTTCTCGCTTGGTTCCCTGTTTTCTGGAGCTGTTTGTTCCACGGGTGACTTTTCTCTTTCAGTTGTTTTGGCCTGCGGTTGCGTAGCCATTGACTCTTGCCCTTGTTCGTGTGCACTCAGTGTATGGGTGCGTGCCGTGGACAGTGCTGCATTACCATTCATTCCGTACTGACCCTGTCTCCAGCTTTTCTCACCATTCATTACTTCAAATTTATACGTATTACTGCTAATTACATTCAACTGTAAATCGTTTGCTTTATCATCGTTTTTTCTTGGGACAGGGATGACAATATAAGGTCTGGGTGCTTTTGTGGGGGCCAGATGTTCATTACCTGGTGGATGCACAGACATTGAGACGCTTCGTGCACCAATAAAAAATGCAGTTCTGATAGTTAGAGACAAAAATACAACAATAATCACTATGCATGTACATATAATGGCTTTGAAAGACAGTTTACAGCATCTCCTTCCAGGAAAGCGGGGGCGCCCTTCCGCTGGTGGCACGACTAAGTTACTGTTTTGGGCCCCCATTTCAAACAAGTCCATAGTCAATAGTTTATCTTCTCTTCTTATTCTAATCTCGTCGCTCAAAAGTTCAGTAAACAATAAAGTGACAAGTGCTGTTCAATGTCCCCCCGCTTGCAAGTGATGATGATAGTCTTTGAGTATGGAGTACAGTTCCTTTGCTAGACTATGGGAAAAGGTTAGACTATCATTTTCAGCACATCATTTTTATTCTGTATTGTTTTGGGAACTGCATTCCCAGGGCACTCTTCCTTGGCCCTGAGGATATGCAGGAAAATGTTCACATTGACACCATAAAAGGATGGATTCGTAACAAATCACGCAAAAATAAAATATTGGAAAAATAAAAATACAAATAAAAATAAAAGTGAACATATGAGAAGGTAGGAAAAAATAAGAAAAAGGTTGAAAAAGGTAAACACGGCTGTGAAGTTCGTATCTCTGTTCCTTTCACTTGGTCCTTCGAGGTCGGGTTGCTGAACAGTCTCTCCTTCCCTCATTTACTCCACTGTGGAACGATGATGAAAGAATAGAAAAAATAAGAAAAATGACATCAAGATGTTGGTATCATCGATTTTGCTTTTCTCGATCTGTCCTACGTTAGCAGCATGAAGAACTATGTCTTTGCTTCCTTGCTATGTTCCCGGTGGGAGGATGATGAAAAGTTTTATCTTGGATCTCCCCCTTATAAGGCTCTTCTTAGCAGTGGATGTCCATAGTTGTTTCTTAGTTGTGACGCAATAGCCCTCAGGAGTCTGTTCAATTGAGCATTTTTTGCTGGATCATTGAGAAAAGCGGGCACATCAATCTTGCGGGGTCTGCGCACTAGTTCTGGAAAGTCTTAAATGAGATGAAAGAAAACACGAACCGCATACCGACTGTCTTCAGGTGTTAATGACATTTGCTCTGATTCTTTGGCTCTTAGGTCACAGGCCTTTCTTGCAGTGTGATCAGTCTTTGTCTCCTTGATCTGTCCCTCTGCGAAAGGTCTCACTGGAATCTCCTTAGGAATTCTCGCTGGAAGTTGGGCAGTTCTACTTGGAGCATGATGCCATGGAGAAGGGTCTTCATGTGTAGGAAATTGACTGGATCGCTAAGGAGAGTGACAACGTCAACATCAGCAGGCTTCCCACCATTTCTGGATAGCCTGTGACTAGCCCACTCAGGACGTTGTGGGCTTGTTGCGTGTCTGCAGGGCACAGGGACATTTGCTTTGTTTTGCTGGGTCCTGATCACAAGTCTTTTTGTTGTTGTGAGCAGTTCTTGCACTTTCCTGCTTCGTGGATTGCTACCACATGATTCAATTTGCACCATATTTGTTTCAAGAAGTCATTATTTCGGGGCTCTCTGATGAAAGTCAGTGTATCTGTGGTTCTCTCGACAAGCCCTGGGCACTCCTCTATGATTCAAAAGAATAAAGTGTAGGTAAGTTCATCAATGACCGCTTGAGGTGGGAGCATTAGTCTTTTGGTCACTGTGCTTGGCCAACTCGGCGAAGACCTCTGTGATGACAGTCAGTAGTTGCCTGATTACCTTCTTATTTTCTGGACCTTGAATGTATTCTGTGACACTTTTTTCTCTTCTTATGAGTGACGGATAGATCAGTATTACTAACTGGAGATAGGTGAGTACATCCCACTTAAGACTTCTGCTGGGGTGAATCATATGTCCGTGAACAAAGTCTTGATACTGGATGCTTCAGGATAACGGTTTTAGTTTACAGGAGTGTCCAATTTGACTGTTTGTCAGAGTCTGAGAGTTCATGTTCAATGCTTTGTGGCTCAACTTGATCAAGCTACCCGTGTCACTGCGGGTTCAGAATATGCGTTTTTCTTCTTTAGCCTGCAGTTTCAGCTGCACATTGCGTTCGTTTGAAAGTCTTGTATCTCATTCAGTGCTTAGCGGAAAAGTTCAGTGTATAGCCACAATTTTCACAGTGAGTTCTTTAGTTTGTCTCTTCTGCTTGTGCGTCCTTCTTCCTCGCCATAGACCTTGTCTGCACGTGCTGAGGCCCTTCCCCGTTGTCTGTGGATTCCTCGGCAGTAGATGCAGTAGGAGTGCTCTCTCCTATGAATGGCTTGATATCGTTCAGGAAGGTCCAGGCTCTTCTGCCCATGAGCTTAACAGTGGACGGGGTGCAATCCTCTACAATGAAAGGGCCATTAAACCTTGGCTCGTCCCATCTTTTCCTTGTAAAATTCCTCATGAGGACGCTGTCTCCAGGGAAGACAAGAGGCGCACAAAGGCTGTGAGCTGCACCTGCATCAGCACTATCTGTTGTGGTTTGCGCCGTGCTGTCCGCTTTCCGTTGTCGCTGCATCTGGCCTGTAATGACAGTGGCACTGGATGTGAGACAGTCCAGATAAGCTTTCATTTCTTCTCCTTGAACCTCCCTAGTTGTCTGGGCATCATATCTAGCTCTGTCTCGGGGGATAAGGGGAGTCCTCATCCTTCTTCCAGTAACTATTTCGTGCAGCGTGAGATGATGGTTGGAGCCTGGTTGGTTCTGAAGCGCATACAATGCCAGTGGTAGGCAGTGCATCCATCCCTTTCTTAATGTGAGCTTCAACTTGGCTATCCTTTCCTTGAGCAAGCCGTTGATTCGTTCACATATCCCATTTCCCTCTGGATGATACAGCGACGAGAACTTGTACTTTATACCAAGCAACAAGCTAATCTGTTCGAACACTGCGTTCACGAAATGAGCCCCATTATCTGATCTCATTACCTCGCACACCCCCCATCTAGGGAAAACCTCCCTCACCAGGAACTTAGCAGCACAGGCATCATCAGGGTGTGGACAGGGACCTGCTTCTACCCATCTAGAAAAGGGACACACCACCACAAATAAATACTGTACCCATTACACACCTGAATCATATCGACATAATCAATATGAAGGTGCTGGAAAGGTCCATTTGGTCTGGGGATGACTCCTCTCACTACTTTTAAAGTGTGCCAGAGGTAAATTGTTGGCAGACAATGCAGTTTACCATAAAGAATGCAACATGCTCTGCTAAATTCGGTATAAACCATTCTTCGGCGAGCGTTGTGGCAAGATTTTCTCTTACCATGTGTATGGGGTAGTGAAGCTGTTCTAGCGCTACTTTTAGAAGGAAGACAGGCATTACTGGTTTACCTCATGCCTCCACAATCCGTCTGAGGGGTTTAAAGAACACCCTGATCGCTTCCACAGATTTTTCTCCTCCTGAGGTGCCTCCCCCTGGAGCTCCATTAACTGAGACTGCCCCATATTACTATAGGCTTCTGGTGTGGTTCGTGCTACCATCATTCTCTCATGGGTATGTGCCACATCCACGTCCATGATTGTTTCAGCTTTGGATGCCATACATTTGGCTTCCGTGTCCGCTTCATGATTCCCACGTGACACGAAATCTGTCCCCTTGGTATGAGGAGCTCATTTTACGACCGCTATGCCCAACTGGGAGCTGTAGTGCTTTTATCAGCCTGTCCAACAGGGCTGTGTGCTGCACTGGCGTGCGGTCTGCTCAGAGGTAGCCCCTCCTTTTCCAGCGCGCCAGTCCTGCGTGCAATGTTGACGTCACATAAACGGAGTCACTGTACACTGTTACTTCCTGGTCTGCGTGATTCTCAATGGCGAGTATCAATGCCACTAGTTCTGCAGCCTGTGCCGAATAATGAGATGGTATTCATGCACTGACAAGTACTTGGAACTCTCCATTCACCATGTGTTTGATCACGGCCATGCCTGTATACCTTTGTCCGTCTTCTTGGTCAATTCTCGAAGACCCGTCAATAAAGACGATCTCCCCACTCGCCACAGCATTTTCCTTTACCCTGGGGATCTCATCATAGAATTCCTCATAGTTCGCACAGTCGTGTATAGGTTCTCCCTCTGTGACTGGCTCAGCTATGAAAGTAGCAGGGTTCACAGTTTTGCATCGCACTACTTTGATCGATGGATTAGAGATAATCACCTCGTAGGCTGATGCTCTCTGAGAAGTCAGCATGCCCTTTGGCTTCTCTAGTATGGCGAATAGTGAGTGTTCAACATATAGTGTCATGGAGCACCCCATCACAATGGATGATGCCTTCTCAATGGCGAACGTGGCGGCTAGATTTTGTTCGAATGGGAAGTGGCCCTTCAAGACCGGGTCCAAACTCCCGCTGTAATATGCTAGGGGTTTATACCCCAGCGAGGTTCGCTGTGCGAGCACTGCCATCATAACATTGCCATCAATATGCGAAAACAGATAGAATTCCTAGGCATAATTAGGAATCCCGAGGACTGAGGCCTTACAAATTGCCCCCTTGAGTTCTGTAAACCCTTTCTCCATTTCTTCATTCCATTAACTTTTTTCCTCTCGTCGCCTGGGCCTTTTTAAGGGCCTGCAACAAGGGCTTGGTATATGAGCTGTAGTCAAAGATCCATGCTCTGACATAGTTGCACAGGCCTAGGAAGCTTTGCATTTGCTTTAATGTGCGCGGCTTGGCCGTGTTCATGATGGCCTCAGCCCTTTCTGGGGTTACCTTTTTCCGCTCATGTGAGATCAGTTGCCCTATGTACAACACCTCCTGTTGGTAATACTGCAACTTGTCCTTGTCCACTTTGCATCCCTTCACAGCTAATATAGTCAATAGCTGGACAGAGTCATGTCGGCATTGCTCTTCAGTGATGCTGCAGATTAGAATGTCATCTACATACTGCAAAACAACACTGTCCACCACAATATTGCTTAGGTCCATTTGCAGGACTCGGTTGAAAATGGACGGAGATTCGCAATACCCCTGTGGCAACCTCGTACTTTTCAGGTGCATTTGTCTGAAAGTAAATGACTCAGGTCTTGTTAGTCATGGTGCAATGGAATCGAGAAAAATGCATTTTTCAAATCGATCACTATGAAGTATTTTGCCTCAGTGGGTATGTTGCACAACATTGTGGATGGATTAGGGACTAGAGGGAACTCGGCTTCGACTATGTCGTTCAATGCCCGTAAATCCTGGATTAAATGCCAGGACCCTCCCTTTGATTTCTTGACAGGTTAAACCACTGTGTCGCACGGTGATTCTGACGTCACTAGGATGCCCTGCTCCATCATGGCAGAGATTGTCTTTGCGATCCCTTCATCTGCTTCTCTGGACATGGTATACTGTTGTGCCCGTGGCAGAATTGCTCCTGGTTTAAATTTAATTTTTTACTTTGCCGGCCCCCTTCAGGAGATCTACATCATAAGGCCCTGTAGTCGATACTTTGGCTGGCACTAGGGCCATGTCGTCATTGAAATATTCCGGGCGTACCAGCGCTAACATCATCCTCTGCGGCACGTCCCGCTTGATCATTTTGACCCAAAATATGAGACTCACTTCCACCTGTGTCTCTTCTAGGTCAGGGTGTTCTTCGAACAGATCATCATCGATGACGTCAGTCACTTGATACCCTTCTTCGATGGTGACAATCGCACACCATGGTCTGCCCTTGTCATCATATCCTTCAACTAGTACTACCTTCCCTCGCACCGCGGCAGATTGTATTATTAAGGGAAATACTTGTCCCTCCCCTTCGTGCATGGGTATTCTTGGCCTGAATAGAAACTCATCAGGGGTTCTCACAGGTTTGTCTGCGAGGCCTGGCAATCCCGCCATAAGCACTGGTACACCATATGCAAAAGCTTCTGGCTCCAGTGTTACAGCTCTCATAGCTCCACGTCCAGAGCATGCTCTGATCATTTCGCACACGTTTGCATAATGCATTCCTGGGGTGGAGCACACTATGCCATCCTCAGTGAACGAGACGGTCCTATTCAAATTTGTCATCAAGTCCCCACCCATGATATTCAACGGGGATTGACGAGAATACAATAAAGGTACATTCATGTCTCACTCTCCCACTGAGACCGGGAGTGCATCAGTAAAGGGAACTCTTCTATGAGCTCTAGTAAAACTCTGGGTATCTATGGCCTCGCCGGACACGGAGAACTTGCCTTCTCGTATGCATGAGCGTGTTGCAACCGTGTCAACTAAGAAGGAATATTCTTTCCCCCCTGTGGTGACATTTACCCTTGGTTCCCTGTTAGGGTCTGGTGTCAATAATAGGATAGAACAAATCAGAGTTCCCTGTGAGCCGTCTTATTTCATATATAGGTTCGGTCCACTGTATACCTGGGGGTTTCCCCCACCAGAATTAGTGCCCTGAGCCACTTGTCTGCTGGGGTTGTCCCTGTGGTACATTCCCCATGTTCTGTGGCTGTACCACCTGCTGTGCACCCTGCTGCAAGCCAACTGCCTGCTGCTGCATGGTATAGTTTTGTGCACTGCCCTGCTGTTGGGTAGCGGGTTGATTCAGCATGCCTGCCCCATCCCTTGGTTGTTCTGCCACATGCTTTGGCTTCTGCACATGCGCGCCACATGGCCTGTCACTCCACACAGCCAACACACTGGCGGTGGACGGGCCATCTGTCCGTCTGGCATAGTCAGACTGCCCATCGGTACGTTCTGGATACCATTTTGAACATTCTGTAAACCTCCTTGGTTACCTCTAAACCCTCCCTGATTACTCTGCCATTCTCTTCCTCCAAATCCCCTTCCTCTCGGGTAATATCCCATGTTACCCTGATTAGTCTGTGGCAGGTTAGTTGCACACTGTGCACTCGATTCGGCTGGGCTTGTTAGCATGGCTCCCTCAAGAGCATACTTTGAGAGCTTCCTTTGCACTAGCTTTGCCTCTTCTCCCTTACACGTTGCCTCTTTCTTCCAATCGTTTCTTGCAACAGTCTACAGTAATTTGCAATTGTCAATTGGATTTCGGCCCACGGTTTAGCTTCTATTCCTACCAATTTTTTTGCTGTTTTTGCACCGGTTCTGGTAACCCTTGGCACAATATATGATAGAATACAGGGATAGATTTCGTCCAAGACTCATGCGTTTCGAGCACCCACTCGTCTTGAAAATTCTGGATATAAAGCAACGGATCCTTCATTTGTCGAGTCATTATAGCTCCCATATCAGATGTGTCTGGATATAGCGTACACAGCGCTTTCCATACTGCTGCTCTACAGATATTAAATGGCGCTCCGTCATGAGAGGTGTTAGTTATGGTTACCCTAGAGTAGCCTGCCCTTTTCCATACATCATCTGCTCTTTCTCTGAGTATAGCAATAAGGAGACCCTTGATGTCCCCTATGGCTAGGGTGACGCCCCCCGTCATTTTTTCTAGCTCATGTATCCACTTCCCAGCTCCCGATGTCAACATTGGAAGCTTATTTTTAAGATTCTCTAGGTCCATGTGGCCATGGAATATATTGCGGTCTTGCTCCCCCCTTTTCTAACAGTGGGAATTGGAATGCACAATCCTCCTTTTCCTTCTCTATACCTCCTCGGTCTCTCGCCGGGGTGGCGTTCCCGCCTTGCTGTATACCTGCCAATGCCCTTAATCTATCTATATAGGCAGGTGCTGATACCCCCCCTGACCGTGGTGTGTTTCTTCATGTCGGCAGGACTGTCCAGCGGACTTCGGTGTCCTATTTATGGACCCGCCAACATCTGACCATCGTACCTCTCGGTTTCCGGGGAGCCGCTTTTCGTACCATCTCCCTTCGTCATGCACCACTTCCTCTGCTTCCCCATCGAGTCAGACTCTGAATACTCCCAGTTTACACAACTTCTTGCATCATCTTCGTTCTGCCCAACTTCTAGTCTATCTAGGGAACATCCCCTACTCCCACTACTACGGGTGATATCCTCAGTGTCATATAGCTGAGTGCTCTCTAAGTGCTCATCTTCCCTTCCCTGTTGGGAGATTAGTTCCAGTCCCATCTCATCATATATTTTATCAATCGCTTCCGCGATGCTTCTGGTGTCGAAGTCATCATCAATAATTGTCCCGCTTGTACCTGGTACCGCATCGCTTGCAGGAAAGAACTCTTCTATGTCTTCCCAGTCTACAACAGGATTGGGTTTTTTAACTTCCTGTTGCAAATATTCTAAATCTCGCGCCCTTTGCCTGCGTTTATGCTCTGCTTCCTCATCCATTTCTCTTCGCTTCTTCGCTTCCTCTCTAGCCTCATCTACTTCCCTCATCCGTTCATTTCTACGTTCTTTTGCCCTCCTACTTTCCTCATCTTCTCTCTTCTTCACTTTCCTTTCATGCACTCTCCTTTCTTCTTCCAACTTTAGCATGTTCTGCCTGTACTTTTCATAGGCTGCATATTGCGTGCGACTGAGCGGTATACCTTGCTGTTCGCGCCATAGTTGTTCTCGCCTCAACCTATCCTTCTTCCTTGTCCTCTCGTCTCTTATATCCACTTCTTTCTCCCTTTCCTTTCTTTGCGCCTCGTCAGACCGTTCACTCGGCCTTGCACCATCACTTCCTTTTCCATCTAATTTCAATAGTATCTGCCCTCCCATCCATTCGTCCTTTGCAAATGTTAACTCATTGTTTCCTTTCTGCTTCTTTCCCTCTCTCTCTCTATCGAGAGGTGCGCTCGTTTGTGCCTGGCCCTTTCTTTCCTCAACTCGCCTCTCTTTGTCCCACGGGATTGTGGAGGCCGAGTCAATTTCCTGTTCCTTCTCATTCGTCTCGTCACTGCTACATGCAGGTGGCTCATAAGCAGGGTTGCTATAACCTGTGGCTGCCTGAAGTTCTCTTAGTGGGTACAGACCCTCCGACTTACTTCCCTTAACAACTGGTTCCGGCGGGGCGGGAGGCGCGGTAGGCGTTTCACCCCCCTCCGTTCATACATTTAATATCCAGTCTGCGGGGGGTTCTTCTTCCTTTACTTGTTCAAACATTTTCCAAAGCTCGAGAACAGCAAGGCGTTTCTCGAGCTTCTTCCCGCTATATGTGGCATGTAAGAAGGTGGTCATGTGCTGTAAAACAGCCTTAGACAATGACCCATTCTGGGGCCAAGGCATAAACATTTTATTTGTGGTGCCCTTACCCACTCCTGGATATATTTCTTCAGCTTTGTTGCATGATTTGGCAACTGTTTGCACAAATGTGCAAGTGGGGTAACTTCCTCCATTCTTAATTTTGTCAGCAACAAAGTTCACACAGTTTTTCAACTTTTCGCTATTATGAGTGAGAACCACAAACGCAAGCTCCAATCCAACTTTTCTGCAACATTTTAGACCAACAGTTTACTCAAGACTCATCAATTCAGTGGTGATTCCCTCTCATGTACAGAATCGCGTAAAGCAAAAATGCATTGCCATCAATCGATAATACAACAATTCCACATTCAGCATACACAGGACATATAAGACAGACGCTTGACAGACTAGACGGACACCAGCTGGTCGTATGTATACCTGCCTTCTAATCACTAACCCGTCATGGGATTTGAACGATCCCCATCATGGCGTCTTCAAACGCCATCGTAGCCTAATGTCCCCCCTCTGCGGGCTCTAGGTTCACGTTCCTTCTGACCACTTTTTAAAGCGCAGGAACAAGGTGAATTTTACAGTTTTCTCTCGGGTGCCCCCCCGGTATTCCTTACAGTTTTCTCTCGGATGCCCCCCCGGTTTTCCTTACAGTTTTTAATTTCAGGAGCTCCCCTGATATCTTTCCCCAATTACTTCAGGTGCTCGGGTCTTTACCCCATATGTATATACAGTCTTCTCTACTTCTAGCTGTTTTATTTTTTCTCCGCCACCCTCCGTTACCTTTCCCCTTCTTACTCTAAGGCCTATAAGACCTTTGCCAGGATAACGAGTTTTGTTGTTTCACCCACCGATCACCTCTTTTCTTCTCTGGAACTTCAGGATCACCGCCCCTTCCTCTTCCTGCTTTTAAGGTTTTCGTCCGATCCGCTTCCCGTGGGAATGAGAAGGGTTATGCTTGGAAAGGCGGGTTCCTTCAGACCCACTACAGATTTTTTGGAATATTTACACTATCATTGTCCACGGGGAGCTTCTCAGCCTACTCAGCCGGAATGGCGAAAGGACTCGTGATGTAACCGAAGGCCCAGAGTTACTTTGTGCCGTCGGTCTAAAGGTGTCTTATAACTATATCAATCGATGATCTATAAACAAAGGCTGAAACCATCCTCACGCTACCAAGTGTTGACGAGGAGAGGAAATAACAGACGAGCCCATTGGTCAGTACTCACCCTCGAAAACCAGTTATACAAGATAGCTGCACCATGTGAGAACTGAGCGCTGGATTCAACAGCAAGATTCAATTACCAAGACTTAATAAATTGGCAAAGGGAAGTGTGTTTAATGATACACACATTAGCAAATGGAAATCAGCAGCATCACGAATACCTGCCTCACCCCGACTTCCCCGAACTTCAGTCAAATAGCCTCTTTTATGGGCAAAATTCATCATCATTGACGTCTAATTCTACAAAAAATTATCACGCAATATAATTGGTTGGGGAAGGTAACTTAAGTATAGGTGCTATATCTGTATATGGAAATAAAGCGAGTGGATTGGATAACTCTTATCGGGTGGGAGTCTATGCCCATCCCTCTACAACACACGCAATTGACGTCACTACAAGTATGACGTCTCATTGGTTACAGTGTCTATAGGACCCTAGATTACATGGCCCATTGTGATTGGGCAAGTTACACCCCTAAACATAAATCTCCATTTTAATTAGCAGCATGCAGAATAGACACCCAGGTGCCTAGTGTCCCAAGATTCACCCTTCCTCCCTTCCATCAATCAGTGTTTTAGGGGTATGTGTCAATTAGTTGGTTGGTTGGGTATGGCCTCGAATCTGTAGTCTCTTATCAGGAAAAGTTATGGCATCCTCGGGTTCTGGATGATATCAGGCGGTGGTACTTCTCCGGGCCTGTCTGGTCACGTGTTGGTTCACCATGAATCTGCTTTATTTTCCAGCCTTTTGTGCATTTAATTCCTTGTTCGCTTGGCCACCTGCATGGGCCTCTCTTATCTTGACCTTCACGGGCGGGCTGGTATGCTCTGTAGTTGGAGTCTTGTGAGCTCATGCTCACCTCCCCTTCTCTGGTCAATCTCGATTTCCCCGGCATGAGCCTCTTTGCTGAGTTTCGAAACTGCCCTGTCAGGTCTTTGGCCGCCTGGTTGCATTTCTGCTTTCACAAAATGGAGTTGCACGTGTACATTGTGCTGTATTGAGGTAGATATATGGTTGGCGCTTGCAGCTCTATTCTTCTACTTTAGCATTGTAGGCAGTATCGATTTCTTAGCATCTTGCGTTTCAAGCTTATTTACACACATTCAACAGGTGGTTGCTTCCATCTTGTCTCATGGCACCATTCTCTTACGTTTTACCAGTGTCTCCCCCCTGTATCCGTTATAATTATCCTTGCAGTTACTAGTACTGGCAAACGTGCTTTCAGTAGCCAATTCTGTTTGTTCTCGGGGCTGCTCGGGCCCTTGGTTTATTTCCATTGGCCTTCCATTAAGGCTTTAGGGGTCTCCTCGTAGACCGTGTGCAGGTATTCCTCATTTTGCATCAGCGGCTGGTATGGCTGTCTGATAGGGTACCGTGCTGCCCAAGGTTGTCGTGTTATGGCTGCTTCAACCGGTACCGATCTCCTTATGTACACGGGGCAGAGTCCCAGTGCGGCCCTCTGTTGGTTCATTTGCTCCTCATACGTCACGTACCTCGGTGAGTACTTTACTGGCAACTCGCAATGGGGGGCAGGGGTGCAGGTCATATCTGGGACCTCCTCTACAATGCTCTGTTTTTTAATGGTAAGCATGAGCAGAGACTTCTTAATTTCATCTAGCATTCTTGGGGCCACTTACCTTTGTTTTCTGTGAATGTTGGTCTTCTAAAGGAGGAGCGGCATGATAACCCTCTGCTTCCTTGATCGCGGTGTGTTTCCCGATTCCAAAATGGTGCCGCGATCACGTGTTTAAGTTTGTACACGTGATCGCATCCACCATTTTGGAATGGGAAGGTTTTCTGCATTAACCTTTCTTGTACATTTGGGTATACCGCTCCGTAAGGGTGCAGCGATCACGTGTTGGTTTTGTACATGTGATCGCATCCACCATTTTGAGTTGGGGAAAGTTTTTTTGCATTATTTTTCCTCGTGCTGACAAAAGAACTTTGTTATTTTTTTGAACTACCAGAAGATTGATTGTTTATGTAAACAGAGCAGGGGGAAATGTCCTGTCAACTCTATGTTGTCTTTTGAACAGCTGACGAGCTAGACAATTCTCCTGTGATCACGTGATATTTTTTTAAAACATGTGATTAATTCTGTATTTTTACATGCTAATTTGGTGGGTACAAGATGCATTCCTAAATAAAACATGTTAGAGAATTTAAAGGAAGATTCGCAATGAACATGATTATAGCCAACCAAACTTGCAATAATACTGATGCAACTGCTTTTGTATCGCTTGGGAAAGAAATGATGTTAGTTTTGCTACAGTAAATTTATCAGTTCACTTTCAGAGTTCAAACCTCTATGGCATAAGTCCAAAGTACAAATCCAGTATGCTTCTCTTATCCTAAGCATTTTTTCAAGTTGCATCCTCTTGGTGGCGCCCTGATTTTTTCGATTCCATAGAATTTTATATTATTGTTTTGTGAGCCTTTATGTTCAGTCTGATGGTGATATCCCAAGGGATATCTTGGGTCTTCCTTAATAATTGACCTCATATGTTCTTGTATCCTTTGTTTTAGTTTTCTTTTTGTGCTGCCAGCATATGTTTTGTTGCAGCTACATTCTAATGCACACACCACAAATTGTGTGTTGCAATTGATAAAATCCTGAATGTTATATTTTCTTCCACTTGGTAGGTGTATTTCTGTTTTTCCATTTGCGCTCTGTTCACAGCTAATGCACTGACCGCATTTTAAATTGCCTTTGAGTCTTTGTGAGTCCCACATTATTGGTAGGCCTTTTTGTTGCGCTGCATTTGAAAAGTGGGAATGACTAAGTTTGTCCTGGAGACTTTTGGATCTTCAAAAGGTGATGTTCACTTCTTCATCCAAGCTTTCTGTTATATAATCATCCATTTTTAGGATGTTCCAATTCTGTTTTAGGATTTTCCTTACTATTTTTATGTCTGATGTATATGTTGTAATGAATCGTATTTTTTCAAAGGTTTTCTTTTGAGTTGGTTTGTCTGTCAATAGTTCCTCTCTTGTACGTCTTTCAGTTTTCTGATACGTTTTCCGAAGATGTTGTTCTTTGTATCCTCTTCTTGAAAAGTTTTCATTGCTATTTTCACATTCTTTTGAAATTCTTGGTTTTCAGTACAATTTCTTTTTATTCTTAGAATTTCCCCATAGGATATATTTCTTGTGATGTGCTTCGGGTGGTTGCTTTCAGCATGTAAAACTGTGTTTCCAGCTGTTGGCTTGGCATATAGTTTGGTACCAATTTTCCCTTGTTTTACATGTAGTTCCAAATCCAGGAAGTGGATTGCTGTTTCGCTGTGATCTATAGTAAAGTTCAAGTTGTAGGTATTGTGATTTAGGAATGTAAAGAATCTGTGTTAGTCCAAACTCTCTGGCTCCAGAAAACCACATTCTTGTACCTTATGAATGGGGTCTTGTTAGCAGGATGGCCTACTGTAAACAACAGACCGAGACATGACAGTCCACTGCCATCAATACTGAGAGGCGCGAGCTGGCTTCAGGTTGACACAGTTTCATATGAAAGGTTGTTGGGCGTCCAGCCTCCTTTGTCATCCTCTGCAGCCAGGCCTTGTGAGGGCCTGTTTGATGTACCCCATGTTGTATGATAATCGTTGCCACTAGCTGCAGGGCATAACAAAAGAGCACGGTGGTTCCATTGAGCCTTTGCCATTTAATCAGGCTGACCATGGCAGGGGGAAGGTTGGTCCTCCCCCCTTCCTGGAGATGACATCATGCACTCCACAGCTGTCACATTCCCACTAAATATGACAGGGGCAGATGGGGCCTGTAGGTGTTGTCCAGCCCGGAAAACACTGGCTTATGCTTTTGCCATAGTATGGACATAGGAAAATGTGTGTGGATTAGCCCCATGCATTTACCTGAGGTTGGTTTAACATCATTCCATTTAATTAAAAATTCAAAAAAAGCAGAGGCAAGTGCACACCCACACAGCAGATTGTCAAATTCCTCACAGCTACACTGGCTCCCTGTGCAACATAGGATTCAATATAAAGCACTTACACTTGTTTATAAATGCCTCAATGGGAAAGCCCCATGCTATTTATCTGAACACATGAAATATGCTCTGCACAGGAGAGTCCTTCATTCAGAAAAGGAAAACTTGCTGTTCCAGCCTAGTTTCTCCCTAAAATAGACGTGAAGGAGCCTGCTTTGGTACTTGGGCATCCCCTTTGTGGAACGGTCTTTCGGTGTCTTTGAAGTCTAGCACCTGTCTGCTGTAATTCAAGAACGGCCTAAAGACTCCTCTGTTCAGCAAGGGTATCGGCTAATTATTTTAATTGTAAGTTTGTAGTCCTTTTTTCAGTGTTGTCTTCGTCTGTTTTAGTTGTATGCACACCCTCAGACCTATGGATTAGTAGCAAGTTATAAGCACAAATAAAAAGAAACAATAAACAAATTATTTAAGCAGGTACTGTAGGATTGTGGAGGGGGTGGTGAGAAGAGTTGGGTAGTCCTTTTATGTTGTTGGCCACCCTGGTTTTTTGTCTGGAAAATCTGGTCACCCCAATCTGTCTGCCTGTGTATTTTCAGCAGCAGTGGAAGCTTACAACACTGGCAGAAACGGGGAAGGCGGTATTCCCACAGAAAACAGAACATGTCCAGCAGAAGTTCAAACATTAATTGTAAAAGACAACAGGTATCGGACCTACATAGTGATGGTAGCACAACCGTCCATCGGAAACCGAACATGCACAATCACAGGAAGGGCAGCGCAAAATGCCCTTGCAAAAAAAAAAAACAGGGGCCTCTCATGGGCAGGACCAGTGCAAGCTTCTCTGACAAAACGTTGCAGCATTGGAAGAGCGAGTGTAAGAATCCCTCAAAAAACGAATAAAGCCAGCGCAAGAAGGTGCATCCTGGGTAGCCAGGCACCAGCCTCCACCCCAAAGAGGTGCAACCTCAGACCATACAGGGTCTCGGAGGGTCAACTAATGAATAGGCCGAGTGTTGTCAGGGCTAGCCCACGCATTCTTCATTCTGTACCGTGAAATCTACACTTGTGAGTCTGCCTTCTAGGGAATCGCAGGCTGCTGGCTTGGAGGTTTGCCTGGCGTGAAGGCCCTCAGACCATAACAACACTGTTATTTTTCCTTTGACACCACCTTTCACCCCTGGCGCTTCCGGTCCATCATGCTGGCACTGGTGGGTGGCAGGTTAGACAACCATTTTGGTGTGCGCACAACCGCGCGGTTTTCCTGGTTCTGGGATGGAATGATGGGCGGCGACAGCTCATCCCCACATCCACCCAGTCTATTGATTTAGTTTTGTTCTGGGATAGAATGATGGGCGGCGACAGCTCACCCTCACATCTACCCCGTCTAATAATTCAACATGGGTCAAAACCCTTGACAAACCCCCCCGCCCGACTGCACTTTGAATTTGAGTCGAGGGAGAGTCGGGTGCAAAGAATGTTTTGATCCACACGCTGGTATGTCCGCATCATCTTCTGCCAATTCTGTAGATGGCACAGTTCTGCATCTTTTCCTCCATCTGGTTGGATCGATCGGTTCTCCTCGCCGGTCCTGATGGGAATATTGGGCGGTACCCCGGCCCCTCGGATCTTTGCTCCCGGTCCCTGGGTCGTTGTCCTTGGTCAGTCTCCATGGTTTCATCTCTCCTCGGATGATAAAGCAAAGCATTACATCCGGTTACATTTTTCAGTCTTGTTTTAAAAACAAGATATGACATGAAACATTTTTTTTTCCAAATCATAATATTTTAGAGACTGTATGCGGGATATTTTAGGATGGGAACTGAATTAATCTGGAGCGGTCCCCTCTGGTATTGCAGAGGACTCCTCCAGTTGCTGCAGAGTGTGCCTGGGATGGCAACACTTTAGCTGATTAATATGGACCCACTTGTCTTCCCCTTCCGCCAGACTACCTTTGGGGATGCAGATCTTATACACTACAGGGGAGATCTTGTCTATAATTTCAAACGGTCCCTTCCACGTAGGCAAACATTTTCGCTGTTTGGCCTGGTTTCTTTGGAAACTGTATAGATAGACCCGGTCCCCCACCTCGTATACTTTCCTGGTGGTTTTCAGGTCGTAGTGGGTTTTCATGCTATCAGCTGATCTTTCTAGATTCCGCTGAGCATAGGCAAAAGCATGTTGAAGGTGGGGGGGCGTGGCTTGGCGGCCATGCGAGAGTGAGCAGACTCCGAGAGGCTCCCACCAGATCCGACCAAAGATCCTGAGAAAGGCGTATATATTAGGACAAAAAAACCTGAACAAACGCCAGGAAAAGGCGTCGGAAGACCCAAGGCACACACGGGAGAAGACCCGAGGAAAAACGGAGGCCAGAAGAGCGAAAACGAGAAGAGGGAGAGACGCGCGGCAACACCAACAAAATGGCGGGCGCGCAACGCTGAAAAAGAGACCCGCGTCTCAACACACGAAGAAGGCCGAAGGGAAGGAGTAGAACCGGGCGAGATAGCCGATCAACATCCAGCGCAGGCAGGACCGAAGTACCACCAGAGTGGCAGAAACCCGAGACGCCAACTGCGGAGATAGCCGCGCGACACCGACCCAGAGAAGGTGAAGACGGCGCGGCTCAAGAACAGGAAGCGGCCCACGGACCGGGGCTGGAGAACAGCCTTCCCCAGCCGATGCGGAGACGAGCAGCAGCAGCGGAGGCCTAGCGGAACAACGAAAGAACCTGAGCGGTGAGGCAGCGGAAGCGAGGGGCGACCCATAGACCGAGCCTCAGAAGAGCGGAGGTGAGCGTCAACGGCGGAGAGCCAACGGAGCGACGTGGGACCCCGAGAGACGAGGCGGCGGAGACTGGGAGACGACCCGTGGACCGGACCAAGAGAGCCCTCCCCTGACGCGGAGGAGTGTAGAAGCAGCGGAGGCCCAGCAGAATAACCGGAGAACCCGGAAGGCGAGGCAGAACGGATCGAAAGCGGCCCACAGACCGAACCGAGGCAGATTCCCTCACGCCGAAGCGGAGGTGAGCAGCAGCAGAGCAACGAGGGATCCCACAACGAGAGGAAACGGAGAACGAAGAGCGATCCATAGGCCGGACCACAGAAGAGCCTCTCCTGGCCGACACGGAAGTGAGCAGCAACGACGGAGACCCAGCAGTGCAACGAGGGACCTCGAGAGGAGAGACAGCGGAGAACGAGAGGCGGCCCACGGACTAGACCCAGAAGAACCCTCCCCTGCCAACGCGGAGGTGCGTAGCAGCAGCGGAACCCGATAGGAGAAGCAGTGAAGAATACGAGGCGGCCCACAGACCGGATCGCTGAAGAAGAGCCCTTACCTGCCAGTCCGGAGCGGAACCGAGGGAGACAGCAGATCAACGCCCAGCCCAAGCAGGATCGGAGCATCACCCGACCGGCAGCGAGACAAGGCACCGACGGCAGCAACAGGAAGAGAAGCCCGAGACAGTACTACAGAAACAGCGCGACACCAAACTGGGAAGGAAGAAGGCGTCGAGACCCACGGACAGGAAGCGGCCCACAGATTGGACCGAAGAAGAGCCCTTCCCTGCCGACGCAGAGGTGACTAGCAGCAGCGAAGAGCCGGCAAAGCAGCGGGAGATCCCGAGAAGGGAGGTAACGCCGAGACACAGGAACCAGGCCCAGGGAACAAGAGACAGACCGCGGGGCAGGTCAGGAGAGCCGAGACCTAACAGAGACGACATAAGAGAAGAAGGTAGCCGCCGTCGTAACGAGGAGAGCAAAAGAATTACACATAGACCCGGACACCACCCCAACCAGCTGCCTCACAGATAACCAGCAAGCGGGGGAGAGAACGTAACAGTCACTACGAACCACAAATCCATCCAGCACAAACAGACCCCCCCCCACACAGGCAGAAACTGGGGGATGAGCCGCCTCACGCAAGGCACAGACTCCAACCACCCAAAAGCGAGAGGGAAGAGAACACCGGAGAGAGACACGGCAAACGGACAACGAGGGTAAAGACACAGAGAGAAATCGCTTATTAAAAAGGCAACACACGCAGGAAAGAGTGGAAGCGAGTGTGAGAATTGAGCAAGGACCCACTGAAGCACAAACGAAACCTGACTGAACAGGGCCCAACTACAGGCCAAGAGCAGTGGGTACTAACATGCCAGACAAGCCTAAAAGCGGCAGAGGGAGACAAACAGTCATGGAGACATTCACCCGGAAGAACGACGACCAGCAGCCAGAGGCTGGGGAGAAAGACACGCCGGAGTCATACGCCACGCAAGAAGAGATCAGGCAAGTGGAAAGCAGCATACTGGAAGCCATAGGGGCGTTAAAGACGTCGATAGAAGGCAAGTTGGACGCAGTGATGGTAGATGTGGGACTCCTTAGACAAGATACAAGAAACCTGGCGGAAAGGATGACAACAGTGGAACAACAAGCACAGAGCAACTCAGTGGAAGTGTCCGCCTCGCGAACACAAATGTCGGAAGCACTGGAAAGAATTAATATACTAGAACGCAGAGCTGAAGACGCAGAAGGCAGGGCCCGGCGCAACAACGTACGAATAGTGGGGCTGCCAGAGGGGGAGGAAGGAAGGGACCCCACGAACTACATAGAGAACCTCCTGATCCAAGAAGTGGGAGCAGAGACCCTATCCCAAGGCTTCGTGGTAGAAAGGGCACACCGGGCGCTGACTAGAAGACCGCGCCCAGGAGCACCACCAAGACCAATGATCGCAAAAATTATGAACTTTAAGGACAGGGAAAAAATCCTGACTTTCTCGAGAGAAGGAGGGAACATCACAAGGAACGGGGCCAGGATAACGATATATCCAGACTATACGGTACTTGTGCAAAAGCAGAGAGCCCAGTTCTGGCAGACCAAAGAGCGCCTTCGAGCGGCAGGGGTGAAATTCATGCTGCTGTATCCAGCCAAACTAAAAATACTGCATGACGGAAAAACACAGATCTTCGAGACAACGACCGACGCCCAGGAGTGGATGGACCAGCGTGGGATTCCACAGTCGGCAGAGAGGAACGAGCGAAACAGAAACCACCCCCGGCAAAATAGAGACTAGAACCGGGCACGACAAGTACACCCAACGCTACAGGAGCAAGAACAAGACGGTAGAGATGCCCTACCGGGAAGTAACGAAAAGGAGCAACCGACAGCCTCCAAGTTGAAAAGCCCACAGTAAAGAGACTTACAAAGGGAGCACAAGACTCGGGGAAGGGGAACCGCCAAGACCCACAGAGAAGCCCCAGTAAAAACAATGTTTATAGTGTCAGTTTCAAGACACTACGCCGCGACAGGCAAGGCCGAGGAGGAAAAAGCGGCACCTGGAAAGCGGTGGAGCCCGAGCAGAGGAGGGGAGGCTGGGCGTTTGTTGACGTTATTTGGGTTAACAGTTATAACAGTTGGGAAGTTAAGGCAAAGCCCGCAAAGAAAGGAGGAGAGCGGAAGAGGAACTAACAGTTGTCACACACAAAGAATCGGCAAGGAAAACAAATTCAGGGGACAGTACCCACAAACAAAAAGCTGGCGGAAAGCACGAGGCAAGACCGCCCACAACAAAGAGCGGCCAACAGAGAGAGAAAACGAACGGACGATTCAAAACTCAACAGCCAGAAGAAGGGACACAGATCCCCGGCAGGAATACACCGAGAGAATAAGACACTGAGCGAGCCCATGGGAAAGAACAGGCCGCAAGCGCTAGTCCCCACAAGGACCAAGATGTCTTAAGAATTGTCACGTGGAATGTCAGGGGGATGAACGCATATGTCAAGAGGCTAAGGATTTATACCTGGTTGAACAAAACAAGGACCCACATTGCACTGTTGCAAGAGACGCACCTGACGGCGGAAAAACAGGCCAAAATAAAGAAAAAATGGGGAGGCCAGATGTATAGTGCAACATACTCCAACTACGCTAGAGGAGTCATAACCTGGGTCGCCCCGGGCGTCCCATTCCAGCTCATCAACCAAGAGAAAGACGCGGAAGGGAGAATCCTGGTAGTCCATGGGATGCTAGAAAATCGGGAGATATGCCTCGTGAACACCTATGCCCCTAACCACGACGCTACAGCCTTCTTCAGGGCGCTCCCCCCCCGGCTGGCCCCGTACAGGAATGCAACGATGATTTGGGCAGGCGACCATAATTGCACACTGGACCCCCGGCTGGACAGGTCGGACAATAAGCACAAGAGAGCCGCGCCGCCAGCGAGAGCACTACAACAGATACTGGACCGGCTCGGGGACGTCTGGAGGAAGGTACATGGGGAAGAGAGGGGATACACGCATTATAGTGCCCCACACAAGACATTCACACGGATAGACTACCTGTTTACGGGCAAGGAGACACTGGGGGAATTCACTGAGGCACACATACACGCGCGAACCCTATCTGACCACGCCCCCCAGACGATCACATGGGCGCACACACACAGGAGAGCCCCTATACCAACATGGAGATTGAGGGCAGAGGCATTATTGGACGCGGGCTTCCAGGAACACATCCAAAGCGTAATAGAAGATTATTTTGAACATAATGAGGGTAGTGTGGAAAGCACAGGAACGGTCTGGGAGGCCTTCAAGGTGGTAGTCAGAGGGGAGGCTTTCTGAAAGGAAGGTTTTGCTCCGGCGGCCCTCAACTGTGTCAGAACCTAACAGATCTCCGCTATGTGTTCTTCCACAGATGAACTTTTGATGAGGACATCATCTACATAAACCAGGTTACCCCTCGCACCCAGGTCGGGCATGGCCTTATGTAGGAAAATGTTGAATTCATTGCCGGAGTTGAGGTATCCGAAGGGAGTCCCGGTTCATGTGTCCTGCTGGCCCCCAAAGGTAAAAGCCAGTTTGTATTGGTCCTCCCTACTGAGAGGCACGGTCCAGTATCCATTGGTCAGGTCTATTGCAGTGAATACCCCTGGATCTGGGCCAACCCTTGGTCAATGTAGGGCAGAGGCCATCGGGAAGTATGGACCCGTTTGTTGAGCTCCCTAAGGTCGGCGCATAGTCTCCACTGGCCGTTTGGCTTCAATATTCCCAGCACCGGATTATTGAAGGTGCTGTGTACTGGACGTATTATTCCCCGGGACTCAAGGTTCTTAATTATTTCAGTAAGGGACTCCATGGATGCGAGAGGCAAGCGATATTGCTTCACAAACACTGGAGTCATGCCAGGGTCTGTGGGAACTGTTGTTGTGTGGATGTCGGTGCGACCACAGTCATATGAGTCTACCGCAAAGAGATCTTGGAAATCCAAGAAAACTTGTTTCAACTTTTGCTTCTGTTCCAGAGTCACGGAGGCATCAGCCAGGTTGACTCTCTCTTCCACCATCTGCCTGAAGCCTGGAAAGACTTCTGGTTTGGCTATCTCAGCGGCCTCCTCCAGCTGGGTGGAGAAGTCCCTGGTCAGAGTGCTGATTTGGACCAGAGGCTTCAGGTGGGAAAGGCAGCCCTCATGGACCTGGAAAACACCTCATCCCCTCTGACGTCACAAGCCACATCTTCCTTACCATAAGGGCAAGAAGTATACACCATGAAGTTCCCCCATGCCGGGTGAAAATCCTGTCTGGTGTTGTATTGTCCTCACTGTCACTGTCAAAACAGTCCTTGGGGATTTGTCCTAACAGTTAATTTCCTAAATCAATGGAGAAATGTCGGTCATCAACCGCCATTCCAATAATGGTGCCTGCGGCTAGAGTGATACTCTTTAAGTCGCTGTTATCCACCTCTATTTGGAATGGTGTCATGCTCTATGTTGACTAATGGTGTTGGGTTTACCCCTAACCCTTGCTGTTGGAGAGAAGCATTTAGATGAATATAAGCATCAGGGTTTTTCAATTTTTGTCCTCTTTTAACTTTCACTTCCAGGGAGAATTGTCGGGTCCTTTCCGGGATGGTGACTTCCTCTTTAAGCTGAATTTCAACTGCATAAGGTAGCAATTGAGCTGACCTAAATGCTTTTTCTGGATCATCAAAGCCCATGGGATTATCCGCTAATCGAGACCAAGTTTTGAAGTTTATTAGGTCCAAACTAATGGCAAAGCGATTGAGAATGTCACTGCCTAAGTAAAAGGCGGCAGTGACGTCTCGCACGACCCAACAATTATGGACTATGCTCTTGTTGCCAATGGAGATTTTGAGCATACACCTGCTTGGCAGGAGATGTTTGGAATTAGGTGATTCCAGGTCCATTTCCCATTTGTCTATCAGTATGAATGTGGGAATGGCTGGATCTTTTGGGAGTTGGCGGAACATGGCTTCGCAGATGAAGCTCTTACCGTTGTTCGCACACACTCGGGCGAGAACAGAGTCCTTCCCATCATTTAACAGAACAGGGATGAACAACTGATCTCCAATTTGCTGAATATCAGCCAGGCTCTGAGCTGATTTCACATCTTTCTGGACTATAGGAGTGGGAGTTTCTGATTGTGGATAAGTAAAGAATTTCAGAGTGTTTCCTTCCAGTGTGGAATACCACCTTAAACTGGAAGGAAGGTTGATTTTCAGAAATAGAGAGGACCCCGCATCACCAGTCTGTTGTCCTACTGCTATTACTGTCACATCTGGAATTTGGTTGTTCTGGAAGTGAAATTCTACTTGGTCAGATTTTTGTTCAACCATGTGGCAGCTGCCATTTATACTAAGATGGTTGACACTCTGTTTTAATTTTATTGGTTGGCTAGTTTGGGTCCAGAGGACCTTGTTTGCACAATCTATTAGGGGTGACAACCTTCTCAGGAGGTCATTCCCTAGTAAACAAGGGGTGCCCTCTGGAGTTACTACTATGACCGGGTGTTTCACCTTGTGTCGCCCAATTTCGATGTCCAAATCTGCAGTCCCCTCGACAGTAATTTCCTTCCCGTCAAAGTTCTGCAGTTGTCCAGGAAGAGAGGTGAAAGGAATACGGTAATTCTCCCCCCTTCCTACATTTAGTTCATCAAAGGCCCTTTTGGACAGAAGGGTAGCTTGGGATCCAGTGTCCACCAATGCCAAAATTGTACCCTGCCCCTGTACTTGTACCGGGGCATAGTATCTTCCCTCCTTCTCCTCAAGGGGGCACAGATAATGCACATTTTTGGACAACTGGTGGGCTAATTTTCTGGTTTTGGACATTGAGAGAGAAGAGATTTGGGCAGAATTCTGTGAAGAGCCTGGGGAATCTGAAAGAAAAAGTTGACAACTGGAAATGGTTTCGGGCTCTGGGCTGCCCCCCCCCCTTTTTGGAGGCAGTCATCAGGATGGGTTTGACCCATGGGATTTTGGTATTGTTGGTTCTGGGATAAAATGATGGGCGGCGACAGTACAATCCCCCCATCTACCCAGTCTGTTGATTCGGTTTTAGGTTACCCTGGTTCCGGTTCTCGGCCGCCCCTGCCTTTTGGGAGGCAGTCACCAGGATGGGTTTGAACCAGGGGTTTTTGGTTTTGTTGGTTTTGGGATAGGATGATGGGCGGCGACAGCTCAATCCCCACATCTACCCAGTCTGGATTGGAATCTCTTGGGACCCATTTTTCCTTGGGAGGAGTTCCCCCATCTCTGAATGAGAAGATCCTTTTCCCAGCGTCCTCTGAGGATCCCTCTTCCTCAAATTGGAAGACCTGTACCTCCTCCACAAAATGGGTCCTTTGTTTCTCCTACTTCCTTGGGTGGCAGACTATCAGGGGTAGGAGATTTTGTTTCCGGTTCCTGGTTTTCCAGGGGCTGTTTACAAGTTGGGAAGGAAGCCTCCTCCACGGCTTTACACCCCCCTTCCCCTTGTGCCTCCTCCCTGGGAACCGGTGGGTTATTGGGGTGCTGCCCCCGTCATTGTTCTGGAGCACCAGGCCCAGAGTTTGGGGCATTCTGTGGTGGCATGCTCATCTGAGGGTTCTGTTGAGCCCTCAGTATGTGACCCAAATCCCGTGCCATATTTTGGACCTGGCGCTCAAGTTGTGAAACCCGCTCAGGCTGATACGGGGCTCTATTTTCTCCCCTGGGCTGATCCCGGGAAGGGTAGCTATCCCTTCTCTGGTAATACCCTGGATTGGGAAGATTTGGGTACCACTCCACCCTTGGCCTCCCCTCTCCCGGATTAGGTTGTCTGGTCTCAGGGAATTGGGGAAAGAAGGATGTATGGTTTTGGGGTTGGAAATTGGGTGGATACCTGGGAAAAAAGTTCTGACCAGTGTTTGGGGAATTTCTGCCCTCCTGTGGGAAGTTTGGAGGGAAGTTCTCTGGGTTAGGTGCTTGAATGGATCCCCCACCTTGGGCTGGAGGAGCCCACACACAACCCAGGATGGGTCGGTTTCCCTTGTAGTGGGGACTTACATAATCAGGGGAGCGGGGGACCCCATTTGTGGGACTGTTACGCTCACATGATTCCCACGGAGGCGCAGGTCTGGCTTCGAGTGCTGATGCTTCTTCAGTGGTGAAGCGCAGGCCTCTGAAGATGGACTGGAAGGGCCCCTCTTCTCTGGTAGAAGGGAGTATTACCTACTGATGGAATAATGCTCAAGCCTCCCACTCCCTTCCATCCCTCCAAGATACCCTTCCACGATTCCCCGTGAAGTCTCACCTTAGGGTCTGGAAGGATGAGTTCTCCATCCTGCTCCTGATGCAGGGGCGCGTTGAAACCCAGTTACTTCACTGGATTGAGGTTTGATGGGAGTTCAAAATAAGCTTGACTATTCAGGTGAGGCGCTGTAAGAGTTCTGTTGCAAGTTCAAAAGTTCAAGCTTAATAATAATGTTCATTGTCTTATTGCAGCAAGCGCTAATGCTTATGTCTTTTTTCCCCTTAGGGGCCGGGGCTCGGAATGCCGGAGATATGGCGCCGACCCGAAGTGAAACGTGCAGTTCCAGTAAATGACAGGTAAGTTCTGGATGAGCTTTCAGGTAATGTCTTTGCATTCGCTCATTCAATGTCCTTGTCTTTTTTCCCCATAGGGGCCGGGGTCCGGAATGCCAGGAAGCGGCAGGACCCGAAATGAAATGGGAATAACCCAACAGGTAAGTCTTAGAAGGAAACTGAGCCTTTCCTATTCCCTTCCTTCTCTCACCTTGTTTTCTTGTCTTTTTCTCTCTAGGCTCTGAGAAGTGGGTGCGGATCCGGATGATCGCTGCTGAAGATGGAGGCGCGCAGGAAAGGTGAGTGAAATGCAGCGCTGCAGCGATCGAAGCGAAATGCTTTTAAAATGATGTCTTCCCTTTCAGGATCATCGGTGTGATGTCTCCGTGATGCAGCTTTAGCTGGTAATGTCTTCTTTCTCTCCAATTCTCTCTTATCTCCCTTTGCAGGCGACCCAGGATGCTGACAGGCGTGGCTGAAGTCCAGATGAAGGAGCTGACACGGTGAGCGTCCAGCTGCGAGGAGCAGAACAATGCGAAGCGTGAGTTGCTGATCGGGCGTCGTTTAAATAGCTTTGGAAGAAGTTCCAGGTATGTATCCTTCCACCGATCAGGTATGTATCCTCCCCCGACCACACCCAGGTGGAAAGTAGTCCCACAGGTAAAGTAGTTCTATTCAGGCCTCAAGAGGGCCTAGATGTAGCAGCATGGTCTGCATCAGGTAAGTGCACATTAAAACACTTGAACACATGTCTAGCTTTATGAACCTGGCGCCTAAGGCGCCAGGACAGGGGTCTACCATGAGCCTGGCGCCGAAGGCGCCAGGACTGTGTCCAAAGGGCCCCAGCTTGGGCCAGCTGGCACTTCCGTGGGGGGAATGATGCCTGCCTCTGGGGTTGCTGGGTCGGACCTGGCTCCTTGGAGGTAGGCATCATGACAGTACCCCCCCTCAAGGCCCCTCCCAAGGTTGTTCCCTCCGGGGGTTTTGGCTTGTTCGGAAATCTCCGGTGGAACCTTTGTATTAATTGAGGTGCGTGAACATGGTTACTAGGCTCCCACGATCTCTCCTGAGGTCCATATCCCTTCCAGTCAACAAGAATTTTGACTTTAACACCTTGGAGTCTAAAATGTCTTTAACTTCGAATTCTAATTCCCCTTCAATTTGAACAGGGTCTGGAGGCTTGGACAGCCGGGTCCCTGGTTGTACTGGCTTCAAAAGTGATGCATGAAAAACTGGATGAATTTGCATGTTAGATGGTAAATCCAGTTTAAAGGCCACGGGATTGATTATAGCCTTGATGGGATAAGGTCCTATGAATATGGGGTTAAAGGTTCGCGGGCCCTTGAGGGGTAAATGTTTCGTTGCTAGCCATACCTGGTTTCCTACTTGGTAAGGAGGAGTTTTACTTCGGTGCAAATCAGCGTTTTCTTTATACTTTTTCTTGGCTTGCTGTAAATGAGTTGTTGCAGCTTCTTTGAAGGCTCGGGTTATTGTGGAATGCAGATGATTTACTGCAGGCATTTCCAGGGTCAGAGGTGGGTCTAGGTCAGAGGTCTGAGGATGGTGACCATACAAAGTATAAAAAGGAGTTTGTCCGGTTCCAGAATGCACTGAATTGTTGTATGCATATTCTGCGATCCAAAGGATGTCTTTCCAATTTGACTCGGATTGGTGTAACATGCACCGAAGATATTGCTCGAGAGTCTGATTGGTTCTCTCGGTTTGTCCGTCGGTCTGGGGGTGGTGGCTGGTGGATAACCGCACATCTATTTGTGCTAATTGGCAACACTTCTTCCAAAAACGGGAGATAAATTGACTTCCACAATCCGAGACTAATATGGAAGGGAAACCATGTATGCGAACTATATTCTCCAGAAATTCCTTGGCCAAGATGGAAGCTGAAGGCAAGCCTTTTAAAGGGATAAAGTGGGCCATTTTGGAGAATAGATCCACAATTACAAGGATAGTGTTGTAACCAGCACAAGGAGGCAGGTCAGTTATAAAGTCCATTGACAAGGTGTGCCATGGTGCCGGTGGAATATCCAAGGGTTGAAGTAGGCCGGCTGGCCTTTTCTTTTGACCCTTGTTTTGGGCGCAAATTCCGCAAGACAATACAAAAGACTTTGTCTTTCCTCCAAGAAGGCCACCAGAAGTGGCGTTTGATTTTTTCCTCCGTTTTAGCGATACTAGGGTGTCCTTCCATTAATGATTCATGATGATGGGCAATAACAAGTTCTTGCAATTCTTTACTTGGCAGAAACAACCGCTCCTGGAAGTAGGGTAAATCATCCTTAACGGTGTAATGAGGACCCTTTTGACTCCATTCCAGTAAGGCTGAAGAGTCTAGAAGTTGTTTTACTTGCGTTTGGATGTCCTCAATAGTTTGCAATGAAGTTAGGCCTAAGATTCTTTGTTCAGGTATGATTGGCACAGGTTCTAAACTCGAATTGGGTTCTTCCATGCCAATCCGGGATAAGGGGTCCGCTTTACCATTCTTGCAGCCAGGGCGATAGGTAATTACAAAATCAAATTCCGCAAAGAATAGAGCCCATCGGAGTTGTCGTGAAGATTGAGCTTTGGCCGTCTTTAAATACTGTAAATTTCTGTGGTCCGTAATTACGGTGATGGTGTGTCTTGCCCCGAGAAGGTAGTGACGCCAAGCCTTGAAAGCAGATTTAATAGCCAGTAACTCTTTGTCGGTAATTCCGTAGTTGATTTCAGGAGGAGAAAATGTCCTGGACCAAAAGGCCACAGGGTGTAGTTGGTTAGTTTCTGGGTCTCTTTGCGACAGGACAGCTCCCATGGCCGAACTGGATGCGTCGGTTTCCACAATGTAAGGGAGATCTGGGTGCGGGTGCTTCAATACAGGTGCAGAGGTGAATTTGGTTTTCAGGTCCTGAAAGGCTTGTTCGGCATCAAGAGTCCATTCAAAGCGTTTGTTTTTCTTTAGGAGAGCTGTGATGGGTTGGACTGTTCGGGTAAATTCCGGGATGAATCTTCGATAGAAATTGGCGAAGCCGAGCATGCTCTGAACTCCCTTCACCGAGCTAGGAGATGGCCATTTGAGGATGGCGTCCACCTTTCGCGAGTCCATTCGGACTCCTTGAGGAGTCAGGATGAATCCGAGAAACTCAACTTCTGTTGTATGGAAAACGCATTTTTCGAGCTTTGCAAATAGTCTGTGCTGGCGCAATTTATCAAGGACTGCCCTAACATGTTTTCTGTGATCGGATTCTGAAGAAGAATACACCAGGATGTCGTCAATATAAACAATGACACAGACATCGATACATTCCCGAAGAACATCATTCATAAAGTACTGAAAGGCGGCAGGTGCATTGCACAAACCGAAGGGCATCACCTGCTATTCGAAGAGCCCAAATTTGGTGCGGAATGCAGTCTTCCATTCGTCGCCTTCTTTTATACGCACTAGGTGATAAGCTCCTCAGAGATCTAACTTGGTGTACACACAAGCGTCTTTCACCTGGTCGATAAGCTCAGGGATCAGGGGCAGAGGATAACGATTCTTAATCGTTATTTGATTTAGGGCGCGATAGTCTATACATGTTCTAAGGGCGCCCTCTTTTTTCGGCACGAAGAACAGAGCTGAGGAGACAGGAGACTTGGACGGCCGAATGAAACCATTGGCTAGGTACTGATCTAAATACTGACGCAGATGCAGGTTCTCAGGTTCTGTAAGAGCATAAATCCTACTACAAGGTAGTTGAGCATTGGGTACCAGATCGATTTGGCAATCATAAGACCGATGGGGAGGTAACGTGTTAGCCTGTTTCTTCTGAAAAACGTCTTGGAATTCTTGGTATTCTGACAGTAGCTGTACAGGGGTGGAAGTTGCTGAGGCTAGACCCATAACTGGATTTCTTGGATAACAAGTTGGTTCACAATCAGGAAAACCTATCTTCTTTGCTCGCCAGTCAATTCTGGGATTATGTGTTTCTAACCAAGGAATTCCAAGGATTACTTGAAATTGTGGGGCCTTGATCACATCAAACACAATTGCTTCCCGATGTCCATCCTGACCCACCAGTGTCACTTCAACAGTGGAATGCGTTACAGGCCCTGAGGCTATTTCGGTTCCATCTACTGTAGTAATGACATCTTGGGTTACTTTCGGGCGGAGAGGGAGCTTAATCCTAGAAGCCAATTCACGGTCTATGTAATTTCCAATAGCTCCACTGTCGATGTATGCTTTTATAGCATGCAACTGCTGAGGCTGTTTTGGGTCCACGATGTCTAGCCCTTGGTGGTCGTGCAGATTAGTCCTACCACCTCTGACCCCAAGCACCACACAGGCAGGAAATAATAACATGGCCCGTGCAGCGCTTGAAGCCACAGGTGGAGAACGTCGTCTTATCAGGAACCAGGAACGCCAAGGACCCCCTGACCACTGTAAGGCAACGGAGGGTTAATCAACACAGGGAATGGACAACAAAGCCTTTATGATAGGATAGCAGAAAATGGGCTTACCCGAAAGTGAAGGAGAGGATGGCCTGAGATGTTTGGCGGAGTAGTGGGGGTACAGCAGGCACTGGTCGATTGTGTCTCTGACAGGACTTGTGATGTAAAACTCCGAGGCAAATACGTGGGACAATCCGTGAGCAGTCCAAAAGGCAGTTCCGGGGTCAATAACCAAAAGTTCAGTGTTCAATGGGATATCCGTGGGCAGTCCAGTGAACAATTCCGAGTCAAGAAACCAGTAGTAAACAAACAGCGTGATATCCGGGATAAAGAATGAGGCAATCCGGGTACAGTTCCGTGATCAAGTAATCGTGGTAGCAAAATCCAAAAACGCCAAAGCAGTCCGTGAAGGAGCAGCTGTGAAGCGGTGCTTCCGTTTTTCTCTGCTCCCTTTAACTTGTGTGGAAGGTCACGTGATCACATCACGGGAGGGGAACGTGAAAAGTCTGTGTCACATGACCCGTGATGATGACGAAGGCCGTTGTGGATGCCTTGTCACGTGACGTGCGGTTCTGTGTGTGCCCAATCGGCAGCGCCAGTCGTGCGAAAACCTCCATGGGAGGTGCCAGTGAAGGAAAGGGCGAAGATCCCTCGGGCCGTGACGTACGGGTCTCCTCTGTTTGGCAGGAGACCATCGCCGCTCGCCTGCAGGGACACGAAGGCCTCGTGAGTCTTGATGGTGGCGAATGTTGGGAGACACGACACACGAGCACCATTGGCATGACAAAATGCGAGGTCAAAGAGTTTTTTTTCAAGCTCGGCAAGCGGACTCCTACGCTTGTCGGGCTAGGTCGTTTCCCGAATCAGGTGTCAATAAATCGTTATCAGTGGCTCCAACCACCTTCTTAGGTGGTTTAACCGGACAATTTCGAAGAAAGTGACCGGAAGGCCCGCAATACAGACAAAGTTGCATTTGCCGCCTTCTCTCTCGTTCCTTCTGCGTTAATGGTCCTTTAACACCACCGATTTGCTTAGGTTCGGATACGTCGGGACTCTTGGAGTTAGCGTGGGTTTTGATCGGTACTCGGGTTTCGTACTTGAACCGATCTGCTTTTCTATTTTGAAGTCTGTGATCAAGTTGAACCACCAAGTCTATGTAGTCTGCGCAGACCTGGGGTAGATTTACAATCTGAGCTAGAACATCCTTAAGCTCTCCACGCAGCTCTCCTCGATGAAACAATGTGATCCTTTTGTTTTCTGGCCATCCAGTTTCCACAACCAGTCTATTAAAGGTGGCAACGTAGGACAGGAGATCCTGATTACCTTGTCGTAAGGATAGCAGTTCGTTATCAAGGGCCTGTCCTTGAGAGTGTCGAGCAAACAATCTTTCCATGCTAGCCTGGAAGCCCTGAAAATCCTGGAGAATGGGATCATCCTGATTTACCAATGGAATAGACCAATCTGCAGCACTGCCACTGAGGTAAGATAGTATAAAGGCTACCTTGGTCTGGTCGTTAGGGAAGGCCCCGGGTCTGCATAGAAAGTGTAAACGACATTGGTTCATAAAGACGGCATATTTCTTGGGATCCCCCGCAAAACGTTCAGGTGGGGCCAAAGGCATGTGTCCAGGTAGATTGATTTGAACCGGGTTATTCAAACCCATTGATGTGGAAGTACCTCCGGAATTAGGTAAAGGAGTGTGCCCTGCCTGGGCCTGCAATAACCTTTTGGCCAGGTCATCTGTTCTTTCCTTTGATAGGAGCAGTTCTCTTTTGAGAGTGTTAGTCTCCTGGCGGGCTGAGTGCACTTCTGCCCGTACTTCCCCCAAAAGCTGGGCCAGCTGATCTGTCTCGGAAGTCTCCATAGCGCCCGGGTGGGAAATTGTGGGTAGGCTTCGCGTTCTGTTATGCTCACCTGATTCCCACGGAAGCGCAGGTCTGGCTTCGAGTGCTGATGCTTCTTCAGTGGTGAAGCGCAGGACTCTGAAGATGGACTGGAAGGGCCCCTCTACCCTGGTCTTTTCTGGCTCGCAGGAATATTCCTCTGTGCGTGAAAAGGGAGTATTACCTACTGATGGAATAATGCTCAGGCCTCCCACTCCCTTCCAGCCCTCCACGATACCCTTCTACGATTCCCCGTGAAGTCTCACCTTAGGGTCTGGAAGGATGAGTTCTCCATCCTGCTTCTGATGCAGGGGCGCGTTGAAACCCAGTTACTTCACTGGATTGAGGTTTGATGGGATTTCAAAATAAGCTTGACTATTCAGGTGAGGCGCTGTAAGAGTTCTGTTGCAAGTTCAAAAGTTCAAGCTTAATAATAATGTTCATTGTCTTATTGCAGCAAAGGCTAATGCTTATGTCTTTTTCCCCTTAGGGGCCGGGGTTCGGAATGCCGGAGATATGGCGCCGACCCGAAGTGAAACGTGCAGTTCCAGTAAATGACAGGTAACTTCTGGATGAGCGTTCAGGTAATGTCTTTGCGACAGGAAGCGGCAGGACCCGAAATGAAATGGGAATAACCCAACAGGGTAGTCTTAGAAGGAAACTGAGCCTTTCCTATTCCCTTCCTTCTGTCACCTTGTTTTCTTGTCTTTTTCTCTCTAGGCTCTGAGAAGTGGGTGCGGATCCGGATGATCGCTGCTGAAGATGGAGGCGCCCAGGAAAGGTGAGTGAAATGCAGCGCTGCAGCGATCGAAGCGAAATGCTTTTAAAATGATGTCTTCCCTTTCAGGATCGTCGGTGTGATGTCTCTGTGATGCAGCTTTAGCTGGTAAGGTCTTCTTTCTCTCCAATTCTCTCTTATCTCCCTTTGCAGGCGACCCAGGATGCTGACAGGCGTGGCTGAAGTCCAGATGCAGGAGCTGACACGGTGAGCGTCCAGCTGCGAGGAGCAGAACAACGCGAAGTGTGAGTTGCTGATCGGGCGTGGTTTAAATAGCTTTGGAAGAAGTTCCAGGTACGTATCCTTCCACCAATCAGGTATGTATCCTTCCCCTACCACACCCAGGTGGAAAGTAGTCCCACAGTTAAAGTAGTTCCATTCAGGCCTCAAGAGGGCCTGGATGTAGCAGCATGGTCTGCATCAGGTAAGTGCACATTAAAACACTTGAACACATGTCTAGCTTTATGAGCCTGGCGCCTAAGGCGCCAGGACAGGGGTCTACCATGAGCCTGGCGCCTAAGGCGCCAGGACTGTGTCCAAAGGGCACCAGCTTGGGCCCGCTGGCACTTCCGTGGGGGGAATGATGCCTGCCTCTGGGGTTGCTGGGTCGGACCTGGCTCCTTGGAGGTAGGCATCATGACAGGGACTACCTCCTCGACTCCCTTTCTGTGACTGGCCCGAGGGCCTTCTGGGCTGTGAATTATTTGGTGCAGGCAGGTTTTTAGGCCCCCCCCATCTCCAAATCTAAAACGGGGGCAACCTTTACCTCTGCCACCTTGGCAGCAGCAGGGGTGCTGTTGGTTTTGGGGTTTTTCTGCGCATTACTTTTATTTTCTATGGGCTTCTGCACCTCATAGATCCGGGTGGCTTGCTCAATGACCCAGTCTAAAGATCTTTTCTCATGAAAATCTCTCACAAGCTGGGTCATTATGTACTTGGGAAGAGCATGGAAAAAAGTATTGACAAATTCTCTGCTGTCCGTGCACACCCTTCTGGTGGTCTGCGCAAAAGCACGCTTCAATTCTTGCACAAATTCTTGTGGGGCCTGATCCTCCCCACATTGAAAATTGTAGGCTGCCTTGCGAGCCTCTTGCGGATTTCTATGAACAGAAAAATGTTTCAAGATGGCCGCCCTATATGCGGACCATCTTGAATGGTTTTGGACCTCCAGCCCTGCAAAGAAACTGGAGTATTCTGGGGAGAATGTCCATTTGACGTACTGGATGCAGCTACTGCTGTCCTTCAAATGGAAAGTCTCCATCATTTGCTCACAGAGCTCCAAGTGTTCCCAAACAGAATGATAAGGCGTGATGACACTCCTTATTGCCTTTATTTGTTTCAATGGGTCCTTAAGCAAGGCCCTTTTTGCCTTATTGGCCTTTTTGGTTCGGGTAACCCTGGTCTATTCATCATCTGACTCCGAAGCACTGCTCCCAGAGGCGCCCGTCTGAGCTTCCAGGATTTCCCGGATTCCGCGAGCCTGGGAATGGCTGGCAGAATGTGGGGACCTGGTCTCCTGTGTCCTGTAACGGTCAGAGGAGTCTTCAGATCCCTCCTTGCTGCCAGGATTTGATGGGTACCCCCCCACTGACCTAACTGGGCAGAGGCTTTCAGGGTGCCCTTAATGGGCCTACTCTCCTGGGGTTCCCCACTAAATTGCACTGTGCTTGGGTGCCCATACCCGGATGCCCGCCCCTCCATTCCTGGGTGGTACTGGCCTATGAGCCCCATACTTTTGGCTGGATAGTAATCTGCCATCACTGTGGCCCTGTGCTCATGTGCGCCAGGGGACATGGGGGTGGCAGAGAGATGACGGCCTCCGGTACTAGGGCTCCTGAGGTTATGCTCAGGCGTTTCCCTTTCCCAGCGAACTTCTTCTCTGTCAGCCCCTGCTCCCTGTTGCAATGCAAGAGCCTGCGCCTTCAGTTCCTCAGTTAAGGCCTTACTAGACTCTATCAGTCTCTCCTACATCGCTACCTGTTGCTGGAGCCTATCATTGTGCTGACAGAGAGCCTCATTCTCTCTCTGTGCCTCCTGCTTGGTCCTGGAGTACTGGGCCAGTCTTTGTTGCAGGAGGGTTACCTCCTGAGTCCCATCCCTACTGGCCTGCTCCTTTCTTGCCAGAGCCTCCTCCACCCTCCTGGTGTGCTCTAGCAAGTCGTGATGCTCTTTTTGGAGGTCACCCAGCCCCTGGAGGGCCAGGTGATTTTCTTAAATGTTTTCTTTTAATTGGCAGACTTCCTGGCCTAAGGTGTCCCTTTCCTGACTAAGAGCCTGCATCTGTGCCGCCAGGTCGTCCCTCTGCCTTTGAAAGGCACCAGCTTTCTGGCGCTCTTCCTGAAACTCTGCCTGTGTGTCCAGGTCTTTCAGAATCAGTTTATTGCTCTCCTCTTTTTCTCTGTCCAATTGGCTTTGCAAGGTGGTTACCTGCTTTGTGCATGCCCTGTTGAAATCTATCTGTTGCTCGAGCTTTTTCTGGCTCTGCAGTAATGAGTCCAAACTGTCTTGGTATTCCTTCTGCAAAGCCAGAATTCTGGTATCCTGGTCAGCCTTTTCCTGTTGCAGGATATCCATATCCTCCTTCATTTTAATGATGTAATGTCTACTATCATTTTCTGACTCCTGGCTTCTGTGCCGCTTCTGCTCAGAATAGACCAGGTCAGATTGGGCCTTTTCTAACACCATCTGTTGCCTATTTGCCAGATCTTGGCCTTCAGCACATTTGTCCTGCATGGCTCCCATATATAGATACAAATATGCCCCTATCCTGGCAATCTTATTGTGTTCATCTTTGGCCTTAGGAGCCATATATAGTTCACTCAGGGCCACATGTAAGGGACCCTGATCTCTCCACATATCTGACCCAGTTGTAGTGACCTGTTGTGTGATCGCCTGCACCCATACATTTTGGTCCTGTTCAGACCATTCACCTCTCAGAAACAGTTTATGTAAGAGGTGCTCCCTAGCTATCTTCATATCTACCAAGGTCGTCATTCTGGAATTTGAGTTCCTTCCTGATTTACAGCAGTTTGTATTTTATTTTACAAAACAGACCGTTTCCTTAGAGCGTTCCTTTGAGGAGTGCTTTCACAGTGTAAAACAGCATGGTGATCTAACCGGATATGTGTATGCGGTCAGTTGACACACTGTATTAAGCTGCACAAGTGGTAATTCTAATACAGAATATCCCGGCTACGAGCCCCCACTTTGTAAGTGACTCCAATCAAGCAATCCCACTAAGTCAGTGCCTTGTCTGGGATGCCCAAGGAAAGCCCTTATTTATATATTTTTATGGCAAGTTATAATCTGGATGATGAACCTTTGTATAACACCGCTCTCTTAGAATCCCCCTGACCCCACTGAGCCAAGAAGTAGATTTGTTTTGCAAATTTAAAAGGTTTATTTGAAAAATTAAACAATATATATATATCACACTTCTATAAATAAATTGATAATGGATAGCACACTTGTGAATATGAGCAGTAATCAGCAATAGGTAATCATACAGCGAGAATGCCTTTATGGCTTCAAGGACAATGCAATGATGAATGAAATGCAGTACAGAAAATAACTGGATATGGCTTCAACAAAAGAATATGAGATGGAAAGGGGAGCACACAGTTCTCAGGAATGCAATCAAATACAATACGAAATTCAGTCCCCCCCTAGCAAGCTTAGAGAAAAACAGGTATGATTTTAAAACACAGGCCCAAAATGTTTTGAATGTGGTGGCAATGAAGTGAAATGATGCTAAAATTGATTTTAATTCCCTCTAGAGGTTCAGGGTGGGTGATATCCAGTTTATATTAGTTCAGGCTCACTTTAGCAAGGCTCTATGAGTAACTGGCAGGTTAAAACGAATTTTAGCAAAGGAAAGCAAGGAGCTGCTGATTTTTACACGTGGCTGAAATTGTGCAAAATGTCAAATCGCGGCAAATTTAATCGCGTGCGTCGAGCGTAATTACAGAGGCCCTATAAGGAGTAGCAGGTCGGTTCTAGGTTCATTGGAAAGCCTAGAATCTGCACTCCTAGCACAAACGGTTCCGGAGATACGGACGATTTCGTGAAGGTAGTTTTTCGGATTTGAAATTTAAAAGTTCAAAATGGCAGATGACAGTTTTCAGCTTTAAAAAGGGCAGAATGACACACACGATTCCTATGAAGTAGTTCTAAATAGGTTAAAATAGTTTTAATTAGATTATTTTACACTAAGAGATTGGTTTTGTACAGTGAGTACTCACACTATATTTTTGAAATAAGCCGTCAAGGTCTGGTCAGGTTGGACGCGACTTCCGGCGGGTGGTTCTGAAATCCCGGCTACCTGGGTCAGCTCTGCTCTCTGGGACTGTCAAGCACCGGTTCTGCTCACAACACTGCACAGTTCTGGTCTCTCTGGATCTCTGGTCTCTCTGGATCTCTGGTCTCTGGAGGTTGATGGATTTGAAGTCTGGAGTCTCCCGGAAAAGTGTCCCGCAAGAAAGTGGAAAGTGAATGTCCCTACCTGTCCTGCACTGTCTGCTTTTATGTGTTTAGAAAGTGGGTGTGTGTGTTGGTCATAACTAAACCTGCCCCTCTGACTTATCATTGGCCAATTCCTTCTCTCTCCCTTGATTGGGGGAAGGAAATGTGAGTCAGAGTGATGCTGTAGGTTTTATGGTCCAAGGATCCTTCCCCTGTCAAATTACACACAAATCTATTTCTGACCCAAACACACATTTATCTATGTACCATTTTTCTAATATTATAGGTCCAGTTAACATATATTCTGTAGTACCAAACCATCCGATCCCTGTCTTTGTACGATGTCGTGTCCACTTTTGACAGAATTCTGCCCCTTTTCATCCCGATAACGACCTTTAAACCTTTCCAGATTTGACACAACTGTACACCCCCCTTCTACACACATTCCAGTAAATTTTCATTTGTCTAGCTTAAACACAGTGTCTGCAATATCAATAAATAGCGGGGTTCTGCCTCAGAAGATGGTACAGAGTCCTTACGCCTTTTAAAATGTGCACAGAAAAATCCCAAGAATAATAATAATATTTATATAATTTTGACCAGTCCGCACTATGAGTTATCTATCTTTTTAAAATTATGCCCTGGTCAAAAAGGGGTGTGGCTTCCCACGTCAAATGGTGGAATAACTGGTTTATCCACTTCCCCCAAGCTCAGCTTGCTAGCAGAGGCACTGCCCCTCCCATTTCCTTCCAAGAGGAAGCCATTTTACGACCCCCCCAATATAACATTTGCCTGAGTCCAGGACAGGGCTTTGTTCAACTTCCTGCAGTCTGCAGGTACCCCTACCTTAATTCAATCAGAGAGGTGTGATCTCCTTTTGGTGGGGGCAGCAGGATGCAGCCAGGCCTGGGAAGAGTTGTTGAGCCAGTTCAACTCCTGTCGGGGGTTGTTGTCAGGCAGAATTCGGCTAAATGTCACTTTAGTTCCCAGTCTTCTACATTAAAATCCAACTTACAAATTTCGCACATGCAGCTAGAATGCTGATTCAAAGTTCAAAACTATGACATTTCACAGTTGCAAACTATGTGACACTCAAAGGTAGGTCACTCATTTAATTTAAACATTTCAATTTGAGTGGTTTTAAATCCAATTTCAATTAAGCTGCTGACATCCACAGCTCAGCCAGTTTTGTTATAAACATTGTTTTGGGCTCTTCATCTTCCCAGACTTTGTATGCACGCAACACTTCATTCTGCCAGATGTCTGCTGGTGTTCAGTAAGATTTTTGAATATCCTGCTCGAAATAGGCACTTTGAGCTTGCATTCAGGAAAACAAAGGTGATTTTAAGGCGCTTTTGGTCTAACAACACTGTTATTTTTCCTTTGACACCACCTTTCACCCCTGGCGCTTCCGGTCCATCATGCTGGCACTGGTGGGTGGCAGGTTAGACAACCATTTTGGTGTGCGCACAACCGCGCGTTTTTCCTAGTTCTGGGATGGAATGATGGGCGGCGACAGCTCATCCCCACATCCACCCAGTCTATTGATTTAGTTTTGTTCTGGGATAGAATGATGGGCGGCGACAGCTCATCCTCACATCTACCCCGTCTAATAATTCAACATGGGTCAAAGCCCTTGACATGCCTCCTGAAACCCCCAAGTCTGTGATGGGTGAGCCTGTGCCTCAGGCCGCCCTGTACTCGCACACACACGCACACAATCTCTAAGGCAGGACACATATGTCTGTGCTTTCCAGGGTCCCGGCGGCAACTGCCGCACAGACCGTCTTTAATCCAAATCCACATGCGCGGCCCGGAACGAGGCTCGCGCATGCGTACTTCCAACTTAAGATGTCACATACCTTTTTTTCTTTAATCAAAACAAACCTACATCAACACATTAAACATTAAAACTATAACTGGACCCAACGTGGGTCGCTGACCTGACTCTGACATCGGCTCAGTCTCCTGAGTCCAGGACGTTAACTTGAGACGAGCAGGCAGTCTGCGATCATGTCGCACAGGATATCGGCTGCTGCTCTGGGGGACCACAACAGGGCTATCAGCCCGCTGCGGCACGTCCAGTGGCGAGTCAGCTACTGGGTTCTCAGCCACAGCTTCCGATGAGGCTCCTTCATCTGGGTCGACTTCCGCACATGGGACGTCCACTTTTTTGAAAAAGGATCGGTTGCGGATGACTGTCCCTCGTTCGTTGGCCGCGGTGACCATGGTCCCCATGACATGGGTAACAGTCCATGGCTGGGGTTCGTACGGTTGTGACAGCTTCCCTTCAGGTCTACGATTCTGCACTAACGCAGAATCTCCCATGGCCACCTCCTTATCCTGCAAGCCCCTCCTCGCACTCTCTTTCAAATTGCCGGGCTCCCAGCCCTCAATCTCCGGGATCAAGCCTCTCGCACAGCGTCCAAACAAAGCTTTGGCTGGGGGTGACCCCCGTGGACTGGTGAGGCGTGGTTCTGTATTCCCTCAAGAACTCGACAGATTTCTGGTGCAGGTCACGCCCTTCATTTGCCGATATTCTGAACACTTTGTTAAGGGTCCGCATATGTTTTTCAGCTTCACCATTCGCCAGAGGGGCGAGACTTTCCGGTGTTGGATGCCTTTTTCCTTCAAGTACTGTGCAAACTGGCTCCCCGTGAATGGGGGCCCATTATCCGAGCATAGAATTTCGGGGAAGCCATGAGTCGCAAACATTTTGTCCAATGCCCTGATGGTGTGGTCGGTCGCTGTTGACTCCACCACCTTCACTTCCGGATACCTCGACCATTGGTCAACCACTGCCAAAAAGTACATGCCCCTCCCCGTCGATCCAAAATCAGCGTGGACGGTGCCCCACGGCCTCTCACTCCTTTCCATGGAGCTAGGATGGGCAGGAGCGGCTTGTGGTCCGTCACGACCGTTACAGGTTTGCCCAGAATATACAGACGAAAGTGCCGGCAGCCCCAACCGATGGCCAACGCCTCCCTCTCGATCTGCGAGTAGCGTTTTTCCGTGTCCGTGAGTGCTTTACTCGCATACGCGATGGGGTGTGCATGTCACCTCTAGTGTCGGCTAGCATAAGAACAGCGCCCAGTCCCACCGGGCTGGCATCCACAACAATCTCTGATTCTGCGGTGGGGTCAAAATATGCCATCGTGTCACGATCCGACAGGGCTCTTTTGATCTCTTGGAAGGCCTCCTGCTCGCTCTTGTCCCACACCCAGGTGGCCTCATTCTTGGTCAGTGCTCTGAGAGGCTCGGACAGGGACGCCAGTCCCCTGATGAACCGCCCCGCAGTAGTTAACCATCCCCAGGAAACTACGTACCTCTGTGGGGGACTGGGGCGCCGCTGCCTCGTGGATGTCTTTGACTTTTTCTGGGTCTGGCGAAACACCGCTCGCATGGAAGATGAAACCAAAAAAAAACAATCCTGTCTCTGAAAAACTTGCACTTTTCAAGGTGCAAGGTAAGGCCCAGCTCGTTCAACCTATGCAAAGTCGACTCCAGTCTCTTCATATGCTCTGTCTTCGACTCAGCAAAAACCAGAATGCCATCACTAATATTGAGTACCGCTTTCAGGCCAGCCAGCGCTCCTCTAATGGCATTTTGGAAAACTTCCGCTGCAGATGAAATGCCAAAACTCAGGCGTTTAAACTGATATAGACCCTCGTGTGTGGTAAACGTTGTAAAATATCTCGAATCTGGGTGAGCTATAGCTGGTGGTAGCCCGACCTCAGATCCAACTTCGAGAATACTCTGGCTCCTTGTAGTTCCCCCACAATGTCATCAAGCATCGGTGTTATGTGCCTTTCTCGTTTAATGGCAGCATTCGGGAGACGCATGTCCACACAGATGCGGACAGCACCTGGCTGCTTCGGCTTTGGCGCCACTCCAATGGGTGATACCCAGGGTGCCGACCCCTCCACCCTCTCTATGATGTCCATTTCGACTAGTAGTTGAAGTTCCTTCTCCACTTGCTCCCTGAGATGGAACGGAATTCGTCGATGTTTGAGGGCGGTGGGCCGGATGGTATCATCAATGTGTAGACGCACTGGGGGAGCCTTCAACTTGCCCACTCCCTGAAAGATGCCAGAAAACTTGACCAGTAGTTGATCAATGTCCATCTGGTAAACCTCGAGAGCAAAGTGCATCATGTCCAACGCCTCCGACACAGCGCAGCTGAGCAGTGAGTGTGGGCTGACGTTGGTGATGAAAAATCGGGCCTTGATGGTCTTGGTCCCCCTGGTAACGGGCGCCACAAACACCCCTTGAATGGGTAGTGGGGTGTCGCCCCCAAAAGTGAAAATCTTTGCCTTTTACACGTCCAGTGGTGGGGGCCCCAGGATTGCCTTGTAGTGGTCGGTGGCAAGCACACAAACAGAAGACCCTGTGTCTATCAGTACCTGTGTGGGAGTACCTAGAATGTCCACAACACACGTAGGCTGCCTCCTTTTCCGTACTCCTGTTGCGAGATTCGAAATAAAGAAGATTTCTTCTTCCTCCTCCTCCTCTTCTTCTGCGATGTTAAGTGTTTGAGTGTCTTGTTCCAATGTCGCAATACTGCGTTGTCTCCTAAACCCGCCGCCACTTGACCTCGCCGGCCCTCGGTTTGTGGTTGACGGTGCAGCAGCGCAACACATCCTGGCATGGTGACCAGGACCATTGCACCTACCGCAGACCCTTGATTTGGCGGGGCAGTCATCGGAGTGAGGCAGATCAGACCCACAGTACTGGCAAATAGTCACAGATCCATGCGCTGGAGCCGCCTCCTGGCGCTTCTGGCCCCAGCGAGCTTTCGACAAAGCTTGCCTCCCCACTGCAAACACCTCTTCAGACTTGTCAGGGCGTACGGCTGCATCCATCTTCGCACCTCTCATCTCAGCCAACTCATATAATCTGCCGCTGTCTAATATTTGAGTTAGAGTCATCCCTGGCTCCCGCAGTATCTGCCTGCGTAGCTTGCCCAAACTGCAACCTTGGATCACTTGGTTGCGGACCATAACCTCGTCATTGTACCACCTGCAGGTGGCAGCCATCTGCCGCAGACGTGCGCAGAACTGGTCAAGGGATTCCTCCTTATGCTGTTTCTCGCCACAAAAGAGAAATCTGTCGAAGTCCACATTAGATAACGGAATAACGGAGTGCCGTTTTAACAGCTTCATACGTCACCACTTGCAGGTTTAGAGACTCATAAATGCGGAGAACGTCCATCCCTGCTGAGTAGAGCAGTGTCGCTCTTTTTGCGTCATCATTGGTCTCTCCGGTCGCTGTGAAATACATGTCTAATTTTTTTATCCACAGTTACCATTTTGGGCCCAATTTTGAAGGTGGGCCCAAAGTGTCAAATTCCTGCATTGGCAGTAACGAACCATGTTGTCTGCGCACCACCATCTGCACTGCAGGTGCTTCTCCATCACTGTCCGCCATCTTCACAGGTCGCACAGGCACCTCAGAACGGGGTTGGAGGCCGCAAACTTGACTTAGACAGATGTTGACATACCTGTCTGCATGAGCTGTGGTGATGCAGTTCTGTGGTGATGATCCTCCCAGGAACCTGGCTGGCACTCAGCACTTCGATGACCATCCTGCCACCAAGAACCTCTGGTCACAGGTTTCACTGCAGTCCTCCTTGGCTGGAGAACTGCAGAAGTTCCAAAAATTGGTTAATTGGTTATCCCTTAGCACGTGGGCAGCACACGAGCGCCCTCGCGGGCCGCTACTGCCTTACACGCTGAAAATAACATGTCCGCCATCACTCGCGTCGGATTCGGGATGCGCAATGAAGAAAATGCCAGTGATTGACACACTCGCGCATGTCAAACCGCTCCCTCCGTTGGATCCAGCCTCGTCGCCAATGTGATGGTCGAGCCCGTGCCTCGGTCCGCCCTGTACTCGCGCACACACGCATACAATCACTGAGGCAGGACACATACGTCTGTGCTTTCCAGGGTCCCGGCGGCAACTGCCGCACGGACCGTCTTTATTCCAAATGCGCATGCGCGGCCCAGAACGAGGCTCGTGCATGTGCACTTTCAACTTAAGACGTCACAAAGTCCAAAAGAAAATAACAGTGGCATTGGGGCCACCATGCCCTGTATTGATTGTCATAAAGTGTCTGCCTGCCAGGCCCTCTGAAGTGTTTTTAACTTTCACCCAGTCACTATGACGGTGCAACCCACAGCGGGCACCAGCAGGAAGTTCGCTTGCTTCCACTATCGCGTGGGGCACTGTGGTTTGATCAGGACCACCCTTATTTGATGGGGGCACTTCTTATTAAGAGACACATTTTCTTTTGTAATTCATAAGAGCAGATTGAAAACAACACTGTTTGGCTCCTCCTGATGGCCAGCGCCCTATGTTGACCTAGTGCTTGTACCAGCCATGGCCCTGCCAAGTACTCTCATCACCCCTTGAAAGATTGCTGGATAGACGATCTTGAGGGCCACAAGAAACCTTGGCTTGAAAACTGAAGTGTAATTGCTGTGGCCCCTTCAATATTATTGTAGTTTAGCTGAAAGGTGTAGGTGTCGACTTGGGGAATAGCAGCTCTGCTAAGAAGTAGTGCGTCCGTCCCTTTAATAGTATAGACGCCCTACTGAGAAACGTGCTGCTGTCCCTTTAATTAGGCAGTATAACTCGAGGAGTACCCATCCATTTAGCCAACTCTTATTTTAGTCGTAAACCCGGTATCTTAAGTAGCCTGCTCCTCCCCGCCAACCCCAAAATGGTGAACCAAATCCGCATGGGTACTGGTCCGAAACAAAGGCACACGAGGCTGCAACCATTTGAAAGCACAAGCATGATGCAAAATACATTTCAAAAACAGATCACTGAACCCCTTCCTCGCACCGCAGTTAAAACTGTTCATAATCCAAGCACGAAAACGAGGCAAACATTACAGTCTTGAACAAATTACTTTCCCGTGGGTTTAACCATCCACTGGTACCAAGATGATTTGTTCCTGAATTATAAACCTGCGAACCATTCGCCGCGCGTGGGTCCACTATTCCAAAAACCCAAACCTTATGAAAAAAGTGCTACGACATGGGCGCAGAACCCCCCGCAAGCACCCTGCACCAGGGGGTCGGTTGTACAAAGATTTCAGCCCAACGTGGAATGGCAGAAGTAACACAACAACCTTAACATCATCACTAAGCGATTCAGCCAATATGCCAGCACCGTATAGCCTAATCCATTAAAGCTTCCTTATCAAAAACGTGCCCCCTCTCATTACGGAATGCGGGGCATAACATCAACCAGTTCGCTACTCCGACAGTGCACCACCCATTCCCCTCGTGGCACCGCGCCAGCACACCCCAGGAATGTATGCCGTGCTTAAAATTGGAACATGCTGGTCTACCGAAACAAGTCGGAATTCACCAGCAGCCGTGGGATGCAAGCAGCGAACCTTGTGAGTCAAAAGCACCTACTTGTTGGCAGGGCTGTCACAGGGTGAGGTGAAGCCCGGGGCAAAACATTTGGTGAGCCCCTTCATTTTTTGCACTTGGCCAGTGGCACCGTAAATAAGTGAAGCAAGAAATCTCTACTTGAGTTTATTTATGGAAGAACTCGAATATGGTTTAGTCTTATGACTGCAAATCAACTGAAGCAAAGCCATGTTTCTAAGCTAAAGAAAGGTTTATTCCAGACTTGGTTTTGTATCATACACATTAAATATAGATTTGCATGCATTTTATTTTTAAAAAGGGACTTTCTGAAGTAACTTGTATTACAACTCTATATATATATATATATGTCAAAAATTGAATATTTGAACACATGCCACCCAGCTTTCACCGTAAGTTCCACTTTCGGACTTTCTTCTCTGCAAATGAAGAAATAATTCTTTTGTAGTCAATTTTGGAAGCCAGTGCATTTTCAATTGACAAAATAGGTAGGCTATTTAATCTCTCTTGGCCCATTGTTGACCGTAGGTAGTTCTTGATTAATGACAGTTTGCTAAAGGAATGTTCCCCTGTAGCAACACTAACTGGGATTGTTAGAAAAATCTGAAGTCCTATGCACACCTGTGGAAATAAATTTTCCACATTTTCCTTGTATATTGTGTTCAATAAATGTAGAGGATCAAGTTCTGTACAATCTTTGAGGTTCAGAAGTGTTTTCCCCACACTGCACAGATGGTTAAGTTGATCTATGAGCTGTCCAGAAAAATCCTCTTTATAAAATTCTAGCAAATTGGTGGCTTTGCTGTGAATAGATTCTGGATTCATTTGGTCAAAGTTCCACAATACACAAAATTTGCTATAAATCTGTTCTGCTGACTTTGAGCGCTTGCTCATTTCTTCAACCAAATTATCAACCACTCTGTAGAACACATTTCTGCGGAAAGTGTCTCCAGGCGGTAATGGCTCTTCTGGTGTTTCATCAAACATTGTTTTCCGTTTCTTTATCCGTCGAGCTGGAAATTCTGCTGGAATGTTTAAATTTGTTGCAATTAATGTTGCTTCATGCAGTATTTTTGGCCATGAATCACGAAGATTTCTAAGATCAGACACAAGTTGCTTACCTAGCTGCACTGACTTGGAAAGGGAGAGCTGCTTTTGCTGTAACACTCTGTTCACATGATCTATAGACAGAAGAATTTTAAACCATATGCAGGACACCAAGATTGAAGGAAATGAAGAAAAGTAAAGCTGCAGTGATTTTGCTTCAACCTTTGCATCTTGTGTTAAATTGATTTGTGCCTGAACTCTCTCAAGTGCTTTAATAACAGATGGAAAGTGTTTGGCGACAGTATCAAGTCTTTCACTCCACCTCTTTTGAGACTGTGACTTGAAGGTAATCTTCATTTCTTCATTAACAATTTTCCATCTTGCTGTACTACAGCTGAAAAGTGTACATAACTTTTGTATGCTTCCAAAATATGTCACACATTCAGAACATATTTCGGCAGCATGGACTCCACAGAGGTTGAGACAATGCGCTGCACAAGGAGAGAAGAGTGCACATTTGTTTCTACAAAGAATTTCAGCCTGAACGCCTTTGTAAATTCCAGCCATGTTTGACCCATTGTCATACCCCTGTGCTCTACAGTCTGCAAGAATAACTTTGTGTTTCTCTAAAACAGAGCACAAGAATGAGGCAATCTCAACACCGGTCTTCTTTTCATTCTCCAGAAACTCAATGAAGACCACAATGAATCGGGTCAGGTCACCGGCCAGCAGAGTAGCAAATCTGTGTGTATTTGTAAATATGCACACATCAGAAACAGAACATGTCACTAATAGAGTCACGTGTCCATGCTCAGCACTCCTTGTATATTTAACGGGTTCTTCCTTACCAGCCCATAAAATAAACTGATGAATGTGTCTTTGGCATATGCTAAGTGCACATGACAACCAGTATTGCGCCGTGGGAAGTACTGTATAACAAATACGTGCAGACCGAAGTTAACCGTTCTTGGTACTTGACTGATGCTCAGCCCCAAAACACTGACCTTGCTCCTCTTTGCACCGTTCACCATTCAGAGTGCCGGTCCAGTCCCTCAATAAATCTTCCCTATTGGGGGACCCAAGACTTATCACGACAGCCTCGAAAACAAGCAATCCAAAATTATAGGCCTCCTATTCACGGTTCGTCCTACTCACAATTCAACCCTTTCTGGCAACTAATTTGCTTGGTTGAACTATATGGGCTACTCACCAATATCCTTCTAGGCATTATTGGTTGTGTTGGTGAGTGGCGTAATGTTTTGGTAGGTGTGTGATCGTGTGCGTCAGTGAGTTTCCACATTGCTGAGCGTGCATGTGTAGTATTGGTTGTCTTGGTGAGTGGGGTAATGTTGTGGTAGGTGTGTGCATTAGTGAGTGTCCACATTGCTGAGCGTGCGCTTGTAGTATTGGTTGTGTTGGTGAGTGGGGTAATGTTGTGGTAGGTGTGTGATCGTGTGCATTAGTGAGTGTCCACATTGCTGAGCGTGCATGTGTAGTATTGGTTGTGTTGGTGAGTGGGGTAATGTTGTGGTAGGTGTGTGATTGTGTGCACTAGTGAGTGTGGTTCCCGGAACTTGCAAAAAGTCGGACAGTAACCTTTGTGGAACCCCTAAACACTCTTAACTGCATCCCTGTCCTCGCTGCTACTATAGGGTGCATTAGTGTCCACTTCACGAATAACTACAGGAGAGAATTGCACGACTGGTCACCACTCTCCGTGCCCATACCAATGCCAACAATGTCAGTTTCCAAACATCATAGCGCATAGAATAGATGAGGGAGGGCATGGGGAGGATTTTAGGCACGGTGGACCCGCCGTTTTGCACTTTTCACCGATACTAAATACACTACTGAATTTTGACTTAAAGCTATACTCTGAAGCTGCACTGTACTTCTTTGTACCGACTGTCATGCAACTCTTTATGGAAGTACTCCTGGTGACACTTCCTATTTTCACAATATCTGTTAGGTTATATAGCGCCTAGACTATACCAAGCTTTGCAAAGGCTTTAATAGCCGATACTGTTTCTGAAGTGAACCACACTCACCGTTTAGCGCCATTGCAAACATAATAGCAAAGCCTGTGTTTAGAGCGTTACGAAGGGCAAACACGATTGCAGAAAGCGCTATATCCAACAAAGCAAGTACTACTGATGGACCTGAGAAGGATGAGTGGGTGGGCAACTTGCTCGGCAGCTGGCACACAGATCTCTGCACGAGGCGAATTACTGAGTGCAGTCCCTTCGTAGCAGCCAGCAGGGTCGAGAGAAAGCCCTGTGGATGGATGGATGGATGAATGGATTCATGCATGGGTGGATGCATGTGTTTATGGGTGAGCGGATGGATGGATGATGGTTCGAAAGAGGTGCGGATGGGAGAGGGGATGCGGAAAGAGTTGAGGGCTGGACGGATAAGTGGACAGATGCAATGCAGCAAGCGGGGACGGATGGATGGACGGGCAGACACGTGAGTGAAGAATGGGTGTACGGACAGATTCACAAAAGTATTGCCGAATGGGCACATGGACATATGGAAGACTTTAATGATGGATGGCAGGAGAGATAGAGAGAGACAGAGTAAACAGAAGATAGATAGACAGGCTGACAGAGAAAGAAAGTGACCGAATGTTTAGGGGAGAGATATGCAGAAACATCGGACCGGATGGACAGACCAACAGATAGGGCCGCAGAAAGGATGGCCTGGAAGACAGGCAGAATATGCGAAGACCGGAGGAGAGAGGTGCAGACAGACAGACAGAGCAAAGAGCAGGCGGACAAACAGAGGAGGGCAGAGTGCATGAGCAAGTCACGATGCAATGGCTGGACGGACAGAAGGACAGGTGCAGAGGTGACATCAGGGAACACTATATGCACAGACAGAGGGGCCGAAGAGTAGGTGGGCAGGTATGACATGCATGGCAACTAGAGATTGAATGGAAAAATGGGTGGGGGGCAGAAGGGAGGGAGAGAGAGAGAAAGAGAGAGAGAGACTGGGAGGGGGAGAAAGAGAGAGAGAGTCAGAGGCTCTCATCACATAGGCACACAGAGAGGGGCCGAAGAGTAGGTGGGCAGATTGACATACATTGCAACTAGAGATTGAATGGAGAAATGGGTGTGGGGCAGAAGGGGGGGAGAGAGAGAGAGAGAGAGAGAGAGAGACAGAGAGACAGAGAGAGAGAGACCAGGAGGGGGAGAAAGAGAGAGAGAGTCAGAGAGACTCATCACATAGGCACACAGAGAGGGGCCGAAGAGTAGGTGGGCAGATTGACATACATTGCAAATATGGATTGAATGGGGGGGGAGGAAAGAGAGATAAGGAGGGCACAGAGAGAGAGAGAGAGGAGGGAGATAAGGAGGGGAGAAAGAGAGGGGGAGAGAGATACAGAGGGGAGAAAGAGAGAGAGAGGGGGAGAGAGATAAGGAGGGGAGAGAGAGAGGGAGAGATACGCATTTAACAGTAAAACTGCTTTGGCCCCCCAAGAAATTCAGTTTGAAAACTGTATTGCGAGTATGATTCTCAGCCACTGCACGGAACACGGCGAGCTATCTGCATCGCATTAGGCAACTGCATTGTTCCATACACATGGCAAACCGATACTGATAACCTTTGGCACCCGCACCAAGTCACAGGTCAAGGCTCTGTACTTAAGGGCCATTACTGTCAAGCGTATTGCGTGACTTGCGCTGATTCATTAAACTGAAAATGCGCGTTCCCGGTATCGTATGCTCAACATCTCAGTCCAAAGGTGGCAGTGGTTTTCAAGTAGTGTTGCCATTCAACAACATTTCATCCCCACAAATTACAATGTGTAAGGTACTTCAGTTCAGGGTAGGTTTCATTGTGAGTTTTTTCTTTGTTTTTCTTCTGGGGGCAGACTCCATGTACCCCTCCTCGCATCCACTACTAACGCCCTCCCCCCACAATTCCTACCCTGCCACATCTATTTTCGTGAAGATTAGATCGATCACAAAGCTATTTATCATTTTGTAATCTGTGGAGATGAAACCAAGGTACACAGTTTCCACGAACGCGCTAAGGGTCAAGTACAACACCAGGCAGACTGCTCTGAGCTAGAGCCACGAACATTACCCCATATAGAGCAACAGGCAGACATTTTTTCTCTTACCTCCAAGTGTCTGTCACTGACACTGGCTGCTGTCGCCTGCCCTCGCCTGTGCCGGCGGCCGGCCTGGGTCAGAGTGTGGTGGTGTGGCTGCCTGAGTGCCGACTGCCGGAGCCGCTGTATGCCCTCCTGGCTGGGCTGGGGTACCGTAGCGCACTGGCGAGTGGCCGGCCTCACTGTGGTCCTGGGCCTGGCTCGATGGTCTCTCTCCTGGACTCCCCGGGACCCGGCCTGGCCTCCTGGCTGCCTCCTCCTTGACCTGGTCCACTGAGTCCTCCCTGGTGGTCTGTCCTGGACAGGACTCCTGAGTCCTGGCTGTGGCACTGGTCATCCTCTGTGCGTGGCTGATGCTCTGACTGCAGCCCAGTCCTCTATGTGCACAGCAGGCAGCAGCTGTTGAATGCCAGCTACTAGTCTGTGTCAGGGAGGGCAGAAGGGTCAGAGGGCATAATATAGGGGCGGGCGCCCTGGCATTTCAATTTGGCCTGGCCATTAGTTGCTAGCAAGTGCAAGTAGCAACTTTCAAAGTCTTTCATGTGCACAGTGCACACCAGCGCCGCTTTCCCCTGCAGGCAGCCTGCACACATGCACTCACACACACGCACACAGCAAAGGAGGACATGGGACGCGCTGGTGGTCTGTACGCGTCCCGGCGCGAACTGCCGCACGGGCACGGTTTATTTCAACTGCGCATGCGTGGCCGGGATCGAGGCCCACGCATGCGCGATAGTGGCGCTGGGACGTCGCATCCCTTCTTTTTTTTTAACAACAGAACAAAACAAACCTTTGGTGTATGGAACCCTTATAGTGAAACAGAACAGTAACATGACCATGATAACCGGTGACCACAAGTGTAAGTCACCCCTCGCTCAGTCCCCTGAGTCCAGGACATAGTCTTTAAGATGAGCTGGAGGTCTCCGGCTCCCACGCACAGGATATCTCGATGTGACCGTAGGCAAAGGGCGGTCCGCCTCTGGTGCGGGTCCAGGATCCGATGAGGGGACGCCCTCCTGGGCCTCAGATGTTCCTTCCTGGCCCGAAGGGTCATTCAAGACCTGAGGTTCCGCCGGGACATCCACTTTCTTGAAAAAGGATCGATTGCGGGTAATGGTACCCCGTTCACTGGCTGCGGTCACCATCGTGCCCTTCACATGAGTCACTTTCCATGGGCGTGGTTCAAACGGTAAGGACAACTTTCCTTCCGGATGTCTATTCTTGACTAGTACGGAGTCCTCAACTCTCACTTCCTTATCTTGTAATCCTCTGCGTACACTCTCCTCCGGTTGCGCACCGCTCGTTCTTCACGAACTTTATCATTGTCTATGACCCCCGGCCTCCTGTCCTCCGTTTCTGGTAACATCCCCCTCGGGCACCGCCCGAAGAGCGCCTCAGCTGGGGCAACCCCTGTGGATTGATGGGGAGTTGAGCGATACACTCGAAGAAACTCCACAACTCTTTTGACAAGATCCTCACCTCTGCTGGCCGAGATCCGCATTACCTTGTTGAGCGTTCTCATCATCCTTTCGGCTTCGCCATTGGCTCGCGGCCATAGCGGGGAGACTCTTCTGTGTTGTATCCCCCTCTCTCGTAGATACTGCGCAAACTGGCTGCCAGTAAACGGTGGCCCATTGTCTGAGCAGATGGTATCTGGGAATCCATGCGCCGCGAACGCCGCCGTGGTGAACTCAGTCGCCGTTGACTCAACCACCTCTACCTCCGGGTACCGCGACCATTGATCGACGGCCACCAAAAAGTACATGCCTCGACCTGTCGAACGAAAGTCCACATGGACCGTACCCCACGGCTTCTCACTCCGTTCCATCGAGCTAATGGGTGGAGATTTGTCACCCGGTGTCGATGCCTGGCAGACCAGACATCTCTTCACAAAGCTTTCAACTCTCGCCTCCAGATCGGTAAACCACACTTTTGGCCTTAACCTAGCCTTCGTCTTGACGACACCCTGGTGTCCAATGTGTGCCAGCTCCAGCACCCGCAGCCTTAGCTCCCTCGGGATGACGATCTGCTGGCCCCTGAGAAGCAGTCCATCGTCGGAAATCGACAACTCATCTCTCACCCTCCAGAGCGCTTGTAAGTCCTTCTGTGCTTCCTCCTGGCGCCTTGAGTTATTCCGCAGCACTTCTCTCCAGTCCCCGCTTCTCACTGCTGCCTTGATGATGCCAAAGACTTCATCAATGGAGGACTCTGTCGCTACGGTGAGCCTCGATAGCGCCATGGGAAGTGCACCTTCCACCACTTGACATAGCAGACCCTTACAGTCCACTTCCCCGTTTTCTACTTCTGCGTTCTCTTTGTTAGGGTGACGCGACAAATAGTCTGCGGGGTTGTTGGTCCCCGGCCTATATACAAGCTTTACCCCATATTCCTTTAAGGCCAGAATCCACCTCTCGATTCGGGGCGGCGGCTTCGATGATGCGCCCGCCAGTATCGGCAGCAAAGGCTTGTGGTCGGTGACCACCACAACCGGCTTGCCCAAAATGTACAGGCGGAAGTGCCGACAGCCCCATAGGATGGCCAGTGCTTCCCTTTCTATCTGTGAGTATCTCATCCCTGTACTAGAAAGTGCTTTGCTGGCATAGGCAATGGGTCTCATCTCGCCGCGCTCATCCGGTCGCAGCAACACCGCACCTACACCAACGGGGCTGGCATCTACTACCACTTCTGACTCCACGGCCGGGTTGAAGTACGCCATGGTGTCTGCATCTGACAAAGCATTCTTGAGGGCCTGAAATGCCTCTTGTTCTCGGGACTCCCATTTCCACACCGCGTCGTTTCTTGTCAGAGCCCTGAGAGGCTCCGCCATCGAAGCTAGTCCCCTGATAAAACGCCCCCAATAGGTCACCATCCCCAAGAATCTCCTTACCTCCGTGGGGGATTGTGGTGCCGCTGCCTCCTTTATGTCTCTGACCTTTGCTGGGTCTGGTGACACTCCTGCAGCCTGAAAGATGAAGCCGAAAAACCCTATCCGGTCTTTAAAAAATTCGCATTTTTGGCGATGTAAGGTGAGACCCAGTTCTTTCAACCTCCTTAGAGTACCTTCCAACCTTCTCAGGTGTTCCGCCTCAGAGTCTGCGAACACTAAGATATCGTCACTCATGTTTATAACGCCTTGAAGGCCGGCTAGTGCCCCCCTAATAGTGTTCTGAAAAACCTCAGCCGCCGACGAGATGCCGAAGCTCAGGGGCTTAAATTGGTAGAGGCCTTCGTGGGTTGTGAAGGTTGTAATAAATCTGGAGTCCGGGTGGAGTTCCAATTGGTGATAGCCGGCCCGTAGATCCAGCTTTGAGAACACACGTGCCCCTTGAAGTTCCCCCACAATGTCGTCCAGTGTTGGTGTTAAATGTCTCTCCCTCTTAATCGCGGCATTGGGGAGGCGCATATCAACGCAGATCCTTACCGCTCCTGGCTGCTTTGGTTTGGGAGCGACCACTATAGGTGAAACCCAGGGTGTGGGTCCCTCCACCCTTTCAATAATATCCATGCTGATGAGCGACCTCAGCTCTTCCTCGACCTTCTCCCTGAGATGAAACGGGATCCTCCTATGCTTGAGGGCAACTGGTCTGATGGTGTCGTCAATGTGTAGCCTTATCGGGGGCGCCTTCAACTTCCCGACCCCTTCAAAGATGCCCGCATACTTGTCGAGCAGGCTCTCAATGTCCACTTGATACACCTCCAATGCAAAATGCACCAAGTCGAGGGCTTCTGACGCGGCACAGCTGAGCAACGAATGGGGACTCACGTCTGTGACAAAAAATCGCGCCCTAATGATTCGGTCTCCCTTGGCGACTGGCGTGATAAACACCCCCTTGATGGGCAGTGGGGCATCCCCTCCAAAGGTGAATATCTTTGCTGCCGAACTGTCTAGTGGGGGAGGACCTGGCAAATTCTGATAATGGTCCTCGGCCAACACACATACTGAGGCGCCTGTATCAATCAAGACCTGTGTCAGCACACCTTGAATGTCCACCATGCATTTGGGCTGTCTCTTCTTTCTAGCCCCAGAGGCCAGGTTTGAGATGAAGAACACCTCTTCCTCGTCCTCCTCTTCCTCTTCGGCCAGCTGCAGCCGCTGCATTTCTTGTTCAAGTGCCGCAATGCTCCTTTGCCTTCTGGGTCCACTACCACTACTCCTTGCTGGGCCTCTCGGCACGGAAATGGGAGCTGGAGCACGACACATCCGGGCGTAGTGCCCCGGCTTGCCGCACCGGCCGCACGACCTCGACACGGCTGGGCATTCTTCTGCGTGGGGTAGGTCGTACCCACAAGATGGACACATTGACCCCGACTCGGGAGGATGACGAGTCTCTTGTCTTCTTTGCCCCCACTTGTCCTTTATTCCGGGTCATTTACTTACGGCAAATGCATCTTCGGACGTGCCTGGATGCCTTGCAGCGTCCATTTTGGCGCCTCTCAAATCCGCCAGCTCATGTATTCTGCCACTGTCCAGGATTTGCAGCAGAGTCCACCCCGGTTCCCTTAGCACTTGCCTTCTTAACTGTCCGGAGTTACAGCCCTGGATGACTTGGTTCCGTATCATTAACTCATCATTGTCCCACCGACACGTGGTGGCCATCAACCTCAACCTGGCACAGAACTGATCAAGGGATTCTCCTTCTCTCTGCTTCTCGCCACAAAACAGAAACCTCTCGTAGTCAACATTTGAGAGAGGTATGAAATGGTTCTCCAGCGCAGTCTTGACAGTGCTGTACGTCACCACCTGTAGGTTGCATGATTCGAAAATACGTAAGACGTCTAGCCCCGCAGAGTATAGCAGCGTGGCCCTCTTCGCATTATCATCGGTGATGCCGGTTGCGGTAAAGTACATCTCGAGTTTCTTAATCCAAAGCAACCACCTAGGCCCCAATTTGGATGGGGGACCAAACTCTTGCATTGGTAGCAGAGACCCTTGTTGTGGCATCATTGTACCTGTCGCAGTTCCTGCCTCCCCATCGCTGTCTGCCATGATTTCAGATCGCACAGGCACCTCCTGGTGTCACAGAGGCCGCAAACCTTACTTGGGGGCTCTCTTGCGTTGTTGAAGCTGCTGCCAGATGGTTGCCACTGTGTCTTGTCTTGGGTTCCTTTCCTGGAAGTGTCAGTTGTCCGGAGAAAAAAAAAGAGTCGTCCCCGGGTTATGGGGAACAACCAAGGTTCCAAAAATTGACTGTAGTATCTGTGCAGCGGCGCACGAGCACCTTTTCAGGCCGCTACTGCTGCACAAGCATCACGGGATCATTCGCGTCGGGTCCGTGTCTCGCTACGACACGTAGCACTGCCGATTCTACGCTTGCCGTGCGTTCGTGCAAATGTTGCCGTGGCGATATTTCCCCTCGTCGCCAGTTGTTGTGGGGTCCCCCGTGCCTCGGGGAACCAACATGCACGCATGCGCTCACACACACGCACACAGCAAAGGAGGACACGGGACGCGCTGGTGGTCTGTACGCGTCCCGGCGCGAACTGCCGCACGGGCGCGGTTTATTTCAACTGCGCATGCGTGGCCGGGAACGAGGCCCACGCATGCGCGATAGTGGCGCTGGGATGTCACACCTGGCTCCAGCAGACTGCTGCTCAGGAGGCCAGGTGTGAATCGTATCTTTGCAATTGCAAAGAAACACTTGTTGTCTTGTCCCTCTTCTGACAGAACGGAAGCCGGGCCTGACTCCTGAGCACCGGACCGTCCCTCGCACCCGGGCCCCGGCCCTCTTGTTGTTTGCAATTTGCAATTTTGCATAATTGGTTTGCAAATACATGCTGCCTGATGCATGCATCATAATTTATGATGCATACATCATGCATGCATGCTGAAAATCAAAGCAAGGTAACAATGAGTGTTACCTTGCTTTGTTGATTTATGCTGAAACCCCCTCCCCCCAGCCCCCCGCCCCAGCCAGCCCAACCCCTCCACCCCTGGTTCTGCGTGAAAGAGAAAAAACAAACAATTGTGATGTCACTGGACTGGAGATCTCAGATCGTTGTGATGCATCATGTTGTTCAAAAATGCACAGCCGCCGGCGTCACGCGCGCGACTCGCAAGGCCCAGAGGTTCTGTGTGAAAACAAACAATTGTCAGTCACTGGGACTGGAGAGGAGATGTTGTTTCATAAAATACAAAGCCGCCCGGGCCTCGCGCTCAAGCTGCCCGCACCGCTCGCGCGAGGCCCCCCTGAGCGCGAGGCCCGGGGCAGTTTGCCCCCCCTTGTGACGGCCCTGCTTGTTGGGCACTCTAGGGCCACAATCCTGAAGAGCAAACAAAAACTAAATATCCCAGAATGCAAAGTGTACCTGCACTTTAATGTAAGTAGCAGCTGTCTGAGGCACAACACGTGAATTACAGTAATCATTTAAGGCCCCACGCGGTACGGCGCTCAGCCGAGGCACCAAACACATGGTTTGTTACAGAACGCTCCCCCTCCTCCCCCGCAACAGTCGGAGGCCCACGAATACACTGTATACATTTTAAATGTGTGCGGTTGCGGTCCATTTCGCCAATGAATGATCAATTAGAGACACGCAATATTGTGCGAGAACCTTGTGTAATGCTTATTTGCATGCCTTTGATTTGCAAATTAAAATACAATATAATGGGGCATTTTGGCTTACTGCACAAAAACACCCAAGCTCGCTTATGGTGGAAAAGGTCGCTTTAATGCGACAGGCCAAAGCTTACAAATAACCACTTACCTGGCTCCCATGGCCTTACAGACTAACAAAATATTTTAACAACCAATTAATAATTCAACACTTTCATTTTCCCCAACAAATAAATAATTAAATAGTTTCACTTCCTCCCTAACTATCCCGTGGTCCCTACCGTCTCCTTACCACTTCTCAATGCGTCCCGCTTTTTCCCCGGGGCCATGTCCCTTCAGTTTCAATACCTGCTCCCCTGGGGTAGCCCGTTTGTGCAAACAGCACCACCCCCATACTTTCCCGCGCTATTCCCCCATTGTGCTTCCCTCCCCCAGATCTAAAGGGGCCATGCCCCGGGCAACAGAAAAACCCTCCACCAAGGTGTTCTTTCTACCCCACCCCTACCATTTCTTTCTACTTTCAACTCCTTACTATCTCTTCCACCTGCAAGTGCAAGTCCGCCAGATAATAACTATTCCCAAAAACTGACAAATGGACACCATCCTCTCTGAAGGTAATGAAGCCTTTATAAACTATTTCTTTGTGTTCCAAAACCTTTACCGCCACCGAGGCACAACATTTTACCAACTCTCTATTTATTCCCTCCCTTGCCCGCTCTATTGCTCCCTCCTTCTCGCTCCCCCCCAAACTCTCCGTGGCAAAAACTACACATTCTTGGGCCACATTTCCCGGACCCATACCAAATCCCTTTTCATTTTTCTAAGATGAGCCAAACTTGTATCTCTTACCAGGTCATTTTCCCCTGCATGAACGATCACCCCCTCTGGAGATCCATAGCATTCCCTCAACCCCACCAACATAGGCAGCAGCTGATCCCAGCGATGCCCTCCTAAACCGGACCATCTTACCAATGCCACTTTGTAGCTGCAACCCAATTGCCTGCCAAAGACCCTTTTCTCTGCCTCCTTCCCCACCCACTTAACAATAGAGAGGTGCACAAACCAGAAAATCTGCTGCATCTCCCACGACCTCCGTGCAGCATCTGAAAAAGAAATTACAATGTCACTTTCCCGTCACGACCACCCTACCACATTCCGCCCTCCCCTAGACCCTTGACCATATTCAAACAGCCACTATACCCCAACCTAATATACCCTTTGTACTTCCCAGACCTCCACCGTCCTAAAGTCTTCACCTTATCAACTGATAAACCCAACCAGCTACCTTCAGATACCTTACCCATCCCAAATGAATGAGTTCCACACTCCTCCACCTTTCCCCCACCGCTACTAACACCTTCCTCAGGCAACCCATCCTCACCTGGCCATCTCCTTATTCCTCCTCAGGCAACCCATCCTCACCTAGCCATCTCCTTATTCCCTCTATGGAAACACCCCTGGTCCTCTCCTACCTGTCCCGCTGTACTTCGCACATTTAACACCCATCCTTTAAACAATGCCCCTACTCCCACTTAGAACCCCTTTCTCCTCTATCCTATTACCCTCCTGCTCACCTTTGCCCCCCACCCTCCATCATCTTCCTACTATGGCCCCGTGTTACCCACCCTGCACCGGGGGCCCACGTGCACCCCCGTCCATGCAGGCCCTTTTCCTCATTACTCCTCTCCACCACTGCATCAGGGGACAAACATGCGCTCCCGTCCATGCAGTCCACTCCATATAACTTACTCTTCCAGCTCCTTGCGTCCCTTACCCCATGTTTCCCATCTACACCAGGGGCCCTAGTGCACCCCCGTCCATGCAGGCCTTTTCTTCATTACTCCTCTCCACCACTTCACCAGGGGCTAAACCTGCGCCCCCGTCCATGCAGTCCAATCCATATACTTACTCTTCCAGCACCTTGCGTCCATTACCCCATTTTTCCCACCTGCACCAGGGGCCCTAGTGCACCCCCGTCCATGCAGTCCCCTCTCATCACTTCCCCCTGCTGTACGAGGGGCGCACCCGCACCCCCGTCCATATAGTCACCTCTCTTCATTCCCCCAGCTGCTCCAAAGTTCAAATGAGCCAAGTTCCTCCCGTACTGTGCATCATCAATTCCCGTCCCCTATCCTGTGCCCCGTCTCCTGCCCCTCCTGCGAACCGGGCTACTACCGCACGCTCAAAGTTGCGATATCCTCTTAACCTCTGTCAGTCTCTCCGTATTTACTCTGTGCCGCTCATAAGCCTCTGCCATCCCCCTAAAGCTTGCTCACCTTGTCGTGCGGCAAGCGTGAGGGTCTGCCACCGTCTTCCATGCCCTCCAAACGCCGGCCACCACCCCTTACCATTTTCCACAGTTACACCCCCCCATGGCCCTCCCCTGCCCTACCTAAATGTCTTCCTCCTCACCCCGCTCCTACCCCCTTTGGATCACCCCCAAAACCTCACCCCAAACTTTGCACCCCCTTCCTTTTCCGACAACTGATGCCCGACCTACAGGAACCCTCCCACTTTAACTGGCATGTGGTCCTGCCCCCTACCCCCTTGCCCCGCTCCTCGCCCTGTCCCACTGTCCCCTGCCTGAAAACAATATGTAATGGGATGCCGACCCGCACACCTGCTGCACTCGTGATTACATTTACACATCATCCTCGTGCAGCCTTCTTTATTGAAAGTCCAACATGCTGCTGAGGGCTGACCCCTGCCTCTTACCCCCACCCCTTCCTGGGAGGGGCAACCAAGAAAGGGCCGGTAAGGCACGGGTAAGCCGCTTGCCGTCTGTGCCGTTGGAGCTGGCCTCGTCGGCACCATCCATTGCAACCAGAGATCCACATCTCTCTCCCCCCAAACCGCCTGACTGTCCTCCGCCAACCCTGCTCTAAACTCCTCATCATAATGCACCCAGGCAAAGCCCCCAAAAAATGCCTTTCTAATCACATCCATGTATTTTAGCAGAGCCACACATTGCTCCGGAAATTTCTCGCAATAGAAAATCGCGTAGATAATAAATGCCGATGTCCAATTTTCAATTGTCACTAGTACCCTTGGGCGCGAGGCCAGTTCTCTCTCCTCCTCCTTAGAACCCTCCTTTGCTCTCACTTCCCTATGAAGCAGCTTAAACGCATCCACAAATTCCCCTGCCTGAATCTTATCCTTCGTCGCTGCCATCAAGTGTGCTCCCAAAGCTTTTGTGATGCCCATGTATGGTAGCTTTTTATCCTTGCCCCTCACCTCAACCTCGTTTTCCCTTGAGACCTGTACCTCGAGCACCAATGACTCAATCTCCTTGTCAGTCTGGACCTCCACCGAGCAATTTTTCCTTTCTTCCACCAAGGCTCCAATAGCCTGTACACCAATCTCTCTCCTTACCCCTTGCCATCCTGACCTTTCACTTCTTATCCCTGTTCCATGTCCCCTTTCTGCCATGCAGTTGACCAGTCCCCTTCCCGCTCACCTCTTTCCACCCTGCCATCACCCGTCTGCAGCCTGGCCTCCACTCCGATGCTCCTCCTCTCCTTCCTTACTGAGCTCCTGCTGCAGGGACAAAACATGTCAGCAGTCTCACCCAGCCAATTATTCCCCCAACCTTGTGCCCCCAATCCCCTTGTTCCTGTCTTTCACAAACCCACCTACGGCCCCCTCTCGCCCCCCCTTCTTCTTGCAGACCTATGACCTTCATCCTCCCACTGACCCAAATATTCTTCCATCCCCTCCATGTTACCCATGAAATACCATTGTTGTTGCGAGCACATGCTCGGGCCGTGCAGCTCCTCCTCTTGTGAGCCCGGGGCGTCCATCCAGCCACTCCTTTGGTGTCTTCTTGGCGGGGCCGCAGAAACCCCTTCCTGGTCCTCTTCTCTCGGGCGAGGTGTCCTCTCCTCCACCCTGTGATCCTCCTCGCTAGGGGCCGTGCTGTGCCCTCTAGACGGTCCTCGCGCAGTTCGAGGAGGAGCTGTTCTTAAAACCTCTCCATATTCACCCTCTGCAACAGCAGGGGCTGCTCTGTGCCCTCTGCCCGAAAACCCCCTAGCCGGGGGGGCCCCCTTGACCTACCCCTTTTTGGACACTCCTAACATCCTCTACCTCCCCCTGGTCATTATGCACCACATCCCTATCTGACCCCCCACCCAAATGTACTTCCCCCACCTGGATGCTCTCCTGTCAATCTCCGTCCTCATCTTACTCCCCTGGATTCCCAGACCCCCCCCTCTAGCTGACACAGGGCTACAAGCCACCACTGCCGAGAGAGCCCCATCTGCCGCTGCTCTCAGCTGCGGCCTTTCTACCTCATCCTCCCTTTCCCCCGTAACATCAACCACAGCCCCCTCCAACTGGGCCTTGGATGCCCTACTAATAATCTCCATTGCTTCCCTGAGGGCCTTAGCATCCACCGGTCCCTTCTTTTTTGCGTTCCCTGCCCCACCATCCTGCTTGAGCAGTGCCCTGCGCACTTGCGCAATGCCCCGCTGAAATGCCTAAGTAGCCCTGAGCATTTCCCTCCTTAAAAACGCTGGACAACACAGGAAATTCCGCGCCAATAATATGCCTGCAATAGCCCCCTAAAAAGGTAAAACTTAGAAATAGAAACTGGGGGCACCTCGAGTCAACAGGCCACCGAAAACAATGTCCTGTTAACTATAAAACCTATTCCTTAATTATATAGTGTACGGCCTGGCCGTACCAAAGAGAAGAAAAGCTGGTCAATCTCCTCTGTAATTACAATAACTGAAATGTAAAACGAAAGGCTAACCTTTCCTAATTGGAGAACATAAATTCAAAGAAAATATATATATTTTTTATTATAATGCCCTCCTAAATAAATAATAAATAAACTGGAGGCAAATATATATTTAATTAACCACTCCGGTCCTCAATTATGCCAAAGGGCTGTACCCCCTTTCACACTGACCTTTCTCCCCAAAAAGGCCCCAGAGCCAAATAACTACCCTATTGCGTGGCCCGCCCCAAAGAGGTGGGAGAAAGACGGCTACGACCCCCCAATCGCCACAGAGCACCTCATGAAACTATCTGAGGACCTGACAAAAAAGTCTGCCTGTCCTTTAGATATGCTGACACTATATTTTCTTTTTATTTCCATGCCCCCCCCAAAACCCCAGTTAAACTCCAAAGAGCAAGCACTCCTCAGCGCCCACAAGAGATTCATTAAAATCTCCATCCACCTAAAATGGCGCTTCCCCTTTAAGGGGACCGCACTGCCCCCTGGTGGCCAGAGCACCTCACGGTGTGCCCAGCCACTTGTTCAATCCCACAACCCACATCCTGATAGGACAGTACGCCTGCAAAAAAGGGGGCTATGTTCCCCCCACCTGCAATCCCCGCAGGAGAAAACCGGCACACCCCGAGAACGCGCACTTGCAGTGTATGCGTTCTTAAAGAGGAGCCAGCACCTGGCCCCAAAACACCTGGGTAGCCACTTGGCTTCTGGCTGGGTCCCAAACGACCCACCGCTAACTGGGAGATGACACCCCCTACCACTCGCCCGCTCCGCTCCGAAGCCCGGCAGCGTGTTGCAGGACCCCCTGCTACGCACCTCACCAACCACCCAAAAACCCAGAGAAGCGCCCTGCAACTCGTCAGGCGGCTGGGGGCTGCACACAGGTAAGGAGGGGGTGTACTTTATTTACGGTAGGCCCCGAATTAATAAAATTATTTTTCATCTAAAACTTTTTAAAAAAAAAGATATCTAGCTATACCTACCCGCCCCCAAACTACAAGTGATCCCCAATGACAATTACCTTCCTCACTCCGCCCAAAAGCTACCACTCTAACCCACACCAGGAAGGCTCGGGAGCAGGCAACAGGTCAAACTCACATCCCAACCGTTGCCTGCTCCCAAACCTTCCCTGACCCCTTAAATATCCCAGAGGGTGCTCTATGGCCAGTGCCGAAAATCACCCCGGAGCTCCCCTTGTGCGCTCCCAACAACACAGTTCAAATTAAACAACCAAGCAACCCAATACCATCCCCCCTCTCGATAGCACCGTGGTTTTAGACCCTACCCCTACCACACATGATGCCGTAAGAAAACTGGCCGACCGTGTGTTCAAAAAGCATATAAAAATTACCTTTCATTGTAAAAAACTTTCAAAAATAAATAAATACCAACATACCCTCATAAAAACTCCTTTGCTTTGTTCAGAACCTGCAATTCGTTCCGCATGAGGCAGTTCAAACCTTTGTGCGTATGCGTGTTTCTAATTACATTTAGGGGGTAATTCATAGAATTCGGCGCATCCGGCTGGCGCACAGTGTGCACGTGCAGCAGTCTGCGCCAGCCGCATGCGCCAAAACCCATTTCAGCGCACAGCGTATTCATGGATTTTAACATCTGTAACCAGCCGTGGCGCAGAATGGTGCAGCGACCCTGCAGCAGTGCCAGTTACGCCCCCAACCCCGTCCCCTGCAACATGAGCAGCGCTCAAATCCAGTACATGGTGCAAAGGCCAGTGGACCAGCATGCAGCCCCTCAACCACAAAAACGCGTGTAAAACTCCCTGCGCACCCCTCAGAATGCACGTACCCCGCTTGCGCCAGGTAAATTGCATGGAAAAAGTCCCCCCTGTGGTGTGGGCTGCCTGTGGGGCATGGCCAGGGTGGATGGGCAGCCTGCATGAATTTCGGGGGTGCGCGTGAAGTTTTACACACGATAGGCCCTGTGCAAGCGGGGTACGTGTATTTGTGGGGTAAGCGGGAAGTGTCACATGCGATAGGGCTTGTGAGGGTGTGGTATGTGTATTTGTGGGGTACGTAGGAAGTTTCACACTCAATAGGCCTTGGGGGCGGGGGGTATGTGTATTTCAGGGGTGCGCGGGAACTTTTACATGCGTTTTCTCTAGTGCCGAGAGGGGTACGTGTATTCTGAGGAGTGCGCAGGGAGTTTTACACACGATTTCACTAGCGCAAGAGGGGTATGTGTATTCTGAGGGGTGCGCAGGGAGTTTTACAAGCGATTTCGCTAGTGCAAGAGGGGTATGTGTATTCTGAGGGGTGCGCGGGCAGTTTTACATGTGATTTCGCTAGCGCAAGAGGGGTATGTGTATTCTGAGGGGTGCGCGGGGAGTTTTACACATGATTTTGCTAGCGTGAGAGGGGTATGTGTATTCTGAGGGGTGCACGGGGAGTTTTACATGTGATTTGGCAGTGTGGGTCCTCCCCCCTCCCCAGGCCCTGCAGGCAGCTCACACCACAGGGGACTACCCTACACCCCTGGCCATACCCTGCAGGCGGCCCATTCACCCTGGGCATGCCCCGCAGGCAGCCCACATGGCAGCATGCACTTGTGAGCCACAACACATGTCCCATCCACCATTGATGGGCACCTGTCAGCAGGCCCCGACTAATGTCCCCCTGCACCCCCAGCCACCCAGCATTGACGGGCACCTGCCAGCAGGCCCTGACTCATGTCCCCCTGCACCCCAGCCACCCAGCATTGACGGGCACCTGCCAGCAGGCCCCGACTCTTGTCCCCCCAACACGTCATCACGATCCACACTCATGGCCCTTATGGCCACCCAAATCCCACCCCTGCCCAAACACCCAACCAAGTATTCCATCCACCCCACATTGAAATCCCCATTACATGATACATCCCAAATGGCAAGTATGCACATCAATACATGTCCGTCACACACACACACACAATGGGTGCAAGTGAATGAGAAAACCCATGTCATGACATGCATGAAACAAATGAGAGAATACCACACAAATGAAGTATGAAACCAAAATGTATTAAATATAAAAGCAAGGGAATGAAAGAAAACCACACAATAATAGAAATAATAAACAAAAGGCTGCATGTCCAAAATAATAGAAAAAAAAAATATGAATGCGGAATCCAAATAAATCCAAATGAAAATGGCTCCAAAGGGTTCGTCCATCAAAGCAAATCCAAATAAAAAAATAAAAAACATCCATTGCTCCATGGTAAAAAATAAAAAAAATGAAGTCTAATCCAGTCTTCAACTGTATACAATGTACAAATCCAGGGTCCATGAGCCCAACAATCCAAATGAATCCTAAAAAAAAACATACCTAATAAACAACTATATACAAAAAGGTGGGGCATAGTCCATACGCCCCAAATGAAAGGAAAATAGAAAGGAAACCTAAGACTAATTAACTATATACAATGGCGGGCGGGCAAGTCCTAAGGCTCACTCTGTGATGTTCCGGGCCAGGGCATCATCGAACACCACGTTGATGGCCCGGAGGCGGGCCTCTTCCATGTCCTCGAGGTCTCGCAGGGATGCAGTCATGGCCAGTTCCAATTCCCTGCGAGTTGCCTTGAGGCACTCAGCCCGCCTCAATGCCCTGCGCATGGAGTTCTCCGCCCTGACCATAGTGAGCCGTGCCTCCTCTGCCCGCCGCTGCTCCACATCTATCTGCTGGCCCAAAAGCTGCCACACGGAAGACACTCCCATTCCAGGGTCCTCCTGCCCTCTGGTCGTTGCCTGCCCCTCTGATGTTGATGGCCCCGAGCCATGATGCCTCCCACGTTGAGCCAGCCGCTGCCTCCGACGCAACTGCCTCTGCCAGCACGACGGCATCCGGGCTGATGGAATCCCCCGGCGCCGTCGTGCACGTGCCCTACCCGATGATGCCGGCACATCCTCCATCTTCTGGGGTCCAGTTGCTGGGGTGTCCACCCCTGCTGGACCTACGACTCCCGACTGTGGCAGGGATTGGATCTCCACCGAGCTGGCTTTGTTGGTCGGGGTAGGTCCACAGGGGGCCCTGGTGGCATCTGGGCTGGAAGACGGCATGGAGAACGACTGGCGCATAGTCTGCACAGAGGAGGAGAGGGCCTCCAGAGTGCCCGACACATGTAGGAAACCCTCGACCATGGCCCCTCCCAACTGGGCCACATTGGCATGCAGCTCTTCGTGATGACGTGTGTGGTCCCCCCAGGAAGCACGCACGTCATCACGAATGTCACGCGTGCCCAACGCCACACCAATCAGGACGGTCTCCATACGGTCACGGGTCCCCTCGTCCGCAGGTAGAGGAGTGCCAGATGACATGGACCTGTCCCCTACCTGCGGACGGGCCTGAGATGGGGCATCCCTGCTGGTGTATGGTGGTGCAGTCACAGTGACAGGGACAGTGACATGCACAGGCCCCTCCACGGCGACCTGTGATGCCTCCTGCCCATGCTTCTGGACTGCACCACTTGCACCAGTGATACCACCCCCACCAGGCCCCATGTGCGGCTCAGTAGCGGCCTCCTCCTCCTCTGTGCAAACCACCAACCTGGATGGCTCCACACCATCTTCCGCCATCGCAAGCCTCTGTGGGGGCTCACCCACCCCTTCCGCTGCAGCCATAGTGGCAGATGTGGCACCAGTCCCCTCGCTCCCGGATGATGGTAATTCCTTGGAGGGTGGCTGGGCCTTGTGGCACCGGCCGGTGGAGGCATCCCCGCCGCTTTGTTCCACAGCACCGTCTCCGCCCTCTTCTTCACTCACTGCTGTGTAGAGGGAGACATAGAACACAAGCATCAGGGTACTGTACAATAGTCCCCTAGACAGGAAGCAATAGCACATGAGTGGCACTGTCAAACGTCACTTCCATCATGTCCCTCCACAACACATGGGTCAGTGCAGGCAACACACATGCAGAAACAGGCATGGCGCATGCAAAGAACATTTGCATCCATATCCAAGGAACTGTTGAAACATATAATGGTGGTTTGAAACTCACATGCATCATGGGTCATACTGATCACATGCCCACACATCACCGTAGTTTCATGCATCTGTCCTCATACACCCCAGACACAGTGGATACAAGGATGACTATGCTGCATCAGTGTATCAGAACATCGTCACGGACATGTGTCATGCATCTATGGTGTTTACAAGTCACACACATGCTACTCATACACACAGACATGTACACCATACATGTCCATGACAGTAGCACCCATCTCTCACACCCCAACCATGTCCAAGAACAGAGACAGGCGTGCATGCATGTGTGCATTCCGCATGCTGCTCCGCATGTTGCATTGTAACACATACACCATCCATGTGGTTCATACCTGACTGGTCTCACATGCAGCACAAATAATGTCCCTGCACACACACATCCATACATGGCCCATGTCACACATACAGGCCACACACACATCCATACATGGCCCATGTCACACATATAGGCAAATAGCTAACTACCAGCACGCTGCAACATGCCCTGTTTCACACAGCAATGCATGGCCACTTACCGCTTGACTCCAGACGGGCCTGCATCCAGAGGATCTGGTGGTGAAGCACTGGGCGAATGCGCTCCAGGGCCTTCATCTGCTGGTTGGTAAGCCTTCTTGAGGGTCCTGGACTTGTAGTCCTCCCAGCGCTTCTGGACGTGTTTGATGTCGCGGGGTGCCACCCCCTCCACGTTGATGGCACCCACTATGTCCGTCCAGATCCTCATCAGTCCTTCCTTGTCGACGCGCGATGGTGTGAAGAGGGCATCATAATGCGCCAGGACTTGCTCCACCAGGATGCCAACTTCATTGGAAGTGAAGCTGGCAGCCCTCTACCTCTCAGCTGGGGGGTTGCCACTGGTGCCAGATGGTGTTGTGTCTGACATGGCAGGTGTGGGTGGGCAACTGGGTCCTGGGGCTGGGCTGTGGAGCGATGGAATACCAGTCGGAAGTCCTCTGTTCCAGCAGGGGTGGTCACAGCAACTGGAACCCTTGGAGATTGCAGATGTGTAGGCACCAAATGGCAGGGCATGGTGGCAGCAGGCAGCAGCTGATGTCTTGTGGCAGGCTGCTCGGGGCTCTGAGGGGCAGTAATTCAGCCTTCTGGGCAGGAGCGTGGTCTTCCGTGTGTTGTCACGTGGCCAGCTTGGTATGGAGTGAATAGGCACGTGAAAAAACTGCACGTCAGCGTGTAATTCGAGGAAAGGCCCTTAGCACGTAAGCGTGTCTGTGACTTTACGTGCGCAGGCGTTTCCCTTGTGACGGGTGCATAGTGATTCAGCACGTGAAAAAACACGCGTGTAATCCGAGGAAAGGGCCTAAGCGCATAAGTGAGGTGACACGTGTGGGTGTTTCCCTCAGCACGGGTTAAAGGTAAGCGGGGCCAGCAGTCCACTGTATGTGCCTTTCGTGGAGACCGACGTGTGTGTTGCTACTTCGTGTTGTTTCACTCGCCATCACAACTTCACAGCGGATCAAGGACGTATCTCTTCTTTTGGCGGGGGTATTGGCTACGCGTGTTTTTCATTATCACGCTAGTCTGACGGTGAGTTGCGCATGCTATTTTTCCCACTGCGGGTGCCCCTGTGTATCGCGTACCCATTTTCGAGGTCATAGTAGCCTGCGTGTCCCACGCATACGTGTTTTACATGTCCCTGGGTGCCACCACGTACTGTGGGAGGTTAATTCCACACACGTGGGCTACCGGGGATTGCGTGCACAGATTTACTGCAGTTTTAGGGTGCCTGAGCGTTGCGTGACCTGTCACTTCATCACCGGGGTCACATACAGCCTTGCAGGTGCAGGGGTGCTGTTAACATCTTGTATCCCACCCCCTTCACCCCAATTGCCCAGGACAATTGTTGTGTACACCTCCCATTGGCACTACTACATCTGTGCCGGCACTACTCCATCTGTGCCATGGCTGGGAGGCCACGAAAGGTGAGGGGCGCCTCAGCTGGGCATACTCCATGTGGCGGGCATGGTCAGGGACGTGGCCGGGGGGACCAGGGAGTAGGGGACTCCAGGGTGTCCAGGGTGGCTGCAGAGGGGGAAGAGGCAGGGGTGCGCCAGGTCGGCACGATGTTGTGCCATGTGTTGGTGCAGTCATACCACCGCCCCCTGCGGGTCCGGGAGATGCAGTCCTTGCATCAGGCACTGGCACCCATGTGACCCGGCAGTCAGTTTCATCGACTGACACGGGCCCAAGGGTAGTGGTAGCTGCAGGTGCACACAACTGCCCATACTGATCAGGGCGGCATTTGCCAGCCAGGGTCTGCACCACTGTCCAAGAGGAGGATGGTTGCACCTGCACTAGAGGCTGGGACCCCAGACACAGCTCTGGCCTCCGGCACGTCGAGGAAGAAGCCTTTCTGCAAGCAGGAACTGGACTTCCTTGTGGACTACGTGCAGGACCACAACCGTGATATGCTAGTGGGGCTGAATTGTCAAACTACGGCTGCCCATCGTATGTCCCACTGGAAGCAAGTTGCAGATCATGTGTGTGCATTCGGCCATGAGGTGCGCACAGCTCAAGAGAGCAAAAAGCGTTGGGATGACCTCAAACACAAAGGCGAAGCATGCCTCTAATTACAACATGACTCTGGTGACGGGCCGTGGGCCAGCACCTGAGGAGGAAGACCTCACTTCGCACGAGTCAGTCGCTGTGGAGTTCATACCAGCAGAAATGGTCGAAGGAGTGGGAGAGATGCTGGACTTTGATGCCCTGTCCAGTGAGTATTGTTGCGTGTTTGTCGAGGCCATGTGTGTTTTGCTTGTGTGATGTGTTGTGCTTGACTGCCATTACATGTCATGTGTACATGTTTCTCATGTGCAAGTCATGCAATGCTTAACTGATGCATGCCTGCTGTGCAGGATAGTGGACATGTGGAGCAGACGGGGACTGTCCTCATCACCACACTTGCACCCTACTCACATGCTAGTCACCCGGCTGCCCCTCCGGTCCATGTTCCAGCTCACTGGACTTTCTGCATGTAGCCTTGGGTGTCTTTCCTCTCAACACTGGTACTATGTCATTGCATGACTGACGTGCATGTGCCTTCGGCCTGCATGAGGGTAGTCCACGTAGGCATGCTCCCTTGTCCCTCCCCCCCTGCACCACCATTTCACCATGACACTGGTGTTGGCGTACTGCAATGGCCTGTTCAAGGCTCCGGTGTACATGCAAACTTCCACCAGCCAACCTGCCCGACACATGCAGTGGGGGTACATCCTCTGTCCTTGAAGCAGGGTGTCTCACTTGGACTGTGCAGATGCCAGATGCTCCGCAGGGCCATGAGTGCCCATTCATGCTCCATGTGCATTCCATGCATGCCCCTATGTGTTTTCTTTGTTGGATTATCATAGTAGTACGTGTCCAGGCTGACCTACATATCATGGCATCTGATCAACAATTCCATGCCCACTCTGGCTCAGGCCAGCATCACACACAGGTTTAGGGTGTCACAGTCTGTGTGGGGCACAGGCCTCACCCTGTTTCTGGCCCACTGACTCTGTTCAACTGGTGTAGTGGCTTCTGCACACATGGGTGAACTACTGAGAGTTCATCAGGTGTCCTGCTTACTGTCCCATTATCACCTGCTGTGTTGTCAGTTGACTCAGATGATGCAATTGACGCTAGTCAACACTGTCTGGCAATACAAAGATCTCTGGTCCCCCTTTCGCTGCCATGCAATGCCTCCCTGCATTTTCACTTAGGTGGGCGGGGGGTTTGCCTGTAACCATGCAACCAATTGTATGCACATTGCACGTGATGCCTGAACTTGCCCTTGCACTGCCCACACGTATATTTGTAGACTTCATAATGTACTTGTTCATGTAGATATCACGTACACATGTTCTGCACTGCATTAACCCACTCCTGAGCCGGGTTACATCCTTCTACATGACGACTCACTGATGCTATGTCAAAGTCACCTGGCATGTATGGACTGTTTTTCATCCCTTCTCTGTCATGTATGCGACAGGCACAGGTGCATCCTGTGCGGCCTATACCAACTGGCACAGGGCACTGATTGGATGTAGCTGGCCAATTGGGTTGTGATGACTGTGGAGCATCCTTCACGTGTGTATGTGTGCACTTCCACATACATCTAAGCAAGCAGCGTTATAGCTGCTTGCATTGGTGTATTGGATGCTGGTCATGTTCACAATACAGGTGTATGGGAAAATGTGTGTTTTTGAACTCTTCCACATGTACATATTCAAGCAGCTTCAACGTTGTGTGGTGCAACATTGCAAGTAATCACTTATGTGTTTGTGAAAGTGTCCATTTACACATGTGTCTTCCACAGCTTTATTGTTGACTGACTAATATGTAGTTGATAGACGTTTATGCTGGTGAGATTTCGGCATTGCACACGTTATGTGGAAGTGGCATGATCCCGAAGGTTCACTGTTGTGCAGTATGTGTATGCCCAGGCCCACTTACCTACTATGTTGGGTCCTGGGCGTGTACTTTTTCACAGGGAATGATGTAATGATGTAATAGGGCACATTAATAGCCCAATGTGGACAATCAGGCCCTGAGGGGTGTTGTGGAGGCATCATGTCCTGCAGTTTGGACGGTACACGGCGGTATGGTCCCTCATGCCTGGTTGCTGGGCCTTGCTTTGCTTGTGACATTCACTATTTCTACATGGGCCATGCCACCTGGTATGGGGTGACCTGCAGATGGATGTAGCTATATTGATGATGATGCTTCATTGATGCATGGCTACATGCATGTTACCTGTGTCATTGTGTGTTTGGATTCACTTGCAGAAGTGGTCAATTTGCAGTTCAGGCATGCTTATGGTGTGTTGCATCTCTTAGTTGTAATCTGTGCTTTCTGCCTGTGACATGTGCCTGACAGAGGTGGTTTCTGAGGGAGTTCACATAGTACATTTTTTAATAGTGTAGGCTTTGCTATTTACACACATCCATTTCTGCTTTTAGGATGTGTTTGCATATCAAGTCCACTGGATGCATGCCAGGTTCTCATTTGTGTGTGACATGTCTGCTTCATGTGTTGGCTGTTTGTGTGATGTCTATGTTTGTGTGTGTTATGTGCTTCTGACATGTGTACTAATGTTATTCTTTCTCCACTTTTCAGATGATGACTCAATGGAGCCAGAGGATGGTGTTGCATGCCAAACACAGGTTTGCTATCACACCAGCCACCCGGCACAATTGGGGGTCGTGGGGTGGTAGATCACAAGAACCCACATGTGTTACACACTATCTTGTCTGTGGCTGGCAATGAGTCAAGCCCGGATGATCACTCTGACGACAATGTCGAGTTGGATATACATCGGGTCCATTCGTCAGGTGTGAGCGATTCTGGTGTGGATGCTCCTCTGTCTGGGACACCTGCACTGTGGGGCCAGACGGTGGTGGGACCTCTGCCTGTGGTGGATCGAGATGCAGGGTCACCCTCCACACCAGTTGCTGATGTGCCTGGGGCATCACGTCGACGGGGGAATGTAGTCCTGCAGCCGTGGGTGGTGCCAACCCAACAGGGACGTCGGCTCCTTGGGCCCTGCAGCTGTCAAGCCCAGCAATGCGGTGGCCGCGCGCCACTGGGGTATACTGAGTGGGAGCAAGCCATGGTTGCCAATTCAGAACACCAGGGGGCAGCAATTGATAACATCGCTGAGAGCATGCAGTGTGTGGCCCAATGCGTGCTACCCCCTGCTAGGCAGGTGGAACTCCGGCAGCGGGCGGCACAGTCCACGGCCCGCTTGCTCAGGCTGGGCATGGCGGCCTCAGACAGGGCACGCCGGGCTGAAATGGTGTCTTTGTATCATGCAATTGCTGCTCATGCACAGGCACACATGGATGCCATGAGTATGATTCCCTCAGATCTACTCTGGGTGTGCTCTTGTTGCCCCAGAGGAAACGGTCAGTGGAGAGGTTGGAGCAGCTAGAGAGTACCATCTCGGCTGAGCTACGTGCTTGCCGGGAGGTATATCAGTTGTCCAGCCAGGTCATGCAGGAAGAACTCTGTGTTACACGTGCTACCTTGCAAGAGGAAGCACGCATATCACGCAAGGTTCTACATGCTGACCTACGTGTCATCGCCGCACAGAACCAGATTCACCCATCCCACAGACTTGCTGCCGACGAGGGGCAAGCTGCATCTAGGCGTGGTCAGGGTACTGTGCCACATCAACCTTTTCAGGAAGAGGGTGATGAGGACGACGAGATATCTCCCACACAGGTCAGGCTGTGCAGGCGTTGAGCCCATGGAGGATTTTTGTTTGTCTCAACATCATCGCACGTGGGTGTTGAGGTGCACCCTGTACCTTCCCTCTCCTGGGTTCCTCCCCCCCCGGGTCATATGTGGCCATTTTTGATTTTTCTTCTTAGTTTCGTTAGTTAATATGGTTTTTGATAGTTAGTTTAATTAGGTAATGTAGGATTTTATAGTTAGTTTAATTAGTTAATATAGTTTAAAAATGCTTGTCGCTGTCATGATCACTGCTTGCAAGGAGCCAGGACCAGCCCAACGTCCTTGGAAGCAGGCCCCTAACCCTAATCCTAGGCACCAGCCGGTCCCCACTGGGACCTTTTGGACCTTGTCCTGGCGCCGGTGGCACCAGGCTCATCAAAACCATTGGTCCCGGCACTGGAAGCGCCAGGCTCATAATATGTGTGAAGATGCTTGGGTGGACTTACCTGCAGCAGACCATGCTGCTTACTTACCAGCCACTTAGAAGTCCTCTGTGAACAGGAACTACTTTCTTACCTGGGTGGGGCAAGCTCCACTCCCTGGATACAGCACTGGAACTCTTCTGGAACTGGAACTCTTTTCTTACCTAGGCAGGGCCGTGGAGGAAGACGCCTCATCACTCCAACGCTATTTAAACCACACCCGATAGATGAAACGTGCTTCGCGTTATTCTGCATCTGCAGCAGAACGCTCACCGAGTCTGTTCCAGCCTTTCTTCTTTCGATCCTGAACCTGCAAGAATTATACTTACCATTCCTGTATCCAGTCAACAGCAGCACCTGCAAAGACAAGAAACAGCAGGTTAGCAAGGCAACCTTTACTCGCAGTGCTTACTCACCTGATCCATCGGCTGCGGCCATTTCTTCACGCTGCACCTCCGCCTGTGAAGACAAAAGCATTGTTATTACTTACCGGCACTCCGCGAATTCCGGATTTCTTCACGCTGCATCGCCGCCTGTGAAAACAAAAGCATTATTATTACTTACGGGCATTCCGCGGACTCCGGCGCTGCAACCCAACTTCTGAAAGACAAAAGGAGAGACATTAGACAGGTATTTACTTACGCCCATCGCGCTCGTCGCAATAGAACGCCTGCAAATACTCCGGCGTCTCTTCAGCAGGAACTAAGCTGCAAGGGAAAAAGACAGTTAGAGCGCTTGCATTTACTTACGCATTTCCAGGCGCTTCACTCCATCTTCCATCTCAAGAGTCCTACAAGACAAAAAGGGAAAAGCATTATACAGAGTCCTGTTCAATATTAACGTGCCACGCACCTAAAGACTATAAAGACTAAAAAGGTGTCTGGAAACTCACCGCTCGTGCAGTTAACGACGGTAACGATCCTCTGAGTTCAAGAGGCCTATGTTTCACCAGTGAAGGAACTGGCAACGGCACCCTGCACCAGACGCAGATGGAGAGTCCAGCATTCACCTATCTAAGGTGAGCACGTTGACCTGGGGGCTCTACGGAGAAGCTAGGAAGAGAGAGAGAGAGAGGGACATTCAACAACCCAGACCATTAACCCCCATATTCTTTCACCTGCAGAAACCTCACCCTACGAGTTCGACACACAGTGCGAAGAGGTTCGACCCCAGAAGCCAATCGAGTCCTGCACATCACTTTTCGAGTCACAGACACCTTCCTGCCAAGACCAGCGCCTCTGTGGGAATCAGGTGAGCGTTACAGTCCTTCAAGCTTGTCTCATGTATGTGTTTGCAGCTTGGGGTCCTGACTCACATAGGCCACTCCTGCTTCCCTTATACATGGGCTCGCAAGGATGGTTCGGTGTAACAAACATTTACACAAGGACTTTGGACTGTCATATTTGTGGCCTGTCTGCTGCTGTACTACTTGTGTTAACACCCATAGTGGGGATTGTGGTGGTTTTATTCACGGCATGTCTGTGATCAATTTGGGTGGGTTCATGATTGATGTGTGCATTAATTGATCTAGATTGTGATGTATGTTATTTTCTTTCATGTATATGTGCTTGATGCACTTCATGTTGTAGACAGTAGCCTGCACCCTTTGCCTGTCAAAGTCACACTGATGGTGGGAGGAGTTCTGATGTAGGTCTCTAACATAGCCCAGTGACAACCAGCATGAAGACACACACACACAGGGAACTGCGTTATTTATATGTTTTATGCCCATTTTGCAGGACAATGAGCCTCTAGACCACGTTTGCCAGCAGACACAGGGCAAAGTACTACAGAAACCTGTCTACGTTCGGTGGTGCCGACATACGAATGTGTGCGCAAGCAGTAGCACAGGGCTTGTGCTCAGACAACAGAAGCAGACGTGTTTCCAGGAGCTCCAAGCAAGGTGAGCAGCACAAGGGGGCCACACTGCAGCCAACCTTCCACCAGGCCACTTGCACATGCATGCTAAGTAGCGCCACTGATGGGGAGCTTGGTCAGATATTGTTGTAGAAGCGCACAGTACAGCTATGATGCGTTGAGGGACAAATGCCAAGTAGCTTGACAAGTTGTCAGGGGCACACGCAGAGGCCGTCGCACATATCCTCCTGTCCCCCCTGCTCCATAGAAGCTGAGTTATTCACACAGTACTGTTCCAAGCCAGAAACATATACAGAGAACAGGGACACAGAGCGAGGCACTGACTCGTGTGCAGTGCATGTCATTTGCATGTGCAAATTGCCACTTGCACTAGCTATTGTAATCCACAGCTGCCAGAACACGACTTGTACTGAAGTCGCACCTCGCTATACGCGTCTAGCGGGTCACCCAGGGACCATTCTATCATGTGTGATGCTTGACGCATTGGTCTTCCATTTACCGCGTGCCCACGTGCGCCTGCCTTACTGCATTGACAGTGTATGAATCATCACAGGGGCAAGCTAACATATACGTACATAGCAGCAGACAAGGGTGTTTGTTTGTGGAGAAATCACTTCCTTTGTGGCAGGAATGTAGTGTGTGTGTTGTAAACACACACACATTAGTAACTCATGCTCTCTTTGCAGCATTGCACTGATCCTGTTACCGGACCTGAGAGTGCACAGGCAGGAGGCCAGCACTCACCCCAGAGATAAGTCTCTCTTTGTCTTGCATTTCACTCATTTCGTACTATGTGCATGTAGAACATGGTTTCTCTGATTGAGTATGTGTTATTGTCAATAGTTGTATTTTGTATTTTGCCTACTTTCCCTTGCAAATCGAACTCCCCTCTCCTGACCCTCTTTCCGGTCATCCTGAATACCAATGCCTGTCCAACCAACGGATCCCTGACCCTCTTTCCTCGCTGCGGTCTCGGAGGCCTGTGTAAATTTTACCTTGCAGGCGCCCAGACCACGGAGGGGGTGGTTGGTTTGTGCCACTCCTGCGCCTGGAGACCGGAGCAGTTGTTGCATCCTCATTGTATGTTGTTTCCGGTGAAAGGTACCCTTCATGTTGAACCATTGTTGAACTGTGCTACCTTGGTAGTTCGATCATTCTGCTTGTACATGTGCCAGGACTATTTTTTCCACTTCGAGTAATCTACTGGAGACTCTTCTAGGGTATTTTTGTGCCAAGAGGCTTTTTACCTGGTTTGGGGGTTTGGCTCATTGGAGTTGTCTGCGATTTGGTTTTTGTAACAGTCAAGGAGGCCACTGAGGGGGCTGGCCCTTATTTACACGCAAGGTGGAACATGAAGAACAAGGGGTAGGGGGATCCTGTAGCCAGGTAGACTAAAAAGGAGAAGGCTACATACCCCAGACACAGTTGTTCAGAAGGTCATGGTTATCAGTAAATGAGGGAGGCCCTTTTGTTGTTGGACAGTGAGCCTGGGCTACAGTGTTTGGGCACTCTCTGACAATGTCATTGTGGGGTACTATGTACATGATCTGTTCTGCTGGTCAGTGGCTGTTCCTGTGTTGTATTTACTTTTCAGGTGTCAGGGGATTTTTGTGGGTTGACATGCTGGGGTGTACACATGGGCAATGTTCACATGTGATGTGTATAGGACACTGAGGGTCACTTGATTTGACATGCATATATTGAGTGCATGTCCCTACTGACATACAGAGTTGCACAATGCTCCACCACACATACAACCACCCTTCCATGCCCACAGGTGCACACATATTGCCTTCTCGGGCACGCTGTGTCCCTGCAGCGCATGATCAATTACCATTTGGGGAACGTGGACATGCGTCAGTGGGTAAATGTGTTAAATGGTCCTTTTGATGTGATGCTCAAGATGTATCCCCAACACAGTGGCTGCTCACTGTGCTCTGTGCTGAGCAGTGTGTAGCAGGAGACACACAAAGCACACGGGTTTGGGAGTGGTGAATTTGCCTTGCCCAATGTGCATGTGAACAGGCATTCAGTGCTGTGTTGAAGCTACCACTGGTGTGCAGCATTTGTGTATGACTTGGTATGTGTGGGAGGTTGTTGTCAGTCATTTAATCTGAATCCATGTCAGGCATCATTGTCTCGGGCCACTTTCCATTCAACACATGTCACTTCGTATATTATTGGTCATGTGTTGGCCTTCTGCTGTTGCATGCCATGTCATGGTGTGGCAGACAAGGGTAATGTGGTTTGGGAGGGTTTGGGTGACATACCAGGGATTGTCATGGCCTGTTTTGCGGGGGGGGAGGTGTGATACACACCTTGCATGTGTTCCTTTTGGTCACACAGGATTGGTTATGTTTAAGTAGCTAGGGATGCACACAATGTAGCACTCCCATGGCAACATCCTCAGGGTGGTAAGGTTGTGACAGTTGACTGTCTCTTTGTCATTATCGATTGTCACCTGGTATGTGCCAGGCCTGTGTGCACTCCGCAGGGGTGGGAGTTTAGGTGAAAAATGTGGCCACAAGCTGGGTCCGGGCTGCCTCGCCACTTGCCCTTTCCCCTCCATGGGCAGCGCCTGTGCGTGTGGTTGGGGATGTGGGGGCACCACCATGTCCACCGGTACGCCCTGCCGTGTTGCAACATTGTGCAGGACACATGCTGCCACAATGATCCTGCACACTACTGGGGGTGCATATAGTAGCTAGCCGCCAGAGCGGTCAAGGGAGCGGAAGCGTGACTTGAGCACTCCGATGTGCCTTGGTTGCAATACGGGCAGCGTTGTATGTTACCTGGGGTGGTGTGGTGAGGTTCCGGATTGGTGTCATCATGTGGTTGCTCAGAGGGCAGGCACTGTCCCCTCGGGGGGTGATAATGGTTGTGATTAGTTGGGTTTGTGTATTTGTCTGTCTGTGACATGCATGTGCACAGGCATTTGTAATCACCTAGGAGCCATGTGTCGGCATGCTTCCCAGCTTCCAGGGCCTGGCTCAGGGCGGACATTCTGTATATGAAACTGTCATGGGTTGAGCCAGGGTGGTTTGCATAGACAGAGGTGATGATTCCCTTTGCATCGCATACAACCTGCACGTTGATGGAATGCCAGTGCTTGTGGTTTAGATAGATGTGCTCAGTGGCCCTAGGTGGACGTAGGGCCACATGGGTGCAATCTATGGCACCGAGCACTTTGCAGAAGTGTGCCACCCTGTTGAAGTCCTGGACCACGGTCTGCCTTTCGTGGGTGTTCTGGGCATGTAAATGTGCCTGCGGACTGAGGGGCATGCAGTCATGATTGCCAACACTTGTTGTAGGCAGCGTGACTGCGTGGCCTGTGAGACCCTCCCCCCACTATGTCAGTTGTCCGCTGAAATGACCCAGTGGCCAAAAAATGCAGGACATTGAGCACCTTCAGAAGCAAGGGGCTCAATGCTTGGGAGCACAGGGTGGGGGATGTAAGGTCATCTTCCCACTCCCTGACAAGGTCTAGGATGATATGAGGTGGAAACCTCTATACCTGCCATAGACCTGGTCATCAGGCATCCCAAAAAGGCTGGTCCGGGGCAAAAAAATGTGGGGCCTGGCTATTCTCGCCTCCTGCGGTGTCCCACGATCAGCACTGCGACAAATGGGGCATTCATCGTAGCTGTGTATACGTGTTTGTTGTTGTGCGCACTTTTATACTGTGCGCGGGGACGCTTCCGCCTGCCTTGTGTGGTGGACGTGTTGACGCCTGTGCACATCTTTTAGCGTGCGCGGGTTTCCCCTATTCGATTCCATGAATACGTGTTGTTCGCGTGCGTGTGGGCGTTCCGTGTATTTCCCTGCAGTACTTCCCCAGTTACGCCTTCTTTTTCATGTGTTGTTCCCCATTCTGCGTGTTACGCCCCGTGTCCCGCACCCTTTTTGGTGTGTGTGCCAAAGTTGTGAGCTATCGCTGAGCGCGTCGTGCACGGCGTTCGGGATGTTGGAATGACGTGTGCGCCCGTGTACGCCACGCAAGGATTCGGCGCACATCCCCCAGTAAATACACGCAGGCACTTCCATGAATCACATGCATGCACGTGCGCTTGCTTTTTCACGCTTGCGCCAAGATTTTCGGCACACATTTGTTCCATGAATCGGCCCCTTCATCCCAAAAACCTTTTATCGCGTTTCATATTAATTCCCCCACCTTGATCCAACTTGCTTTCCGGCTTCGCCTGGACAAATGAAACATACGCGCATAGGCGTGTTAGAAAATGCTCGACCCCTCCTAACACATATAGCCCCCATGGCACGGTGCTTGCCCCATGCCCGACCATGTGTGCACCCCACACCCGAGTACCGAACACTGCAGCAGCCTTACATAATTAGGGGCAGGACGGGGGCAAGCCGAACGATGCCAAGGAAAGCCAGCGTTTCCTCAACACCCTTATAAGCAAGCGCGAAGCCGACGAACAAAGACCCGCTTGCGTCCCACTGAAGCCCAAGAAACGGGCACATCTGGTGCTATTTACGCAATTCTCCCAATGGAGGAAATGCCTGAGGCTCGGCCCCAGACAAATGGCTGTGCTCCCGTGCCAACACCTCTACTCCCATCCTGCTGCCATTTTGGCGGATGGAATGCTCCCCAGCCACCGGGCCTTGCGGCAAGAGTGGGTGCCCTGCACCACCCATCCACACTGCACATACCGCCACCTCCGGCCGTTGCAATGGCTGCAGCCCCCCAGACCCTGTGGCAGAGCCATGCGGTCCAGCGGCATAATCGGTACCCCTGTGTCCACAATGGCACCCCAGTGGAGGACATACTCGGGCTCTACTTGCGGCAAGGGCAAACACCATTGAGCTGCCCATCAACTCCCCACCATACCTTTTCTTATCCCGTGATTACGCTGTGAAACGAAGCCGTATCCGAACGTCCACTCCCTAATTGTTGCTGCCACCCTAATTCGCCAGAGGAGGACTGCAAAGAAGTCGTTCTTGCAGTCCTCCTCCGTATTTGCAGACCGTCCCCAGGGCTGGCCGGAAATGCCCACGCTGGGGACACCCCCCCCCGCTCGTGTGGAGCGGAAGGGGTAGGGACCTGCAAAGCCCCAAGGGAAGGGCGGGGGGCTGCCAGAGGGGCACCCACGCTATGCGCAACGTCCCTCGAGCGCCCCCTGCAGCGGCTGGAACATCCCCTAATGCTGAGTGGGTCTTGTGGTTTTGGATGGTGCCAATAGATCTCTTTTCTGCTTTTTTATGATTTATTATGTTCCTGTTTGACTTTGTATAAGGTTCCATTTGTGATCTAATTCACAATAAATACATTAAAAAACATAGTATAGACGCCTTACTGAGAGGTAGTGCCGTGCAACTATCCCTTTAATAGTATAGACGCTCTGCCCAGAATGAGTGCCACTGTCCTCTTGCAGCTTGGCAGTTCGACTAAGAAGTGCTGTCCTTATGCCAATAGAAGGATGCGTGTCCGAAAGTGGGAAACTGATTCATGGAATTTGTGCGCGGAAAAACATGGATTTGTGCGCCATTCTGCCTGCAAATCGCCATTTCTTAAACAGGGATTCGCGGCCAGAATGGCGCACAAATCCCCATTTTTCGGCGCACAAATTCCATGAATCAGCCCCTCGTCCCTATGCCCAGAAATCGGCCATACTGTCTTATATTTTTGAGGGAAAACTAAATGGGGTTTTTCAGAAAAAAATGTTTAAAGATAGGTTGCGCATGCTGAAAATGATACGTGGATTCCTGAGTTCATCTGCATAATATGCTCTACACTAATAGTGAGAAAATATGTATGTGTGTCGCGTGTGTTTCCAGCATAAATAGATAGAAATATGATTGTTAGCATATGCCAGACTTAGATGGAATTTCAGAAATGTCATTGTTAGCATATGTGATTCTTAGCATGCACCACACTTAGAATTCCGAACCTAGCCTGCGTCGCATCTAGATAGAAATGTGACTGTTAGCATATGCCACACTAGTGTGAAATTCTGAACTTTAGCTCACGTCGCATCTAGATAGAAATGTGATTCTTAGCATGCACTACACTTAGAATTCTGAACCTAGCTTGCGTCGCATCTAGATAGAAATGTGACTGTTAGCATGTGCCACACTAGATGGAATTCTGAACTTTAGCTCACGTCGCATCTAGATAGAAATGTGACTGTTAGCATGTGCCACACTAGTGTGGAATTCTGAACTTAAGCTCACGCCGCATCTAGATAGAAATGTGATTCTTAGCATGCACCACACTTAGAATTCTGAACCTAGCTCACGTCGCATCTAGATAGAAATGTGACTGTTAGCATGTGCCACACTAGTATGGAATTCTGAACTTTAGCTTGCCCGGCATCTAGATAGAAATGTGACTGTTAACATGCACCACACTCGGGATTCTGAACCCTAGCTTGCGTCGCATCTAGACAGAAATGTGACTGTTAGCATGTGCCACACTAGTATGGAATTCTGAACTTTAGCTTGCCCGGCATCTAGATAGAAATATGACGGTTAGCATGTACCGCTCCCAGATGGAATCCCACAATTGCAAGGACAGCAATGCCAACTAACCAACCAACTAACAATTCCATCCCTCTGCATACACCTCTCAAACTATAACCAAACACAACCACAAGCCTAAGACGCAGCAATCCGCACAAACTTCACAACAATGCAAAAACAAAACAAACCACACATAGACTTGCACAACAGAACACGACGACTACGGACCATAAAACACCCCAAGCCCAGCCAACGGACCCACCGGGCTGAGGGTGCCAACAGCACATCACTGCTCTCTTTTTTTTCTATCTTATTCCCACTAACCCAGCCCCTCTCCTCCCCTTTTCAGAGCCGCCAGAGCGCCAGGGGACCACTTCGGTGGTGATAGTGCGCGGTACAAATGTCCTTTAACATTAACATAAATGCTGCACTTAAATGTATTGCCAAAAAAAATCACTTGGTCCTGACTTTTATGCTGTGCAATCCTAGTGAACAATGTCCACATACCACCCATTTAATTAATATTGTATGTAAAAATGTTCTATGTAAAGCGCTTTGGATAAAAGCGCTATATAAATGACACATTATTATACAAATATTATGCATATCTGTGCAAGAGAGCACCGCCTAAAATCAGTCATTTCGTAAATCTCTTTCTTTCAGGGACGCTGCTGAGAAGTGCCGGCAGTATAGCGCCTCTGGCTGAAGCGCCCGAGCTGGCTCAGTACAGCTGAAACAGACCTGCCCAGAAGTCATTATTGTGCTGTCCATGGAAGTCGAGCAGGCTCTAAGCCTGGCGGCGCATTCGATCTTGCTTGCAGTGCGCCGTAGACAACCGATTAGGAGGGGCTGTTAGGGGGTGTGGCTTCCTAGCTTCAGTGTCAGGCCGGGTGATCTTTACACCAGGCACGTCACGTGAGGGGGAGTGGGGGCGCGGCACAGGTGAGGCTGCACGGGTGCCGCCCTCTCTCTTTTGATAGGGTGAGGCTATTAACAGAGGCAGCGAGCAGTCGATCACCTTAGACCTGTGCGGATTTCAGGGGAACTGGTCCCAACCCCCGCTGAAGGGCCAGTTTTGTCCGGGAAGCCCCTAAACCACCAAGAGCCCTCCAACTGCACCCTACAGGGACGGCGGCTCCGCGAACCTCCAGCCCAATAACAGTGAGTGCATATACTGAAGTGCAGGTGATCAAATTGGTGCTGAATGGTGGGATCCATCGGGAGCCCCCAAACACCGCTCTCGGTTTTAGGAACGGTTCACCTCCCCCAAGAAAGAGCACGCGGCCCTTTTTGGGGTTCCCATTCGCTCTTGACTCCTCGTGTCAAATAGTAGGCGCTGTCGTGTCAAATAGTAGGCGCTATGGCGAGGGATACTTGTTTATGGACCATGTTTGCAAAGAAAAGGGCTTGTCTGCAGTGGCACAACACCGTTGAGCAGATCGGGCTCTAAACCCTCCCCTCCACCGCCCCCCTGATAGTTGGGCTATGTTGGCTCGACCTGGCTGACCTACAGAGCCGTGGCCGGACAGAACTTAAACAGTGCTGGGCTTCCCGGTTAACAAAGACGTTGCCATTACTGAGGTGAAGCATTTCGTTGTTAGCACCTGCATATATTTTTCGGCAATTGAAATTATGTGGGGTTAGTACTTGCATGTTAGGGGAGAGATTAGAAGAGTATGGGGGACAGGAGATGGCTCCTTCTCGCAGCAATCCTTAAGTGTGTGGTTTCAGAAAGGAAGGTGAGAGATAACTGCTTGTAACATTGAAGTCGCAACAGAAAGTCTTACTAGAATGTGTAAAGAAGTTGCATGCTCCCGCACAAGTAAGTTTGACCCTCGCCACAGTCTCTGAACTTAGCACCTCCCCCAACATTTGAAGGGTTTCAACCAGGGGAGTTGCTAGGTCTGGGAAAGATCCGGGGCTATGCTGATGTCGGAACTGTTGGGACTGGGCGGCTAGCTAGTCTTTTGGCTGTAGCTCCTGAGATTCTATCCGGGGCTACAACCAAAAGATCAGGGGCTATAGCCCATTTAGCTCCCCCACCCTAGCAACGCCCCTGGTTTCCACCCCAGACCACCGAATTTGTAGCCTACGTGCACCCATGCTTCTCTGTGGGGCTTTTTTGTTGTTGCCCGTACTCTGTTTTTCTGAGGGCGGTAACGGGCCAGCGCCCAAACTGGTGTAAGCCTTCCTGGGGTGTCTCCACTAATCGAGGACATCTTGTGGTTCGGTGCATTCGACCAATAGGATGCTCAGTGGGTTAAGGCGCACGCTGCAGTTCTCTCTATGCAACCCGCTGGTAGAATTAGTGACTGAGTGCCATGGAGTTGGATAATGCAAAGACCTACTGTTCACACAGCCCTATGGGTCTGTAAGACTGGGGTCATTCAGGGCTACATAATACAAGTTTTTTTGGGCCATAGTTGGGGAAACGTTTTCTCTGTGTGACTTGTCCTGACCCACAGTCCCCCCACCCCCTCACAAGTATTACCACTATGCTCCGGTGCGTGTGGGTTTAAGTGCTGTATGTCTTCTGAGCTGAAAAGGCAGCATTTCTCCAGTCGTGGTTTACATTTTGTGATGTTTGCTGCTAATTTGGGATTTTCCGTGCAGGGTTTGCACAATTGGTTATGTGCTGGATTTGTGTAAACTGTATGTATACCGAGTTGGTCAAACTGGGAGCGTGTTGGGGTGACATATGATGTGCCCGTCTGTAACATATGACCTATCATTATAGGGCAGGCTAAGACATGAGGCGACCTACAGTGGCGTGTTTAGGCTTTCTGCTGCCCCAGGCCCAACGGAGTGTGCACCCCTCCAACGTTACTCTACCCCCTTTGCAAGACTCCGTACCCTTTGCCCCTACTTATCTTCAAGACATAGACACCGTCTGTCCTTTTTCCTTTCTGTTTGGCAGCCCTGTTCTAGGTAACGTTTGACCTTTTTTAAAACGTGTCTTTCTATTTAATTCCGATTCCGCTGAATTATCATCTCCCAGATTGTGAGGAAATTGTATGTTAATCAACCATATTAGAATTGCAGAAACACGAATTGGTTGAACTAGCAGATCACCCCCAACGTGAGCAGGAATGAACCTTCAAGACTTGAGCCTCATCAGGAGCTGGGCGGTAAATCCGATGGAATACCGTCCAACCCAATTACTGTTACCACCACTTGGTCCAGTGGCATTACTGCCGGATCACAAGCGGTGGTGGTGATGTAAGTCCCCCTAGACCAATGGGGCATTTTCGGCACAATTACCACAGTGTTAATTGTGCTGCGATAATTGTACTGAAAATGGGCGAAAGTCGGCACATTCACCTTGAGCTCAGAGCTGGAGGCGGGGAGTCCTCCAACTTTCCCCTAAACTCGTGATTGGGTGGCGCGGTAATGTGGCGATAACGCTGTTATTGCCGCATTTTTACCGCACCTTCCACTGCTGATGAGGCTCTTCCTTTCACTCTCCTGGGCACTCCCAGGTCAGTTGTCTCCTTTCACATAGACTCTTACACCAACTGCACGCTACTTACCTCCGGCAGCCCTGCACGCTACTTACCTCTGGCAGCCCAATGCTTTTCCTGGAATTTGCTGCTAACAAAACATCACATTTTGAATATAAAAAAGTGAACTAAAATAGCGTGCTACATGTGAGTAAAAAAGTAACGGGGTGAAGGTCTTTACCTACCCCAACCCACTCTGATATGCGTCTCTAGCTTTTGTACAAGCAATTCAAGGCTTTGAGGCATGCGCACACATTTTTCACCTGCAGAACTGTAAGAAAAGCCCTGTTCAATATCCTATATGGAGAAACCTTATAACCGTGGGTTGCCATTGATCAAACATTCAAAAAAAGAACACATTAAACATTTGACTGAAAACAAATTTTCAAAACCTGCAGCCAGGCATCAAGGCAGATGCTTTTTATTTGCTATCGTTATTGTATTTGAATGAATTAAAACATGTTTTCACTGTTAAACTGGAGCTTGCTTATACACCCAGGCTGTGCAAATTAACTGGCAATCATTATTTGTCAAGATTTCTTTTAATCTACTAGAAGAGCAGTCAGTGCCGAGCATGAGCGCACCAGTGCCGAGCAAGAGAGCATGGGCGCATCGGTGCCGAGCAAGAGGGCATGAGCGCATCTAGTGCCCAGCAAGAGAGCATGAGCGCATTAGTCAGTGCCGAGCATGAGCGCATCACTCAGTGCCAACATTTTCCCAGCGTCTACATCGCTCTCATGGCCGGCTGCAAGGGGCTAACTTTCGTGAGAGTGCAAGTGAAACGCCAGGCTCCCGCGCCATTCGAAGAATGTTATTGGCGGGGCCCCCCTTAGTGCCAAACCCTCATTGGGCTTGGCGGGATCGGGGGACGGGCCCGTGGCCGGGTGGGCACCGCCCAGAGGAGGGTGACGCCACACGGTGAGACCGGGCGCAGGCCTGGCCATATAAAGGGGGCACCAGGCCGTGGGCTAAGCCTCGGCGCCTGGTGTGCTGCCTATGCCTTTTGTTTGCCGTCGCATCAATGAAAGTACCGTCTTGGGGAATTTGCGGTACCTCACACGCACTCACTCATGCGCTGCATATGCCTGCGCCGACGTATTAAGGAAGTTACTGTCTTGGGCGTAATTTGCGGTAACTTGGTATCCAAGGCAAATGCACTAGGCTGAGTAGTGTGGGTTCACTTTGCTTCTCCTACCAGATCCCTACCTAAGTAATAAATCACAGACAACTTATGTGTATGGAAAAGTTGTATGCCGTAGGCATTTTATTTTCTTACAGAAAATACAACTCAACAAAATAATTACACTGCCATATGCTTTTGGGCACATTGTGTCCAGTTCTGAAGTTGCCCAAGGCTCCTCCTGAGTCCTTGTTATCCCTGAGCCTTCGTTCCTGGGCACATGCCGCCTACGACGTTTCTTGGACCGTGTACCGAAAGAGTACTCGGCGTTCCTTCTTCTGCCTGCTCCTTCCTTTCTTGGACCGTGTACCGAGAGAGTACTCGGCGTGCTGGTTCCTGTCTGCACCCCTCTTCTGTTATTCTTGTAGGGTGGGTTGGATGGCAAACGTTTTTCCTTCCCCTTCTCCAGCTACTAAGAGTCTACCCGAGAGAGGTGAGCTCTTACTTGGTTTGTGCCGCCTCTCCTTTTCCAGGCTTACTTATACTCCCCCTCCCCTCCCCGCCCCGGCCTTTTGTTTCTTCCTGGGGGCGGCGGGGCTACGCCCCTCACTCCTTGCTGTTACATTTCGCACCTTCCCAGGTGCTGTTTCCTGCCCTTCCTGGGCTTTTGTTTCTTGTGGTGCCATTCGGAAGCCCCTCCCTACGCTTTTGTGGCGTTTTCCCCCACCCCGCGCCTAAGCTCCCAGACCCTCTATCGTCCCGCATTTCATGCGGCCCGGGGCCTGGGTCATAGGCTGAGTAGTGTGGGTTCACGTTGCTTCTCTTACCAGATCCCTACCTAAGTAATAAATTACAGACAACTTATGTGTATGGAAAAGTTGTAGGCCGCAGGCATTTTATTTTCTTACAGAAAATACAACACAGCAAAATAATTACACTGCTATATGCTTTTGGGCACATTGTGTCCAGTTCCGAAGTTGCCCAAGGCTCCTCCTGAGTCCTTGTTATCCCTGAGCCTTCGTTCCTGGGCACATGCCGCCACACCTGAGTGGGTGTTCCTTACGCCCGCTGAGGTCCCCCCCTGAAACCTATCGGGTCCGACAGCCTGTCGTGGATGTCCTCCCAGTGCATCCCCGGGAGGCCCCACCATGACGTAATTGTGTTCCTGAAATGTAGTCCTTGCTTCACCTCTTCCAGCCACCTGCTCGCCCGGGTCACGAAAGAGTGCCCCACTATCCATGCCGATTTGTATGGTCCGACCTCTGTGGAAACGGGGGAGATAAGTGTCATATCAGTTCCTCCCTTATGTATTTTTTAAAACATTGCGACTTCCCACGCCCACCCAGTGGTTGCTGCCCCTATCCTGAAAGAGTGTGTCCCAAATTCGGCTGGATCCCATCCTGCTTTCGCCACCGCCTGTTTTAATACTGCCTGAAACTGGTACCTGCCGAGTGCGCTGCCGTCCCTATGAATCAATAACTGCCCGCCGACCTCAGGTCGCAGATCTAGGAATTCTTGGGTGATGCATCTGGGACAGTGTCCTTTTCTCTGATGCAATTGAGATATATTACTCTCCCCTTCCCCATTTGGTCTGTCTGTCATGATGCCTACCCCCGGAGCACCGAGCCAGGCCCAGCACCCCCGGGAGCAGGCATCACGCCCCCGGGTAAAAGCCCAGCGGCCCTTTATAGGGGCTCTTTGGACTCTGTCCTGGCGCAGTTGGCGCCAGGCTCATGTTGGACATCAGTCCTGGCGCCATAGGCGCCAGGCTCATAAAGGGAAGTGTTTGGTGCACTTACCTGAAGCAGACCATGCTGCACACTCACCTGATGCAGATCTTGCTGCATGAAGAACCAAGCCAAATGAGGCTTAGGAGGGACTATTTTTCTGAAGGAACTATTTTGTTACTTGGGTGGGGCTGTGGAAGAATACTCACCTGGAACTTCTTCCATGGCTATTTAAGCCACACCCGGACAGCCACACGTGCTTGCATCCCAGCAGCGGAACGCTCACCGTGTCTGCTCCTGCACCTGGACTCCAGCCACGCCCGCCTCGAACCTGGAACACCTGTAAGGGAATAAGAGAAGAGAAAGGTGAAAACCAAGAACTATTTCAAACTTCTTACCTGCATCCGGAATCTTCACGCCAGCATTCCTGAAGGAAGACTTCCATTTAAAAGCACTGCGTTGCTCGCTGCAGCGCCGCGCTTCACTCACCTGTTCCCGAGACGCCGCCCGGCTCCATCGCAGCTCTCAGTGCTGGTCACCACATCCCTGCACCGCACCTAAGGGAGAGAAGAAGAGACAAAAGGTGAGCAAGGGAACACAAGAGGAAAGCCGGATTTTCAGCCATATTACTTACCGGCTATTCTTGGTGAACCATTCCACATCTCGGGTTGGCGCCACATCTCTAGCAGGTACCGCACCCCGGCCCCTATGGGGAAAGGACAAAAGACATTACTGGGGAATTATAAAGACATTTAGTGGGGTCGCCCTCATCACTGACTCACCTGATTTACCCCGGCAATTTAACCCCTCAACGCATCGCCTTTGTTCTGCACCTGAAATAAAGGACAGAAAAAGACAACATAAAAGGAGGCTCACACTTGAACTTTTGCATCTTCATCCTTACGGCGTATCGCTCAGTAAAGTCAAGTGGATTTGCCAACGTTATTCTAAAACCAGTGAAGTAACTGGACGAACACGCGTCCCTGCACCAGAAGCAGGAAGTGAGAGTTCATCCTTCCAAACCATAAGGTGAGCTTAAACCAGGGGTTTTGGAGGAAGTCAGAGGAGAACGAAGGGGGAAAAGGGAGAGCAAGCACATTATTCAGCAGACAGTTAATCCCCTTTCTCATCTGCAGAAGGATATTCTTACGGGCCAGACAAGCGATATTTGGGGGTCCAGTTCAATCGGTGGTCCCAATTCTGCGCATCACGCTTGAAGAGGCCACAGCAACCCAGACCAGACCAGCGCCTCTGTGGGAGCCAGGTGAGCGTTACACTGTCTTAGATTTCCTTAGCATTATAGACATCCCCTTGATACCCATACTAACGTCTTTCCTTGCCAGGCCGTCTCCTGGCCCCGTATTCCTGGCCACCAGTTCCCCTATTCTGAAAGCTCCATAGTATGCTAGCGCAAATGCTGCCCTGAACAGCGCGGTTTCGTACGTGCTGCTGCATGTGTCTTTCAGCACTTTATCAGAATTATCAATTTCCCAAAATTTACCGGCCTTCTGCTATCTGTTTTTTTCCCCTCTAACTTTGCCCATCCCCTCATAGCGTATTTTATCTTAGCGCTGTCAGTCGGGTCCGATATGCCCGCCACTTTTCTGGTATATGCCACCGTCGCCAGGTGCGCTGCTGCCCAGCTTTTCTTTTTCCCTCTGGCAAATGCCCCTTCGAGAAATTCACAAATTTTTTCCGTAGGAATTTTTTCCACCTTTTTTCCACCTGTTTCCACCAACACATCTTTTACATGCTTTTCGTACTGCTTACCCGTTTTGTACGTCAGGGCATTTCTGGTCAGCTTGTCAATGACCCTTTCTTTTCTGCATTCTTCTCCCACTTCTTTTGAGTCGACCTTGTGGCCAACCGTGCTTTCCTTTCTAGTGCCTCCAACGGGACCCATGCCTTCCGTGGCGTGGGCATTCTTTCCTTGTCGGCGTCCGGTCTCAGCTCCCTGAATTTCTCCCACTGAAAGCGAGAGATTGCATCAGCCACCACATTTTCTTCCCCAGCAATATGCCTCGCCTTTATGCATGTATTCATCTTTAGGCTTTAGGCTTTCCAGTGTGATTGCCCTCATTAATTCTAATGCTATCGTGCATGACGCCCTTCCTTTGTTTAACACGTGCACCACCGCCATGTTATCTGACCATACTGCCAACTCCTTGTTCCCTAGCTCTTCCCCCCCCCCCCCATGCGCATAATGCGACCCATATCGGGAAGAGCTCCAACAGCGTTATGTTCTTTGTCCATTCCGCCACTTGCCACGATTTTGGCCACTTGCCTGCACACCATTTTTTCCCCAGTATTGCCCCAAAGCCACCTGCTGCATTGGTGAACAACACCCTTTTACCTTCCTCCTTCACCGGTGAGCGCCATATGACCCCCCCTTGAAGTTTTTCAGAAATTCTGCCCACACTTCCAGATCCCTCTTGATTCCTCCCCTTAGCCTGACTCTGTGGTGCCCTTTGGTAGCACCTCTCGTTTTCAGGTCGATACTTCTCTGGAACACCTTCCCCTGCGGTATGACTCTTCCTGTGAAGTTCAGTTTTCCTGCCAGCGCTTGCAATTCTCTCACTGTTGCTTTGTTTCTTCCTTGTAGTTCCTTTATTGTCAGCTCCGTCACCTTGTCCTCCGGGTTCCGACACCTCCCCCTGTTTGAGTCAATTTCTATACCTAGGAATTCATGCATTGGCCCCATTGTTTTCTCCTCGCTCTTTATTTCCACGAATTTGTCCAAGGTTGCCCTGCATAGTTCGGCACCTTTGCGGCCGACAAATAAAAAATCGTCCAGGTAATGTACCATCATGGACTTCCTCATCTCCTGTGTTACTGCCCATTGTAAGAATGAACTTACCCTCTCGAAATATGCGCATGAGATGGCGCACCCCATCGGGAGGTATTTGTCGAAGTATTCCCCCTCCCAATGCATGCATAACCATCTTTGTGATCCGCTGTTGACTGGCAACAGGCGAAATGCCGATTTAATGTCTGCTTTCGCCATCCATGCCCCTTCCCCCACTTTTCTGACCAGTTCCACCGCCTCCTCGAAGTCTGAATACGATACTGTGGCCTCGCTCTGAGCGATGCTGTCGTTCACCGAGGCACCCAGGGGGTAGGATAGGTGTGGTATCAGCCTGTTTTCCTCTTCGCCTTTTTTTTACGGCACCAGACATAGTGGTGAACATAAAAATTCTTCAAATGGTAAGGCCGTGAACGGGCCCTCTAGCCTCCCCAGTTCTACTTCTTTCCTGATCTTACTGGTCACTATATCCCTGTTTTCGATTGCCGATTTTAGATTCCTAGGAATGTCATGGGCTCCCTGCCAGATAAACGGGATGTTAAAACCTTCTCTAAAGCCTTGCCTGATTTGTTCTGCCGCTTCCTGGTCGGGGTATTTCTGGAGCCACCTTTCCATCCTCTCGATTTTTACTGGTGTGGCCCCTTTGCTGCCCCAGTTCTTATTTCCGCGTCTCATCTCTTCTGCCGCTTGGAGCTGCGGCCCTTGTGCACTTGGAGCTGCTGTGGTCACCCTTGCATCTCTCGCACTTGTGGCTGAACTTGCACTTCCATCCCCAGCTACAGGGTACCCCCTTGTCAAAGCTCCTGCATTGACCTGGTTCCGTTCGTGCTGTCCCCGTGCTCCCACTGCCCCCCCCCCCTGTGTTGTCGGGGGCAGGCTGCTCTGCCACCCTCTGTGACCCATAATTTCTGCTCCGAAAACTCGGGTCTCTATTTCTGTCATAGCTGGATTCGTACTTTCTGCTACTGGATCTATAATCCGCTTTGTAATCATTCTGCCAATACGGCCTTCTCTGCTGTCCCCCTGTGCTCCGCTCCTTGGAATCCCATTACTCCTTTAGCACGTTAAAAATGTAGAGGTTAAAGTTTTCTTCATCCCAGCCCATATCCGGAAAGCAGTCCATCTCCTTTCTGAACTGTGGTCATACTCCAGCCATGCATCCCCTCCAAACGCTGCGTGGACCTTCAGCACCCTCTGTTGATATGCAACTAATGCTACCCCCGTCTTCCGGGAATTTTTGTAATATAATTGTAGACATTATGGTGAAGGCCGCCATCCAGTTATCAAAGCTCCTCACTACTGGCCCCTTTCTTAGTAAGCTTTTCTCGTCCTCCATGTCTTCTAGGGCCACATTCATCCCCCTCTTTTGACAATCTAACATTGTAAATATATCGATCAATTCTTTCCTCCAGATTTTTTCCTTTACTTTATCATTTATGTACCAAGCCATTGCTTTCATCAACCTGCCCTGTGCGTCTTTACCCATGGTTGGCCTGTCATATTTTGTCATGAGTGGCCCCTCATTTTCTGCTGCTGCCACAGTCAGTGCTGCCCCCGGTGGTGTGGCACCTGCCCCTATGTTTGGCCCTGCCGGTACACCTTGTGGTGTCGGTGTCATTGGTGCTCCTTGCGGCACCGGGACTACTGGTGCCCCTTGTGGTGACGGGACTGGGGCTTCCCTGGGCTCTGCTGGTGCCCCCTGTGGTGCCGGACCGGGGCCTCTCTGGGTTCTGCCCCTGCCCTTCTCTGTCTTTCCTTGCTCACCACTCCTCCATTTAACCCAAGCCTTTAGATGATCCCTTTCTTCGTCATCACTGCTTGATTCATCTGATGAACTCCCCCGCTGCTCCTCCCTGGATTTCTTCCCCCGTCTGCTCTTCTTGTCTGGGCGACTTACCCAAAACCGTGACGCAATTCTTTAACATTTTTACTATTTTATTCCCCACATTATTATTCACAGTACCTTTCTTTTTATCTTTTTTCTTAATCTTGGTCGGTGCCTCCATCTGTCCCTCTGATCTCTTCGACTCCGCTCTTTCCCTTTTCTGTCCTTGCGGTACCTAGTCTTCTCCTTCGCTGCTGCTGGTCTCTATGAACAGCAGAGGTGACATTGCCTTTGCTCTTTCCTCTTTCTGCATTACTTCCAGCACCCATTGTGCCCCATACTCCTTCTCCGCCTTTCTTGCCCATCTGAGAATTCGTGGGCCCTCTTCGCTCTTCCTTCCGCCATCCTTCTCATCTGAATTCTGTCGGTCACGCTTCTGTTTGACCACGGCAAAAGTCCTTCGTTCGTTCGCAGCTGGTACTTCTGGGTCGCTCCTGCTGCGGCACCGTTGTAACCACTGTGATCAGTATGAACTCTAGAGAGGTAGAAAAAACAGTGAGCCCGCAAGAACAAATGTTTTTCCTTCCCCCTTCTCCAGGTACTGAGCCTACCCGAGAGAGGTGAGCTCTTACCTGGTTTGTGCCGCCTCTCCTTATCCAGGCTTACTTATACCCCCCCGCCTTTTGTTCCTTCCTGGGGGTGGCCGGGTTACCCCCTGACCCCTTGCTGTTTCCTGCCCTTCCTGGGCTTTTGTTCCTTGTGGCGCCATTCGGACGCCCCTCCCTACGCTTTTGCACCGTTCCCCCCCCAACCCCACGCCTGAACTCCCAGACCCTCTATCGTCCGGCATTTCATGCGGCCCGGGGCCTGGGTCAAAGGGTTGTTGCAGTAGAGCTGTAGAAGGGTGCAAGTTTGCATACAGGACAAGTTAGCTTGCAAAGGGCGGGACAAGAAGGGGATACGGGGTGCAGTCACTGCACCCGTTGCTTCGTTAGTGGACACTTATGCGACATGCTCGGAAGGGAAATAGTTGGGGAAAACGCAGTCTCTTTGCATGTCTATAATTCTGTTTGATGTGGCTGGGGGGACGTAGGAAGGCTGGGTCGTACACAGTTGGGCACTTTAGTTAGCATACGTTCATGCGTGGGGTCACCGCTAGTATAACCCAAAGTCACGCAGCGTTAGGCAGGGTGGTTTTAAGAATGCATTCTCTGTTGCATATATGTTAGGTAATTGAATTTGGGTTAAGTTACCCTTCAGAATTATACATTTAAAAAAAACATAGACATTGTTTCATATTGAGCTGTTAGTTGGTTTGTGCACTTTGGAATGCTTCATGGGTGACAACAATGTAAGTTCGGTATTTTCCTGGGAGGTCATTGGTATGGGAATTTTTAATTGTGATACTTAAATATCCTACATCGTAATGGGCACGGAATGTTGACAAGTATCCATACCATTTGGCATATCTGGAATCGCGTACAATTTCAACTTTGAAGGGCAAAAGGTTAAGGGTCAACACTACGAAACAAAGTTGGTGGCAAGGTCTTGCAAGCTGGTCATAAAAGGGAGGTCGGGTAGCGAAAGGGGGGGGTGGAGCGGATCCCGCAGGGGGGTGACTATAAGGTTTTCACGCTCATAAGACACTGCCTTTCTCCAATACCTAACATAAAACCTCCACAAATCGAGTATTGAAACATGCCTTATGGTTGCATCTCTTACACAGGGTTGAGCATATATGTCCGAAATTGCCTGGGGACTAAGGGTTGGTACACAGTAATGTTAGATACGTTCCCCTGGGGGGCCCTAACAATGGGACCCAACAAAAAAGTGGGTGCAGGAATGGTGTAAAACCCGGAACGGGCCAGAATGCTACCCTAATATATAAAACTGCAGGAAAACGCACCTGAAAATGATGCAAACACACATGTAGAACGTTTTGGAAATGGGGAAGGTTGAACAATGTGCTGTCATTAACCCATTACTGCCCAAAATCTACATTTTCACACGAAAAAGTACCTCTGGGAAGCAGGAATTGACTGTTCGCTGGGAAGAGCTGTGGGGTTTTTGCCTTGGTTGTGGGGTTGACCTGGTTGATCCAAGAAGTCAATATATGGCAGTTTTCCATGAGCTAGAACACAGCTTTGTCATTTTTCAGGGAGCTCTCCACGCTGAACCGTGAATATTGATCAACAGTGTTATGTGAAGTGAAGGCTGTTTGGATGTAAGTTGTCCATTGGTACGTTTTGGATTGTGGTGGATCTGGGACATGTCTGGTGTATTTTGGTAAAGACGTAGCCTTTGTTAGTTGAAGGAAGTTGAAATTTGATTTGTTCTTGCCTATTGATTTAACTTTTGCCTCCACAGGTCTGCCAGAATATGAACGTGAGAATAAACTTGTGTATGTGGTGTGTGTTGTGCTCACTGGGTGACCTAGCAAACCACCTTCTGGGGTTAGACAGTTTTGTTTGTATTTTGTGTGGCAGGGTAGTGCCAGCCACCTGGGCTGCTAGCTGCCAGCACATGACACACGACAGCACTTTTGGGAGGTATTATGTGCCCGTGCCATTTGCGTTCATGGTTGTGGCTGGAGAAATGTTGAGTGTAGTTTACCTCATTAGTTTGTTTCTGTGGAGGTGGACCCCGCACTCGCATGTTTTTTTTTGCCATTTGCTCAAGTGCGCTTTGCCATTGTGTGTTGGGGGGACCAAAGTACCCTTTGTGGGGGTGTCGCTCCCACACCTTGGATGTGGTCTCAACCTATGTGGTGTTCTCGTGGTTGGGGTGCTCCTTGTTGGGGCACTGGTGGTGCATTTTCGTGTGCCATCTATTTGCAGTGGTGTAGTGTTGCTTGTCTGTCGAGCAACCTCAGTGTTGGTTTGGTTAGGTGATAAAGTGGTTTTGTTTGGTTGCGGTGGCTAGTCGGCAGTCGTTCCGAGGGGTGTGGGGCCGGTCCCCCTGTGTGAGCTCCTGCTGTTTGGTCAACAGTGAGGATGGTGACATGTTTTGGGTTGTGATGTTTTTCTAGCATTTCATTGGTAGGACGTTTGAGGGGATTTTATTTATTTTAATTTTATTTATTTATTTAAATATGGTGCTGAAGGCCTGCAGGCATTGATTGGGGCTCCAGGTAACATCAACAGCAAAAGACATACAGAAAGATGGGACTGAAGTCAGGAAAGTTGACTCATTTCAAAGGGAGCATTACTTAAAGATAGGCTTGTAGTTGTTGTCGGAATCTTGTATTGTTTTGTACTTGTCTCAAGGTCAGGGGGAGAGAATTCCAAAGTTTGGCTGAGAGGACTGGGAAGGATTTTCCCAGTGTGTTAGCCCACTTGACGCTTGAGATGGTTTGAGTGGTAGGTTTCTGTGTTCTGAGCAAGTTTTATAGTGACTGAATATTGGACTTGTCATGGGTCACTTGGAGATGGTTGGTTTTTTTGGATTGTACTTTTGTCTCTGTTCCATTCCCTTACTCTTGTTGGTTTTACGGTGGCTGATGTGTTGTGTTGCTTTCTGTGCTGTGACCCTTGGTGCTGTGGAATGCTTGTAGAAAGCTTGCCTGTGGAATGTCGAGAGAGTGTTTGTGTGTTTTCCTTGGGTGAGGCAGTTGGAAGTGGGCTGCTGGATTGAGTGGGTGCCGGTGGATGTCTCCTATGTCTTTCTGTACTTGAAGATCCTTTTGTACTTACCTGCTACCTAATATCCTAGAAACTTGTATGTAAGTAAAGAAGATACATACCCCTGCCTGGCCTCCCTGTGTCATCACTGAAGTACCCGATTAACGTAAAGCAAAAGAAGTGAAACTTTTAACTTATTATATCAAATACTACTGAAACAGTGGTAACAGTGCAGAAGTAGTCTATGTATGTTGTGCCAAATCTCAAGCTATTTCCCATGAGGCCAGGGAGGTGAGGCTGCTACCAGATAGTCACCCTAGGGTGGTATTCAGCAGGTGGATTGCATGGGGAGGGAAACACCTCATGGGACCAGTGACAATCCACTTGGGAGAACGCAGTATTGCCCTCCTTCACTTCTGTCCTCTACTTCCCTTCACCCAACTCGGTCCCCACTTTCCTTATCTTCTTTTCTGACTATTCTGGTCCCCATACATTTGTATGTTACATTGGAGTGAAATGTATAATTCACACGAATGGGATGAAGAAGAGGGAGACTCCCCCTAGCTTAATGCAAAGGATTACTGAGATGAAGGAGGCAAAATCCCATTGTGGAACCAACACACACGGTACAGTTGTCAAGAAACAATCCCATTCATAGAAAGGGAAGAAGGACTCAATGATCGGTGGAATCCGCCCTGGAGGAGCAAGGAACAAGATGCCTGTTCTATGCCATAGACTACAAAGGCTAAGAGCGGAGACGCAGAGGCATGTAGCAAGGAGAGAGAGAGGTCCAAGCAAGGCGGATCGGGCCAGAGGCAGGGAGAAAGGAAGCCAAACCGCCGAAAGCAGACCGAGAACGAAGACGCAGGCAGCCGGAGACACAAGTAAGAATCCGGAGCTGTGGAACCACAGGAAAGAGAATGCCAAACGCAACTGTAGCAGACAAATTCTGCTCTGCCACCTGATGAGACTGGAGACCACCCAGATGATTCCCAAAGGTAGGGAAAGGGGTGCGGCTGGTGGCGAGGCCATTAAGGGAACTAGAGCAGCTGAAAACCCTTGCAGGCATATCCCAAAGAGCACACAGGGATGCAAGTGGTACTATATTTGATACAAACTTTGTAAATCATGTAAAGATATTCCGAAGAGCACAAGGGGATACCCGTGGCATTATACGTGATACAGATTTGATAAATCACGCAAATACATCCTGGAGAGTACAAAGGGTTGAAAGAACTATGAGAATGTGCTAAAGCAAGGATGTCATCCTAAAGATTTCAAAAGGATAAAAGAGAGGATACTCGGACAAATGCCAACCTCAAGAAAATACATATTTGTGATAGTACCTGGCAGGAGAGTATTAAAGGTCTGTCCGAGTGGTTGGTATGGTTTTTGGGTTGTTGGGCTCAGCCATATGGGTATTTAAGAGGGGTATGACAGTGGCCATCTAATGAAAGGAACATGATGATAAAAAAAGGGGATAGGGAGGTGCAGTTTAGCAATGTCAGTCCTTTAACATTCTGGGGTACAAAGGGGTCTGTGGGCACACAGGAAGGGTTGGCAGAGCAGAGGATGGGAAGTGTGGAAAAAATCTGAGTGAATGGGGGATGAGAATGTGGGATAGTGGAGAGAAGTTACTGAGGGGTGGGAGGGAAAGGAGGCTAGTGAGATCAGGGACTTTTAAGCCTTTCGCAGTGAGAGACGAAAGAATGAAGTGTGGTCTGGGGGAGAAGGGTAAAAACTGATGGTCCTGGATAGTTTGTGACAGTAAAAATGGAGCGAGAAGATGAGGTTGGTGCAGGATGTAACGGAGTATGGGGAGTGATTCCTTGTAGGCGACAAGAGGAACCTGGGAAAGGATTCTACAGCGGCAATGGATGTCCATATAGAATGATGAATCGGTAGTGATTTACCAGAATCTTGACGTGGGACCCTTCTCATGTGGCCAGGGGAAAGCAGATGCTTCCTGACCCCAACCCTGGGGGTGGTGTTCTGCGGGAGCATCACATGGGGTGTGAACAGGCCAGGAGGAAGGAGAAGCTCCCTTGTATTATTTTGAAACCCCACTCTTGGAATGGCTTATTGTAAGGTAGAAGAAGTTAGGAAAACTAACTTGGTTGGTAGGGACTTCAAGTCCATAATTCCTTCAATAGTGGGACGAGGAAGAGGGATGCAGAGGAATATTGCTGTGGGAGTAGTCAGCTAATTAGTGTAAATGAATTACACCTGAGGGAGACTGAGAAGCATAAAAAGCCCCCTCAGGTGCAGGAAGAAGGAGAACATGAACAGCAGGATCAGCAGGAGAGGAGAAACCGTGCGGGCTGCAGAGGAAAGTGAAGCTGGCGTGAGAGAAAATGCTGGGACCATTGTGCAGCAAAGAGTGGTGTCAAATCCTGAGAGGGTCTTTGCCTCGAGCTATTCCTGTTGCAGAGGTTGCACAGTGGGAAGCGTAATAACGGGACGCTTGCCCATTGAAGGCTTGTTGTGCAGAGGTTGCGCAGCAGGAAGAGGAAGTAGCGAGGGAAGTGTACCCTCGTTAAAGGCTTTACATGGCTGGGTTGCACCTGAGCCTCTGTTGAGCGGAGGAAGCTCCAATTTCGAGTAGCGTGAGCGGAGGTGAACCAGACGAGGCTGTTTGCGTAACCGCGAGGTGCCACAATGACAGAAGACCTGCGAACACCAAGTGGAGCTAGATCGAGCGACTTACCTTGTGAGTTCACAGCTTGCAAGTGACTCCGGAGCGCTCTGACACTATTCACGGCAGGGCGTTTCACTCACGTGCGACTGAGAGAAGCAGTTATTACAATTCCGAATACCGAACTGTACAAAACCAACAAAGTTTTACTTATTAAAGCAAAGTGACTGTGCAAGCAAGCATGCGAGTTGGTGGAAGGGCCAAAAATCCTGTGGCGAAGCTTTAGTCCAAACAAAAGCGTACAAACCATACCAAGCCAAGAGTATTTAAAAATCCAGCAATACCAATACAACAACCATTGCTCAAGGTCTCGAGAGAATAGCTCAGGGGCAACGTGCTCGCCTTACAAGCAAGACATGGAGCACCACAGGTTTGATCCCCCGGGTCCGTGCTTAGAAACCTCTCGGTATTAAGCATGTTATAAATAACCTATCATATCAAATAACCTATCAAGGCAAGAGGGGAATAATGGGAACCCCAAGAGTTGTAATACAGATCACTAGATGATATAAACACACATTGCCAAAGCCAAGACAGAAATAGTGTAAGACCACTTTCTGGTCACTATTTCATTGTTGGTGTAGAGGGGAAAGAAAAGTGGCAACAAGGCTGCCCTTCTGAAGAAGATTATCCAGAGGGAGAGAAGCGTAGTTACAGAGGAATCCTAAAGAGCACTAATGTGATTCCTTGTTTCACCGAAAATGGTTTAAAGGGTGATGCTAACTAAACCTTGTGAAGTTGTTCTTAGTTGGAAGTTGCCACTAAAGCACACTGTGTTTTGTGAAGTATTAGACGGACAGGCGATTAAACCTGTGTGGCAAGTTGCTGAAGTAGAAGGCCTGGCATGACTGAAAACCAGGTAGTAGTTGATGAGAGTGCTAAACTGTGGTTCTAACAAAGAACTTTTTAAATCCGTTCTTATTCCGGGAGGAGTTGGTACACTATTTCTTTAAAAATAAAAGGTATGAAATGGAATAGATGGAATGGAATAGATTTTGTAAAGCGCAGAATTTGCCTGAGGGCATCTTGGTGCTCCCTACAGAGCAGTGAAAGAGCCTAGAAAAGAAACCATTTCAGAGCTTGCGAAAAGCCAGAGGAATCTGGGTAGCTCTGAGAGAAAGGGGTAGAGAATTCCAGAGAACAGCTGCAGCCACTAAAAGTGCGGCCACCAATGCAGGTATGCCTGACCGATGGAACAGTCAGCAAGAAAGCTTTAGCTGACCGCAGAGTATGGCTCGGGATGTAGGGCGAGAGGTTTTTCCATGAGGTATTCCACCCCCTGACCATAGAAGGCTCAGTGGACCAGGCAAAAGGTCTTGAATTGAATGTTTGGCCACCTGCAGCTAATAGAGTTGGTGGAGAACAGGGGAGATGTGACAGCCACGAGAAGTAGAAGTCACCAATTGGGCAGCAGCATTCTGGAGGACTTGCAGGATGGCCAAAGTATAGATTGTTGAAATAGTACAATGAGGCTGTAACCAGAGCAGACATTACAAAGACACAGAGATGCTCCGGGATATAGGGGATGACCCAACACAAGAGCCTCTGCTGAAAATGGCCCTGCTGGCACACACAGCTGATTTGTGACTCCATGGACAAGGACACAGTGAGTTGAACTCCAAGGTCCTTGACCATTGAGACTGGCTGAGGTAAGGGGCCCAGGGCGGAAGGCCAGAAAGCTGGTGTCCAAAGAGTATTAGCTGTGGGGGGTGGCGGAGGTACCACCAAAACCTCGGTTTTATCACCGTTCAGTTTAAGCCAGTTAGAATTCATCCATTCTCCCAAGGCCTCCAGACAGGCACGAAATCTGGCAGCTGACTCCAGACGAACCAGTATCTGCGTGTCGTCGGTGTAGGAATAACAGAGGAAGCTGTGAGAGGATATCAGTTTGGTCAAAGGCTGGATGTAGACGTTAAACATGAAAAGGAGACGGTAGACCCTTGAGGAACCCCACATGATCTAGCCATAGCCGCAGGAAAAAAAGGAGGGAGTGATAGAATTTGACGGTCAGAGGGGAAGGAAGTGAACCAATCAAGGACGGTGCCCGAGAGGCCGGCACCTGCCAGGCGGTCTAGCAGGACTCCATGATCGATGATGTCAAAGGCGGGTGACGGGTCCAATAGAATCAGAGCACTGATGCTGCCCTCGTCATGAGTCTGCGTCAAGCCGGCCATGACAGAGACCAGGACACTCTCGGACCCACGTCCTGGGCAAAACCCCGATTGTGAGGGGTGAAAGAGAGTATTCCTCAAGAAAAGTGGAGAGTAGTGGACAGACCAGGGATTCAAGAAGTTTCTTCAGGAATGGTAAAAGAGAGATGGGACGGAAGTTAGAAGGGATCAGTGGATCCAACAAGGTTTTCTTTAGCGGTGGGATAACAGTGGCCAGTTTAAGGGAGGCCAGGATCACTCCTGCAGAGAGGGATGTATTAACTGCTTCTGTCAACAAATGAGCAATGTGAGGAAGGATATCATTAATAAGATGAAGAGGAATAGGATCAAGAGGGGATGATGACCAGAGAAAGTAGGAAGCGCAGACCAAGAAGCGGCCGGCGGAGGCTCAGATGGCTCAATATAATTTGCTGCTATTTACGTTAGCTCTTTGTACTATTTGCTGCTATTAGTACTAGTTGCTGCTTTTTGACCTTGGCTGCACCCAGTGGCTACCCTGTGCTACCCCTGTCCTGCCTTTCCCCCAGCCTGTCCCTGCCCCAACCCCCCTCCGCTACGCTCTTTTCTTCCCCCTCCTCCTATGGCACTCTCTGTCTCTCCTATTTTTTCAAACGGTTTCTCCATTGGCTATTCTACCCTTCTCACTAAGTCTGGTAGGAAGAAGTTCAAAAAGGATATTTTGGCCTCTAACTCTGGTCTCCCTATCGCTGACACCTACTCCAGCGCTTCCTCCAGACAGGCCCTCACCTACATCCTCTTTGTCATCCTTCACCCGACCTTTGGACTCCCCATAGTCTCTGTGCTCTCTCCCTTCTATTCCTCACCTATTAATGGTGGCACCCAGTGGGAGGCACTCCTGGATCCCTTCCACTCCTCTAAGGTAATCATTAATGTCTACTTTAATGGCACATTCATGGTCCAAGGCCCTCAGGCCAACCTTCTCCTCTTTGATAGATGCTTCCCACGCCTCATCAATTTCCTTTCTTTTCCTGCTGTCCCGTCTCTCCCTTCTTCAGCTTCCTTGCCTCCGCCTCTGCCTCCTCCTTGGCTACCTTGCTCTCTGCTCCTTCCTCTTTTGTCCCCCCTCGAGCTCCTTCTACACCTCCGCTGGGCATAGTTCTGTTTTGTACCCCTCCCCGGAAGTCCTTCAAGGATGGCAACCTTCTCCATATTGCCACTCTCAACTTTCGCAGAGCTGTCAAACACTCCTCTGACCTCTGCAGCCTCCTGGAAGAACTTAACCTAAATGACCACCGTCTCACCAAGACAAGGTTCATGGCCAGCTCTGTCACAAGCCTTGACACTCTCCTCCCTGATAGCTACTGATCCTCTCTGGCGCCCCGATCCAACCATTCTGGAGTGGTTGTAGACTTAATCTTCCAGGAGTAGATTCCTGCCTCTGTCATTCCTGTGCAGGCCTACTCCTTTCAAATGCCTTGTTTGCAGGCTTTCTCTCTCTCCTGGCTACTCTCCTACCGTGGCTACTATCTATCGGCCACTTGGTCAAATCACCTCCTTCCTCTCTAAGTGGATGGACCTCACCTCATCCCTCCTGGCCTCAACCACTCAACTCCTCCTTCTTGCAGACTTCAACACCCATCTGGATGCTTCCTGTCCCTCCTCTGGACTCTTCTGCGACCTCTGTGACTCTCTCTCTCTTCTCTCTCTTCTCTCTCTTCTCTCTCTTCTCTCTCTTCTCTCTCTTCTCTCTCTTCTCTCTCTTCTCTCTCTTCTCTCTCTTCTCTCTCTTTTCCCTCTTTTCCCTCTTTTCCCTCTTTTCCCTCTTTTCCCTCTTTTCCCTCTTTTCCCTCTTTTCCCTCTCTTCTCTCTCTTCTCTCTCTTCTCTCTCTTCTCTCTCTTCTCTCTCTTCTCTCTCTTCTCTCTCTTCTCTCTCTTCTCTCTCTTCTCTCTCTTCTCTCTCTTCTCTCTCTTCCCTCTCTTCCCTCTCTTCCCTCTCTTCCCTCTCTTCCCTCTCTTCCCTCTCTTCCCTCTCTTTTCCCTCTCTTTTCCCTCTCTTTTCCCTCTCTTTTCCCTCTCTTTTCCCTCTCTTTTCCCTCTCTTTTCCCTCTCTTTTCCCTCTCTTTTCCCTCTCTTTTCCCTCTCTTTTCCCTCTCTTTTCCCTCTCTTTTCCCTCTCTTTTCCCTCTCTTTTCCCTCTCTTTTCCCTCTCTTTTCCCTCTCTTTTCCCTCTCTTTTCCCTCTCTTTTCCCTCTCTTTTCCCTCTCTTTTCCCTCTCTTTTCCCTCTCTTTTCCCTCTCTTTTCCCTCTCTTTTCCCTCTCTTTTCCCTCTCTCTTCTCTCTCTTTTCCCTCTCTTTTCCCTCTCTTTTCCTTCTCTTTTCCCTCTCTTTTCCTTCTCTTTTCTCTCTTTTCCCTCTCTTTTTCTCTTTTCTCTCTTTTCCCTCTTTTTCTCTTTTCTCTCTCTCTTTCCAGACTCACTCTGCTGGGCCCACTCTGGATGCTCTGATCTCTCCAGACCTTCCCCTCTCTATCCCTCTGACCACGCATCTCTCCTGTAGTGATCACTCTCCTTTCCTTCCATCTCCCCCTCTTTACCCTCCGGCCAAGCCAACACTGCCACCTACCTTCTTGGTCATCCGACCCATGAAGCGTGTGTCAGTTGAGGCTTTCTCTACCACTTTCTCTCCCCTCCCTCCTCCTCTGGCTGACTGACATCCTGACACAGCCCTTTCCATGCTCTACTCTTCTATCTCTGATACTCTTGATGTTCTTGCCCCTGTCTTGAACATCCTCTTGAAGCCTAAAGCCAAGCGCAACTCTTGGCATGACTTTGACATAGTTAACCTTAAACGCAAGTGTAGGGTGGTTGAGAGAAAATGGCATGCTTCTTGTGCATCCTCTGACAAACTGGCCTGCTCCAAAAGCAATACTGGATCCTTGTCTGCACTAGGAAGAGCCCATATCCAAGCCTGCGTCTTTGTAGCATCTAACAACTCAGCCAAACTCTTTAAAATCTGCAAGGAGCTGGCCAACCCTGCGACAGTCTCTACCTCTCCTGTCGCCTCCCAGGACATCTGCATGGCCCTTGCCTTTCATTTCATCTAAGAAATCCAGGACATCCTATCCACCCTCTCGTTCTCTCCCCCTCCTCCCAGAGCTGCCAGAAGCATGGAAGTGCTCTCCTGAGCATCTGTGAAGACCTGCTCTCCAACCTTGATTTAAATATCCCATCTGTCCTTATCCTACTTGCTCTTCTGCCTTTGACACGGACAACCATGTCATCCTGCTCAATTGCCTCTGGGATAACTTTGGTATCACTGATCAGGCCCTGGCCTGGCTGACCACATTACTTTCCAACCGACAATCCTAGGTCCAACTTGGGTCCTTCCTTTCCTCTATCTCACTTTCTACCTGTGGTATTCCCCAAGGGTCTAACCTCTCTCCTTGGCACTTCAACCAATACCTGGCACTGCTTGCCCACTGCATTGCTGCTCTCTGCTCAAACTTTCAGTGCTATGCGGGTTGACACCCAACTTGTTTTCAGGTTCCCCTCTGCCACCTCTTCTCCCTCTCTCATCGCTGTCTGTCTGCAATCCAGGTGTGGTGCACTGCCAATGACCTCTGCCTTAATGCCAGTAAGACAGAGATAATCCTCATCGGCACACCTGCACTTTCCTTTCCTGTCACTCTCTGGCCGGCCTCCTTTGGCCTTCTCCCTGCTCCCACTTGCGAGGCTAAGAACCTCTGGGTCATCTTTGACTCCATGCTTTCCTTTTCTCCACACATTTCTGACGTCTCTAAAAAGTCTAACTACCACCTGCACCTCCTTGGAGGTATTCTTCCTTTCCTCTCCTTCCCCAGAAGCTCACTGTCTCCAGAGCTCTGGTTCTCTCTAGGCTAGACTATTGCAACAGCCTCTTTCTAAATCTGGCTGCAACCACTCTCCGCCCTCTGCAGCTCATCCAGAACAAGATTTGGATACTTGTCCTTGGCCTCAAATCCAGAGATCATATCTCTCCAGCCCTGAAATCTCTTCCTTGGCTCCCAGTGGCTGCAAGGATTAAATTCAAGACCCTTTGCATTGTCCACAAGGCTTTCTGGGGCCTGGGACCACAATACTTTGAACTCTCCCTCCGTAAATACCTTCCAACTTGAGCTCTTCACTCCTTCACCTCCAACTCCCACAGGGTCAGTCGCTTCTCCAGGCAACAAGTTGGTGGTAGATACCTTTCCTCGGCTGGGTCCTCACTCTGGACAGCCTCCCTGCCTCTCTGAAACTTGAGAACCATCTTCGTTTCCGGAAGCACCTCAAGACCTTCCTCTTTGCTTCCGCCTTTGCTCTTCCTCTCCCCTGCTAATCTGTCTGCTTTGGCACAAGGCACCTGGTTACCCTCTGATATCGAGCCAGATACGTGCCCTCCCAGCCACACACCCGCACTGCCTCCTGGCAACCCTTGCACTTGGGTCTGTATCTGCTACCCTACAGTCCCCTTCTAGCACTTATCATACACCGTTGTCTACACCTTATTTTCGCACTTGTGTGTTCAGCACTTTCCACTCCTCCCCGTGCCCCTCAGACTTCCCCCTTCCCTCTCCCCTGCGCTTGCACATTCTCAGTGTAACTGGGCCTAGTAAGATCATTGATTTGTCCTGCATTGTTTCCCCTCCCTTGCCTCGTCGCGCTCTGAAACACTTGTGTATGAGTACGATACAAATAAAATAAAATATCATATCATATCAATGTCAGCCTCAGAAGGAAGGTGCGTAACAGCAATATTCGATTGAATAGAAATTATTTTATCCATAAAACACCTGGACTAGGAATTACACAGGGCCTGAGAGGAGGGAACAGGAACCGGTAAGCCAGTAGAGATTACGAACCATTTTGAGCAACTCCCTGCGGTGATTCACAGAAGTTTCAATAAGAGATGCAACGTAAGAGATGCGTATTTCATGGCACATGAAATGGCAAGGTGATACTGCAAGGTGACCGGAGACCAGGCAAGATTGTCCCTATGGGTATAAGAGCGCCTCCACTTTTGCTCCATCTGCCTGCGTTGTAGGCAAAGGGCACGCAGCTCGTCCATGAACCACTGCTGAGAGGGGCATGAAGATAGCCTCAATGTCTTGAGCAGAGCAAGGCTGTCTGCAACTGCGGTCAGAGTCCTACTTAAAGAATTCATGTCCACAAGGGATAAGCCCTGAAAATCGGACAAGTATAAAAGAGGTCATATCAGATTTAGATACTGAGCGCCATCCACTCCGCTGGAATAATTTGGCTGGTGGAGCCGATGGCGGGCCCTTAATGCCCCAGGTGAAGGGAACAACAAAATGATCAGACCACAGGATTTGAAAGGCCGCAAAAAAAGTGATCTCAGCATCTGGTGAGAAAATCGCGTCCAAGGTGTAACCTAAGGAATGGGTCTGTTCATGAACCTGCTGGGTGAGGGAGAGTTCTTTCATCGAGTACAGAGCTTTGAACCTTAAAGGTCTCCACCTCATTGGCCTTAAGATTAAAGTCACCCACAATTGTAATTAGTTATTTATAAGGCGCTTAATACCCAGAGGTTTAGAAGCGCGGATCTGGGGATCAAACCTGAATTGCTCCGCATTGTCTTGCTACCAAGGCAGGCACTTTGCCCCAGAGCTACCCTCCCAACACAATGGCATATCATCCTGACAAAGACAGTTGTTGTTTACTTGAAGGAGATGAATGTAAAACCTGTTCTTACTCCAGCAGGAGTTGAAACCTAACACTTACTTATATTTGTACATTGTTGATGCAACTGAACTTTTTATTATCAAGTTTTGAATCCGCAAGAACTGTGCGGAACTTTGTGGCCAAACAGAATTTCCTGATTTCTTATGAACTGTGGAGCAAAACCTTGCTCAAACCTGGGGAAGCGGAATTAACCCAGGTTATGCGAAGAGGCAGTGGCCATATTGTGAATGTGGTTTTATGTTATATTGTTCTATATCATTGTTGGATTGAACTGCCATACATTTCCTTATCGATTTATTAAATGTACAAGTGTGAGGGACCAATATCCTTTAGAGTGTTTTCTTTAGTTTATTTTAGATGGGGAAATCCTTCTCAGGGTAGGGATAGTGACGCGTTTGTCCAACCTTTTTATTTAATAAAATGGCTAAAGTTGAAACCTCTTTACAAAATCGTCCGCCTCACATTTCTTACCACTCACAATAGGTTCCGAGATGCTGGATGGTTGGGGAAATCCAAGGTTCAGGACACGGGCAAGAGGGATAATGGTACTCAACGAGAGCACTAGTGCTAGGTTAAAATCTGGGAAGGTCTTCTCACTGGAGTTGGTAACAGATGGAAAGAGCTCCTAAAGGAAGGGCCTGACTTTATTCAGATTAGGAATTATTTAGTCCAGTGAGTTTCAGAAAAATTGGTTCGACTGATTGGGGGAGGGTGAACAGAAAATTGTCAGATTATGAGGAGTGAAGGTGAAGACAGTGGCCGTAGTCATGTTCGGCAGGTTGAATTGCCAGGAGTTCAGTGGCAGAGATTTGATTAAGAGGTCCAAGTCATTGGAAAAAATAGATTGAAGACTCAAGGAGGTCAATAGATGAGAATTATGCAAGAGGAGGTGGAGCAAGGAGCTGAATACAAATGTACTCAAAAGAAAATGAGATTAAGACATTGGGGAGAGGTGGATGGCGTGAGCTCCAGGGCAACCTTGCCTGAACAGCCATTGGCTAAGGACCAGAGGCAAAGGGAAGCGCCCTCCAGAGCAGCTCCATTCCCTTTTTGCCCTTGTTAGCCCATGGACGCATGACGTAGACAACCTACATTGACCGACAAGGTAAAAGTGGTGTGGGTGGGGAGTACAGCCATTACTGTACTCCAGTAAAACACCACCACTCTTATTACCTAATATCATATATCTCCCTGCATTCTATATTTTGCATTTAGCCTAAATGTGTAAGTTGGACATGGGTTTCTTCTACCTAATGTTACTAAAAATGATCAAATTCTGCATACTCAACTGCAAACTCTGAACTGGACACAACTATACTTCTACCGCACCACAACCCGGATGCACTTCACAACACCCAACCCAGCATAAAACCAAACCATGCACAATCATACCTCAATACCACATGCCGGCTAGCAACCGAAAATGCACCAATGCCCAGTGACCGGTTTCTCTGAACTGAAGCTGCCAACAGTACCTCAAAGCACTCTTGCTCTTTTCTCTCTCCCACTAACGACCCCTCCGCCCCAACACTCCTTACATTGCAGATCTGCCAGTGAGCAAAGACTACACCAGTGGCAACGGTGTGCGGTACAAGATCTCATAACATTAACATTTGCCAGTTTTGGCATCAAATGCCCAGTTCTTCCACCCTATGCTCAAGCACTTCTGTGATACGACTGTGCTCTTCTACCATACAGCATACCCTCATACCTTTAACTGACAAGTCCTACTCCATATATTCAGGTGCTGGCAGAGACATCACTATAGACCATGTTCGTGAATAATGGGTTGATGACAGGCACTGTTTAACCTTTCTAATTTCCAAATGTTTTTCATGTGTGTTTGCATCATTTTCAGTTGAGTTTTGCTGCCGTTTTATATATTAGGGTAGCATTCCTGCCCGTTCCGTGTACTTTTTTGTGATAAAATGTAGATTTTGGGCAGTAATGGGTGAATGACAGCATATTGGTTGATCTTTCTCATTTCAAAATGTTCTTCATGTGTGCTTGCATCATTTTCAGGTGATTTTTTTTGCTGCGTTTCATGTTAGGGTAGCGTTCCGGCCCGTTCCGGGTACTTTTTTGTGATAAAATGTAGATTTTGGCAGTAATGGGTGAATGACAGCATATTGGTGGAGCTTTCTCATTTCAAAATGTTCTTCATGTGTGTTTGCATAATTTTCATTGCTGCCATTTTATATGTTAGGGTACCGTTCCGGCGCGTTCCAGGTTTTGCACACCCCGTGGGCGTACTACACCTAATTATTACGGCTAAATGGAGGGGCTGTTTAAAGTACAAAGCCAGGCGGGCTTGCAGAGGTGCTCTTGTTTGGCGTTACGGGGTTACAAGTTTCGTTTGCAAAGCTTGTTTGGAAGAAACCAGCTCTGCGTGTTTACTTTCGAATGCTTCAAGGGTGCTAGCAATGTAGGTTCTGTGTTTTCGGGCGAGGTCTTTGTAATGGGAAGTATTATTTTTCACACTGGAAAATCCTACATCTTAATGGTCATGGAATGTTGACAAGTATCCATAACGATTGGCACAACTGCAATCAAGTGCAGGTTCAACTTTTTAGGACTATATATAAAAAAAAAAAAGCCAAGCGTCCGCACGACGAGACGAAGTGCCTGGCAAGGTCTTGCAAGCGGGGTCATACAACGGGAAGTCGGTTAGCGAAAAGGGGGGTTGGGTGTAAGGGGCGGGGGGATGACAACAAGGCTTTTCCTGTCATAAGCCACTTACTTTCTCTAATATTAAAAATAAGACCCCTTCAGTCTTTTTCTAACACACCATATTGTTGCATCTCTATTCACAGAGCCTTATGTTGGGTGGTAATTATTTAGTGTGCCCTTCTTCAAGCATGCAATAGCACCACAGAGGCCTGCCCACCACACAGCACAATATACTTGTGGCCTATTCATTTTAAGTACCGCCAGCGGGGTGTCAGCTGGGCGCTGCAGTGCGTGGCCTCCTTCCCTTCGCTGGGAAGCCCCACTTGACATTAGCTAAAACGAACATGCCCTGTACTGCCAGAGCAGAGCCTAGAACAAACACAGCCCTTTGCTAGGAAAGGGGGGGTCAGTTCTGGAGCCGTGTCTCTCGCAATAGGGCAACGGAATCTGACATCTGTCATTACACAGCAGCGGAGGAATCTGGGCAAGCTATGGGTAAGGTAGGGTGCCCAGGCTGGATCCCCCCTCTCCCTATTTCAGGGGAGGGGTGCTCTGGCTGGCGTAACGAGAGGGGGCAAAGGGTTAGTTGAAGGAAGGGGCAGGAAACGGCGCAGAGAATCCTCTGTGCACTGGGAACATTGAAATATGAAAATGGGCCTCTTTCATATCCAATGTTGCCATGTAAACCCCCTTTTTTAGTAGGGGGATTATCTCTTGGAGTGAAGGAAGCGTTGGCTTCACAGCCAGATAAAAAATAAATACATTCCTTTTAATATTTGAGACTGCTTCTTGCCCCCTCCTTTATTCCTAGCAACCCCTAACGTCAAGTCTCGCCTTGTAAACGTGCTGGTTTAAAACCGCTTGGACAAAAACCCACGCATACAGTGTAGCACAGTAAATATAGTGCACGGCATCCTCCTTGATTGCCCCAGCAAACTGCCCCATCCACCCCGTGCACAAAACTGTAATCTTTGCTCAATAAAAGGATTTCCTCCACGCCACACAGTGGTCGAAGCAACCTGGCCCAGAGTAACAAATGGGTAATGGCAATGTGCATTACCTGCATGAGACGCCCAACCCAACTTTTAAGGGCAACCACCCAATTACTTTCTCTCGCGGCTAGATCACGTCGCAATATTAGATCAACCACAAGGTTTAATTTTGGAGGAAGTATCATTCCAAGTTGGCAGTCTGGTCCGTGCCTATTGTATTAATTCATAATGCCTCCATGAGAGTTGGCAAGGGGCCAAATGGGCACCAGGGAGGTTTACTGTATGCTTAGCATCAGAAATGCAGAGCATTTTGGGGCTAGGAGTTCAGAAGCAACAGGCTCGCTTTGGAAGCAAAACAGGCGCGATCCGTGGGTCTTTGCTTAGAAATGTATGGTTACGGCCGTGACATTAGCACACGTAAGCAACTACCAACCATCTTATAGACCGGTCGCAGCGGAGGTGAGGAGGGGGATGGTCTATGCCAATGACAAAATGGAATTGGGCTGGGCAAGCTATGGTTAAAGTAGGGTGCGCAGGTGGGATACCCCTCTCCCTCTTTCAGGAGAGGGGTGCTCTGGCGAGCGTAGCAAGGAGGGGAAGGGAAAAGGGGGGGTTCATGGAAGGGACAGATAACCGGGCAGAGGTTAGTGGGCTGGAAAGGACAGGGATTGAGGGGACGAGCGAACACTTGGTGGGGGCGGGTATAGAAGGAAGCATTGGTTTCCTTGCTAGATTAAGAACACAAAATAATATGTAAGGAACATGTAAATTGGAGAGCAAGGAATAGAAAGAAATAATGGATAAAAAACTAAGTTTACTTTAGGTTAGAAATACTCTCAAATGATGGGGGTAGGGCGCTGGGGGTGCTCAAGGGGATGGAGTAGTGCAAGGGCAATTACTGATGGAATAATGGAGAAGGATGTATTACATAAATTAAAGAACATTATAAATAGTAAACCATTGCTTAAATAATACAATAAAGAGGTAGGACTTTGCTTCCAAGCAAGGGCTCTCCTGGAAAGGATCACAATGGCCGAGCAAAGCTGACGCAACCCCCTGTCGGAGGGGGGGGGCTCCTGCAAAGGAACCACACGGTCAAGGGAAGACCTTTTGTCCAACACGCCGCTGTCAGGACAGTTGGCCCTCCTGCAATAGAGTACAAACTAATGGAGCGGAAACCAGCAAGGAACGCCGTCATGCAAGGGGGACGGTCGGGGAAGGCGATCCCCAGCGCAAACATCACAACACCGGTGGAATCCAGAGGGTATGCTTTCCTGTGCAAATGGAATGAATGAGGGTAGAAGAACCTTGTGCTGGGTCTATAGCGGGGGTCTTGGGCAGCACAGGTGACCAGGTGCCTGAGGGGGAACTCACTGCTGCCGGTTGCCCGTAGTGAGTCATGGCAGAGGCACCAGTCGCAGGTATAGGTGTCTGTCAGACACGCCCAGCGGATGTTACATGGTGTTCCCTTTAGAAAGTACTGGCGGATACCACAAGGCGAGCTGCACAGCCATCTGCTTAGAATGAATGGCACCCAGGAGTATTGGGGAGGCCCCTACAAAAGGGGAGGGATAGGGGGCTTGGAAGACCTTCCAACCCCAAATATGGGCGGGGGGGGGGAAAGGGAAGTGCATCGATGGGAAAAGAAAAAGGAGAGTAACAACGAAGACAACAAGGGGAGGGGAAGGAATGAAAGAATTTTAGTCTAAACAGGGCCGGCAAGGAGGATGGAAAAGTTGGGGGGGGGGGGGACCTGGGACGATGGGTCACCTAGGGGGGGGTTAGGAGGAGAGCTGGGGCAGTTATAAGGGACCGCTTAGAGAGATCACTGGGGAATGCCTGGGGTGGGGGGGGGTACTTTGCAGCCAGTGGGTAGTGGCCTAAGAGGAGCAGGGGGGAGAGCTGGGGAGGACCTTTTAAGCAATGGGTAAGGGGAATAGGATGGGGAAGGAATGACTCTGGGCTCCGGGGGGGGTAGGTAGCTATGGTGGGGGGGCTCGTGGGAACAGGAGGGCGCATAGGGGAGGGAGGGGCCTGAGGACAGCTCAGGCAGACTGGAGTTAGAGCAGCCCTGTTTTTTGACGTAAGGGGGGGAATCCCTCAGGCAAAAGGAAACACTTAGGGGGAGCTAAAGCGTTAGGAAAGAGAGACCTCAAAGGGAAAGAGAGGGAATCTTGGTAAAAGGGAAGCATGAGGAGGGAAAAGGAGAAGTGGAAGGATCCTAAGAAAGGAGAACAAGAAAACAAAGGAAAATGAAATGGAAAAGGATAAATGCACTTTAATAGAAAGGGGAAATGAAAATGAAAAAGAAAATGGCCAAAGGGTAGTGAGGGGCGGATAAGGAGGGATGGTGCCTTGACGGGTCCGCAAGGACCGGAAGAGGCGGGGGGGGTTAGGATGCTATTCCTCAGCGCAGAATCCTGAGGGTAGCGGAGAAACGGAACACCTGTAACTTTATGTATGTTAATAAAGTTTGCTGCTGCAATTTTTACTTCCACTCAGACAACTGGTCATGCCTCTCATTTGGGGCTGCAGGGGGTGGGGAGTTCACAGGGAGGAGGGTAGCGGGTAGGAAAGGTGGGGATGCAGGGGGTGTGCGTGTGTGAGCAGCAGGTGCAGCCGTGCCCCCACTGAGGGTGTCGGCGCTAAGTGAAGGGGACACATACATCATTGCAGGACTGCGTTTTTAGGTGCGTGATTTGAGTTGGGGACCGGGTAGTTGTACAGATCGCAAGGACAACGATGTCCGTAATTGAGAAAATGAAGTGCCCTGAAGTTGTTTCACATGAACATCACTTGGAAACTGCTTGAAGGCCCCAACACAAATGCCATCCGCATGCATCCTGGTAGAGTCCGAATCAGCCAGCGGTATGCATGCTGGTTGAGTACGGCATCTGCCAGTGGCATGTAAACAATGTGTGGTTCGAAGCCACCTTTTGATTGCACTAACAATGGCCTTCTACAATTGAAATTCCTCATCTACTGACCTATTGTCATCTCTGCATTGTGCAGGGGGTCTTAACAAAAAGCGGGGTGAACTCCCCAATGTCTGCTTTGAAAGTGCTGCCACCTGCAGATTGATCAGCTGCTCAGTGCCACGCACCCTAATCAGAATGAGCGCGCATTTACTGCGTCATGGCACAAGCTTCCCTGACGAAGTAGGACGTTAAACGTGCTGACATCACTGGACGCGTATTAAAGCGAGACAGTCTTTTTCACAGCAAGCTCCAGCGCGGCACACTAACATTCATCAAAGAATGAAATCTAACTTTATTGGTTTGTTTCTGTTGCAGTAATCCCCAACGTGCATCTCGGGAGAAACATGAGGCTCGCAGCACCCTAAAATGTTGCTCAACAGTTGTTCTGGGCTACTACTGTGTAGATGCCAAAAAGGAGGCGGCACTACAGGGATGTGAGAGCTATTGCAGTGTAGGATGAGTTGGGAAATCTAACAAATCAGCCTGCACTGGCAGATAGATGAAAGACTACTTGTTGTGGAGACTTCTTCATGGCAGGCTGAAGGGCAGGGGTTTGGTGGTCACATGGGTCTGCACAGCACAGAGAGCCTGGCAGGAAGGTCATGATGTGAAATATTGAGGTTGTAGATTAGGGAGGCTTCTTTAATATCTAACTCAGAAGCAATATCCACCTCCTGCAGCACCCACACTGCCCACACTGCCTGGGCTGTGTGGGTGTGCAATGTACGTTGGCCTAATGAGGTGGCCATTCAGGAGTACCTCTGGGCTAAAAGCTAGGCCAACATGGCAAGTGCAAGGAAGAACAGTGCAATGATCAATACAACCATCCTTTCAACCTGCACTTACTAGTCCAGTGTAGCTTGGCAACACTCCTCATTTGCTACACCCCTTGTAGCGGTAGCACTGGCTTAATTTGTCCAGCAAGGGCTATAACCAACTGAGCTTCAACTTTTGGTACTACAATAGGGCGAAATGGGGTTGCTACCACAAGCATTACAGGTACACGAGTGGCATTAATGCCCAACTGCCCTCAACTACACATGTTCCAAATGGCATGTTTGTGCATGCACGATTTGTGTTTGTACCCACCATTCACACAATTTGTTAGAAATGTTCCATACTCCAAGTGGTTTGGTACTTGTATAATAAATTGTCTTTATACAGTGAGTGTACACTTTGCAAAGGCATGTTGGCACTCTAAAAATACTCAAACCAGATACATGGACCAATCTAATTACTGCAGAAGTGTTTGGCTATGATGACAAATCTCTGACCACATGAGGGGGTCCCTCTCCAGCCAGTCAGCGTGTTCATGCTACGGAGATGAGGGGAAGGCCATCAGGTAACCCTTGGCAACTTGTGCTGAGTGTGCAAGAAGGTAAGTGACTTAATTTATATGTAGGAACTGTGTTTGTATGTATGTGTGTGTGTATGATGATGCTGGTTTTTATGTATGAGTGCATGCAAGGAGTTGTTTGAATGTATGAATGCGTGGGTGAATGAGAGAGTGTATGTTGTATCAATGTGTGTGTATTTCTGCCTGAATGAAGGGGGAGTGGGCTGGAAATGTAGATGGGGGGGGGGCTGGGAGCATGAAATAATTCTTTTTTGCTTTACCCTTAATGCACATGGCTAGAATGGCCTATTTTGTTGGCGCCAGTCTGCATATACCTTTTTACTGTGGCGTGACTTTTTACTGGGCATCAATGGTAAGGCAAACATGATACGTGCTATTGCTTGGTGTAACTAGCCTGCATACGTGGTGTCAGTCTGAATTTAAAATACCAAATGTTGTGGGATCGCTATCAAATTGCGTGCGCTATTTTCCACTCTCGAACTTCAAAAAAATAAAAAAAAAAAATATATATATATATATATATATGAAAGAGGGGGTCGGCAGCAAGTGATATCACTCCCTCAAACTTCCCACAAAGTTTGTACAAAGTAGACAAGAGTATCAGAGTTCGGGAGGATATCTCGCGCTCACACCAACAACTTTTTATGAGACCTATTATCACTGTTGCTAAAATTCCTCAGGATAGGTTCAAAAAATCTTCAAGTTGCACAACGCTTGTCAGTTCAATATATTTTAATTTATCTTCCAAAGTAAAGAACAGCCGACACGTGTTTCGACCTTTGGTCGTTATCAAGGCCTCTCTATGTCAATTAATAATATCTTCCATCCCTGTATTGTAGACCCTGAAAATCTATGTTCTTAGAATACCATATGTTCCAATAGTCTTCCTTGTTAGCATAACGAGGTTCTGGGATTCAGCCCATGTAAAGGTGAAAGCCAATTTTGGACCTAAAACATTTCGAATGTAAAGACTATTGGAACATATGGTATTCTAAGAACATAGATTTTCAGGGTCTACAATACAGGGATGGAAGATATTATTAATTGACATAGAGAGGCCTTGATAACGACCAAAGGTCGAAACACGTGTCGGCTGTTCTTTACTTTGGAAGATAAATTAAAATATATTGAACTGACAAGCGTTGCGCAACTTGAAGATTTTTTGAACCTATCCTGAGGAATTTTAGCAACAGTGATAATAGGTCTCATAAAAAGTTGTTGGTGTGAGCGCGAGATATCCTCCCGAACTCTGATACTTCAGTCTGAATTTACTTTCTTACTGTGTCATGGCATTTTTTATCAGGCTTCAAGGGTAAGTGTTATTACGCGGCCAGGCTGGCCTACATTGATGGTGCCTGGCTGGCCATATACTCAGTGTGACATGGCAATTTTGTACTGGTCAACAAGGGAAAAAGCAAACCGGAGTGTGATTATGTGGCTAGACTGGCCTACATTGGTACAGCCAGTTTGGATATACTTTCTTTCTGTAGCATGGCACTATTTAATTGCCAGGAGTTCATGTATGGCAATACTGGCATATATTGGTGCAGTCAGCATGGACATGTATGGGCATCTTTTGACTTTTTATTTTTTTATTTTATACTGGCATATTTTCCGAGCAAAGGCGTGAAAATGCAATGGAAAATGCTCCTGTGCACTGTAGGTGACCACCTAATGGTTTCTTTGATGTGCTACCATACAAAACTGATTTCAAACTGTGAGGCAGTTTACCCAATTTGTGTGCTGTAAAATGCATGATTTTAACCCATTGTTATAAACATTTTCTCGGGGGAGATCCCACCCAGAAACCCCCTCCACCACCCCATCCCCTCTGTGGTTAGTACAGGCTATCTCACTATGCTCAGTCACTGCCACATATTCAGGGCAAACATTTACACCCATCCAATTCAAAAATTCACCAGCTGCCACTACTCTTTGCAGTGTCTTGCTGAAATAAATGTCATTATCTTTTCCCATCTAGCATTTGGAAAACGTGAAAACAAGCAAGATGCTTGACAAATTGTCCATGATTGAATAAATTGCATATGCAAATTAACTTTTTAAAAATAATTTCTAAATAAACTGCACATGCATTCCTCCAAATATCAAAGGTGAGTGCTTCACAATGTGACTAATATTGCTGGCTTAACGTGTTTACAAATCCATCATTTGCCACAGTTTCCCAAATGTTCATTGGACAATAACCCTAAAACCCCAGTAAGGTGCACTTTACATTTTTTTTTTCCTTGCAAACACCAATGTAATCTTCAATTCAGTTAAACGCGATTGCAAATTCGCTATGCCTAGATTTGCACCTCAATTTAACTTTAAATTGCTGCACATTAACATGCTCTATTTGCACACAATTCAATTTACTCTGTTATATTTTGGGTTGCAATCGTTTTGCCACCACCTGAGAGACTATGTTCTGTCGAGGTATGGCTGTTGCTCACCATTTCATTTCATAAGCAAATGTTGCTCATTTCCCACAAAAGGTCGGGGACCCCTAGGCCATGGCCTACTCGGCCTTACTGCAAATAAGTCATTGTCGACCTAACCTATATGACATATGTCGTCCACAAACTGGAAGTATCCCAGGGCTGTCACTCAGAAGTTGGCCCTTGAGGCACTTGGCAGTAGAGTCATGACAGCAGCCAGCGTCACGACAGCAGCCAGCGTCACGACAGCAGCCAGCATCACCCTGCTCTTTGCTCTGTCACAATGAAAGGATGTGCATGTGCGGTACGAGCAGCAGGGCGACTTCATTTGCGCCGCTCTTAGTTTCAGTGTTGACATTGGTGAAAAGGTACTTACTGAGGCAGGGATACGACCAGCCATCTTTAGTCATTGTGCTGTAGTGCCAATTAGCATATATTTGCTGTCTTAGTGCTTGAGCTGAGTCCTGAACTGTTCAGGTCTTGCGGCCACCAGTAACAAAGATGTGACATGTTTTACAAATCCCTTTCTAGTATAATCGCTTTCTGTGACACTTTACAACGATTAAAATGAATAGTCTCATTCAGCAAGCCCTTGTCATTCACAGCCCCTTCTCATTTAAGGACTCTGACAAAGAAGGCTTAATAGCTTTTCCTAAAGTGGTAATTTACAATTTCAGCTCCCCATGGGCTGCCTTTCTTTATTATGCTATGCAGAGGCTGATAAATCTGCCCAGTAATTAACTGCAGCCGCTCCCTACTCCCTCCATTGCTGCAGCTAGAATTCTACCACAGAATGAAGTAGCACGATGGGGCTGATGATATGCACGCATTTTCTAAAGAGACACCCGTTTTTTAAATGTGCGTTTGCTCGCTAAACACAGATCCCGTCAAAAAACGTTCAATAATCCAATAATCGGACACATTTCCCCCTACTTTCACCTCTATGGTGTGATGGAGTGATCATGGTTGCAGATTAATGAAGTTAAAGATGAGGGTCATATTATTCAACCTTAATGAAGACGCCCAGGAAATTACCTATTGAAGTTTGCATCTGAGAAACATATTCTCCATCTTAATGAATGCACCGCACAGTTGACTCAACTGAGGTCCTTTACCTATATTGCACAGAATTAATTATTTCCATTGTCTAGCTTATGTATTGCACTATGTGCTTCTGGGATACAAAACTGCAGTTACTGAAACTGCTTATTTCCCCATTTGTTTGCCCTGCCATTTTGCCTTTCCAAACCTTAACTTCACCAGCTCTATGCATTATTTTTGTTAGGTGGATGTTTCCAGCAGAAATCAAGGCAGGCTCAAACATCTTTTTGAAATTAATTTTTAATTATTTATTTTACATTTTTATTAAGTGCTACATGGCGGTGGGTCTCAGAGCGCCCAAATAACAAAATAAGGGTCAGCAAGGGTCTAACAGTTCACAGTGGGTAGTGGGAGTCGGGCAGAAGGAGGCAGTCTGCTGATTTAAAGAGAAGAGTTTTAATAGTCTTCTTGAAAACTGCCAAGGAGGAAAGGGATCTCATGGCAGATGGGAGGGCATTCCATTCTTGTGGTGCATGGATTTCAAAGCTTGTTCCTCTGAATTTTCTCTGACCGAAGCAGGTTGAAACAATGTGTGGTTGTCATTGGAGCGCAATACCCTTGTAGGCTGTCTAACGGAAGGGGGGGCCCCGTGGTGAACACAAAGCGTTTCCCTCCGTGGTGATTTTTGGTGCTGCACAGGCCAGCGAGCTGGCCTGCGCATAGAGCGGCACCGGGGGGTATTTAAAGGCTCAGGGAAGGTTCTGTTTAAAACATTTTGTTAGTCTGTAAGGCCATGGGAGTCAGGAGGTAAGCGGTTATTTTTAAGCTTTGGTCTGTCACATTAAAGCAACCTTTTCCACTATAAGCGAGTCTGGCTTTTTGTGCACTAAGCCAAAAAGCTAATCGGGTACTGTGGGGTCACAGAGTTCTGGCATTTGTGAGTGAGGGATAGAATCCTATGCCTGATTCTGTTTAATTGGTAGCCAATGTAGGCTCTTTCTGAAATCTGAAACCTGGTCATGCTTGGCAAGTCTGTAATTTGCCCTGGCGGCACTATTCTGCGTAGTCTGTAAACTGGATAAGTTGGCCTGTAATGTACCAGTGAGCAGGCTGTTACAGTAGTCCAACCGCGTGTTGACTAATGCAGTGGCCAGTAGGGATCTCTTTTTATGGTAAGGTAATGCCTGATCGGGTGGAGTAGTTTGACCACATAACTGCAGGAGTAGCGTATGTTTGAGGCATGCTGTTTCATTGACAACTCGGAGTCAAAAATGTCACCTAAAGGTTTTCACGGGATCCGGTTGCCAATAACGGAGAAATGGGAATATATGGAGTCCAGTTTCCTTAAGCGAGGGCCAGAGGCCATAATAAGAAGCTCTGTCTTCTCATTATTTAATGCAGGCGAGTTGCAGGCCATCCAGGTTTGAATTTCAAAATAGACATTATTCAAGATCTTATCAGTGTTCTGTTCCAGTCAGCTCGAATAGTACCTGGGTGTCATCTGCATAGTTAGCATATTGGACACCCAGTCCATCAAGAAGGTCAAGTAGTGGTCTAATGTAAATATTAAATAGAGTAGAAGACAGGCAAGATCCCTGTGGAACTCTGCATGTGGCGGAAATGGGAGTGGCCTCCACGCTCTGGACGGCCACTCTTAATGTTCTGGGGCCCACAAAAGCTGAAATGCAGAGGGACGCTTTCTCTGAGCATTTTATGATGTTTCTCAGCTTTCTTGGAGAAGGTTGTGATCAATAAGATCAAATGCTGCAGAGAGGTCCAACAGCAGATTAGCAATGCTGTGTGGCCCTTTTCACAATGCCTAAGATGTTGGATTTAAGGTCTAAGAGTGCCGTCACAGTCCCGTGCTGTGCTCTGAATCCGGATTGGTGAGTGCCTAAGATTTTTATTGTCAACTACAAATCTTTGTAGCTGCAGATATGCTTCCATATGATTAATTTTTAGGAGATATGGCCCTTTAGTTATTGGTCCCGGACACCCAAGAAAAAGTGGCCCACATCTCGCCTCACGACCCTTGACCTCTGACATCACCGGAAGTGATGTAATTTGACCCCACCCCAAAGTGAAATACTGGGAAGCGATGATACGCGACCTTTCACCCCTTGACAAAACAGGAATTGGCATCAAATAGCATTGTTCCAAAGAACACTACGAAAAATATGGTTGATTTCACTAATGTGATATACATTTCATCCCAGAATGGATCACCGTTTGTATCATTAATTTCTGTGTGTATAGATCCATATAGTGAAATTACTGTGTATGCAGGCAGACGTCCAAGCCCAAATGATAATGTTATTGTATAGCACTTACGCTTAAGCACTTTTTTTATATTTATCACTAATACAACAGAAAAGCAACTTCAGGGGGCACCGTGCCCCTTGGAGTGGCGGCATGGTAACAGCCTCCGTCCCGGCCCCTCAACTTTGCATGCTGCTGCAGCATGTGAATGATGCATGCATATTGAATGCAAATAAATCATCAAAGCAAGGTAACATGTGTTACCTTGCTTTGATGAATTATGCCGCTGCAGGTACGTTTTTTTGTTTTCCCCGAAAACGTATCCAACTTTTTTTAGACCTTTTTAAAAAAAAAAAAAAAAAATTATATATATATATTTTTTTCCCAGCCTTGGGCAGAAACCGGCCACCACTCCCCAGGACGATTTCGGCCCGGCCACGGGCCAAAAGGCTGAGGGGACAATCCGACCCATTGACTAGCAAAACATAGGATCGAGCAAACAGACCTGCAGTGGTGATCACCGGTTGTGTCCTTCTGCACACATCAAAGCACTGCAGCATGAGCCAGCCCAAGTAAGGCAGGCACTGATAGGCAAGATGAAAAAAAAACGCAGGGGGACCTGCGCGGGCCTGGGCCTCAACTGGCACCACTAGGGGCACTGACATGATTTATCATGTTTACCCCTCTCCCAGGATCCCATGACCCGCCAGTCACCTCAAATTCCTGTCTGGCTAATTCTAATTTGCAAAACTTGTCCTGCAAATCAGTGATGCAGCATTTCTTTTTAAAGCTAAAGTTTACTGCTTCGGCTATTGCGAGGTCCCAGCTGCAAACCTGCAACAACAGTGTAATCTTTCATGTGTTTGTATGTCGGATCAGGGTGCCCTGAGGGGCACAGCGTCTGCCAACGGGCTCCGCTCCAGCAGCATTCACACTGAGAGAACACCTGTGTGGGAGTGACACTAGTAAACGGAAGCAGAAAAGATGTACTGAGTCTAAAGGCGCTGTACTAAAATAGTGCCTAAATGCGGCCTGAACCTTGTGCGCTGCAGGCGAATGACTAACCTTGCCTGATGGCTACACCAGCCCTGCTTGTTTGGCTTCCCCTAACACCGTTTGTATGTCGGATCAGGGTGCCCTGAGGGGCACAGCGTCTGCCAACGGGCTCCGCTCCAGCAGCATTCACACTGAGAGAACACCTGTGTGGGAGTGACACTAGTAAACGGAAGCAGAAAAGATGTACTGAGTCTAAAGGCGCTGTACTAAAATAGTGCCTAAATGCGGCCTGAACCTTGTGCGCTGCAGGCGAATGACTAACCTTGCCTGATGGCTACACCAGCCCTGCTTGTTTGGCTTCCCCCAACACCTTGTGCTTTAAGCTACATTCCATGCTCCAGGACAGTGGCACCGGTCCGGCACGTGCGTTGGACAGGCAGCCTGCAGAACTACCGAGGTGCAGCCTGGCCCTTGTTGTCAGGGAATCACACTGAGCTCAGGGCAGGCTCCAGATAGTCTGGGCTGGAGAAATCGAAACTAGTGCTGTGACATCAGCACATGACATTCCTTCATTTCACAAAGTGCGATTTTTATTTTTATATTTTTATTTTTTAGCAGCCGGCGGCAATAGTACCAGTAAGTAACACCAAACGGAAGGCATCACTTATCAATATCAGCCAGGGCTGACCGCAGCAGGTTCACGGCACACTGCACACAGGATGCACAGTGCAGCACACGTCGGACAGTGCAGCAGTTTGAAAATGGCATTAAAACATAATGGCGAGCGCAGCGCTCTGTGTGGAGCGAGCCGCGGCAGCCCTGTGGGAGCCAAGTGGGTGGGGGCCACACCGGGCACCAGGGTGGAGCCAGAGGGGGCAATTCCCCCCCTTGAACCTTCCTGCCCCCTGCAGCTGCACCATAAGGAAACATTTTGGGGCGTGGCTTTGACTGTTCAGAAGACCACCGGCCTGGTGCCCCTGCAGGGCTCGCACAACTATAGCGGACAAACTTGTTGCGCATAGTATGTTGGGTTGAACGGGCAAGGTGGGGCTGGTGTGGAGTCAATGACATGTGTTTATGTACGAAACCCCATTGGGCAGGTCTTCCTCTATTCGGCGTCATTCTGAATGCTTTACACAATTCAATCTGTGATGACATATTGTCTGAAATGGGCCATGTTGGCATGCGGGGGAGCATCAAATTCAAAGCGTAGGGGAGTAGCGGTAGTGCAAAGTAGACGTTTTCTGGCTGGTGCCAAACCCCTTCAAAATGTTTGACGTAGAGGGGCATATCTTGTGGGCAGGGTCGGACTGGGACAAGAAATAGGCCCGGTCACACACTAAAAGTGGCCGATCCCTCGCTTCACGACCCTTGACCTCTGACCTCACCGGAAGTGATGTAATTTGACCCCACCCCAAAGTTACATCCTGGGAAGCGATGAAACACGACCTTTCACCCCTTGACAAAACAGGAATTGGCATCAAATAGCATTGTCCCTAAGTACACTAAATCACTGTGAATCCAAGCAGACGTCCAAGGCCAAATGATAATGTTATTGTATAGCACTTACGCTTAAGCTCTTTTTTTATAGAACAAATAAGAAGGATGAAAGGCTTTTTGAAGGAAAAAAGAAAAAAGGCCGTAGGGGCCAATACGACCCTGCTTGTGGAAGACCATGTGCTTTTTCGGGCACTTATATAGTATGAGAAAGGATTTTGAACATATGGACTGTCGATGATAATGATTTGGAATGTTGCCCTATAGCACATCCTAGTGCCTGCTCATACACTCAATATTCTATTTTTTTTTTTTAAACTCTTTTTATTACTGAAGGTCAACACAGATTAAACTCATTGCACCTGCATATGTCGGTACATACAATTCAACAGTTGTTAAAGACATAGTTCAGGTATCACAAAACAATTTACACAGACATTTCCTCATCAGAGGCCATTTCACATAAGTACATTCTAAACAGGGCCCATATGTCCTTGGGGCGGCATCACAGTGTCAGTCATAGTATATTGTTCCTCACATTCGTTTACGTAGGCCAGATCTCGAATAAAATGTTCAGTTTTTGGTGGAGAGGTACTTGTCCAACATCTCAGTATACACATTTTGGCTACAACACATGCAACATTGAACAGCCGTCTGATCTTTTCACCTTGTTTGCCTATGTCTCTGAACAAATATTTCGGTGGCTGCATGTCCGCAGGGATTTGTGTAATGTCTTCAAGCATCTCCGCCACTTCCCTCCAGAATGCAGCAACAGGGGGGCATTCCCAATACATTGATATGCTCCCGCTTGGCTAGCCTTGCATTTAGGACAGTCCCCAGTGTGAGTCGTTGAGAACTTGGCCATCTTTGCAGGAGTGTAATGTAACCTATTTAGGATTTTGAACTGAATAAGTCTTAGCCCTGTGTTCATGGATACCGCTTTGGTAAGCGTACAATATTTCGCCCATTTTTCATCCGGGATACTTAAGTTCAGGTCTTCTTCCCATTTGGCTTTTGCCTGAATTGTGGTGGGCGTGTGTAGTAATACCAGTGCATAAAGTTTAGAGACTCCCAGCCCCGTACCAGATGTGGCGGCTTGTATACAAGGATGGGATGGTGGCTCGTCCATAAAGAGTGGCCAGCGTGAACTGAATGCAGATTTCATCCTATGGTATTCAAGTGTTTTGGTTGGTCCCCCCCCTAATGCCCCACTGAGTTCCTCGAGCGTTACAAATCTGCCATTCGGAACATGTCTCGCATTTGGATTTCCCTGTCTGGGTCCCAGTGCCTTTGTATTGTCTTATCCAATGTGGGTGGTATGCCGGGATATTTCCAAAGGGGTGCATCTGGGTCGTATGGGGTATCTATCTTCAGTTTTTTATATAATGCCTTCCATGCGCGTACAGTGGTCGCAACTGGGTCAAAGGGACAAGGATCTTTGTATTGAGAATAAAATATTATCGAACTGAGGTCTATGGGATGTGCCGTATAACTTCTCAAGCCATATATGGGGCGATCTATACTCTGGGTCATACCAGTGCTTCGCGAACTGCGCTTGTGTTGTAAGATAGTATAGCTCGAAATCCGGTGTGATTAGCCTCCCTGTACAGTAAGGTTCAGTGAGTTTTTCCCATTTCATTCTAGGGGTTTTCCCGTCCCACACGAAGGAGACCACCATTGTTCTTATTTTCTCAAAAAAGGATTTACCTGGCGAGATTGGTATATTAGTAAATAAATAAAGTAATTTAGGGAGTACGCCCATTTTAAGGATCGCAACCCTGCCATTCAGGGATATAGGTCACTTGCCCCACGTTTGCAATTTTGCCTTCAAAGTCTGCATTAGTGCTTCATAGTTGTCTGCAAAGATTGTTTTTTTTGTCTCGGGACACCAACACGCCTAAATATCGAATGTGTCCGGTTGCCCACTTAAGGTTTCCAGTTTATCCCGGGCATGTGGTTTGAGGTGTCAGCGGTAGTATTTCAGGTTTTTTGTTATTTATTTTATATCCCGCGTATTTAGCAAATTCATTTATATCTTGCATTACAGGCATCAGGTTAGTCTCAGGGTTCCTAAGGTACAGTAAAGTATCATCCGCATATAAAGAGATTGATTGGGGCGGGCTGGACATTCTTATTCCTCTATCCCCCTGTTTTAGCCTAATCATTATGGCCATTCGTTCAATAGTCAGTGCACATAATATTGGTGAGAATGGGCAACCCTGCCTGGTACCTCTGCCCAGTGCAAAGAACTCAGAGACCACATTGTTTGTAAGGACCCTCGGCCCGGTTTTTCTGTAGAGTAATTTAACATAGCTAATGAAATTGGGGCCCATTCCTAACCTTCCTAATACTTCAAAGAGGTACACCCAGGACACCGAATCAAATGCTTTCTCGGCGTCCAGTGACACCTCTACAGCTTGAGCCTCTGGGTCGATCTGTGCCATTATTGCAAACAGTCTGCGCAAATTGAACGCAGTGGATCTTGTAGGGATAAATCCGTTCTGATCCGGATGAATTGGAGACGGCATGTTTGGTAATAGTCTATTTGCCAGGACTTTGGCGAAAATTTTAGCGTCAACGTTAATGAGTGATAGTGGCCTGTATGATGACATATCCTGTGGGGGACGGCGGGGCTTCGGTAGTACTGTTATTACAGCTTCTCGCATGGATCCGGGGAGCTCCCCAAGTTCCAGCGCTTCCTCCCATACTTTTAACAAGATTGGGGCAAGTTCCTTTTCAAATTCTTTGTATAGTTCCACCCCCAACCCATCAGATCCCGGGGCCTTTCCTGAATGTAATGGTTTTATGGCTTCTATAATTTCTTCCACCGTGATTGGGCTATCAAGGGCCAGTTTTGTGTCTGGTGAGAGGGTCGGGAATTCCAGGTCATTCAAGTATGCTTGTATTTCAGATACAGTTTTCTCGTCTATATTTGAGTACAGTGTCTGGTAAAATTTCAGGAATTCAAGATTAATGGATCTACCCCCGGTCACCATTCCGCTCTCCGTGCTTTCAATGCATGTTATCGGAGTGTGTTGGCGATCCGCCCTGATGATGTTGGCCAGAGCTCTTCCCGCCTTGTTCCGCGCGCAATGTATTGCAGTTCTCTTGTGGCCAGCTTATTGAATTCCTTTAGGAGGTGATTTATTTCAGCTAAAGTATCCTTATTCTGGGTCTCGCTAGAAGAGTTCTCTAGTTGCCAAAGTCACGTCTCCGTTTCAGTTAGTTCCTGTCTCACCGCTTTAAGCAGCCCCGAGGATTTGGAGATCAGAGTTCCCCTTACCCAGACCTTGAAAGCCTCCCATACTGTTGAATATTTATCCACTGTTCCCATATTGTTGTTAAAGAATTCTTCCATTTCTGTATGTAATGTCTCCGCAACATTAGGGTCTTTGAGTATATGTGTGGGCATTCTCCATCTCTTCTGCGGTTTCGGGACATCTCCAAACCATAAGTCCAGGGATACTGGGGAATGATCAGATAGTGTTCGTGGGTATATTTCACAACTTTCCAACCCTCCCAGCATGTCTTCCGACACCCACCAATAATCTATACGAGATTCAGAGTCATGTATGCTCGAGTAGTACGTGTACTCCTTCGCACCTGGATGCAGTGCCCTCCAGGCATCTTGTAGCATCAGCTGTGGCATAACCTGATCTAGGACTATAGATGCTTTAGACCACATCCGCTTGGCTCTGGAGGATCTGTCTAGATTTGGGTCTAGTATTAAATTGAAATCTCCCCCCCAGATAATACTAGTAGTATCAAGTGTAATCAGTAATTCTAGTACATTGAGATAAAAGTCTGGGTCATCTATATTGGGGCCATAAATGTTAACCAATGCAATCGATTTTCCCGCAACCTCTCCCCAAACCAGTACATATATTCCCTGGGGGTCCTCTTTATGTCCTATGGTCTGGAATCTCAGTGATGGATGTAGTAATGTCATGACTCCTCGTGCCTGAGTGGAATATTCTGTGTGGTATCTTTGCTTGCCCCATGCGGCTAGTGTATTTGCGTTGCTGAGGCCCTGTGTATGTGTTTCCTGTAACATGGCTATATGGGGTGAGTGTCTGTTAATGTAAGTTCCTATTTTCCTATTTTTGGAGGTATTGTTCAACCCCCTGACGTTCCATGACAGCAGTTTTAATTTTCATCCCTTTGCCATTGTCAGTGCCACCCGCCATCGTATCTGCTCACCATTGCAGTGTTATCCAAATACCGTTCAACATGCATAGCGCAATTATCTGTTCGACCTTCAACAAAACAACTTTTCAACTGTTCAACAAAAGGTCCATCTTCTTCCCTTCCCCTCACCCCCATCATCCGCCCCAACTGGATGATTTACCCATACAAACTGTTGGAGATCTCCTGGGGTTGCCATGTTGTCGCTGTATGGCCGCCCGCTCGAGCTCGTAGTCCGACTTCCACATTTTCCTGTGGTGCACCACCGCTTGTTATGTCTTATTCCTGTTCCGTTTTTTGTGGTAGGCATGTGCTTTGGTTCTTCTTTCATCAGAGTATCAGTCCGCCTCGGGGCGGGGTCCGCCATTTTGATCCGGGCCCCGGCCTACTGGGGGAAGAGGTATATGTGACTCGATATAGGCCATTGCAGCCGCTGGATTCTCAAAGAAGTGTGCTCTTCCTCCGTGCTGAATACGCATTTTGGCAGGGAATATTAATGCATACTGGATCTGACGTGCTCGTAACAGTCTTTTCACTGATTCATAGGTTCGGCGGTTGGCCTGAACACCTGCCGAAAAATCCGGGTATATGTGGATACGGTTCTCCTCATATTGTAGTGTACCTTGCTCACAAGCTTTTTTAAGAATCGCATCTCTGTCCCTGTAATTTAGGAGGCGCACTATGATTGTGCGGGGCGGCGCCCCTGGTTTTGGTGTTGGAGCCAGTGTGTGATGCGCCCTTTCTATCAGAAAATGTTCTGAGAACGTTTCAGGTCCGAAGAGGGTCTGTAGGAGAGCTTCTACTTGTTGTTTCATTGCTCCTTTGCCGAACTTTTCGGATACCCCAACAATTCTTATGTTATTTCTTCTAGAACGAGATTCAAGATCCTTGCATTTAGATTGTATTCTGAGAAAGTCGTTTTTTGTAATTGCGTTATGTCACGAGCATGACTTGCAATAGTGTCCTCGTTGTTACTAATTCTGCTTTCGGCATCTGTTATTCTGGAGCTTTCTTTATCCACTCTTGCCTTCAATGACCCAATAGTTGAGACAATGTCATCCAGTTTCACATTTATCGCAAGGAAGCCATTTTGTACAATCGTGGTTAGTTTGTCGACCTCGCTTACAACTTAGTTCCGATGTTAGGCAGCGGATGTTTCTGCCATCGAGTCCGTCCCTTGGCTGTTGGTGAACGAGTCCATTGGACCCTTTTTCCTAGCCCCCGCTCCTTTTGTCGGTTTATCAGGCATTAGTGCTGTCCTCGTGGCTAGGGCCTGCAGTCTATTCAGCACCGCCTCCTCCTCACAGCACTCACAACACGTGGCTTAATGGCGGTTTCGGTATGTGCCGCTTGACCGTCTCACCGGGTTAATGTGCCGTCCACACTCCTCTCCCGTTCCTGCCGTGCCTTCGCTGCTCTCCTTCCCACCAAAGACACTTCGGCCGCTTCAGCTTGTATGAAGCGTCCTTCGGTTCACTCGTTTGTTGGTGTCGGATCGCCGGATCTCTATGGTCTGCCGGCTAGAGCGTCTGCGGTTACTTCCAATATCCGCGTGGATCTAGGAGGCGGCCCGCGTCCCCCACTCTCACCGCCAACAGTTGCATGCGCTCTATTTCCGTCCTACAACAGTGTTTTTCTTCCGGATTCTGCCGTTGTGTGCAGGATTGTTCCGCTGCAGCCTCCACTCTTCAAAATCATCCGCGGGGTGCTCCAAGTTAGGATCGTTTTATTAAGGATATTTGTCTGAACGTAGCTCGCGCTCTAGGCAGCCATTTTTTATCGTGCTCAACAGCGCCCCCTCACAATCAATACTCTATTTGTTCAGTTCCCTTGGCCCACTGTGGCACGTTACCCTTGCACACACGAGCCATTGCTTTCAATCTCCTTGTCTGATAGGTACTGCTTAGTCCACAAAAGGGAACAGAAGGAGAGATGAAGAAAGGGCAGAGTGGTCATGTATAGTTGCGATCTAACATACATGCACCTTTCAATTCAGGGATTTTAATGCAGCACTTGGTTTTACTTTTCATCCTCTGACCTTTACTCCTGGATTTCACCATTATAATTACAGGACTAAAGGTTGCAGAATACCAAGAAAAAATAGAACTAGACCCGCATCAGCTGAACGGAGTGTGGCATGTTGTCATGGTGAGAGGCAGATAAACACGTCATCCATAGCTTCTGCCCCTCCCACAGCCCAATATTGCACAAGTGAGAAACGTCACTAACTAAGGCAAGATGTCATGAATAAACCAGCCAACGTTAAAACAATACATGTGCATGCATTAGACATGAAGCAAATATGCTTTCAACATGGAGAATGCAAACACTAGGTAACACGGGCATTTGCACATGAAAAATATGAACATAGAGACATGACAAATACTATCCTAAGCAATGTAGAAGCCGAATGCAACATGAGTGAATATAGCTCACTAACATAAAATTGCCACAGTAATGAGCAGCCATCTTTTTCAAAATGGAAGCCGCAACATGCTTCTAATTAAATGAAAGGCCTCAAGGCTTCAAAAGAACTCAAAGCTGAAATAACAAAATACAGACCCGTGCAGAGCGCGGACAAGAGCTGACAACCACAGCCAAGATTACTGCAAACAAAGGGAGGGTTGGAACGTTGCTGTGAAAGCACGAGAGAGCAATTCCCAGGGTGAAAAAGGATACTTCCCAGTTAATTAAAGTTTTATTTAATTAAAGTTTTATAAGGGAACAACCAGTCTTTGGAAGCCAGGTGAAGGACAATTAAAATCCCTAAGGCACCACGTGGAATAGCACAAGAATGCCTCAGTGGTAAAAGAAACCATAACACTTGCGCCGATATTAGCAAAAATCATAAATGCAGGGTGAAATTATTACAAACCCAGCCCCATCACACACAACCCATAATTGAAAACGCTGCCTAGTCTTTAATAGTAGACACAGATTAGACACCTGTCTCACTTCTCACAAATATCCCCAGACATGAGACACCATGCACGGCCAAATACAAAGCGATCATCCTGGCTCATGGCCTACTAATGAGAGATGGTAGCTTCTTTAATTAAAAGGAAAGCAGTCCATGACCTCTCTCTCCCTGCTCCTTCTGGCTCATGTCTTGATGATTGTTAGTTGTCCAATGTTGGATTATACAAAGCCAACCAATGAAAACACCTAATGTTATACCGCCCATTAAGTATTCTGGCAACCGATAGTTTATTGTAGAGATGTCTTTTTACTGTTAACAATTTGGAGGTGTTCTCAAGAGGATCCACCAGGCAAGCCTTGCACAATTATAAATGTAGCCCCTATAGAATGAATCTATGTAGTTGCTACTATTAACCAATCCATGTACCCCATAGGTTTTGGTAAGTAAGATTGCAGTATTATGTCAGTAATGACGTATATGGAGCATAAAACCTGTTTTTGATAAGCATGCTGAGAGCAATCACGTTTTAATGTTTGCACAGTGTCCCTGCTTAATTTTGACAATAATAAAGCTGGATTTTGCCTTGCACTTTGTCTATTTCAGTTATTGAGTCAGGTTTGATCTAGCATCAGAACGAACCTCTGCGTAAACGGGACTTTTCAGGCCGTCTTAACAGTCATGTATGATTCTTGCACCTTAAAATGGTTGAACAAAAGGGACATGTTTGTTGTGTATTTTACTTGGTAGCTGGTATGAAGATCTTTACATGCTGTTAGCCCAGATGGTTTACTGTTTCAAACTCTCTCAGCCCTCGTCGCTACATGACATTGAGGCCTAGCAATCCCCTGCACCCCGTGCTGCCTCCTCTAATGGCTTGCCGCCTGGCTTCCCTCCTGCACCCCTGAGCAGTCTTTGATCATGGTCCACTTCCAGAGTTGCTGCAACTGAACATCTCTTCTGCCATTCTGGAGTTTACCTTTCACCTGCGTGCTGCACACCCAACCGGCATCACTCCAGAGTCTTTCCACTGCTTCTGCTCATGACATAAGTTGGGAGGGCGGGGAGGACATCCTACAATGAGTTTGCAAACTAAGCAGGAGATAAGTGGATGTATTTAGACTTTTTCTGATTTCTCTCTTGGATGCCACCAATATTTCAAATATCCTTGTATACTTTGAGGAGTGGGTTAAGGATTACCCACCACATGATGGCGGATTACAGAAGCCTGCTCTGTGGGACAGGGTCTTGACCTATAAGCCCGCAGATGTAAGAGCCTGATAAAAGGGTTGGATGTCCCATGTTAGAGGGGATGATGGAAGGATGCTGGACATGGTCTGCTTGCCCACATTTCATTTGAGAGTGCAGTGCCAGGAAGTAGCAGACTCACAAAGTAAGATGCTTCTCATTGAAGATCTAGAAGGGAAACCGGCAAAATGAAGAGATGCTTCTTTTTACCGCATAAAACTGAACGCAAATCTTTTTGGCAGAACGTTTTGTACTGATTTTGGTTTTTTTTGGTTTCTTTTTATTTTGTTATATTTTTCCTGCATAATGCGACGGTGCTGGTTTTGGTGAGGCGATATTGGATGGATGGGGAGGGGCTTGGATAGAAGTGGAGGGTGTGGGGGGGTCCTCCACCCTCCTCCTCACACACATTTCTCCGGAAATGTGTGCAGTAAAAAAAAATCTATGGTGAATAAATGTTCTGTAAAAACACATGGAACTGATTGGGGGAAACCGAATGAGTGTTGGAGGGAGGTTTGCAAATTGAGGCACAGGGAGTAATGAAGTACAATCATCATCATCTCGTCATAAAAAGTGTAACACAACCACAACCACAATCACAATAAATACATACATTCATAAGTACATGCTTGATATAAAAGAATAAAAAAGATTCCATAAAGATTGTTCCTTTTGGGTCACTCTGCATTCAAAATAGTTGACCTTATGGATACCAGTTCCAGGTAGTTCAATCATTCTTTATCCAGCACTTCTAACATCTGGGTGGTTTTAAGGTACTTAATTCTAAGCAACCAGGCTCAGTGTATATAAGTCGCAAATATGGAGGTCACCAACTTGTCGGCTGTGCTCCTGGACATTAACCGTGCATCATAACATTTCTGACATTGTATTTCAACGTGCTTCAGTAAATGTTTTCTAAGTCCTTAGTAGTATGGGTGTAAAAACAAGAAGTGTACAATATCTTCCCTGCCAAGGGTGCATAGATTTCAAAGATCGCAATCAATTACATGCCATCCAAAGAGTAGCGTGTTTAAGGCCAAAATTCCCAATGTATTCTTTGCGTACACTGATCTTATAAGGGTGGTGATGATCAAATACTCTTCCTTGCCTAGGATTGGCTTAGATCATGAGTATTCCCCTGGCTGGCCTGTTGAAGTGACGTATCTATGAATATTGCATTGGGATTTGGGACCATATTTCATCTCCATAGTTGTTAGTTTCAGACTGTACCACAATTGCAGCATGCCCAGTAAACACAATTGTTCCCTCATATGCGTATACCACGGAATGGTACTACCGCCTGGTTGCTACAATATATCACACATAGCGTCTCTATATTTAGATAGTTGAGGAGTTGCCCAGAGTCGTTTCCAATAAAATGTGGATCTACTGGCCAATACATCTGCCACCAATGGGTGCGTTAATTCTATTTGTAACAATATGGTCGGGATGCTTTTTGGTGCCCAAAGTATTTTTTTATTTTAGAAAAGCATTTTCAACGGTTTGCAAACAATTAATAGGCCCAGATATCGGCTCCATAAAGTGGAGCTGCCCTTACCTGCACATGGTAAAGTTCAAGAGAGGGAGACAGACCACCACCACCACCAAACGAACTGGTAAGTTTTAAGAAAGCATTGCTTGTTCTATCCAGTGAAATCACCGCCTTCTCTACCTGAGCGGACCATGCACCTTTGGGTGCAAATCCAATACCCAGAAAGTCAATTATCGACCTGCTCGACACATGACCACCCTCCCACCCCATCGTGACCTTCAACCTAGGTCGCTTCTTACTGTTAGATGACCCAAACACCATGGCTTTGGTCTTTGAGATGTTAATAGTGATGCCACTATCAATGCTGCCTTGTGGAAGGTATCAATATGCCTTTTTAGACCTGCCAGAGGTTTGGAAATCAAACTGGCATCGTCGATGAAGAGCAAGAGGGGTATGAGGCCGGAGCCCATTCTCGGTGCATCCGTTTCTACCGGGGTTAGAGCCAAAATCAACGTGTATATGTAATATAATGTAGACACAAGTACACAGCCTTGGCATGCGCCAAGCTTGATGTCAATGGGGCAAATCAAATTACCTGCCAAATTCCACCTTACCTTCCCAGTGTTACCAGTGTACAGGCTCATGATGGAACGCAAGAGACCTGCTGGTATGCCATTTATCTTCTAGGTCCCTCCAGAGGTTGTGGCGTGGAACATCATCAAATGCAGCCTTGAGGTCGTTAAATATGGTAAAAGGTACATTTTTCTCAGAGCAACACATTTCTGGTGGATCAAAAAGAATCTAAAGGCATGGTCCACTGTACTCTGGCCAGGTTGAAAACCTGCTTGGAGGTGGCTGATTTCAGGACTCCTTTTCCTATTCCACCAAGTGAGACAAAAGTGTAAGTGGGAATATTTTCCCAGAGGCAATAAGCGGTGATATTGGCCTATTTACAGGATTGTCCCCCCTTTCTTATGCACTAGGATTATAATGGCTTCTGTCTTTGATTTGGGTGCTATGCCAGATTCAATCATTCCGTTATATATAGCACATAGCACAGGGGTCCAGCAGGGAGGTAATGTCACCAAAATGCCAGGGGTAGTGGAAGTGACATCACATGACTCTTGTCCCCCTGATGACATCACAGGAAGTGATGTCATTTGACCCCATCCCGAAGTGATACCGGGGGAAGCGATGGAACACGACCTTTCACCCGTTGACAAAACCGGAAGTGGCATCACATAGTATTGTACACTACAAAAAATATGGTTATAATATCACTACAATGTGATGTACGTTTCATACAAGAATGGATCGCCATATGTATCGTTAAGATCAGTGTGTATAGGCCCGTACCACCAAATTACTGTGAATGCAAGCAGACGTCCATGACAATGATGTGTTATTATATAGCACTTACGTGCTTTATATAGAAAAAATATACACCCAATATCACTCAACCTGTGTTGGTACTCATTTATCGACCTCAGAAGGATGAAAGGCTGAATTGAATTGAGGCTTTTAAGAACAGACTAAATCGGTGACTCACCCCCTGAAGTGTGCCTGAAATAAACCTTTAACGAGTCTAGCAATTATTGTATAGAATTCCAGAAAGACACATTGGGCCTCATTACGACCCAGGCGGTAAGTTACCGCCTGGGTCGTACCTTTACCACCATGGCGTAAACTACGTTTACGCCATGGTGGTTGGCGGACTTACCGCCCCATTCCGAGGTTGGCGGGGCGGTAAGTCCCCAATCCCCATTTACCCTTCCCCATTCCCATTTTTGCCCCATAGGGCATAATGGGAGTGGGGAAGGCGTTAATTACGCCACCGTAAATTACGGTGGCGTAATTAACAACAAGGTCTCTTAGCGCCATGGATTTTAACACCTGCTAAAAGCAGGTGTTAAATCCTCCATGGCGCTAAGGGACCTCAGAATCAGGCAGTAAGGGTCGGCGCTGTTTACGCCGCCGTAAACCCCTTACCGCCTGGGTCCTAATGAGGCCCATTATTATTATTTTGTTTTTGTTTGGTTTTTTTTTTTTTTTTTTTTTTTTTAAGAGGTCGCAAGGGAGACCAGAGGTTGCAGTAGCGACCTCTAAATGACGTACCTGGGGTCCAGATGCCCACTTCATTCTTAAAGAGCTCGACGTGTATTAAGTCGGGTCCTGGTGCTTTGCCACCCTTGCGGGCTAAAATGCCCCCTTTTACTTCACGAAGGGTAAGACATAGATCTACTACATGGGGACCAGGTGGATAATCAGTAATGGTCAAAAGCATGTTATATGATTGGGTAACATCAGATGCATTGAGATCCGTAAAATGATTTACACACACTTCTTATGGTTACTCCCGCTACCTTTTGCCAAAATCTCATGCAGTCTCTACTATTAACAGCAGCCAAAAGCTCATTCCACTCTTTCTTCATGAACTCAACCTTTTTCTTATTCACCAGCTTCTTATAGGATGATCTCATTTCTCTCAGCCTAATATTATCCGGGGCACTGGGATTTTCTGCTTCCCTAATTAGTTCAGCTTTGGCGTGAAAACATTCACTTTTGTACCATTTAGTGTGTTGTTACCGTACCATTGTGAACCATTTGGTGACAAAGGGTATTATTTTAGTCATGTGTTCATGGATACTTATCAACTCACTGATGCTTAGCGCATTGCTAAGCACCTGCTCCAGCTGTGGCAGCAATGCATGGTAAATCTCGTGCCTCCATCCCCTTAGTTAGGACATCCTCCCATTTAATAATTATTGTTTTGGTTAGTGTTACAGGCATCAAAGGCGATCTTAAGCCTAGCTACCAATGGTCGATGGTCACTCTCAGTGTGATCGATTACAAGTATATAATTCATAAGATACCAATCCTTGGCCGAGATAAGGATGTAATCGATGTGGGATTGGTGCAACCTGGCTGAGAAGGTTGATGGAGCTGGTTGGTCACCCTGCATCCGCCCATTGCCTGCCCTGAGCTCTATGTTCGCTAGGAACGCATCATTCTTGTGGCAGACTTGTGAGTTTTACCGGGGTAACTCGCAACGAGATCTGGAATGTCCCAGTAGGTCTAGCATGACCACTGCCTCGTCCCTCAGTCTTTGGTGAAGGGTTTATTCTGTTATAGACCTATAACGTGCGGATTTAAGCTGTTCACTCTGTTGTGAGAATCATACGTTTAGAATTACTATACACATGTAATTTGCAGACGTCCGGGGTATTTGGGTAGGTTGGTCTGTTTTTGCTGTAATAGCGGGAGTATATCCAGGTGGGGGAAGACGCCAGATAGGTGGCCTTCGGTGCCTTTGTGTGCCAGGGCTGTGTTTGTAGTAAAACCCTGTTGGTGGCTAGGGGCACATCCCCATGTTTCTGCAGACAGATAAATTGGTTCTCTAACGAAACCATCCTCTTGGCTCTTTACTAGACCCACAATCTTCCATGAGAGCAGGCTAGGACACTCAATGGGGGACCCAAAATGAGTGACCCCCACCTGCGTTCGTCGGGCAATCATTGTCATCCAGACTCATGCTAGATGTTAGGACTGGCAATATGCCTGGCACCAGTAGAGCTGATGGCTGTGATTGGCTTTTGGCCTCGATGTCTACCGGGGCCCTTATACCCTGCAGAGTAATCTTTCAAAGTCTCACCTGGATATCCATGCAGCAGGAGCCTTCAGTGGAAATTGGGTTGATCCAAGGTGGTCTGGCTCTGCGTTCTATGTTGGAGGACACCGGGGAAAGGATCTAAACTCCATGTAACAGTCCACAGGCTGAAGAGGAGTGAACAAACTCTATTCTAACATAGTCTGTATTGATCATGGTCCCAGTCCGCACCCTATTGCACGCTACCAGGTCATCTCTGATCACTGATTCACTACCCCTCACAAAGCGAATCCAGTGTATGCACTTGTTAATAAGGCCATGCACTGCCTCATACTGGCCACAACCGATCTTAGGGACTTTGTGCAGGTATATGGTCCTATCATCAAGGGGGCACAAGCCATGCCTCTATATCAGAATGGCCCAGTGCTAAGAACATCCTGCCCTACGACTGGTCCTGTAACATCCATTTGGGGCCCGTTGTGGGGGGGCTCAGCCAGCTACTGTATGCATTCTCGATGGCTCAATTTCCATCAGCTTGGTCAAGAAAGTGTTGCCAGTATGATTAAGACTGACCCTCTGGCTGCTACTCCTTCCAAATGGGCCCTAATTTGTCATATGCTTGCCACCCTCCCGAATCCCATTTAAGTTGCTTGTCGCATTAACAGCCCCTGGTGCGCATGCTGCACCAGCATTAACAGTAGGGTCCTGGCGCTTGCAGAGAATGGCAAATTTAGCTTTTAGGGCGACCTGCTCATCCATCATGGTCTCTGCCTGCTCTGTATTGTTATTGTTTTTGTGATTGGGTATTAAGCGTGTGATAAATAACCAGAGGTTTCTAAGCGCGTACCTGGGGATCGAACCTGTGTTGTTCTGCGTCATCTTTCTTCCAAAGCGATCGCGTTGCCCCTGAGCTATCCTCTCGCGGCTCATTTAATTGATACTGGAGATCAAGATTCTCCCCTGCCTGGCTTTGAGCCCACTGCGAATCTTCCCCCCACTTTTTCTGACATAGACGCAGTATTAGCTGTGGCCGTGGAAAGTTCTGGGTTTGGGCAGGCTTTTGGGCCTAGGTGATCGTGGGAACATTTCCAGAGGCCGCCGTCCCACAATGGTTCCCTCCCGAATAGCATCCAAAAAGGCAAACTGTTGGAAGTGACTACTCCATATTCCAGGCAAACCTGTGGGTCATCTAAACTTTCCCCTGACCCAACCTTAACCGGGGATATTGGTCAGGGGCCTTCTGCTCTACGATCGGATGAAGCACAATATGGAGTGAGGCACAGTGGCAATGCGCTTCCTTTGGAAGCAATCTGATGCAGAGCAACACGGGTTCGAATCCCGGGTCCGCGCCAGGCCCGGCACCATGAATTCTATTCTGGGTGGGCCCGGGTTGGGATCAGGGAGGCCCACATTCCATTGGGTTTGGGTCTAGGAGTATCCTAAACAAAGTGCTGGCGTTGATCCAGATTTCCCTGATCTGTGATTCAGCAAAAAATGTCTTCCCAGATCTGCAATAATACTTTTGCTTCCCTCTATAAAAATAACTGTACATAGCAAAAGAGAAGCAAAGAAAATAGGTAGATTGATGTCCCCTCTGTTATATCTGATCCTCCTTCACCTTTCACCGTCCAGTCAACTTCCTTCAGCTGCCCTAACCACTGTTCCCATTTACCTTCCCTCCCACCTATTCACACCAGCACCCAGCTTACCTTTCCTGGCCTGGCTTGCGAGAATTGAGGATGAAACCTCCTGCTTCTCCGCTGAGAGGGCTGAACAGTGAGGCCCCAGTCCTTGGACCATCTCAGATGGTGTCCGCCCAACAATACCTTCCTGAGCACTGTGGCTACTCCCAGCAGGCCAGGAAGAGATGCTTGTGGTCCCTCCATTGTGTTGTGAAAGATAGACTACCCACCCAGAATACTGAAGCAAGAAATAGTAGATTTTGTTTCCTACAAATTACATTTTCTTTCAAATTTCTTTAAATTTCAAGAACAGAACATACAATGTCCAATCAATACACGTAGTCTTGTTGATCCTAACAATATTTTGAGCACAACAACATATCCTCCAATAACATACACATGTATACAATACTCCCTTTACCCCCCATTCCACAACCTCCCCCCATCCTTTCCAACTGAACCCCTATAGTAGTCCCATTCTGAATGTCTCCCATCAATGGTTCATGTCCAAAATTACATTTTAAACACAAAATGTAAGTTTTTGTTGCATTTTTGCAGCACATTCTAATTTAGTTGAGTGCAACAGAGTGCCAGGGCTGTAAGGGCTGCATCAGGAAGCAGACAGTGCTGGTTGAGGGGTTTGCGGCCTCCTAGTATCGCTCCTGGTGTGGCGTGCCCCTGTACATCTTTGTCTGGTACATACTGTTTACATACTGGTTATAATATGCAATTGTCCATGATGACTCTTTGTTTGATGTATTTACTTTGATTTGACACAATTGTGTTAAATGAGGCCCGTATATTTTCAAAGTTAAATGTGTGTGTGTGTCCTAATCCCTGTGCTGCCCATCTATTAAACCATGAGTGAGGCTTTTTGGTATAGCTTATAATGCAAACTGAATCACTTCTAGCGGCACCTAATTCTAACAGGTAAGGCATCGTGAAATAAACAAATCTGCCCAGGATCACACTTTGTTCAAGTGATAAAGCAATAATTTGAGCCTAGCCTGAAATTTTAGATATTTGACCACACATCTGAGCTCAAGTTGGTCCAAATATGTGTTGATGTTTGGCTTTGAATACCTTAAATAAGACTACATTGTATACAGATTACTTTAAAAATGCATAAGTCACATGATAAACCAACCCGACATTGTATTCATCATTGTAGAAACATGATAAAAAGATTAAGGGAGGCATTTTTTTTATCCTAAATTGCATGGATCAGAATTCTCCAGCTTGCACTTTTTTGAAAAAGGGGCCATTCATTAATTTTGTTTCCACCAAGTACTAGAAAAGTAAAGAGTAAAACGCATGCGAAAAACACCTTTGCTCTTTACTTTACCACTATGTGTCTGGAAAATTGTAAATCACTATCCACAATTAATGATTGTGGGAGCCATCCAGAATGAATTCATTTGGACTCCGCCTGCTTTTTCCAGGTGTAAAAGTCAGGCTGGTCCCATAGGAATCTATTGGTTTTCTGCCAACGTAAAAATATATGCTGGTGGAATACCGATCAGATTTGCAGGGGGACCTTGTTAAATCCGATCTGCTCTCCAACTTAACCTGTCAAATCATACAAAATTGCAGCTCATAAAAAGTGGAGCTACATGCATTTAGCGCCACTTCTTCCACTCCGCTTGACCTGGAAAATGTTCCCCTATGACTGTAGCTTTCTTTTCCCCAACCTGAATGGAAGCCTACAAGCTTCAGCATAGCAATTAATGCGAGCTTACAAAAAATCTCATACAGACAAAAGGCGAAATGAAATGCATGACAAGGTTATTGTTTCACACAACTTGTTCTGTATCCCCTTACTTACTAATCGCCCAACAATCGCACTTAAATAGCTTCTTAAAACATTACATAATTTTTTGTTACAAGTGCCACAGCAATGGTCCCTGCCTTTTTACCTTTTTTTCTCATCTCTAATCACTTCCTGTTGTAAATAATCTGCCTCTGAGACACGTTAAAAAGACAAGATCTCACTGGTAGGGCCTATGCAGGCCTAGCTGTTTGTATTTGAGGGGAGAGGGTAGATCAGGGGAGGGTATTGGCATTTGTCCCTTGTCCAAATGTTAAATCCACCGCTGATTGCACGCTTTATTTATAATGTGCTTAATACCCAGAGATTTCTGAGCGCGGACTCTGGGATCGAACCTGTGTTGCCAAGGCAAGCACATTGTCCCTGAGCTATCCTCCCGAGACTGCTCTTTAGTTATAAAAGATGTACACCTTTTTATACTTTGTCCACAACATTATAGAAAACACTCTTCTTTTTGTTATTTTACAGGAGTTCATGTTTCTTTTACGACATTGCCGAGCACACAGCACCCAGGATTGACCACATACTTTCCAAACAAATCCCACAACACACATGACATATTCTGTTTACATGCAATCTCTGTAAAGCTACTCAAACAGAATGAGGCTATAAAGTCAGTAAATCAGTTTGAATCATGAAACATTCTGTCAGAGTATCTAGGTCAAAGCCCCACTGGTAAGTATGCACGAGAATATCTGAAACTGGTCAATACTTGCCAACCTAGCCATATCATTTTCAGGTTCGGCCTTGTCGGGCCAGCTCAGTGAAGTGCAGCTTGGTTCCCTGGGCGTAGCAAGCAAGACACCCACATCTGGGCATATACACATTCACTTTGGGAGACAAACGGGAGCCAACATGCATTGGCAAAGCCAACAGATTGGCCTTTTGATTAGGCATGGATAGACATTTGCCAGGCACTGCCATAAGGGTACCACCTGGCCATAAGATGGGAACAGCTGGAGAATGGGGCCAGTAGCTGGCCATATGATGGCACTGTCTGACAAATGTCTGCTAATACCTATACGTAAGCCAAAATGGCTTGCTTTGTGATTGCTTGTTTAAGACAGGACTTCAGTGCAAGTCAGAGGCATTGACAAATATATTGTTTTTAAAATCAACTGGCTGAAGACGCACATTAAGAGAATTATACTATACCAGGAGCTCATTTACAGAGGCAATTAAGTAATTAAACACTAAAAAGAATGCCTAGATATAACACTGGTAGGCCCTATGCAGCAACACGTTTGGTGTTACTTTGTGATGGAGCTCGCTCAAAGAGTTCTAGAAAGGTTAGGTTTTGGTGGTGAGGCATTCACATAGCCATGGCTAGTCGTTAGGTGGGTAAATGACCAGACACACCAATAGGATGTGTGCTTCGCCTCACTTTTTATTGTCATCCTATCTCTGTTCCACAGCATGCGTTCTGGTTGTACCTAATAGATAAAAAGTCTCTGAACCAATTAGAACCACCATCATTGTTCTGGCCAGCCTTCCATACCAGTGTTTGCATATCAGCCTTGGCCCTGTCACTAATGTCAGAAGCCCTTCCGAAAACTGCAAGACCACAGGGCCTACAAATTCATATGGTTGCTTGTGTTCCAGTGCAGATGGAACACTGCGCAGCAATTGAGACTGAACTGCACCTTTTCGTGGCAGAACCAAAAGTAATTTGCTAATGGCTTGTCCCCTTCTCTAATCGCACAAACATACTACAGAATTATGGCATGGAATGTTGCACAGAGCAACGATAGAGGTAATGTTCAATTCAAAGCCTTGCATTCATCACTTTTTTTGATTTTACTACACTCTCCCCTCCAGAATTACTTTTTTGTTACTACCAACCTTATATTTTCACTTACTCAAGTAGTTAATGCAGCAGAATATATACCTTGAATGTAATATGTAAGGGCCTCCAGTCAGTTGCTGCACCTTCTGAAGAAATCTGTGTTCAAGCAACTTTACCTGTCATTTATTGTTTGATTTAGTTAATCATGTTATTAAGCATGATGTGAAAAACCACTATTACCACAAAAAAACCTACTTTAAATTACAGAAACCAAAATTGTGATTTTAGGTTTGAGAAAATAGTTGTAGGCAGCCTGCTTGAATAAGTGTGCTACCTCACTTAGAGGTGTGAATAGTCCTCCATCTCCCTAGTTATTTGTACTTTTATGGCTGTGGGGCATAAATCATTGTCTAGGGCAAGGAAACAAATCCTGGCGAGGCCTCCTGCAATTTAGCCTATCAGAATGATGTCTCTGAGGTTGCTGCTGAATGTTTAGAGTGACATCCCCTCTGCGCTCCCTCGGTTACCAGTGGTGTATAACACCACAACAAATCTATCACACAGAGGATACAAACCCTCCAAAATAACGCCTTAAGAGCGACACTTGGTGTGGCTAGAAGATCACACATCCATGATTAGGCATCAAAATAACTGGCTCTCAACATTTAATAAAATCCAGCTAAAAACTGTATGCCTGACTCGCAAAGCACTGAAAAGTGCAGCCCCCAGCTATCCCAAGGATAAATTCCGTAGGAGAACATCTACCAGACCCATGAGACTAACCAATACCAACTGCCGGACCATCCCTAGATTCAAGCTCTCTAAAGTTGGTTGATGCAGTTTCCCTGTCAAGGCTGCCCAACTGTGGAACTCCCTGCCACACCCCATCAGAGAAGATGAGCCCTACACAAGGTTTAGACTCGGCTATATCAACTGACTCAAGTCTACCGATGTGTAAAGCCCACGCACGCGTGCTTGCATTCCCCCACAGCTATTTTTTACCTTCCTTGTGTATTTTTAACTTTTACTCCTGTATTATAACTTTTGTACATATACCCTGTTAACCTAAGCCTTGCATTTTGTGTAACTGCTGCGCCCTGTTACCTTAGGATCTGGTGCGCATTATAAATGAATAAACAAACCACTGACCTGGGCTTAATTTGTTGGGGGGCAGAGGCTGACTGGGGGGGGCACCTGGCCCCCCTATAGCCCCTGCTGGAGCCAGGCCTGGTTTGCGCTTAGAAACCTCTTCGGTATAAAGCGCGTTCTAAAACATTCTATATATTATGTAAGGAGCAAAGACAGTGGGTAAGAGGCACACAAAGAGTTGAGGAGAGGGTTTAGTGGGGGGCACTGGTCGTTAGTATGAAATGGCTGGCCTTTGTATGCTGGCTGGGACTGATGTGTGCAAATGCCAATTGTCTGATGTACTGCAAGGTGTTATTACATCTGTGACTGTTTTGAAATAGGGATATTGTGTATTCTGTGTGCTAATGGGCATTACGTTGTGAACTACTGAATGTATTCTAACTGAAATCATGGAAAATCGCCCACGTGTGCTCCGGGAAGGAAGTTCTGTGAAGATTGGAGTATTCTGGAATGTACTTCATCTGTTTTGAAATGGGGGCATTAGACGGGCTTCATATAAGAATGGAGATGTCTAATGTAGGGCAGAGAGGATTTTTAACACAGATTTAGGAACCAAACACCCACATCTGAGGGATCCCAAACTCCAGAAAAGAGTGCATCATTTTGAGCCGTATCATCATACTGAATTTATACCCCCGCCTCACCTCATCCAAATTCGAACCATAGGTTTGCATCACAGGAACGCAAAAGGTTATCTGGGTAGAGATAGTAATGGGCTCCGTGCAGCCAGTGAGCAGGGGTGTTGCTAGGTCTGGAAAAGATCTGGGGCTACGCTAATGCCAGAACTGGGGGCTAGATAACCTTTTGGTTGTTGCCCCTGATCTTCTATCCGGGGCTACAACAAAAAGACCCGGGGCTATAGCCCCCTCAGCCCCTATAGCAATGCCTCTGCCAGTGGGAGATGGGCACAGAAGAAGGTGAACGAAATAAGAGGGATATGGCAGAGGATGAAGCAGACCTTGCTCATCATTCCCTTGATGAAGGCTAGCAATGGGCGAGATGGAGACCATGCAAGAAGAGGCACACATTTGAAAAAGGACCAGAAAAACCTAAAAGGGAAGGAAGACCTGGACAGAGAGGAAAAGAAGGAAGCATCACAGAAAGTGAAGTTCAACAGCTGAGTAGTGAATTGAAAGTTGATGGTGAACAATTTAGGTTTTGCCTTTCGTGGAAGATAAGGGGGATGTACTCGATGACAGCTGGCTTGTAGGGAACATAGTCCAGTTCATTGATGAATGATGCAAATCATCGTATCGTCTCTTTCCTCCCCTTTTTATTATTCTTTTTTCATTTTTTCATGTACAATTGATAATGGTATTGTAATTATGATGTAGGTTTTATTTCTTATTGTTTTTACAGGGTGTTGAATGTGTATGAGTTTGGCTAAATGCACAATAATACTTTTTTTTTTTTAAAAGATACTAATGTAGAGGGAAGGATAAAACTAATGCGGACAGGAAAAGGAGCAAGAGAGACTGATTGTAAAGGGGAGGCAGTGAGCCTGTGTGGAAGAACACACAGAATGAGAAAGATGGCCCCGTCTTCCGATGTACAGCGCCTGTTTAGCAATCATTCTGGTCAGGATTTATCGATCTAGGTTTGTCTATAGCGCCACTAACTCGTAGTCCTCGGGGCGCTTACAAAGAGAGACGGAGGCAAAAAAAGAAGAAATGGAAACCAGGAAACCAGCCAGTAGATGGGTTCTCCGCTGTCACTGATTCGGCTGGATGTCATGCACCGGTGCATTTGGTTCAGGCTTATTTTAAAACCAGCTTCCATGTGGAGCCTGCACTCTACTCATTGTATGTTGATGACTGTCTTGTTTCCGCCATCAGATTCTATACCATATTTCTTATGACGTGCTGGGATGGTTCAGTTGAGCCATATTTTCAAATGGTCCAGAATGTCATGCGATCAAGCCTTAAAAACGGGACATTTTAATACACATGGAATGCCTCAGTCTTCAGACCTACAATGGGAGTGGCCACCATTACCTTAGGAAGTTTCATTGTTCCTATTGCTTAGAACTGGTCACTAGCTCTAAATCTGTGGATCGTAAAGAACACACTGTGGTACTGCCAGAGTTCTGAACAGCAGAAATGGCATGGATTGCGGTGATTGTAGGTGGGGGACAGGAGTGTTGCTGGGTAGCACTGGCATCAGTTGTCCTATTTTACAGCGGCCGAGTGCAACGATGGCACCCTTTTGGACTGTAGCCTCATTGTCAACATTTTGAGCCCCGTCACTTATTTCTTTACAAATTGAGCACTGCCTGGCTGTGCTACTTACCTACCAGTCATACTGGAGACCCTGTGCATGTGGGACCTAACCACTGTTGTACTTGCAGAATGTGGAGGGCAATCGACCTCCACCCTACCCATCCCTGTTAATCCCCCATCCTGCAATGAGTAAATGTTAGTAATCAGAGCATGTATAGGGGTTGATGTATGGTCTCCTTGGTGCACACACAAATGATTGCTTTGTGATGTCACACTGTCTGTGTGTTGGGGTGGGGGATTCTCTGTGTGCTAATTAAATTAACCAGCATGGTTCTAGCATGCATAAATGGCGCAGTTTGTAGAAGAGGTTGGCGGGTAGCGTCATTGACCTATATCTGATTGATCCAATGGAAGTGAGAGGTGGTTTTGACATGCAACTGGCTTGAGTCGTTTGATAAAACACTTGCATAGAGAAGGAAGAATGCTTGGTGAAAAGGAGGCTAAGGCAGGGAAATGTACAGTCGACTAGACCTTGTAGATGACCTCAGGAAGGTAAGGAAGGGCTCGTATTGTCTGGAGCAGTGTTCATGGAAGAGTCCGGAAGAAGCCAGGCTTCCTCATAATTCCTTAGTTTAGACCACTTCTGTGGTGGAGGCTAGTCTCCAAATGCGATAAGGTAAAGATGCAGACCCTCTGGTTCCATAGGACATTGTGGGGGAGGGGTTGCATGAAGACCTCACTCAATCATTGGACTGAAATCCTTCAAACCTCTGATGGGCATTCAATCACGGTGGGCAAGACAGCAGGGGTGGGGAGGGTCCTGCCCACTTCTGCGGACATCTTCCCAAGGAACTTGCCGGTATTGATTCAAGCTTCAGTCCTAGTCACTGTTTATCCTGGTATATTGGATTCTGAAATGTCTCTCCTCTCTGCAGGTGATGTTCTCCCGAGGTAGGCAATAGCCAAAACCATCTATGGCCACATCCGTGTTCCACTTTGTGACTGCACCGCTAAGTTATAATCTGTGACAGCCATGGCTGCGATTTACAACTGGTTCATAAATTGGGCACCTTCGATGAGCAAGATAGTAGCTAACTGGGTTTGGAGATCATACACCCCTATCTGATTTTTGGGGATGGGGAGAGATTGCAAATAGTTGACCCCCTGTATTATGCAGAGCTTATTATCCAGTCCTTTCCATCCTTGCCCCATACTGCTCATTGGTCAATTACACAAGCAGTCATTAACATTAATTGGGGCCCTCTTTGACACTGCCAGGAACATTGATCATCTTCCATAGGTCCGGAAGTTGAGATGTCAAGCCAAATCATTGAACCTCGTGTCTAGGAGTTCCCTTTGATCAAGCTATTGGCCAGCAGTCCAGGGGGAGATGGAAGTAACCGTGCAGGTAGTGCCTTGGGCCGAGATCCGCTAAAGCCAATGCTACACCAGCTCTTCTTCATTCCTTGCCCCTCTGCCCTCAAGGAAAATCTCCAGCAGTGGTTGTCCCCATCCAGCCCCAAACCTATTCCTATCTTGCCTCTTAATTCCTAATTCTGATGGATTATAATCACCTGGGATAAGGGGACTAACCTCGGGAATGAAACGATCCAGCGATGTTGATCTCATCGGGAGACTTGCCAATCTGCAAATGGAGGGAGCTGACAGTTTTTCAGAGCTTTTCTTCACTTTAACCCCCAGCTGAACAGCAAGTCCACCTTATTAAGAAGTGACAATCCGGTGACCAAGTGTTAGATTAACAGGCAGCGAAGTACATGCTGCAGGACAGCGGTGGACATTGCTTACCAGATCTTTCAGTGGTGGGTAGAGAAGAATGGGTTCTCACTGATGCAGTGTATCTTCTCGGGTGGTACAATATGCATGCAGATCTGCTAAGTAGGCACTTTCTCTCCACAATCCACTACCATCTGATTCATGTCATCTTCATCAGATCTCTCAGATTTACAGGTCCTCTGAGCAGTCCCTCCTGGACCAGACATGTGTCTTGGCCACCTCCTGTCCATCTCTCCCACACCTCACACCAGTGCATGCAGAAGTGACCACCCAACCCATCCTGTGGCTACTGTGCTTGCTCTGCCTTACCCATAATTGCACCCATCCTGAGGCTACTTCCAAGATTCAGGAGGAAAGGGCAGATGTCCTAGCCATCAATCCACTGTGGCCCAAATGGCTTTTGTTTCTTGCCCTCCACCTCCTCTATGGGAAACCCTGGGATGCTACCCCTCCTAAATCGCCCTATCATATTTCCCTAGCTGCTTCCTGCAACATTTGGGAGCCTCCGCTTGGTGGTCTAGATGTTGAGGGATAGGATTGCAGTGTTTTGGGGGGGGCTCCAAGGATGTGGTGCCTTGTGTATCCAGAAATTATGGCACCCTTCAGGGCTGTTGAGGCACTGGCATAATTCCGCTTCATGCATTTGGGCTCTATCCAATATTGGAACAACCCTTCAGAATGTAAGGTTTCGTTGGGGATTGGTTCCACGTGGAGATGCCGGTGGTCTACAACCCATTCCATCTGGGGCGGGTTCCTGACATCAAACCGTGTCAGTTGTTTCACAGTTTTGAACTGAAGCATCCAGAGGTCCACAGTTTGGTTCCCCCCTGGGGACCTGCCTCAGATCTGGAGGAGCCTTGCGGACCCACCTTCTGAACCCACTTTGTGCTGCCACCTTCAACGTGCTCTCTGCAAAGGTAGCATTTCTAGTAACTATAGCCTTCGGTTGGGGGTGTGGCAAGATTGGGGCACTTTTGTTTCATGAGCCTTTTCTTCAGTTCCAGATGGATGAAGTTCTCCTAGGATTTCCTTCCTTGGTCCAACTGAAGGTCTTGGTTTCACACAGAGCAGGAGGTCATCCTGCCACTGTTTTCAGAAGACCACTCCCCTCCCCAGTCTTAATGTGGTGAAGGCCTTAACTTTACTTTCAGCGCACTTGATACTTTTGGTAAGCAGATTTCGTCTTCACCAGGCCAGGGAGGGGTAACTTTACACGAACACCACCCCACCCCCACAATTCAGCTGGACAGGAGGATAGCGTTGCACAACCTGCAACACAAACGAGACCCTATCAAAGCAGGGGATGTGCTACCTTTGGAATTCATGCCTTGCTCCAATGTGGTAATTGTTCCCCACCCGCAAATGATTCGGGATTATTAAGTTCCAATGGGCAGAAATATCATAAACCCAACATAAGGGCCACCGCCACAGTGCCCTCATTTCATGCCCTGCATTGAAGTACCTTATTTTAATTGGTTATTTATAACGCGCTTATACCCAGAGGTTTCTAAGCACAGACCCGGGGATCGAACCTGTGTTGCTCCGCATCGTCTTGCTTCCAAGGCGAGCATGTTGCCCCTGAGCTATCTTCCCGAGACTGTTAAGAGCCAATCTCCATAAGGAACCCCATCGATCTAGCTGGTCGAAGGCAGGCCTACGTAGCTTGACTAAAGGCAGCTCCAGCCTGCCCTACCCTAATTGCCCCACGCCCTATCCAGGGCCCTTTTTTTCATTGTCCATACACCACTGTCCTTCTCAGCAAAGTACTCGTGTACAATGGTCCAGCATACTCGCATGCAGTGTGTCCTCAACCCCCATTCTGCCACAGGTTGGCCGCCCCTGGTTTCTCACTTCCAATGGAGAGCTTCAGAAACTGCTCTTCGTATTAAAGCCAAACAGCTTAATGTGGTGCTTTCGTTACTTTCCTCCGTGGACATGCATAAAGGATTTCCTCTATGCCAGTGTTTGGGCGGGGCCTGCCCACCTCACTAGTGAGCCCCCATGGCACTGGAGCCGGGGATCTTCAAGGGGGCATGGCCTGATGGAAGGGGTTGCCTGCTGGCTCGTTTGTCCATGCCCCCTTTACGAGCCCCGCTCAATGGGCTACCTACAGGATCCCCCGCCGAGCAGCCTTTTGTAGAGATCCGCACCCTCTCCTGCCTCCAATTGTGGTCCTGATTACTCATTGGTTGGAGTCCTCTTGATCCTCCAGTATTAAGGAATGATGCAGAGAAGATGGACGAACGGGCAATGGCCTGTTTACTCAACAGTAATCTTCATTACACCGTCATCCTCGTCCCTCCTTTTCGCTCTGCCCCTGATTTTCTTTTAGCTTACTGGGTGCAATCCGTGGTGAGAGGGAGGCAGATATTTTTGGTCCTGAGCACCACACCGTGGGTAATAATAAGCAGCGCTCAGATACCAAATTATTATTATTTATTATTATAGTGATCTGCCCAGGATCAGTCAATGTGTTCAAGTGGGAAATCCCCTCTTTCTTTCCATTCCCTCATCCCTTTCCAAATCACATGCTCACCTGTACCCCTTCTAAAACCTTCTGATCTCCTCTTCCATTTATTCACCTTTCCCCTTCCATAAGCCCCTCCACTCCTTTCAACTTCTAGTCGATACTCTCTTCATCTTCCATCAGTTGCGCCTACTCACCTTCCATCCACTATTCTCTTCCCCTTCCAACCACTCTCCCCTTCACCGGAAGAAAAACATTTTAGGACAGCATGAAAAAACGAGAACCACACGGTGCAGACCTCTAAACAAGTGCCTGATAGTGATTGCCAATCAATATTGCCCTAAGACAAAAAAGGGATGTATTCATATTTTTTGGGAGGAGGGGGTTGTTTGGTTTTTGTCCACATCTGGGCATTAATTGAGCCCTATAAAAGAAAAGTGGAAATCCCGGGCAAAAGAGAACCAAGAAATCATTTGGATGAATAGAAAGGGGAGAGCAGATGGGGGTAGATGTTGCCACTTTCCCTTCACCTTTCATGTCCCAGTCACCTCGTATCCACTCCCGCGTACCACCACTCCCACACACTTTCAAGAAGTCTCTGGTCATGGCACATGACAATCGATGATGCCTCCTCTACTCTGGGCTGAGCAACCAGGTTCCCGGCTCTTGCTCCATCTGGCTTAAGCGTGCTTAGCAATGCCTCCATGCACCCTGCGGCTTCTCCCGGCCACCCGCAGATCAAGGGCTTGGAGGGCCTGGTATCTTCTTGGGAGACGGACATTGGTCCAACCGCCCTTGCCTCCTCTACCAGAATGCTGCAGCATGAAATGAGATATTTTGTGCTTTTAAACAAAGTATATTTTGAAGCACTTTTATTTATGAATTCTGCAGCTTTTTTGACACAGAGTGCTAGTATGCAGGAGAGAGGGGGCAGCAGCAGTTGGAAATGTAACCAATGTCTTCATGGTGGCATACACATTTGCTGACATCTGCTACTTTGTACAGTGAATATGAGGGGTCTCTATTCTACATGGAGCAACACTAGTCTATTAAACCATGAGTGAGGCTTTTTGGGAGTGGCATGCACTGCAACCTGATCAAATTAGGGGCCCTTAAAAGTGCGCAGGGAAGGCCCAGTGCAGTGAGAATGAATGACGTGGTGCTTCTGAAATGTGAGAATAGTCTTACATTTCGATAATTGGGTACTATCTTCCCAGCTCAAGTTGGTAAAAATATGTATTAATGTTTGGGTGTGAAAACATAAAATACTCCAATTTTACACAGATGACTAGTGCTCAAGTCACATGATAAACCAACCTGACAGTGTACACATCATTGTAGGGACATGTTGATCAAAAGGAGTATGGCGCTAGTTTTGTTTCGAATCTTAAATTGTGCTGAGATGACAACTTCTGTTTACGCTTGTGTGCAAAAGGCACCTCTGTGCAATTTTAATTACCAATGCGTCTTGGGCAAAGTAAATGTTATAACACACAGGCAAAATCACCTTTACTCTTCACTTTTCCACTTTGTGTCTAGAAAAGTGTGGATGCCTCCCGCAATTAACTATTGTTGGAGCTATTTACGATTGAATTCCATTGAAAACCTCATGCTTTTTAAAGGGGTAAAATTTGGGTGTATTTTGAAAGAATTCATTCTTTTTCCATCAGCATAAAAATACATGCTGGAGAAGAAAACAGCAGATTTGGCAGATGGACCTGGGAGAGCTGGTTCCCTTCTCTAACTTCACATGCCAAATCCTACAGGTTATAAAACGTTGTGGTAAATGCTTTTGCTGCCACTTTTTCCACTCCGCATGATTTGGAAAATGACACCCTATGATTGTAGCTTTATTTTCCCCATCCTGAATGGAAGCCTCCACGTCCCAGCATGCAAATGATTGAGAACCTACCAAATAACTCCTACAGACACAAAGTGAAATTGAAACACATGACCGGGTTCTTGTTTCAGGCAGCTTGTTCTGTACCCCAATCATTTCGAATCCCATAACCACCATCCTTAAACAGCTTAGTAAAACAAGTGGGAGGGAGCAGTGGGCCTCTACTTTAAAAAAAAAAATTACAAAAATGGTGTAATTGTTTTACTCTTCCTATACTTTTAATTTTAAAGGCACGTTGGTTTGGGGGTTTGTTTTGTGCGAGGAAGGGACGTGGCGATGGGGTTTGTGGGGGGGAGGGAGGGCAGCCCATCGGGGAACATCGAATACTATTCTCAGTGCCGTTCCTAGCCAACTTGGTGCCCACGGATGAAACGTCAGGATACACTCCACGCCCCACTGGCACACATCACTCCCAAACTACACCTGTGTCGTGCGAAAAAACTCCTCCTCAATATGAATAAATAATTGCTATATAAATGGAAGCTAGTTTCATTAGATTGTAATGCAAGTACTTTACAGAAAAATTCTAATGTGAAAACACATCTGTTGCTGCCCAAGTAAATGTTTTTTCTGTCACCTGCTCTTAGGAAAGGCTTTGCCTGAATGCAATTGTAAACTGTCCATACTGGCACACTGCGGTGTGACCAGCCTACCGGCTCTGAGGACCCAGTGGCCCTGTGTTGCAGGTGTTCTGTTTGTACCAACTCACTTGTATTTTGCAAGGGGCAATACTACACTAGACTTATGAATTGTTTTCTGATGGAAGGTTATCATTCCAAGATAGACACTCTGGTACACTCTTATTCTACTCTTTCAAAATACCTCCATGAGTGGGAAAGGGGACAAATGGCACCAGCAAGGGTTCCTGGATGCTTTGAATTAAATCGCAGAGCATTTCAGGACTATAACAGATCTCTATATTGGATAAACAAGTCTGTGATAAAAGGATTGTATGTGTGAATCTCTAAATTCATAACAGATCCATGGCTTGGTACTCACATCACTCTTACTCACCCTAAGATTAAAATGTGTGTAACCATAAACCATACATACTCATTTAGACAGCTTATGTTTTTGGATGCGAGTATAAAATGGCTGCAACATCGGCCACTGAAATCGGGAACAAGGGCTCTTTTACTTGTTTCTGAAGAATTTTAGATGAGGAAGGGCTGGGTCTCAGTGTGAGCATACCCAACCCCCAATACAGAAACATCTTTTGGGAATTATATTTATAGACATGACAGAATACCGTAGAAGAGAGACCCATTAAACAATGCACAGAAAGGCAACACATAACGTCTTCTACCTCTTACAAACTTTAACCTGACCAGTAATAAGCTGATCAAACAGAACCGGCTTCTAATGCCTAATAAAGGGTGCACATTGCCTCAGCCACTACCTCCTCACTATGACGCATGCCTCAGGGGTTATATCTGCAAATACTAACAGGTCCATGCTTTATCCAAGAGAGCTGGCATTAGCATCTCTTATTAGTGCTGGGCTGCAGCTAGTGAAAATTAGTGAAACGGAAATACCACTGTAAATTACCTGTTACCATGTCTAATCTCTTTTATTTGTAAAAGGTCTGCAGCTGTGATGTGTAAAAGGGGAAGACGTCACTAGGACGCCACGCGCAGCCCTGGCTCTGAGGCAGCCTCTGTCCCATCTTTGACTGTTAAATCCGACTCCGTCTTTCTGGTGCAACGTTTGGCATTCTGGGAAGGGCTTTGCCTTCGGCGTGTTTGGTGTGTAGCGTTTGTCACCTGACCACTTCCCCACAGCCCTTCATTCTGTTTAAACCTGCTCAGCTGCGTCCAGGACGCGATGGAGGTCAAACCCTGGAGCCCCAGGAGAGCATTAGTTGTTTTTTTTTTTTTTTTTTTTTACTGGAGAGTCACAGACCTTGCCCTACCGGATCTCTGGCCATGAATCGGCTGTAGAGGTGGTGTCACGCGAGGATCCCCGTCTCAGCTTCCGTCCGTCTTCGGATCTTCTCACAATTTTCAGCTGTTGCTTAGCAACGCTGTGTCCCTGAGGACAAAACCTAACCTTATCGAGCAGCCTGCCTGAAAAAGCCCTTGCACCGAAGGCTCCCGTCGGCAACACACCCTCCTCATAGTGCAAACTAAATCACTCAGCTGGCAAATTTCATGTGTGCACTTCGGCCATAATCCTATCAACAGCTACAAGATAGTAGCATTCGCAGTGGGGGGCGGGGGAGGGTGCGACAGGGGGCAACAATGCAGCCTGGGGACATTACTACTGAAACAACCCGCTCTGACCATAAAAAAAGCTGCAGGTCTGAATGCCTCATTCCAAATAAACATGCATATTGCAAAACACAAACTGGCAAACAAAATGCACTATAATTTAAAGTTGGTTTACCACCTGCAAAATCTGCATCTATTTAAAAGCATTTTGGGCGGCTGGTGGGGTCCAGGCACAGTGGACAATGACCATGACTGCAAGCAATGGCCAGTGCCACGTTGGGTAACTTCCTGGGGCCCCAGGGCAAAGTGACCACTGGCAATGGTTTGGTGGTGGAGGAGCACGACAGAAAGCCAGCCCATAGTTGGGGGCGGGGGACAATGAGCTGGACAATGACCAATGCTGCAGGAGCCATGGGCAGGTGCCCGGTGGGCGGAGAAAGGCAGGGAGGATTGTGCACACTGGGTGGCTGGGGGCACGGCCAAATACCATGCCCGGGGTATCTGGCCAAAGGCCACTCTGGCTGGGTTTAGGTGACCCAGGGCAAGGCCACAGGCCAAGCCCAGTGCGTACGTTCATGTGATGGCTGTCCCAGATGGCCTCGAGCACACCAACTCTCAAACTTTTCAAGGGTTTTTATTTGTAGATTAGTAAAGGGCTCAGTAGGGACCATCCCTCTCACCCTCTCTCGTCTACAGAGGGCCATTCTGTGGTGGGTTCTTCCAGTAAGTAAATACCAGGACAGTCCGGAGTAAGGTTAGTGTCTTTATTCCAGTACACAAGATGTGTCCTTGGGTGTAGTATAGGACAGAAATATCACCGGACATCCGGCTCCTTTCCAAGTGTCAAAAAGTGGAACACTCTGCACTAGGAGCCCTTAACATTCCACCATGCAATACGCTCCATAGCTGCACCATATTCTGACCAGTAGAATGCCACCTCTTTCCTATACCCAAAAATACAAGTGCATTACACAACCTCACACATGTCTCCCAGAACCCTCTGTGGCCACTAAATGAAACCAGGAGACCCAAAACCCCAAACATCACCATAGTAACCAGAACATGTTCCACCAGCATCGCCACCACACGTGAGGACCTACACGCTAACTTGCAACCTACCACCTCCTGAGCACTGTGACCAAAACAGCAATGACCGCGAACAGCACCCACCGAAATGATCAAAGGACAAAGACTAAAACTGTCACCACTGACCGACAGGATCATAACTTGCACACAATAAAACAACTCCTTTTGCCCTGGGCTGCCACCAGAGCCTGAGACTTGCCACACCTCAAGACTCCCACCAGCAACAATAAACCCTACACACCTGACCACCAAGGAAACCAAATAACCTTCCACTTGATGCCACTCTCAAAGCCTCCGACCTGCCACGACTGAGCGCAAACCACAATGCTCTAAACGAACAACAAAACCATCCAAAATCCCATTGGGCAGGAACAATCAAAAATACACAGCGGAAAACCCCACCTCGGGCACTAAAAACGCCTAAACATTCAAAAACCTGGGGAAATGTAAGACTCCAAACCAACCGAACTGGCAAACGAAGCCCAAAAAGTCAAAACTCCCAACTAACCTGGGGAAAGCTATCGGGCAACGCAAGATGTTTACCTGCCACCAAAGGTATAAAGCTACCACCAGATAGTTACCCACAACCCACGGCACTAAATCAACAATTAACACTCGCCTGCAACAGGATACTGCTGCCCAATAAAACCCACCTTAAGTACCGCACAACCAACACCCTTAATCCAAAAGCAAACCAACCTAAAGTGTACAAAATCCCACGCAGGTAACACCAACAAGAAACCAATCACAAACATACTACACATTCCAGCACTACTTCATCCGAAGTAACTCACATGACGCACCAAAACACCTGCAGAATAACCGCACTGCCGTCGATGACCAAATTGCACCACCACACTAACCTTTCAACACCATTCAGGTGGTTAAAAAGCCTCACCAAAAATCCCTGAAAACCTCACCATAATCCCTGTAGCACAAAAGTGCTCCGGTCTAGTCCCGATAGACAGAATGTCACAAAGAACCGCAGTGCACCTTATACTGAAGGATAGAACAACACCTCACTGTGCTCGCATCCAGCCCTGCAGACTTAACTGCCCCCCATACACCTGACCTAACAAAACACCATAACACAACAAATGTCCCCTTTATTCAACAATTTAGGGAATAACCAAACTTCCTGCAAATCCAACCCCTCGCAGTCATGTCCAAAATAAACATGTGAAAAATGTCCATAACGGAGCATCCCTGCACCCACATGTCTGAACCCCGGAGGGCACATTTTAAATCCTAAAGAGCTCACAGAGAAAACCCAATGTTCCACCATGCCCCGTGTCCAAACTCAAAAATGAAAATGTTGTTCAACTGATGGCTCCGGTACAAAATGGGCCCAAATTGTCCGAATCCACTAAACCTAGTAAAACCAGATAAACAGCAGGTACCCGGTTCCTAACACATCCCTAACATGAGGCACAACGCGCGCACACACACACCCCTCGCCATAACAGGCCTCTAAAACCTAACATAACCCCATTCCACATCTGGAGAATATTTAATTACCGACTGCTGGAATGAGACCACACCAACTACAAAACAGCACAATTAAAACACTGGTCACAAACACCTACCCAAATTCCACTAGTCCTGCTGAAATTACATCCCCCTTCAGTTCATGCAATAACTCCAGTAGATGAGGATCAAATTCTCTCAAAGCGACCACAAACATGTCGCCATCAGCACAACCGGCGTCTGCAAGACTAGCGCCCAACACCGATTCTCCTCGTCTTCTGTCCCAATTCCACCTGTAATCCTGCTCTCCACGTTCGGTGTCCTCCCTGCCGTACTCCATCAGCATGATGATCACTCTGCCGCAACCTCCTCTTAGCCACCAGCTCGCCTGTGAACGCTTGCCTCGCTGCTGTGCACTTTGGCCCCTCCCCCCCCGACTTCCATGTTAGCGGTGCACCTCTTAGCTGGCATTCCGCAACCCTAGGTTTGTCACGAGATCGGTAACTCCTACTATCTAACATGCTGACTCTCCGAGTCATGGCATTTGCCTTTAGTCCATTACCCTCAAACTCCTTCTGGTACCTACATGTCCCCAATCTAGGTTCTCCCAAGTGGTAAAACATAAGGACTGGTGCCTTCAGACACTCGGGCCCCACTTGGTCTTTTCCTTCCACACACTGGTCTCTCTTTTATGTGTTCAGTGCTTTAGCAATTCTACGCCAAACTCCCCTACACTGTCCTTCCTCCAAGTGGCCTCTTGTGGCCCTCCTTCTCCTCCCTTGACCTCAACAAATCACTAACACCTTTCTGTTTCCTGTGGTCCGTTTTATCCCCCCCCCACCCCCTTCCCATAGGCTCTCTTCCTCCCCTGATTCCCTGGGCCAACTACTGGTTTCCCTTTCCCCAGGAAAGTTGTTATAGGTGGAAAAATGCATAAAAGTGTTGTTAAGCCTCAGCCCTTTTTTGTGCGAGTCTGCAGTCCATGGGCAATGCGTATCTGCTGAAATCCAAGGTAATATCAGTTGGTATGGATGGCTGCCCGGCTTTGTCCATGCTGGTTTGCAAGTTGGGCCGCTCCACGGCCTGTTGACAAGTAAGGGGGCTCTCTGTCTGTTTTGAATGTTTCACAGCAGCCTCTGACCTGCTGAGGGGGTCTGCCCGGCATACTCGGGATGCTTGTGTACTGTGCTACATTGTGTGCTGTGTGGTGCTGTCTCCGTTTTACGGGTTTGCCATGCAGGTTGGTCTGGATCTCTGCAGTTCCTTGCCGTCTGTCTCCCTCCCTGTTCGGTCCTTCACTGGCAGATCCACCCCTAAAACTGATGGTACTGGCAGTCCTATTGGGCAAACAGAAAAACTGTCCAGAACTGGGCAGTGCGGGCATGGGTTGGCTGTCAGTGGTATGTATTGCAAGCATGCAGGCACATGAAGAAGGGACAGGGACTGGGGCTCTCTCAACTTGCGTACCCCACTGTTTGGGCAGAACTGGCTCTGGAAATCCCATAGGAGGCCTCCCAACCCAACTGAGAGGGTTCTCCATCCCCTCTTAACAGGATCTATATCATTAATCCCCCGATCCTAAAATATCTGAAACACCTTATACTAATTGCTTGCTTCTACGATGTTTGCTCGAGGAAATTTGTGTGAGGCCCATTTGCTCAAATGATTATTTTGGTTACACATTTCACTGCAAATAAAGTGGGGAGACCCCCCCCACACATCCCACCCACCTTGATGTATACCTAAACCTAACCCCCCCCTATAAACCTTTGCAGTGAAGGTACAGAAGAAATCTCTAGCAAATGGGCCTGCAAGAAAACGGGCTAGTGCCCATTTCTTAACACATAGTGGTAACAAAGTGTTTAAACAGGAAATATTGCCTGAGCACCATTCTGTAAAGTTTGCCTGCAATTAACAATTGTAGGAGACCTCTACAACAGATTCCAATGGTATCTCCCTGCTTTTACCAGGTGTAAAAAAGTGGGCAGATTTCCCAGGAATCCACTGGAAATGCCTGCATGAAAATGTATGCCGGCAGTAAAGCATGAGATGCTGTGAACTGGGATGCATGACTGACATTGTTAGTCCGTTCACTGTCCCAACTATAGCTGAAAACAGAAAACAACATCCTCCAAATAATAACAAAGGTGTAACATTTAATGCCTGTCCCTACACTTTCACCACCCACCTCTGATGCACGATGACACGGTGCATCTACACAATGAGCCAGATTCTTAAACCTAGTGCATTCCCAAATGGTAAAACAAACTAATTCTCCTGCGCCTGCTTGGAAGAGATGGAGGGGGAGACACAAAGCACAAGTATTTCCTGCTCTTGTCATGCATTTCTTTGGGGTTTTTTTGTTTTTGTTTAGTGGCACAGTGGTATGGAATGCTGCAGTCGCACTTGGATTTATTTTACACAGGACAATGTCTTTCCCTGAGATTATCCCCGAGTCTCATGCAGATAACTGCACTCCAAGCATGCTTTTTGTACTGACCGGATCCATGAACTTTTAAGTAAATTGTGCTCCACCCGCCACACCCTAGACTTGATGTTTACATCAACCCCGCCCACCTCGCAGCGCAGGCCCTATTCCACCTGACTGGTCCAACCACGCTGCCATCCCACTATCAGTTACCCGCTCGACTATGCCTCACAAAGGTCAGTCTAAACGCCCCCTCACTCAACTCTGCTCATTCAAAACATTCCCAGTCAATGAGTTGCAACCGAGCCCTTTATCCTCCACCACCTCCCTCTCTACCTCTGGCGTCCCCCACCGCTCTATCCTATCGCTGTGTCTCTTCAATATCGATCTTGCCCATCTGATTTCCTCCTTCTCTCCTAATTTCCAGTATTATGCCAATGAGACACTGCTTTCCTTCAAACTTCCCTCCTCTTCCTCCTCTGTGACTCCTGACTGCCTGTCCGCCATTTAGGCATTGTGTGCAACTAATGATCTCTGCCTTAATGCAAGTAAGACAGAGATCCTTCTGATCGGGACACCATCCTGTCTGGTCAAATACCTCGGGGTCATCTTCGACTCCGTCCTCTCCTTGATCCCTCACATCGTGGATCTTACTAACATAACAGGAGTATTTGTAAAGCACACGGTCACCCCCAAAGGGGCATTTTGGCACTAATCAGATGTTTATTGTTACCCAACTTTCATTTTATCGACCTTGGAAGGATGAAGGGCTGAGTGGACCTGCCGGGATTCCGACCTGTGACCATAAGGTCAAACATAGGTCTCTGTAGTGGATGAAGTAGTTCACTGAGTCACAGATCCGACTAAGAAGACCCACTTCCAGCTCCACCTCCTCAGAGGCATTCTTCCTTTCCTCGCCTTCCTCCAGAGATCTGGTCCTCTCCAGGCTGGACTACTGCAAAAGCCTTTCTCAATCCCCCCTCTTTCCTCCCTACACCCCCTCCAGCTAATCCAGAATAGGTCTGCAAGACGTTTCCTTGGTCTCAAGCCCAGGGACTGTATCTCTCTAGCCCTTAAATCTCTCCACTGTCTCCCGGTGGCAGCAAGGATCAAATTCAAGATCCTCTGCATCATCCACAAGGCCTTCTGGGGAAGGGGATCAGGTTATCTCCAACTTTTCCTACCTAAATACCCCCCCTGCTAGAGCCCTGCGCTCCTCGAACCCTTTGACAGTCAAATGTTTCCCCAAGCAGAGGGTGAGGGGAGGTCTCTCTCCTCGGCCGGCACCTCCCTTTGGAACAGCCTCCCTGCCCCTTTCACACTGGAGCCGGACCTCCTCAAGTTCTGGAAATTGCTTACAACTCTGCTGTTCTCTACCTCTTTCCCTTCCCTGTTAATCACTCCACTGCCGCTGTGACTATTGGCCTGATCCTCATGGATCACATAGGATTCCAGGACCCCATCCCTAGTCGATACCAGCACACCCCCAGAACGCCACTGCACTGCCCTGGCAGCTCTGTATCCCACCCATGGGAGCTGCCTGCAACAGCACTTAGCCTGAGGTTCTCCCCCTGGCTTCCCTTAGCACTTCCATTCTGGACCCTCCACCAGCACTTGCCCAGGTCTCTGCTCCCCCAGCTCTCCCTATCTCCTGCACCTCTCCTCACTGCACTTGCACAGACGTATGCCACAAGGCCTAGTAGGACCATGACTGTATTTTACTCATTTGCTATTGTTGTTTTCCCCCTGTCCCCTTCCCATTTAGCCTTGTTGCACTTTGAAACACTATTCAGTTGTATAAGCGCCTAACAAATGCTTAATAAAATAAAAAAACTTTGCAGGCGTTGCCATGGTCCTACTATAATTATTGAACAACTTGGCTATGAAACTGGTGAACACTACTGCCCCCCCTAAAATCTGGTCATGCTAAGACCAAACCATCTGCCCCTTGATACACTATTGAGCTCTGACGATATCCCGATCATCATTCAACAATTGATGGGGCTGGCGCTCAACACACTCCTAAGCATCATTAATGTCCTTCCTCGGAGAAGGGTCATTCCCAGAAAACCACAAGGCTGGCTTCAAATGACTTCTTGAAAAAATGACCCTATACTATGGAGGTTGGCCAGTTACTGCCCCATTACGGACCTCCCGGTTAGTGGTAAAATGTAGTTGCTATACAACACGCCAAAATCTTAAAACGGCATCTCCTAAATGACTTTCAGTTAGGGTTCCACCACAATTGTAGTCTCGAGACAGCCACCATCCACATGGTGGATGATGGCCTCCAAATCGTGAATAAGGGGGACTCATTCAGCTGGGCCTTGACCTCTCGATTGCATTCAACACTGTTGACCTCCGCATCCTCCTCCTCCCTCCTTGCCGGTAGGATGGGATTCTCCGACACTGTCAGGAATTTTTATTTTTTTGCATTTTTAAAGTGCTCACACAGCCCACGGGCATCAAGGCGCTGTTACAGGAATTGTTCGTTTTTTCAGTTGAGTAATTGTTTTTTTTGTTGCGTATTTATAACGCGCTTAAACACCCAGAGGTTTCTAAGCGCGGACCCGGGGATCGAACCTGTGTTGCTTAGTGTCGTCTTGCGTCCAAGGCGCGCATGTTGCCATTAAGCTATCCTCCCAGAATTGGTTTACCTCCAACCTCTTGGGCAGACACCAGGCTGTCCAGATGAGCTTATTGCATTCAAACCAGTGCCCTGTCTCCTGCGGAACCCCACCACCCTAAGATCCACCCTAATTTTATTTAGTTTAAAGTGCGGACCTAGCTCGAGAGCAGAGGAGTGCTGTACAGAGTGTGGGTAGCCGGCATTTGGGCTGGCATCTTTTAACCATAGCGCAGAACTGTGAGGTCTGTGCGTCGCTATGCGCGTCCATTGGAATTAGTGCTGAAATGCACATCCAGTGCTAACCTGGGAACAAATCCTCGTTTATGCTCACAACTTATTCAAACCGGCTGCCTGAGCTTTTTAAAGTGGTGCAAGGAAAAAGGCACACCTCTGCTATTTCTGCCTGCGCCATTTTATGAGAATCTGGCCTAAAAGTCTTTTGAGGTCAGATTTCAAAACTTCTTTTCCCTCAAAATGACACAGAAGAAAGAAGAGACTTATCTTTTTTTTCATCAAATAATTAATGAATAGACATTCTGCGCACAGAAATGTACATAAAGTAAAATGAAAAAAATATAACTTTATAAAAAAGTGCAGTTTCTATTGAAAGCAACGTGCCAAAGGCTTATCCCTTTAATGGACAAAGTGCATACATCAAATATTTAATTCTAGCAGAAAAATGTATAGATGAGGTACTGTTTTCTGTTTGGGCCAAGTAAAAAATGTATAAACGTCTTATAGATCCAGAAAAGCAAGTTAAATAATGAGAACTGCACCTTGTTAGATGTGGACATAGCAATATAAACTACTTGGTTCTAGCCAACCTGCACGCTTTTAGTCTCTGCAAAGAAGTCCCCTCCTTACCTTACTTAACTTGCAAGTCTAGGAAGCACCTACAAATGAAAGCCTGCGTCAGTTCCCCATCCTGGCAAGTTGCATGCAAGGCCCAGCTCAGATGTAGGCGGGCGGGGGCCACGTATGCCCCTCACCCAGTAATGTGGAGGGGATATGTCCCACCCATCACCACGATTACTTCGCCCGTGCCTATGCTTTGCCGCAGTGTCTTTTCGAAGCGCTATACAATGCACAGTTTTGCTAGTACACAATCGAATAGTGCTCCATCTTTCCACCTGGAAAGGCCGAGTCAGCCTGGTTGATGTTTTAATCTGATACTCAAGTAGGGTACAGATCTCAGCAGTCGGTGCTTAGTCCGCAGAGTTGGCTAAAGCACCAGCTACAGTGGCACCTGTGAACCCCAATGAGTATTTCAAATGACTGAATCGAGCAACAGGTGTAGTCTTGGTACCTGGATCTTTAATATTCTAAAGAGTGCAATCAGCTTAGGAAATGTATGCAATATATTCCTCGAGCGCTGTTTGATCTGCAATGGGTCCCCAATTTGTATTTCTGCCCTCCTTCCACCCGCATCCTAGGTCAGCCTGACCTCACCTGAACACTGGGCTTTCGTGGGTTTTGCACACGCCTGACTTGCTTTTCCTTCCTTTTCCTCCCACATACAACCCGGGTTGGGGGGCTAAGCAATTCAAGCACCGGAGGAGCCACAATTGGAAGAGAGCTCCACCCTCCTCACCCCTACACAGCGCATCTGGTTTCCTGCCACCACGGTAGATGTCGGGGGGAGGTGGGGGAGATAGGGAGCCTGAGGTTTTCTGCAAAGTGGAGGAATATGAAAATGGTGCGGAAGCAAAAGGTAAGGGGCAGGGGATGTACCTTAGGCATAATTGGCAGAAGGAACAATGCATGCCAAGCACATGAGTCCTTTGTCTCCGCAGAGGCTGGTATCGACTATGCAGCCTCCACTGCCCGGTGCAATGGTGGTGAGGAGGTCGGAGCATGTGCCAGGGTTTGGCATGATGGTGCCCTTTGGTATACTGTGCCAAAAACCCAAAGTAGTCTAATCGGCGCTAAGGGAACAGGCAACTGTGGCCCACAGCTGGCCCTGTTCCCAGCCCCACCGGAATACCTTCCTACATTATGAGTCCTGGGCGGTAATGTTTCCTTCATTGCGGGCAGCCCGTAAACCGGAGGGAGGTGGACCGCTTAGTGCAGCCAACCTGAGGAGCCATATGGTGCTTCATCAAGGAATGCGGCTGTTATGGGGCAGGGTCTGGCCTCAGGCAGTGAGACTCTCCATCCACAAGCGTGGCAGCATCCTTTGAGAGACCTGGTGAAATTGAGTGGGTGGCTGTGCCCTGTGGGAGAACCCAAGAACCATAAGGGGTGGCTGTGCCCTGTGGGAGAACCCAAGAACCATAAGGGGTGGCTGTGCCCTGTGGGAGAACCCAAGAACAATAAGGGGTGGCTGTGCCCTGTGGGAGAACCCAAGAACCATAAGGGGTGGCTGTGCCTTGTGGGAGAACCCAAGAACCATAAGGGGTGGCTGTGCCTTGTGGGAGAACCCAAGAACCATAAGGGATGGCTGTGCCCTGTGGGAGAACCAAAGAACCATAAGGGCTGGCTGTGCCCTGTGGGAGAACCAAAGAACCATAAGGGGTGGCTGTGCCTTGTGGGAGAACCCAAGAACCATAAGGGGTGGCTGTGCCCTTTGGGAGAGCCCAAGAACCATAAGGGGTGGCTGTGCCTTGTGGGAGAACCAACGAACCATAAGGGGTGGCTGTGCCTTGTGGGAGAACCCAAGAACTATAAGGGGTGGCTGTGCCTTGTGGGAGTCGTTTGGTGGGCAGCTGCACCATGTGAGGGAACAAGAAATGTTTTGAGCACTGATGAGATCATGAGGCAATACATGGATTGGATAACACTATAGGCCATGCCTTGCCTGAGAAGGAAACTATCGGGCCACTCAGTACCTACTACAGCTATCCATTTCCCAACCCCATACAGACCATGAAACAACCATGTTCCACTTTACAGTGTTCGACACATACCTGGTAACACATCTTAGTCCTCCAAGCTGGTGTGTTGTATATGGTTAGATCTTGTTCCATAGTCTTCTGTAAAGGAGTGACTGTTCATGTTCATAAATGGCAATTGCAAGCAATGCCTCAGTGCTGCATGTTGAACAGTTGCATCATAGCCTTGGTCACTCACAAAAAACGACTGCACTGCCAGTGGGCTGGGGGCTTAGGATTTAGCCGCAGTGCTGTAGAATGTCAGTTAATCCAGACTTGGTGTTTGCTGTACTGTAATAGGCACTCATCCCTTCACATGGGTAACGTGTACAGTAAATGAGAATCCAGAATCTGTGTGGTTGAATGGGCAGGGTCGGACTGGGCCATAACATTGTTTCAGGTGCTAATGAAAATGTGGCCCACAGTTGCAAAGGGCTTTTCATTACTTTTGTGACACTGTTTGAATAGTGCCCAAAGGGGCGTCTTTTCATAAAATGTGATGCATATTGTGCATTTTAAAGAGTATTTATTCAGCAACACTGGTCAAAACTAACTGCATAATGAAGTAACTTATCGAACTGGCCCACATTGACCCAAAAAGTGGCCCACTTGAACCAAAACAACTGGCCCACACCACCAGTTTTTGTTTTTGGTTTGGCCATGAGCATATTGCACTATAGGCCAGTCTCCGCTTGTTGATGAGACGCTGTCTGTTCCTCTTGTTGACCCTTCTGTATTCAGGATGCCAGTGACTGCAGCATCTCCCAGTAGGTTGCACCCGTACTACTCGAAAGCTTCCAACAGGTGCCAATTATGTCCTACTAGTTGATGCTGTCATTAAGGAGATTGACATGCCATGCCCGGTGTACTCACCAAATTATTTGGTAGTTGCTGTTCTTCCTGCTCCCTGTGTCCTTTCATCAACTGGTGATTCGAGAGATGCAGCAAAGGACCCTGTGACATTGGCACAATGTCTCCTCCTTGTGATATGTTTTGCAAGTCCTCTCCTGAGTCATGTACGTCAAATGCAGCCACTTTTATTTTGAAATGTCTGTTCACAAAGGAAGTCAGCAGGTACTCAATTTGCCTTTGAATCCAACTAACCGTGGATTGCGAAACAATGTTGAAAGAAGGCCGTTCACCGACTCTGCCAAATTGGCATAGTCTCTCGAGGTATCGGCCTTCACCATAATGGTCAAATTGAGTTCAAGCAAGTACACCAGAGGGAGAACCTCATTCAGCAATGCATTGATGGCTAACTACACAGGCTCCTTCAGCCTGTCCAAACTGGTTCTGGAGGCCATACGAACATTAGCAAGTGACTGCGCTGGTAAACGGAGCTTCAAAGAAATTGGTCGACATCCATCAAATTCCAGGCCTAATAAAAAAACGTTTAATCCCAGCTCATGCAATGTTATTGTTTATGTACACAGCAAGGACATTCTGCCTGGATTCATTGATGTCATGGAAAAGGAGTACACAGGAGATGCATTAATTCTGCCCTCTATAGGATGAAGCCAACATTCCTTCACTTTCAAAATTGAATAGTAAGCTAATGGATGCATGTAAAACCCAATATCTCATTAAAATAATTGTAACTATGTGGTGCAAGATCAGATCACTGCAAAACAAATTTGTACCTACAAAAATGATGTTTGCCAAACCATCTAAAAATGTGCATGGGGTGCGGGATAAATGAGGGGTGGGATATATATTCCTCCAAACTATATCAAAGCACAGTAGTTCACAAATGCAAGTGTTTGTGTACCAACCTACAGAAATGGATATTAATTTGATTAATCTCGCATGCTCACCCCCAAAGTAAGGCCCCAAAAATGGTATTGTGATTTTCCTTTTGAAGTGGAACCAGCCCTCCTTTCAGAGTCTTAAGACTGGTAGAAACCACACCAGTGACAAGATCTGGAAGGAGTTAAACAATATATATATATATATATATATATATATATATATATATATATATATATATATATATATATATATCCTGATCATAGAATGATAGATTATTTTAGACTATGGGGAGATGTACCCTGAAGAATTTGGAAACAATTGGCTGAAGAAAGCTGACGACTGGTTTGCTGACACAGGATGGAGAGAGAAGCTATTGTGCATTTGGGTCCCAAACAAGCAGCTACTCTTTCTGAGACCGTAATTCCAGGCTGAGGGGATCCAAGCCAATCTTCCCTGATTGCGAAGCCGCATTTCAAAGGGTAAATTAAACACCAATAAACCAAACTGTCCCTATGAACTGTCCAGTTTAACTCTGGGAGAATAGGGGCCTGGGAGTCTAGGGGAATGCAATTGACAGGTAGTGTATTTAAAAGCCATGTGCTCACCATTTATATAGAATATAACTTGACATGCCATATCCTTAAATCCCAATGTATATTTGTATTGAGATACAGTTTGAAACTGATAGCATTTTGGTTCTGCTTAAATGCAGAATTGCCTTTGTATAATGTACTACCATTAAAAATATATAACCTGAGGCTGAAGCCGGTGTAGAGTCACGCCATAACATTTTTGCAAATGACTATTGCCTAATGTGAGGGCCAGTGACATCCACATATGCGAACAGATATTCACTCACCATTCAAACCTTATCCAGTCAACATCTTTATGGATACAGGTGCCACAATACTGATCATGGATCCAACCACCTCACTGGATCAGATTGACAAAATACTGAACATCCATTGTGCTGACGTAATTGGTGACACCACAACATAGCACCGTTGGTCATGAAGCAAACTCTCACGCATGCACAAAGTTACTCGGGGACACACACGTGCCCACACAAAGAATATGCTTACACAGCTCTGTAGATAGAGGACAGATGCATACTGTCGAAAGCCTTTATTATTTTTCTTATTAGTCAAGCGCGGAACGCAAGACAAGGAAGAAATGCAGAGCAAGCTTGCAGATGCTTATTGCAACTAACCATATGCAACTACAGGGTCATATAAGGACCCTGGATGAGCCAAATACTACTGGCCTATAAGCAACATAGCACGGTATAGATCTGTGGAAATCATATCATACCTGTAGTGAGGTTGCGTGAGGCCACAGGCCCCAGGACGAGAGATGAAGAAAAGCAGAATTAGGCTGCACGAAGCAGCAGACCAGGGCTCGCAGCCAAGGTCCGCGATGAGCAGAACATTCCTGAGCCTCGGAGACAAGAAGTCATCTGCAAAATACTAGTGCAAATCCTCACAAATTATAGACCAGAGAGCTCAATATCGCGGTCCTCGACCACTTGGTGCGGCCGAGCCAGACAATGGTCATTCACGCGCGGTGAGAGGATGAGCAGGTCCCAGCGACACAGACATGAAGTGAAACATAGATTCTTTAACAACTTGCAACCCTGTGGGCACTCTCAAAGGCAAAGCGGTAATACTAAAAGCTACACTGGGAAAACATAGTATTTCACATTACCTTGAGAAGGTGCACTGAGAACAGAGCTGGGTCCCAGGCCTGGGAGATGAGCTCCAAACAATCAGGGAACACAAATCCAGGGGTGGATGGCAGAGGGCAAAGCCAAATGGTAATCCTGCGACCCTACAACAATGTAATAGCTTTTTGGGGAAGGGTCACCGACATGCGAGGATCAATAGAATTACCTCTATAGGTGTCGTGTTGTAAGAGGATTCAATTCAACACTACAGCTAAGTCAATGCCTAGTCTTGGATACTGAATGGAAACCCTTATTAATATATCTTTATGTCCAGTTCATGCGTTCTGGATGACTACCCCTATATAACACCCCTCTCTTGGAATCCCCCTGACCCCACTGAGCCAAGAAGTAGTTCTGTTTTGCAAGTTTAAAAGGTTTATTTGATAATTTAAACAATAGAGATATATATATATATATATATATATATATATATATATATATCACACTTTATAATAAATTAATAATTGAATATCACACTGAATCTGAGCAGTAATCAATAATGGATAGTCTGGCACTAGCACACTTGTGAATAGGAACAGAAGAATAAGGTGGTAGAGAATGCTTTATATAAGTTCAGATGGATGTAATGTTGAATGAAAATGCAATACAGAAAATACTCAATATGATTTCAACAAAACAATGTAATCATTTTTCTCTGGCAATCCCCTCCCCCCTTTATGCAATGCAAGGAAATGGAAGGAAAGCACACAGTTCTCAGAAATGCAATCAAGTGTAATTCAGTTCACCCCAGCAAGCTTAGACTACAGAAGTTGGGAACACAGGCCCAAAATGCTTTTATATGTGCTGGCAATGAAGTGAGGAATATGCTGAAAATGGTTTTAATTCCCTCTAGAGGTTCAGGGTGAGTGGTATCAAGTTAATATTAGTCCATGCTCACTTTAGCAAGGATCTAGGAGTAACTAGCAGGTTAAACAAATTTTTGGCAACTGAAAGCAAGAAAACTGCAGTTTTCACACGTTGAGAAATTTGCAAATTGCGGCAAATTCGCGAGTGCGTTTTTCGCGATTGCGGCAAAAGTATCGGGGGTAGGAATGCGGTTCTAGGTTCGTAGAAAAGCCACGATTCCCAGCTTTCAGAGGAAAGTTACTGCAAGTCTCTAAGACAAACGGTCACGGAGATATGAGCGATATGGTAAAGGTCGTTTTTCAGATTTGAAATTTTAAAGTTCAAAGTGACAAGTGACAGCTAGCAACTAGAAAATGACAGGTGACAGCTTTACCAATGACAGGTGAGTTAGGAGGCAGTTCTACGTAGATTAAATAGATTGAATTATATTATTTTAACTAAGAGATTGGTTCTGCACAGTCTGCTAGGTACTCACAATATATTTCTGAAATAAATGGGCCTCACCACGGATCTGGTCAGGTTTTAGACTGGACTCTGGTCTGGTCTCTGCACTTCACAGTGATCTGGGTCAGCTCTCTGGTTCTGCTAACAGTGGTCTGGGTCAGCTCTGCTCTCTCTCTAGCCTCTCTGGATTCTGGAGATTGATGGATTTGAAGTCTGGATCTCTGGATGTGGTATGGTCCGGCAGAGCGCGTTGCAGCAAATGGAATTGAATGTGTCGATCTGTCCTGTCTGCTTTTATGTGTTTTGAAAATGGGTGTGTGTGCAGCATCAATAGGCTCTACCCCTCTCCACTTGTCATTGGCCACTTCATCCTCTTCCCCTTGATTGGGGGAATGAAATGAAGTGTCATCATGATGAGGTCTGTTTATGGTACAGAGAACCCACCCCTGTCAAATTACACACAATCTATATTTTGACCCAAAAGACATATTTGCACAGGTACACATTTGTTTAAAATTACATGCACCCATCACATATCACAGGAGGTATACCCTGTCCAAATCTGCTCTTCCTGGGAGCTTGCATTCAGAAATGGCAACATATTTCACTTTTTGGTCAAGTTACCAATATCAGACATTACCCCAAATTTATACACATGTGCGCAAGGAGTTTGGACATTACTTGATGAAGTGTCAGATTTTTAACATGCATACATTTTAAGTAATACCCTCTTAACTGCTAGCTTGCCCCCAGATCATGCCACCGGTTCTAAAATGTGGGCAGAAAAATCACAAGAATTATGGTATCATTTAAATAATTTTCACAAGTCCGCTCTGAGTTATTCATCTTTTTCTAAAACCATATTCTGGCTACAGGGGTGTGGTTCCCCCCAGCACAAGGTTGAATTTCTGGTTTTTTCCAGTTCTGCCAAGCCAGCTTGCTCTCACAGGCAGTGCTCCTCCCCTTTACATCCAGGAGGAAGCCACTTTTTACGGCCCCCATAATAAAACATTTGCCTGAGTCAGGACAGGGCTTTGTTCAATTTCCTGCAGAGCCCAGGTAATTCAATCAGGGAAGTGTCATATCCCTTTTGGTGGGAGCAGCAAAAGGCAGATAGGCCTGGGAACACAGCTGTTGTGCAAGTCTCAACTCCTGTCGGGGGTAGCTGGTGGGCAGAATTCAGTTCCTTAAGCCAGGCCCCAGCTAATGTCACTTTTGTTCCCCAGTTTAAGACAAGACAATTTTTTACATATGCAGCTAGGATGCTGATTCTAAGTTTAAGACTATGACATTTAAACAATTGCAACCTATGTGACACTCAAAAGTAGGTCACTCATTTCTTTTAAACATTTAGGTTTTTAGTGTCTTTCAGTCCAAATTTACTTAAACTGCTGAAATCCACAGCTCAGCCAGTCTTGTTATAAACCTTCAAGTCACTTCAGAATATAACTTTAGATTGTATCCACCTCTCAGTAAGTCTTTCTTTGGCTTGCCTTGGGTTCATTTATTCAGTTTTAAACAAAATCTGGTGGTTTTAAAACGCCGGCTTTCTGATAGTGGTGAGTACTGGTACTGCACCCCTTTTTGGGATTTAAGAAAATGAATTCCCCACAATTCTAGGTTGCTTTTGGCAGTCAGCATTGCCATTCCCAATGGTTTCAGACTACTGTGTGGGTAGTCCAATGGTGGTTTTAGGCAGTGCCCTTCTGTGCCCATAACATCGGCAAAATGGGTGGCAGCCTATTCTTCATGCACTTCCCTGGGCATTTTCTGGGAAGCTCTGGCCATCATGATGTTTTCAATGCCAGTACTGCACAGTTTTTGAGGTAGGGCTTGGATGCATGGGTAAAAACATCCCACAGTGTCTAGGCACTACCACCCCAATGCTCCAATCATGTACCCTTGTAGGTTTTTGGGGAAGAGTCACGTGTTGTGACGCATAACTGAACAAAGTTGCCCAGCACGGGCTCAGGAGCTGTGATTTCGGGATATTCTCAATGTCCTGTATGATCCCTGTCTGTTTAATAAACAGTTCTATTGGCTGAGTCCTCTGCCTGAATACTGGGGGACGGTTTGTTGGGCCCTTGGTGAGCGAATGGGGAGCTTGTAGTGTGAACCGCAGTCCCTCTGGTAAACCTAAGCCAACAGTACATTCAAGCATATGGGGGAGCATAGCCATACATTTAGATGATTGTGCAACAGAAATGAGTATAGGTAATTGCACGCTCAAAGATTGAAGGAATGCAGGGGTTTAAAACTTCACAATCTTATTAAATAGAACCAAACGGACTGGTGTATAACCAAACAGACTGGTGTAGAATGTTCAAAGTTCAAGGGGGTTAAAGTATACAGGTTATTGTGGGTGTAGGGGGTACACCACCACCCCATCCCCAAAATGCAAATCTGACTGAACTATACACAGGCAAATTAAAAGCTGGTCATGAATGCATAGACTGCCAGTTGCACACACAGATTGAAAACGCCTGCATTCACCCAGTGGGCACCCAAAGCCTGATATGCCCTACCACTCCACATGCCCACCACACCACCCATCACTTTCTTAAAAAGCCTCCCACCTAAAGTTTTGCTTGCACCTAATCCAGCCATACCAGCTCACTGAAAAAATTATTGTAGCTCCTTTTTCACCTTCTCCAATTTGAAATTTCTCAATCGGTTTCTCGAACCGTACTGTCTTTGGGCCTTCCCTGAAATTGAGAAGCAGATAGCGTGACCTGGGTGAGGTAGGTACATTGTATGCTCTAAGAACCCAACAAGAAAAATAACTTGCGTCCAATTTCTCCCTGGTTTGAAATGATGTACCCAGGATACAGTGTACAGTTTATTTTTTTGTAAAATTGCAGACTATCAGAAGCATGCCTAAGAACGTGAACTTAATAATTGCTCTCTGAAAATTTTTGCTTGAGGGAGAAATGGGGTATATATGAAATGTCCCTTCAGTAAATCCGTATCCAGTGATATGGTCGCCATGAAAATTCCCACAGCAAAAAAGGCCGATTTTTATTCTTTTTTATATTTTGCACACATCTATATATTTGGGTGGTAGGTTAGGGTAATTATTGCTTGGGGAGGTGGCTCTGGGTGCCCCCCTGCTGCATATAAAGAGCAATTTCATTTTAAAAAATCACTTTTTTTTTTTACCACTGGTGTTTCTGCGGCAACCATATCACATAGAACCAACAAATCATGAGTCAATTTCAAACGCCAAGGGTAAAAGTGGAGATGGTTTTTGGGGCTACGAACCCTATAAGAAATGGGCCCTCAAAAGCAAGCAAACAAACCAGTTAGTAAGTGTTGGACGTTTTTTTTAAAAAGGTGTCGGGGGGGAAAAAAAAGAAAATAAATTGAAATGCTCAAAAATCTTTGAAAGGGGTGCAAAAAAATGCAAAAACGAAATTCAGAAATACATTTTTTGAATCTTGGAACTTCAGTGACTCCCCCTTGAGCCCATGTGCATGGCATGGAAAGCTGCACACTCCATACTACTCTGCAGTGCCCCCCACATGTAACGAGTGACTTGTGTCCTCCAGTGAGGGCAATGTGGTCCTACTTATCCCCAGGGGCATAGGAGACACATAAAATCTGGGGGGGGGGGCCAGGGGACACCTTGGGGACTTTGCTTTATTAAATGTATTTATTGTGTTTTAGTCAAAGAACTTGACTTTTCCCAAAATTAAAATAGCAGTACATATTAAATTACAAATATCACTGTATAAAACAAGAGAAAAGAAGATGAGAAAACAGAAGAAAATTAAAGGATACAGCAGCAAAGAACATGTCTTTATATGTTGCATTTCTGGATTTGTCATCTGACTATGAGCTCATGGTACCAGAGAGGAAATAAAAATTACTTCCAGTGGGCCACAGCTAGGACGCCAGCTCGTTAAGAGGCAGATCACCTGTAAGTGGATTCCTGCCAAATAAAGGAGTTGCAGCCTTTTCTACCAACTGCAAGTTGCTACTTTTTTGTGTGGGGCAAGGAGACGTGTGTGTCTCTTGGAATGGAAGGATGGGGGTTTCTAAGAAAGAGGAAATCATGCTTGTACCTCTGAGTAAGCCCGGTTATTGGAGTAGCGGGTCCAGGTGTGTGATGTTGCTGCTTTGACTGTCCGCTGGGGAGTAGGGGTTTAGCAAACAAGGAGGATGAGCGATTGCAAGCCCACCCCCTTATAAGCACTCCCCAGGTCCGCAGCCGGATGCGTCGGACCCGGGGGATGCCTAGTAGGTAAGGTGTATGTGGACCCAGGGGGTGGCCAGAGGGGCAGCCCACCATGTGGGCTGCCCCTCTAGCACCCCTGTGAGGGCCGGGCCAGCCTCTCACGATGAGTCTGGCCCCTCTTATTCCATCTCATGCTGGCTTCAGAGCCTAGCCTTTCTTTGCCTTTGTTATTCTGAATGCAGAGCTGGACTCTGTTCCTTTCTCGTTTAACATTTGCTGCAAAGCCTGATCTATTTGATTCTCTCATATGTTACTAGGACGGCAGAGCATGGGTCCTCTGCCCTGTTACTATTCAAAGAGCCCCTCTGGCCTTTCTTTGCCTCTCCCTTGTCTCACTGCTTGCTTGCTTAATACATACCTCCTTGCTTGAACACTCAACATATTCTCCATAACAAAGCAATGGCAGCTGCCTTCTGTCTTAACTTCTATTTGTTCCGTGTCTTGAATTGGCCTCTTCTTTCTGCTTTACTGTCTGCCGGGGAAAGGCATTTGCCAGTCGCTGCCATAATAGTTCTACCTGGCCATAAGAGGGCAACAGCTAGCCAATATTTGAAGAACATGGGCATATTATACCAGAGGCTGGCAACTGCCTTCGTAATGCCTACACAAGAGTCACAACTCTTGCCTTTGTTTCTAACAGAAATTCAGTGGATGAAGAAACGCGAGAACACACATTGCTTGTTAATGAAGGGGATGATGTCACTCTTGGTTAAGACATTTTGATCACGCCAGGAGCTAATTTCCAGCTGCAATTAAGCGATTACCTTTTAGACCTCTGGCTTTAAATAATGTTAGTATCACCTGGAAAGCAGAGGTTGCTCAACAGGGTTCCTGGAGCACGAACGGTACCCTACTCGTGGGCATGGATAATTGGAGGGCATTCTTGCCCTGGTTTGGAGCCTGGCCCGTACAGCCATGATGGGGGGGGGGGTCTATTACTTTTGGTTGTACGTATCCTTTGAGGGTGCGCAGACATTGCCTCCTGCTTTAGCCCACTAACAGCTCTGATTTGCAACTTTATCACACATACCTGTCATGTGGCATGTAACTCAATGCTACTAATGTTATCAGCCTGTGAAGTCTGGAATCCTTTGCCACATCAACTAGTGTACAGGCTTGCCACCTGAGACTTACCCATGTCTCAGTCTGCCTCTGTTGCCCTGTGGGGAAGACACACACAGAAAGAGCAGGGCACAGTTCCCTTGTGGGTTTTTCACACTTCTTCCTCAGGGTGGGCACAATTTACTGCGCAGAGAAAGTGGCACTTTCTGGGCAACATTCTCCCACTTTGACAATGTCACCCAAAGAGCTAAATTGTCCATTTGAAATACCTGTTAAATTATTATTGCGCAATCCACACTGATGGGTTTAAGCATCTGTTTAATGTGAGATGGCAATTAAGAGCGTTTGCCAACGCACTGAAGAAGCACAGGACACCCTCTGACCAGCGACATGCCATGCTCACTCATTCTGATCACGAATTGCCATTTATCTTGGGTCATGTTAAATGTATTTATTTATTACATGTGCAGCATCACGCAAAACCTACAAGCATCAAGGCGCATAGTAAACTGCATGGAGTGGACCACTTCCATTGGCGCAGTTTTAACGTTTCTGCCACAAAATGGAAGATTTTAGCATAAAAGGCAGGTGAAATCACATTGCTTTTCCACTCTGGAAGAGTGTAAATACCTTGCGATTGCTGGCAGAATTGACAATTGGTTCCTCTGGACTCTGCCCGCTTTTACCAGGTTTAATTCCCAAGGAGATCCCAGAGGAATCCCTTTCCTTATTTCCAGCATGAGAATCCATGCTGGCAGTAAGGCCACATTTGTAGGTTGGAGCAGGAAATACAGGGGGTCCTGGTGTGTCCACTCAGCTCCCGAACTCCACCCAGAAAATGCACGAAAATCCAGCCAATTAGAAAAAGCGACCGTAATGGTGTTTTCCACCACTTTTTCTGAACCAATTGACCTGGAAAATGCTGTGTTGCATCAAAAGCTGAATGCATTCACTCAGCTTATTATCCCACCTGAATATTGAGCCAGGTGCTGAATACAAGTGTTACATATTCCTGTTCACAATCTGCATTTGGAGCATTAACTCACTGAGCTACCTTACAAATGATATCTCTTCTGGGGCTTTACCCCTTAACTGCCATGGGTATTTCTGCCAAGGCTTTCTTTGGTGATTTTGATATGTCGCCATTCAATCCCTTGTAACTTTTTTGTTACATAAGATATCTCGGCCAAATTTGGCCCCTTTTTTCCCCAAATGTAGGCGGTCGTAACATTTGCCAGGGTTTGTGGGTAATACATTCTGGGGCAATTCAAGCAAGTCAGACCTCTGTGGATTCCCACGGGTGTCCTCTTTTCGGAAATGCATGAGGTCCCTGTTTTCCTTGGTGGCTTCAACACCATAGGCCCAAATCTGTATGTTGTCCACATGAGCAAAATCTGCTCTGCCGAAAGGCTTGGGGTTACCAGTGGGTTAGCCTTTTCCCTTTGTGCTTAGGTAGGTGCACCCACACATGTGAGGTAACGATTTCGTTGGGACACCTGTGGGAACGCAGGATGTTAGGACGTGTTGTTGGCGGCGTGTTTCGGTGGGTGTCCAGAGTGAACTGTCTGAAAATTGTGTTTCTTTTTTTTTTTTTTTTTCCACCAAATTTCAGTGACATTTCCCTCTGCCCACCCACCGAAACACGCAGCCAACAGATGTCCTACCTTCCCGCGTTCTCACGGGTGTCCCGACGAAAAGGGTACCTCATATGTGTGGATGCACCTACCTGGGCGCAAAGGGATAAGGCTATCCCACTGATAATCGCAGTCTAGCAATTTGCCCGCAGGGAAAGCTACATGAGATGCCCCCATCCATTCTGGGGGGGGAGATGGCCACCCCCTTTCCACTAATAACATCCGTGGTGGTTCAGTGGCCCCCCATAGCCACCAAAAACAAGTTATAATTTGTTTTTTTTAGTTTTGCCCACATGTGTGTGGACATCTGCCCTGGGGGAAGCAGGGGGGGGGGGCAAAAAGTACTGCCACAGGCTTGGGGGCTGGATCTGCCAATATTTTCAGTGGCCTCTCCCCCACCCCAAATGGATGGGGGCACCTCATGTACCCCTTCCTAGGGGCAGAAATCTGCCCCCAGGGAGGGCTACATAAGATGCCCCCTCATCCACCTAGGGTGGGGGGAGAGGTCCCCCCTCCCCCCTTTAAAACACAAAACATCCCGGTGGTCTAGTGGGCCTCCCTGGACCTCCCCACCCAAAAACAAGTTGTAATATATATTTTTGTTTTTCCCCTTCCCTAGGGGCAGATGGGCACATGGGCACATGTGTATGGCCATCTGCCCCAAGGGGGGATCAAAACCTACTGCCCCAGGCTGCCAATATTTGCAGTGCCCCCCCACCCCAAATGGATGGGGGGCATCTCATGTACCCCTTCCTAGGGGCAGAAATCTGCCCCCAGGGGGGGCTACATAAGGTGCCCCCATCCACTTAGGGTGGGGGGAGAGGACCACCCCCTTGCAAAAATCCCTGGTTGCTAGTGGCCCCACCCGCACCCACCACCGACCAAAGCTGTTTAAAAAAAAATAAAACAAATAAATAAATAAAATATATATTTAATATATAATTTTATTTTTTTTGTTTGAACCTTCCCTGGGCCAGATAATCACCCATCTGCCCCCAGGGTATTGCCCCCATGTTTTTTTTGGGGGTCGGGAGGAGAGGGCTGCCCCTCCCCCACTTCAAAAACAGATACCTGCATGACACAAACATATTCTGGGGGGGGGTAAATGACATTACATCCCCCCACTTACAATTGTGGGGGGGATTTGTGCCCCCTGTTCCCCCCATGTCCTACGCCCATGCTTATCCCGCCCAGTAATGCTCTTCTGGTTGACCCCTCCATAATATTCCTCCGTTGCATGTCGATGTACGTGTAGGTTCCGCCATGATTGCATGGAATCGGAGACACATTGCAGCTGTCACAGAGCGCGGTGTATACTGCTCTAGCACATGGCGTGAGGAACATCGTGTGCTTGAGGCACTGCGTGGCAGTTTATTTTCAGTGCACCGTCCGCCACATTGCGCAATAGATGTCCCACTCATTACGGAAACGAATTTGGCGACTGTCTCTACTTATATTGTCCTTGCTTTCAAGTAACAATATATTCGTGATTCAATTTCGGTGTACTCCTCATTACAACCCCGAGTTTTCATGGGGTCTATATATTAAAAGCACACTGCCACACGCACATTACGCACAGGGACGTCATTTCACCAAAATGCCTGGGGTAGCGGAAGTGACATCACACAACCCTTGACCACTGATGACAACACAGGAAGTGTGGGCATTTCACCCCACCCCAAAGTGTCATTACAGGGAGTGATGGAACACAACCTTTCACCCCTTCACCAAACAGGAAGTGCCATCACATAGCATAGTTTCTAAGTACACTACGAAAAATATGATTAGGATATCACTGTAAAGTGATATACATTTATACAAGAATGGATCACCATATGTATCATTAATATCAGCACCTAAATGCCCATATTACCAAATTACTGTGAATGCAAGCAGATGTCCAAGGCCAAATGATAATGATGTGTTTATTATACAGCACTTGTGCTTAAGCGCTCTATATAGAACAAATATGAATACAATATTACCCGACCTGAGTTGGTACTCATTTATCAATATCAGCAGGATGAAATGCTGAGTTGACCTTGCCTGAAGTCGAACCTGCAACCTGCAGATCACGCACATTGCAGCAGCGAGCCATCAACCCACTGAGCTATCTTAATGTCTATAGCGATCAGAAAACTATGGTTTAATTTAATTCTAAATGGTGCATAGTTATGACTAGTTCAACGATTCCTAGCCTACCATTGGCAACCCTTACATTTGGGTTTTCACTTTTGAAACCCATTAGGTTGGCAAAGTTGGGCATTCTCCAGCAACTTTACAGTGATCAGTTACCCAGCCGTAGTGTAACGGTTTATTGAGAGGCCACCCTCAACACAGGGAGTTTCTTGCCTCCCAATCCAGGTGTCGCACAATAAATGGTTTAATGTCAGTTCTTTATTGATATCTATATCCAATTCATCTCATACCCCTTGGATGTCTCCCCCTGAGCTACCAATGAGCCAAGAAGCTGGCCGGTGCACAGGAAATATGTTTGTATTTATTTGAATAATTGAAAATGGAGATCACACTAAAATGACACACGCCACCTTCTTTGTGGTTCACAATTAAAGTTCTTGTTACAGAAATAAATCCCTCCAATTGGTTGGGACAAACACAAATCACAATAGTTTATTCCTGTTTCAGTCAAGAAGTACTCGCACTGGTCAGTGAGGACAAAATCAATTTACACATGCAGTGCTGTGCAATTTCGATTTGCCTGCGCACTTAAAATGCTAGCAGTTTGGTTTACAGATTTGTACAAATGCATATGGCAATTATTTAAGCCACACTTGCTTTAAAATAAACGCAGGGTGACTAGCAGTTTGTTTTTCAGACCCCCCCACTCCCTACTGTGGTCTGTGTTGGGGTCGCTGGACAGAAAGATTGCCCAATTAAATATCAGGTTTTAGTTTTCAGCGCACACTTGGAATGAGCTTTGTTAATTTCATGTTTTAACGAAAATTATCCTGTGGTGTTCCGACCAATTGGGAAATTAATACAATGCCTATTTTTAGTTAAATAGGCTAAGAAGCTACAGTTTGCCCCCTCCCCGCCCACTATAAAGCAAAAGGGTTTAAGGCAAGCAGACCCCCCACCCCCCAGCCAGCCATTTGGTTTCAAATGGTGCAGTTCTACTTACATTTAAACCCTCTGTTTCAAGTTTAGGAAAGCCAGCTGTATTTCAGGATCTTCTTGGAGGCAAGGGGTTCTGGTCACTTCACTCTCAAGGATGCCCCCAGTTCTTCACCATAGGGCCCAGTCAGCTTTTTAGGCCTCCCCAGCAATACACCGCTCCACCCAGAGGCAATTTTCATCAATATCTTTTGGTGTTTTCTTCCGGCTGTCGGATGGTAATTTTTAGCAGCTCCACCCTACGCTGATTGTGCATCCACTTTATATGAGTGATGACATCATCAAAATTTCAATTTTGGGCAGTGCCCTGAAAGAATTACCTCAACCAGGATTAGACAGTAACCCCTCTCTCTCTCTCTCTCTCTCTCCCCCCCCCCCCACCCACCCACCCACGGTCCTGTCCCTCTCTCAGGATTGGTTTAAGAATCTAGAGCAGAAATAATGCAACTCCCATTTGAAATCCCCTTTTGTTCACATTGGCAAAAATCTAATTATGTATCAAACATCACAATTTACTTGCAACTGCTACAGTATTTAAATATATAAGGGCCTGTGGTAGCAGCCCTGAGGTTATAGTGAAATTGCTGAACTCCTAGAGCATTTTTTGGGTGGCTTATAACTTTGCCCCAGGATGAATCCTCACCAAACGTTGCAAAAAAAAAGTAGGTCCCCCTCAGAATGATTTTGCAAAGTTTGGTGCGGTTTTGTTCAGGGGTACGGACAAAGTTAAAGGGGTGTGCCAAAATGTGTGGAAATCCTCATAGACTCAATGGGGGGGGGGGGAACGGTTTTTTGTTGTAAATTTGGTGTAAATCTGTACAGTAGTTTAAAACTTACAAATAAATTAGTGATATCTGGGCCTGGTCCATGGACTCATTCCTGATTCGGTGTCCACAGACACCTGTGGACTAATTGGAGAGCGACACAATGTCCATGGACATTAAAAACATGAGGTGCGTCAACACTTTTGAAATGGAAGCCAAGTTGGATTCATGAACAACGCCCATAGTCCGTGGACATCACAGTAAAATCGTATAAAAAACACAACATTGCACTTGGAAAACGAATGAAACTACCTCTGGGGAGGTGAGTGTGATGAGACTGGGATGAGAAATGGGCATAAAAAGCCAAAAGGCGGGCGTTTTTTTTTTTTTCTTCTACGAAGTCCTTAAACATCTCAGATATTCGGGGCTATTCATGCATATTTCTGCATTACGGGGTCAGTGAAGAGCAGTTTTTGGATGGCTTATATATTTTGCACCACTCAATGAAACTGCATGAAATGTTGCACAATTTTGGACCTCACACTGAATGGTTCTTCAAAGTCTGCTGCTGGTTTGGCCAGAGGGGGCAAAATTAGAGGGGGGTACCAAAATATTTGAAAGGCTTATACATTTATAAATGAGGCTTCCAGTTTTCCTTTTTTTCTGATTTTTTTTTTGTTTACACATAAATGCAGACATACATCAATCTGCCTTCTTTCTGTATTCATTTATAAAAATGGAAAAAAAATAGAAACACAGGTCTTTCTGTCTGTTTCTGTATGATGTCACTCATACATCTGAAATGTGATTGGCAGCATGGGGAATGTATAAAAATAGCATTAAGGTTCTTGAAATTGCTGACAGCATATACTTTAAGTCAAAGGAGCAACCATTTGTTGCTATGAACAAAATGGAGCTACCGTTATTTTCCTATATGGCTGCATGTGTGATTTAACAAATGCATTTATTTTATTAGAATAAATGCAGAACAATACTGGATGCGATTCTTTTTATGACAAAAAATACATGTGGATAAATACAGATGTAAATGACGGAAAAATAAATACCATAAAACCGTGAGCCTTATCAATTTGGTGCCATTTCACAAATCTGCCCAAAAGTTTGCAAAAAGATTCCAGATTTGAATGTTTCTGCAATTTTTGGTGGGATTTTGAGGGGCAAAATTTCAACATATTTAGATGGCTTGTAACTTTGTTGCTGATTGATGAATCTGCACAAAGGTTTTCAGAAAGATTACAGACCTAACCTTAAGTGTTTGTGCAAAGTTATGACTATTTTCTGTATGCACATTTTGACACATTTAAACAAATAAACCTGGACGGTTTTGCAGCAAACCCGTGCAAGGAGCATTGGCAAGGACCCGAAAGCGTAGTTTTGCAAGAGTGTCTGTTTTATTAGTGGAAAAGTGCCATAATGTAGGTACAAAAAATAGTGATATGCCTTTGGTGACTGAGGTATAGCCTGTGGCCATGGTCAGTGGCAAGATCGCGTCATGGCCAAAAGCCATGACACGGACAATCTGGCTACTGGCCATGACCACGACTGATGGGGTTAACGTGGGCTACAGCCTGACTTGCTGAACAGGATTGGAGCATCAGCAAAGCATGGTTTTGCAATTTGTCCTGTGTTATTTTTTCCAAAGTGTCAAAATTTAAGTACAAAACATTGTTATGTTACAAATACTTCTAGAGCGCACGGTCACCCAAGAGTATCTTGGTGCTTTGAGAGAAGGTAGACGCTGTATTTCTTCGGGGCAAGCCTAAAATAAGTAAGTTTTGCAGACCTTCTAAAAGCTAAATAATTTGATGTTTTCTTAATGAGAAGCGAAAGGTCATTACATAAAGCTGCCGCGGCAGCAGAGAAAGCCTGGCCACCAACCCGTGACAGTTTGTATCTTGGCACTACAAGTTGTTCGGCCGTGGCAGAGCGAAGGCTGCGAGTAGGATAGTAGTGGGTGAATTTGGCTTGAAGATATTCAGCGCCCTGATTATGAAGGGCGCGATGAACTATACATAGTGCCTTCAAATTAACCCACTGGGACACAGGAAGCCAGTGGAGGGTCCGAAGCACTGGGAGATGTGCGCTCCAAAGGGCGTGCCAATTGCCACCTGAATGGCTAGATTCTGTAGACATTGCAGCCGTTGAATCAAGCCCTTAGGTTGGGCTAGATACAAAGAGGTGCAGTAGTCTAGCTGCAATATAAGCATGGCCGCCACTACAGGGGCACGCAGTGGGCAGGGATCAAGGGCAGCACCTTCTTCATAATTTATAACTGGAAATGGCCAGCCTGGCACACTACAGTAACGTGTTTGTCCATAGAAAGTGATGCTGAAAGAACACCAAGATTTTTCCCTTTTCTTACCGAAATAGGGAGAGAGCCTAGAGATGAGGGCCAGAAGGAGGACACCCAGAGTGTGGGATCGGGGGGCAACCCGCCACTATCACCTCAGTTTTATCTCCATTTAATTTGAGCCAATTACAGTTCATCCAGTCTCCAATGGCTGTCGGACACTCCCGCAGGCATGGCGACACTTCAGCCTCATCAAGGTCTAGTCGGATCAGAATCTGAGTATCTTCAGCGTACGAGTAGCATCCGACGCCGAAGGAGAGGATAAGACATACAAGGGCCCAACTATAGATGTTAAACAAAATAGGAGAAAAGGAACAGCCTTGCGGCACTCCAGAGCTGAGGTGACAGGGAGCAGAAAGCAAGGGGGGCATAGAGAGGGTCTAAGTACGATCAGCCAGGAATGATGTGAACCAGACCAGTATTTGCCCTGATATACCAAACTGGTCAAGACTGGATAACAGAATGGAGTGGTCGACCGTGTCAAAAGCTGCTGAAAGACCTAACAAAATCAGGGCTCCCACTCCACCTGCATCCACCAACCTGGCCATGTCATCCTGGACGTGGCCCTGGAGTCCAGACTGGCTGCAACTACACTCTTGAGGTAAGTCTCTCGTATGGTTAAGATTGAATGTCCATAATTGTGGTTGCCCCGAATAACCTTCACCTTCTTTCTTGAAGATGCAGAAGGGATGATGGAGACGTCCAGCTGAAATAGAGGGCTGAGCTCGAGAATGTAAGAGAAAGCGCAAGGCGTGGCGCTATGAGTGTCCTTAGAAGTTGGCTGACCTGTGCTGTTGTTCCTTGCAGGTCACCGAAAGATTCCTGGAAGAATGTGGTCAGATGGAACAGGACACCGGATGGAAGGTGTCCGTACAGCGGTAGACTTCCAGAAGAGTTTGGTAAGTAAGCGGAGCCTGGAGGCGATGGAGCGGATGAATAGTCGCTTACTAATTGTCCTTTTCTTGTCCTTATTCTCTAGGATGTTGCTGGAGGAAGATACAAAATTCCAGGGAAGACTCCGGATTAAGAGAGGAGCTGGATGCAGAGCAGGTCAGGATGAATAATGTGGTTCTTCTTCTTATTCTCTCGCCCATGCAGGCCAAAGTTGCTGAGCAGGACCCGGTGAACGTCATGCTGCAAGAGCAGAATAACGTGAAGCGCGTGCCTCAATTCGGGCGTGGTTTAAATAGCCAGCAGGCATCCCAGGTGCCTTCGAGGCGGGCCTTACCCTGGATGCTAGACTGCATGCTGCAGTTCCACGTTGATCCTTGTGGGGACAGCCATATTGGGCACACCTGCCATATGAGCCTGGTGCCAATGGCGCCAGGACTGGCTCTAGGACACCCGAGAGGGACACAATTGGGCCCTTGGGGGCCTTGTTGAAATACTGTGGCGAGGGCCAGAGGCCCCGAGTTCCCTGGCCTGGGATTTACGGTTGTGACACTCTAACACAGGTGAGACCCATTGCTTATCTGCCAGCAGGGGGAAGAACATTGCAGTTTTGCCAGAACTGGCATGTGCTTTCCATCAATGCTTGGGTGCTGCAGACCATCTGAGGGCTACAGCTAGAGTTTGTCCAAGGCCCAACGCAGGAGGCTACCTCGCGGCCCATGCTAATGTCGAAAGCAGAGAGAGAGCTCCTTCACAATGAGCTGATCCAGCTCCTGCTGAAGGAGGCAATCAAGCTATGCACGCAATCGCCCAAGTTTGTGAGCAATAGTTTCCTGGTTTACTGGAAAGAGAAGGTCAGGCCAGTCATAAACTTGAAAGAGTTGAACAGTTGGGTGATATAGAGACATTTCAAGATGGAAGGTATCCATCAGCTGAGAGACATCCTAAGAGAAGGGAACTGGTTATTGAGGATGGACTTAAAAGACGCTTACCTCATGATTCCCGTAGAAGCAAAATATCGACCGGTCCTAGCTTTCAGTTGGGCAGGACGATTATGGCAATTCAAGACTATGCCCTTCGGTCTTGCGTCAGTGCCGTGGGCATTCACCAAACACATGAGACAGGTAGCAGCAAACCATCAGGGAGAAAGGGATTTGTATAATTATTTATCTAGTCGATATTCTGCTGCTAGCAGACAGATGCTTGTATACCAAACCACCTGGGTGAAAGGGCTCTTGACATTGCTGGAGTTTTGGATCAATCAGGAAAAATCAGACATGACACTGAGACACCTAGGCTCTCTGGGTTTTTTGGTGGACACAAAGAAAGCGATCCCAGAGCCGCCAGCGAGGAAGATCCGAGCCATCAAGAGAGATTAGTATTTGCCTCGTCAAGCAATTTATTGCATTGCGAGCACTAGCGAGAGTGGTGGTACTGTTGGCGTCCTCCATTCAAGCCCTATTTCTGGGGTCCCTACATTACAGGGCTCTCCAGAGGCTGGAGATCAGACACCTTCAGCACGGACTGAGGTATCATCAGGCAATACCACTAGACCAAGAATCGAACACAGAGTTACAGTGGTGGCTACTGAATATGGACACGTGGAACAGGTCCGTCATCTTCGGAGACCATTCAGATCTAGTTGTGGAATCCGTTGCCAGCAGATCAGGCTGGGGAGTGCGATGTGGCACGCTAGAGAGAGGAGGCAAATGGACCTCAGAAGAGTTACAATTTCATATAAACTGTCTAGAACAGTTAACAGGGTCATTCACAATAAAAACCTTCACGAAGGGCAAGATGAACTGTTGCATAATGCTGAAGATGGACAACATCTCAACTGTCGGATGCATAAATCCTCTTCGAGGGACAAAGTCCAGACTCCTAGCAGAATTGGCAAAGGATTTCTGGCATTGCCTGCACACAGGGATCTCAGTGACGGCAGAGTATCTTCCAGGAACACTTAGCGTGGTGGCGGACTGGAACTCGCATCATCTGACGACTCCAGCGACAGGAAACTCAACAAGTAGGTATTCAATCAACTGGAGCAGCTGGGGGCTGATAGACATGGATTTGTTCACCTCTAGGCTCAACGCATAGAATCAGTGTTTCAGCTGGAGGCTGAATCCGACAGTGCGTGGAACAGACACGTTTCACAAGACTGGAGCAGGAAACTGCACTATGCGTTTCCCCCTTTCATGAGGAGCAAGAACTAACGAAGGTCCACAGAGAGAGAGCAACGATAATAGTCATAGCGTCCATATGGAAGTCGCCAGTGTAGTTTCCAGCTCTGCTGGTACTTTCCTCCGATTTCCTGCAGATTCTGCTGTCTGGAGAGCATCTGCTCACGTGCCAAACTTGTTCGTTTCACACTCTGAGAGTGAGGAGAACTCTGACCCCTGATGGTGTACAAGGTATCGGGGAAAGATGGACACTGCCAGGCATTTATGGGCCAAGCTGCACTGCTCATTGCAGACTTGTGGACTCCCTCCACACAGAGGAGGTACGATGCAGCCTGGAGTAAATGGGCAGCCTGGTACAAAAGGAGAGCTATTCCTCCCATTTCTGCCCCTGTCGTAGCAGTCCTCAATTTTCTGGCCCCCACTTATAGAGTAGGGCAAGGCCTACAGGACCATAGGAGTTTATAGTTCAGCAATAATCGTCAGGTGGACGGAGCATTGCTGGGAGATCATCCGTTGGTGGTCAGGCTCATAAAAGTTGCTGGTTTTGAGTTCCTTCGGTTCCGAAATACATTCAGCCATGGGATGTGACCATAGTGTTACGTTTCCTAGCGGAGTGGCCGTCAGACAGACATTTGTCCCTGATTCAATTATCAGGGAAGCTGGCCATTCAGGCGAGTTTCAGACGTTCGAGCATTGGACGTAGATCGGGAGGCGTACGGACCGGATGAAGTTACTTGCACGCTCACTAGAAGGACGAAGACTAACTCCTTCGGTCTTGTATCCCTATTTGATCGGACAGCCAAAGCTGTGCATAGCAGCTTGCATTAGAGAGTATGAGCTGGGGACCGCAGGGTGTCGCAACTGTTGACTGCGCATAGAAAGCCCTACAGAGCTGTGGCGATAGCCAACATCACCAGGTGGGTCTGCAAGATCATGCGGCAGACAGGGATTGACCTGAATAGATTTAGGTCACATTCGGTCAGAAGAGTTATGGCTTCCAAAGCGTTCATAGCTGGAGTAGAACTAGGGGATATTTTACGAGCTGGAGACTAGGCTAGCGATAGCTCATTTAAGACGTTTTACTTTAAGCCTGTGCCATCAGTGGCAGATGCAGTGATTGGGATCTTTAAACCTGCATAATGCTCGCCTCCAGTCTTGACATAGAATGAAGATTACCCCTGCATACTGCGCCAGGAGTTTTGATTCTATTAAAGACACGGAGCAAACCTTACTTTCCCACTCAGCGCATGCACTGTGAATTAAATCTGTTGAATCAGCTTATTCCCTTATGAAGTGTAGGGCAGTGCATTCTCCGCCCTAATGATATGCATTCTGGTTTGACAGGAGATGGTCAGAAGAACTGCCCGGGATACTGGGTGAAGATGAGCCTCGAGAGCACTGGCATCAGTGGACTGGACCGATTTGGAAAGGTCATGATTGCCTGAGGAGGTATCACGGACAATGTGTTTTTGTGTGCTCTTGGAGTTGCAGTGTTATGGACAGTTCAGAGCATCCAAAGAAGATGTGGGGAAAAGGATAGGAAGTGGCTAGAGCCCTAGGACAGGAAGTGTTATGGACTACAAAAAGGAGTGTAAAAAGAGGGAAATGGAGTTTAAAAAAAGAAAATGAGAAAGTGTAGATAACTTTCAGTTTTTTTGTTGGAACTGTTGAAGATTAGAATTAAAGAAGTTGAAGCATAATGCTTGCCTCTGTCTTGATTAGAATCAAGACTCATTGTGCAGTATGCAGTGGTAATCTTCATTGTCTAGTGAAAGTTGTAAAGCATAGCATGTAATCACCACAGTCTGAAGCCAGTCATATGTACAGGTGATAGAATAGCTCTAAGGGGGTGAGCGCTGGGACCCACAAACCTATCCGAGGGCATTTCCAAATGTATGTAACTTTCAATGGGTGTATTTCCATTGCAGACTCCTTTTTATTGAGAAAGATGCAAGGGAAGCTGCACTACACATCAGCCAAGGTCTAAACCGCCCAAACAGTAACAACCCCAGACGCCAATGCCAATTACACAGAAATCCTGTACACGTTGACAGCCTTGTTTAGGTGTGTTGTAGTGAAGTTGAGCCATGACGGTGAGAAGACTCATTTAGAGAGGGCCTAAAGTAGAAGGAATATTTGCCCACGCATTGAAGACATGTGGGGGACGGAGCAGAGGGAGGTTGAATGTAGAAGGGTAATCATCTCTCTCATACTCAACCGATCATAGACAGGAGTCCAAGGTAAGTAACTCCCTGGTGCTGCGCTGTTTTTCTAGTCCTGTATGCTGTACCCTCATTCAATCAAACAAAAATGCCTTCTGGGGTTTTGTACTTGATTAATGCCAACTGGACGTAAGCAGTACAGAATAGGCTAGAAATGAGTACGGTCAATTTGCAATCCATGAACTTCCACTGGCTCCAGTTTGCTCTTTCTTTTTGGGTATTGCTGAGACCGAGAGGCAGAACAATTACAAAACAATAGGGCACCTCACCTGCCTGTGCATGTATGAGTTTCTCTCAGGCAATGCCGCCACCAAGAGGGGCAGTCTACTGCTTGTGTAGGGCACGCCATGGACTGCCCAGAAGATGTGCAAGAGCCTTGCGAGGGTACGTGCAGTGCTGATGCGCAGGTGCAGCTTGTGGCCCTGCGCACGAACAGTGCCACGCCACATCCACCCAACCCGAACATCATGGTGCCTGCTGAGCTGCCTACTGCTGCAGACAGTGCTGAGTGCCACCTTCAAGTAGTTGAGACGACTCGAGAGAGAGAGAGACTAAATATATGTATTAAAAAAAAATTGATAAATTGTTGTTGCCTTTCGGCTGCATTTACTGCTCTAACATTTTCACATTATAGGCAAGCGCCTAACCTTGCCTAGTGGTAACACCGGCCCTGCCCATACTGCCGTTTCATGGCAGTAAATGATTCATATGCTTGGCACAGCCTCCCATGAACGGGTTGCTACAATATGTCAAGTGGAGCACACGTCCCCGGGAAAGCACTCCCTCATATGCCTGGCATGGTCAACGTATGCAAGGTGCAGCCTCACACAAACACGGAGACGAATCTCGGCGCTCCAACTAGTATGGCAGTATTTTGGCGCAGTATAAACGCATATTAATGGCAATGTGTCCAGGTGCTGCCGTCAGTCTGCCCAGTGCAGCCAGAGGTCTCAGAAGTATTCAGCCGATTCCTGCCTCTTTTATCTGGTACAGCCACCATACGTATGGCACGGCTTCACTTTTGCGGGTACTGAAGTCCCAGTGTTGCCGTCCTATATAAGTCCATGCATCGCATAGTCTCCCTAGGTAGATCACATGTCCAGCGTAGCCTCCAAAGCCCCAGTAAATCCAGCTTAAACAAGTTGATGTTTTGTATTCCTGGACAGACATCCCATCTAGGGGGTAAAGCCTCCCTTACCCGGTTGCTGCTGTCCTATGCCAAGCACAGAATCCAATGTCCCAGTAATGCAATCCTATGAAAGTTAATGGCTAGTCTAGTCATTGGGTCAGAGGCCCAGTTGCTTCTCATCCCTCATGTTACTTTTACCATCTCTGCAAACTTCCTTTTGCTGCTGCAAGCGGTGAGGCACAAGAGGTTGGAACATTTGAAATGAAACCTGGCTCTGAGTACCCAGTTTCCCATTTCTCTTCCTGGTGCTGCCACTGTAACCTCCAACACAGTGGCCGGAGGGGTAATGCCAGGGGCCTCTGCCTCCCAAATGATGCTTTGGCACATGCCTAGCAGCATGTGCGTAAGGCTGACTCCCCCAACCCCTCTAGGGACCACTCGGAGCCATAGGGCATGCAGTGATAAAATCGCTGAAAAAAAAATTGCGGCAAAAATGCTGTGGTTTGACCTGTTAAAGGTGTACCCCATTACACCATTTAAGGGGTGCAGGAGTTGCGGGGGTGTCCTCTACATCCTTTACATGGATTGCGGTGGCAAAAACACAGCCTTTTTGCCGTGATATTTTGTGTTCACGCCATTTTTGCCGTGATTTTAACACCTGGAACCGGGCATGCTTGTCCACCTCATGCCCTCCTGCCTGTCGCCTATTTTCTACCGCTGCCCAAATTTTGCGCTCTTCTTGCTACAGTGCTTCGAAATGGCAAAAAGGCTGTGTTAAGCGCTGAAAGTGAACCCCTACCTAAATACTTTTTCACCAAGGCAATTTGTCTTAACGGTGGGCTGACACCCTTGGAGCTGCCCAGAAGACTCTTCCAGGGGATCATTCGGTGGCATTGCCAGGGGGGCACACAAGGGGATGACGGTGACAGCTTTGGCTAGAACCAGGGGTAGACTGGGAACCAAAAGTGGTCCTGGAAATGATGTTCAAAGTGGCCCACAATGCGCTGTGTGCCCAAGTCACTGTATTAGGGCTTGGGGAATTCCCACAAGAACATGGGGTGTGGCAGAGGCAGAGAGAGACGGATGGAAGAGGGCTGTGTGTATGTTAATGTTAAATTTATTTGTACCATGCACCGTCACGAACGGAATTAGTCCCCTGGCGCTCAGGCGGATCTGCAAACAAGAAGGCGAGGGGGTGGGGGGTGGTTAATCGGGTGAAGAGGGAGTAGGAAAGTGAGAAAGGTGATGTCATGTTGGCAGCTTCAGTTCTGTTTTCACTAGTGGTCGAAGTGTACGAAAAGAAGTCGTAGAACTATGTTCCCTACTGACCTGCACTGCTCCCCACAAACACCATCACCCCGCCCCCTCCCTTGCACAATACAAACCCGAAAACACATGTGCCTGTTTAATGGAACGTAGAGTGCAGTGCACTGAAAGTGCAAGCTTCAACTTATTCCTACCCTTTTATTTTAAAAGGAAACCATTCCAGAATGGTTTCTTTTTAAAATAAAAGTATAGGAACGGTAAAACTTAATTAAAAGAAGTAGAGGCGCACCACTCCCGCCCACTTTGACCACTGGTTTTCACAGTGCGCTGAGCTTTGGTGTGAATATCGGACCGATGCAAGTTCTCGTGTGCTGTTGGTGCAAGTTATGTGTTTGTTGTCGAAGTGTGGTGAAGTGCAGAGTAAGAGAAACCGCACGGCTGCGGTGAATGAAAGGCCGAGTAAGAGAAACCCCAAACCAGGGTACACAAACTAGGCCTCTGGTACAGAGACCTACCAGGAATCTTCAAAGTTCGGTGTAGGCCACTCCACCGCTGAATAGAACATCAGATCAGTGCTAGCATTACGGGACGGCGGGGGCGGCCTCTCTCTGCATATAAAGTTTCGAAAACAATGAAATGGGGGTCATCCTGGCCCAGCATTGTAATACGGTGTGCTTGACTTCATCTCGACATTGCTGTGAATGGTATATATTTGCGGGCCACTTCTCCCCAGGTCGGGGGGGGGGGGGGCATGCACTTGCGAGCCAGCGGAGAGAAGTGCGTTGTCGTGTTCACTGGCCGCCTAAAGTGATTTAGGACCGCTGCACGGTTCCGATTATGGTTCTTATGCCACCTTTTGGGATTTTCTTTTTGGTGGGAGGTTCACTGGTCCCTGGCCAGTAACTAATAGTGACATTATTGCAGCATGAATAATACAACGCCAAGTACTTAATTGGCACGGTAAGTCAGACGGACATTGCCAAAGTAAACGCACGGAAGCCACTAAATTATACATTAAATAAGGCTTCTATAAATTGCCTTGCTGGGTGGTTTCCTGGGTGTCTGGTGGACCACTGCAGGACAGTCCATAGGGGAACAGACAGGAGATAACATGCTTCCTGCTGTCAGACTTTCGGCTACTTCTCTCATCAGAGTAACCTCACCAGGCCAGGACATGGAAGGACAGGGGGTGGGGGTCAGGGGGGGGCTTAGGATTTCCCTACATGTCACTTAGGTTGATATTAGGAAAGATTATCTTTTTGCTGCTTTCCTGCCATAGACTTCAATGTGACCCACACCTCCACCACCACATACACTTTTTGCTATTGTTTGTAACGTGTTCTGAATTTTGGAGGCAGGTGCAGTCTTTTTACGTGTGTCTGTCTTGCTAAGCTCATCAGCTTTGGGGGCACTCCTCAGTCTCGATGTTAAACAGAATTTTACAATGGCTGCACTGTTAATCTTCCATGCACGTTGCACTGCACTTCACACTAAGGTGAGGACATGTTATATCCAGGACGGGCTGCTGGTAGCAGGTGCTTTTCTACTGTTTTCGTCTTGGGCATTTTACTGCTTGATGTCATGCGGAGTACCCTATAATCCAAAAATGGCTGTGCCCCAAGATTTTCACCTGTCCCTTTGCCATTGTGTAGTTTGGCCTTCTTCCTGCCCTCACAGGGGTGACATTACCATATATGGTAACCCTATGCCTGGGGAAAACTCCAGCTTTCCAGAGAAAAGCGTCAATATGCGTTTGTGGCTGAATATCTGGGGCTGGTGCTGTCTGGTCACAGTCCACATCCATGTCCTCTGACCATTTGAATGGTGTAGATCCTTAGCATTGTTGTGCTCGTGGGTGCCTCTAGCTCGAATCTTGGATAAGAGGACTCCTACAGCCAATCTTCAGATCGCCATTGGAGGCAAGAAACCTGTGAAGAGTACAATCGTGCTGAAGACCTGAACTTGCCATTGTAAGTTACCGGCAAAGTTTTGCTCCTTTGCTGATCTCACAAAGGTCCTCATCAGTGCTTCAACCCCCTTTTCCCTCTGACCCTGACTGGTAGGAACAACCAGTCTCCACCACTACATCAGGATGTTGCCGTTGGAAACTTTCAGAAGCATCCCTGACTATTTCTGTTGCCTGATCAGCTTATTCTTGGGCTACCTCTCCACATCGGTCATCGCCCTGAGGTGAGATGTGGAACCTTGCACATCCTTGACTTGTGAACCAAGAAGACGTCTGCCACTGTAGTTGTAGCTCTCCAACATGAATAGCAGCCTTGCAGATCCAGTTTCTTGGTTACTGCTATAAGGATCAACTTCCACCATTCCTTCAGTGGCCATCGCTGTTAGTTGCCTGCATAAGTATCCTGGGGGATTTCAAGGATTTCAATCCGGCAATACACCCGGGTTTCGCTTAGCATGTAATGCACAGATGAAATACCTATTGTGTCTAGGTTCAATATTCTGAGTGATATACCACTCATATCACACCCTTCTCAAAATACCCCCCCAGGTCACAATGGACCAGGAATCAGGCTGGTTGGTAAAGGTAAAATTGTATTTAAAATTCAAATCACACATGTTTTAATATACGGGGCAGCACTCGCCAATGTGGTGACAAAACAATTCAGAAAGTAGGTAAGGCAATTGAATTCACTTATAGCAATACAGAATGGAAAACACAGGAAAAAAAACTGTTTTGGGTTCTAGAAAAGATGGCGCTTAGGTTAAGGTTTCCCCCTGCAAAGTTCTTAATTCACTAATGAGCAATTCGGCACAGATGCAAGTAAGCAGCAAGTGTTCAGGAATGTAGAACAGTATACAGTGTTTGAATATAATCTTCCCTCCCCAAGTGGAAAGTGTGCAAAAATCCTTAAATTGATATAAATTCCTATGGGAGCAACACTGAACAGGTCCTAACAAACATAAGCTATAAGATGAGCAACAGAACACACTTTAAATCAGATTGGGAGTTTTGGAAATACTTTGAATGGGAAAAGACACGTGTAAAACTTTTGCAAAATTGCAAATTCGTGCCTAAATTTCACTACTGTGTTGTGGAGGTAGCTACATGTCTTATGTTTAAGTGAGAGTTGAAATTAAGTTCCTAGCTATAAAAGTGAAGAAGTTATGCAAGTTTGAATAAGGGGCGTTTTTGAAAAAAATGAACAGAGAAAAACAGAATAGGTTTTAAATGACGGATTGGTTTTATTTAAACTATATTAATGACTAAGAAAAAGAGGAATGCTGCCCTGTAATCTCCAGTTACGCACGGCCGCTTGTAACTCTTCATGTGTCGGATACTACATTTTCTTTATGGGAATTACTTTATTTAATCCAAATCACTAATGGCTTATGGTAAGCCTAAAACAACAAATGAGAGAAAATAAGAGCTAACACTAGAGATACAAACAGGGTTGCATGAATGGTTCGGTCACTATTGGAGGTTCTTAAGTTAAAGAGAAGATGGGTTGAGAGATGGGGTTAGGACAAGGCAAATGTACAATGGGTTACTATGATTCCTGTTGATACTTACAGTCCATTGTAAATTAAGATTGGACCATCAGGTTCTGGTCATCACGGATCAGGTCTACAGGCAGCAGGGCACATCTGGCGGAATTGGATCAGCTGGGCGGTTCTAGTCAATTGTACTGGTACCTCCAGATTGGATTGGCCCTTCTGGTCACTGGACACTGTAGATTAGCGGGATGTTGAGTTTCTGCAGGCAAGCATGAATGGTAGCAAGCCGGACTGGATCAGAATGATTTCCCTGAAGTTTCTTTAGGATGGTTTCAGGATTTGGGCCTAGCTGAAAAGAGTTCAGCAACTGCTGGGCCTTGGTTTTGCAAAGTAGTGTGGATCAGTAGTGTGGATCAAGACAAGATAAAGAATTCTGGAACAGGGCGTCAGGTGGAATCCGGATGGAGTCAGGAATCAGTGTGTGTCTGTGTGTTGTGCGGTCCCCATATTTATCATGCCAAGTGACATCACTCAGTTTATGGTAGGGGCAGAATTACAGTTCTCACCAACAAGGCTGTGAGTGGTAAAATGCACTTGCCTTTTTCTGGTTGGAAGCCAGAAAGAGCTGTCATATTTTATTATGTGACTTGGGAACACAATGATTTTGACCAAAACTTAACTTTACCATAAATATACATTTCTATAATTATGCCTGCTAATAAAATCGGACACATGCATTAAATATTCTTTGGGTTACCCTTACGTCCAATCCCCATCTCAGTGGGAGCTGGCTCTGTCATTCTGTGGAATTTTGTCAATTTAATCAAAGATTTGGCCAAACAATTTCCTAATTCAGTACATATCTGTGCAATCACCCCTAAAACACGGGTCTACATTTGCAGCATCAATAGTTTTGGCACAATTATTCTTTCTCTGCAACTTTTGTGCCTTTATGTAGTACAGGGTTCGATCACGTCTTGACAGAAAAAGCATAACATTAGAGTTACAACTACCAATTTTTAGATTTGTCCTCCTTCATATGGCAAAGTTAAAGGTTTTTGAAGCTTACTTACAAATAGGGTGCCAAGGACGAGATAGCTTGTCCTTTTTTGGCACTCTGTTTTGAGCGATCCCTGCAAAGCTCAAAACAGTAATCCAACCCCCGGGCTATGTGAGGGGAAGGTCCCCCCTCACTGCCAGGGGGCTGGATTATCTTCAATTTCACGTCGGCGTGCATAAAGCACGCTGACTTGAAAGTAATTTTCACTGCGGCAGCCATTTCGGGCTGCCATGGTGAAAATGAAAGGTGAGACTCCACCTTTCTCCCCCTCGATCTCCGGCTGTATTTCAAGCCGGCGATCGAGGGAGGTGTCATTGGAAAGGGGAGTTTCTCCCCTTTTCAACGACACCTTTTGTGAAAGCATTGCTGGGCGTGGATCGGGCACCCAGCAATTGCCACTAGACACCAGGGATTTGTCTGAGAAGCGGGGGCTGCTTACAGTAAGCAGCCCTCTTCCCCTCCACCCAGCCCCCAAAGCATGGGGGCACATATGTGCTGAACCCTGGTGGCAGATGGCTGATCATCTGTCCCCAGGGAAGGGAACAAAATGAAAACAAACACAAAAGGGAGATTTGGGTGGGAGTGGGGGGCACTAGCCACAAGGGATTTATTTTATGGAAAAGAGGGGTGGCTCTCTCCCGCTCACCCCAAGGGGAAATGGGGGCACCCCTTGTAGCCCTCCATGGGGGCAGATATCTTCTCCTAGGAAGGGGCATTTGACCCCAGGGAGGGCGGCATGAGATGCCCCCATGTATTTGGTGTGGGAGGAGAGGGTCACCACCATTACATTAGAAAATTACCTGGCAGTTTAGGGTGCCCCTCAGCCCCCCCTAAAGTGCAGCCTGCCATGTTCAATGTTTTCTTTGTTTACCAAACTTGCCTTGGCGCAGAGGGGCAAAATGGTGTGCCAATCTGGCCCTAGGGTGCCAAAACCTTACTGCCCCTCCCACTGGGGGGGGCTGTCCCACAATTTTGTGGTGGCCCTCTTCCCCTCCTACCGCAAATGGAGGGGGGGTGTACCTCACACAGCCGTTTGTAGGAGGCCCAGGGAGGCCTGCGTGAGAGGTGCCCCTGTACCCATTTGGGGTGAGGGGGAGAGGGACAGCAAAAATTGTGGTACAGGCCCACCAGTGGGCGGGGCAGTAAGGTTTGGGCACCCTGGGGCCAGATTGGCACACCAATGTACCCCTCTGCGCCAAGGGGAGTTGGGTTACCAAAGGAAAAAAGTGAAAATGGTGGACTGCATTTTAGGGGGGGCTGTGGGGCACCCCAAACCGACGGGGAAATTTATAATGGGATGGGGTGGTGATCCCCACCCACAATGGAGTGGGGGCCATGTCATGCAGCCCTCCTTGGGGCCAGATATCTGCTCCTAGGAAGGGACACCTGAGCCCAGGGAAGAGTGCAGGACAACCCCCCCTTAGTGCAGCCTGCCATTTGAAATTTTATTTCTTAGTTTACCAAACTTGCCTTGGCGCAGAGGGGCACTTTGGTGTCCCAATATGGCACTAGGTGCCCAAACCCTACTTGCCCATCCATTGGGGGCCTGTCCAATTTTTTGGGGTGGGCTTCACCCCCACCCGAAATGGAGTGCGGGGGGGGGGGGTCGCTTCATGCAGCCCTCCCTGGGGCAGATATTTGCTCGTAGGAAGGGGCAAATGGGTTTTCACTGGGGGTGAGGTTCAGTAGACCACCAGGGATGGCTTGCAAGGGGGGGGGGGGGGCATTCTTAGAAAGTATTGATTTTGTTTTTGCTGGTGTGACCATAGGTAACACATGTTTTTTGTTTTGTTTACAGCTTTTTCTGCACGAGCAGCTGCAACGTTATGTGAGTACTGTTTTTTTTATTATTCTATGGTTGGGGCCCACTGTCAGTGGGGTGGGTGAGACTAGGGCTGGTTTGTTGGCAGTGTGGGTGGGAATGAGCCATCTGGGTAGATATAATTGCAGGGGCAGGCCACAAATTGCCCCCCATGCCAGCAGAACATTGGTGTTTCCCCTGGGAGCGGATGCCTCCCATGTGGGTTGTCCATCTGCAAGCCCAGGCTGCAGATCTGGCTGTGCTGCGTTATAGGTGTTGCCTCCGGGGAGGAATGGGGATCCTGCCGGGGATTCCTGGAGCTGCCGCTGTGCTTAGGGGACGGTACACTCACATGGTGCATGGATGTCCGAGGCCGGGGACATCACCTCCAACCATCCTGGAGTTGTGGCTGGGCTGCATTACAGCTTTTCCTTTCAGGGAGGTTTTGGCACACTGCTGGGACTCCCTGGTGGGGAGAAGCTGTAATGCAGGCTAGCCAGAGCTGCAGCAAAGTCGGCAGTAATATCCCTGGCCTTGGGCATCCTTCTCCCATGTGAGTCTTTGGCGGGGCTTGTGGGTAATACATTCTAGGGAGATTTGCGCAAGTCAGACATCTTTGGATTCCCACGGGTGTTTTCTTTTCAGAAATGCATGGGGTTCCCTGTTTTCCTTGCTGGCTTTGACACCCTAGGCCCAAATCTGAAGATTGCCCACACGAACAAAATGTGCTGTGCCGAAAGGCTTGGGGTTACCCGTGGGTTAACCTTTTCCTTTTGCCCCCGGTACCCACATGTGAGGTACCATTTTGATTGGGACACCTTTGGGAACGCGGGAAGGTATGACCTCTGTTGTTGGCAACATGTTTCGGTGAGTGGACAGAGGGAAACGTTTCTGAAATTGACTGGAAATAAAAGGCAATTCTCAGACATTTCGCTCTGGCCACCCACCGAAACACACATGGCCTAACTTCCCGCATCCCCACACGTGTCCCAATGAAAATGGTACTGCACATGTGTGAGTACACCTACCTGGGGCACAAAAGGAAAAGGGTAACCTACTGGTAACCCCAAGCCTTTCGGCACAGCACATTTTGTTCATGTGGGCAACCTACAGATTTGGGCCAAGGGTGTCGAAGCCAGTAAGTAAAACTGGGAACCCCATGTATTTCCAAAAAGAGGACACCCATGGAAATCTGCGGTCTGACTTGCGCAAATCGGCACAGAATTTATTACCCAGAAACCCCGGCAAAGTACAAATTTGGGGGTAAAAAACACAATTTTCAGACATTTCACACTGCTCACCCACCGAAACACACTGCCAACAACCAATGTCATACCTTCCTGCATACCCACAGGTGTCCCGACAAAAACGGTACCTCGCATGTGTGGGTGCACCTACTGGGGCGCAAAAGGAAAAAGGCTACACCACTTGTAACCCCCAAAGGGTTTGGGGAGACAACCTATAGATTTGGGCCTAGGGTGTCCAAGCCACCAAGGAAAACAGGTAACTCATGCATTTCTGAAAGGAGGACATGCATGGGAATCCGCAGAGGTCTGACTTGTGCAAATCGGCGCAGAATTTATTACCCAAAAACCCTGGCAAACCTGAAATGTGGCGAAAAAACCCCAATTTCTGCACATTTCACTTGGCTCACCAACCAAAACACGCAGCCTGCACATGACCTTCCGTCCCGCGTTCCCACATGTGTCCCGATGAAAACGGTACCTCACTTGTGTGGGTGCACCTACATGGACACCAAGGGGAAAGCCTAAAATACCCCTAACCCCAAGTCTTTTCCGACAACTGAATTTCACGATTTTTTCCGACGAGCAAACCATCCAGATATTGGCCTAGGGTGTCCAAGCCACCAAGGAAAACCGGGAACCCAATGCATTTCTGAAAAGAGGACACCCGTGGAAATACACAAAGGTCTGACATGCATGAAGCGGGCCAGAATTTATTACCCAGAACCCCAGACAAAGTGAACATTGTGGTTTTTCCCACCAAATATCACACTTTGTCGGGGATTGTGGGTAAACAATTCTGGGCCGCTTTGCGCAAGTCAGACCTCTGTGCATTCCCACGGGTGTCCTCTTTTCAGAAATGCATGGTGTTCCAAGTTTTCCTTGGTGGCTTGGACACCCTAGGCCCAAATCTGTATGGTGTGCACATTAGTCAAAATCCTGCAATACTGCTGTGCGAAAAGAGTTGTGGTTACCAGTGTTTTAGGCTTTCTCCTTGGGGTCCAGGTAGGTGTACCCACACATGTGAGGTACCGTTTTCATCAGGACACCTGTGGGAACACAGGACGGTAGGCCTTGTGTTGTTGGCGGCGTGTTTCAGTGGGTGATCCGAGTGAAATGTGCAGAAAATGGTTTTATTTTGCCACATTTCAGACTTTGCCGGGGTTTCTGGCTAATACATTCTGAGGCGATTTGCGCAAGTCAGACCTCTGCAGATTTCCACGGGTGTCCTCTTTTCGGAAATGCATGGGGTTCACTGTTTTCCTTGGTGGCTTGGACACCTGAGGCCCATATCTGTATGGTGTGCCCATCTGGAAAAATTGTGAAATACAGCTGTCGGATAAGACTTGGGGTTAGGGGTGTTTTCGGCATTCCCCTTTGCCCCCAGATGGGTGCACCGACACATGTGAGGTACCGTTTTCATCGGGATACCTGGGTAAACACGGGAAGGTATGATATTTGTTGTGTTTGTGTGGTGTTCATAACATTTAGACCCATTTGCTGGTGCCCTTTGTCACACAACCCTTTAATTTCCCAAATGTGCCCTACATTTAGTCGCTGCTTCAGGCACCATACACTTTTGGAACCTGCACAAGCCACCTACCTTTGAAAAGGTCTGCCTGTGCTCTTTCAAAGAATGTATGCTTGCCATTCCTCACCACATTAGTTTTCCTGATTTACAGATGCTAAGTACGTCTGTTCAGGCCGTAAGCATAAAATTCCTGTGTACCATGGCTCAGTGTTTGGCTTGTGGTATTGCTTGTTTTGTGAAACACTACAAAAAATGTGTGCTTTCCTAACTGCAAGAGACAGGGGTGGGGGGGGAAATGTAGCAGAGCATTGTTTTTCTCAAAATACATAGAAGCCATTGCCGTACCAAGCCAACCATGTCCACCACATACCTTTTTCTTGTTGGTAATTTTCCTGCTATTCCCCTAATCTATGGCATTTTCCCCTACCTAGTTGTTGCCTGACCTGCATAAATTGCTACTTCCTAAACTTGGAATTTTGTCTACGTTTCAGAAATGTATGCCTTTCTGTCCTCCAATTCGGATTTCCTGCCCTTTTCTTCCATTCCGTCCACGCATGTCCAATTGGCAAAAATGGCGAAATCGTCTACCTCTCTCAAAATGATTGATAACCACATCAAAATATTTTTTTGTTCTTGAAAGCCAGGAAATTGTGGAATTCAGCACAGCAAACCATTTGTTCCTAGCTCTTACAAGGAAAAAACCACAGGCTTCTTTATACAACATTTTATAGGCATTTTTTGAAAAAATACAACATTTTTGCCCTTTTTGGTTATTTTTTCTCACCCCCTACAGCAACCTGGGATTTCTGGGTGGCATTATGACCGCCTACATGTGGGGGAAAAGAAGGGGCCAAATTACGCCAAGATATCTCATGTAACAAAAATGTTACAAGGCATTGAATGGCAACATATCCAACACCAAAAAAGGCCTTGGCACTGGGGGGGAAAATCCATGGCCCTTAAAGGGTTAAACTGTCTTTACATCAGATTTTCCTCTGCAGCACATACATTTTAATTTAGCATTATTTCTTTCCTTGAGTGCTGGGATTTGTCTGCAGTCTGTATGTATGTATCCAGCCTTTGCTTGGAGTTCTCTCTGCGTAGCTGAAATTGTTACATGTTGCCATTTTTATGCATCCCCCCCTCCACGGTGGAACTCAAAACAATGTTGCTGGACTGTCTTTTTCATGAAATACATTTCTTAGCTGCTGTCAGTCAGTGAGGCCCGGCTCCTCTGAGCTCCTCAATCCAACACTGAAAGATCTGTAACCCTTTTACTCTCAAAGATTCACTGGAAAATGAGTGGATCTAGTGCCAAAACAGCACTTTGAAGGCTGCAAAGCTGAATTTTAAGACATTTTCGGGTTTAAGCCCAATTCTGCGGCCTTGCTTCATGTTAATGTAACAGCACCCACTGGCATGCTCCTGCAGTGAGAATTCTGCTTCTCCCCCCCCTACTTTGAATGTGTGGGCAGGGGTGTGCAGCCTTTTGTGATTGTGACCTACATGCAGTTTTTCAGATTTCTGCGTGCACAGGGTTTAGGGCATCCATTTTTGGCAGTTTATTTCCCCATTTGTAAATTGATGCAGTGGAGTGTTGTTCTTTTCCTCACCATAGCGGAGGTGTCCAGCAGTCCAGTATATAGAACCAATACATTAGAGCACAGAACTGCCGACTAACCACACCTAAAACCTTGACATGATCTCTACTTTTCAGACCCCTGGCCCTCATTCAAAGAAATCAAGATCAAGAAAAAAGGGGGCATGTTGATTTCAGGAACTTCTGCAGTGCTCCATGAGTGAATCGGAGTACAAGGAGGGTGGGGGGTGTAAAACCACCTATCACCCCCCCAAACCTCCATAGGCTTTAACGGGCATAAAGGCCTCTCCCATGACTGACTTATCAACGGACTGGTCAAGGGTGCACCTCTAGGCTTCCCCTTAGTTGGCTGGATTGGGAGAGGGTCTACTAAGAAGCCTTTTACTTTAACTTTGAGAAGCTTACAACTGCCTGCTGGCTTAGTCTGCACTTTTTGACTCTTAGCCATCTGATCAGAACTGAACTGGGTCCTGTGACTTCGGGGCACTAGCCCTATCTAGGTAAGAACTTTTTAAGGTGTGGTGTATCTAATGTTGTAAGGTTTTGTATGATGTTCATATCTCTTTATTCTTCCAATATTAGTTTTCTAGCTGATGGTTACTTACCTTGTTCTTTTTATTCACTTGCTTTGTTATCCTACAATATTCTGAAACTGCTCTAGCTGTTTACTTGAAGTAAAGTAGTCATTAACAGAGCACACCAAAATGAATGTGTATATAATATAGCGTAACACCCGGTCAGCAGGACCAAATCGGTTGCAGGGGTCAGAGTTAAAGGCCGGAGTGGAAAGATCGCGTTTAAAGAGCCTCAGGCCAATACCATCTGATCTGGCATGCCGGAGAGGGTTTTAAGGCTATTGGCCCCCCAGGTTTCCGATCCAGAATCTGCGGTGTTAAGAAAATATTTTATTCAAGGAACGTGAGACACGAGGCATCCCGTTCTTTGAATGAAAACACTGGCACAAGATGCCAACCATGGGTCTGGAAGGTGGGGCTCCATAGGAGACCCTCCTCCATTTCCATGGCAGTTGGCAAAGGTAGACTGCGGTGGCAGGCATTGCCCGTAGGAACTTCTTCAGCCATTGAGAAGGGTTGTGGTTGCAGAGTTCATGCAGCAGGTAATGCCTTGGTTCACACAGCAACTTCACCCCAAATATGCCCCTGACATGGTTGGAAACAAGAGCTTGCCTCTTGCTTGGAAGTCTCTGGTCTTCACCACCCTTGAAGAAGACTTTATTACCAACCAGGTTTAAGGTGAATTTCTCTTCAGTAGTCCAAAGATGAATCAACAAGGTGAGGGCTCTTCTCTGGGGTCGCCTGCAGGCTGCTATATCGCCCCACCCATCTCATTAGCCCAGCGCTGATCTCCCAACTGGGTCAAGTCACACCTTCCCTTAGGGTGTGTAATTCAAAGGGTGTTGATTCTAAGAGCTCATCTCCTCCGTTCGATCCTGTTTGGGAAGGGTGGGACTTGTTTCTTCCCTTGATCTCCTCTTACATGACTGCCTAACCACTCTAGCCTGTGCCATGTTTGCCACATTCTTTCTTCCTGGGGCCCACTTGGCCACCTGCCTGGGTGTCTACTGTAAATGTTATCAACTGGCTGGATATTTTAAAAGCTATTTCTCAGATTACGCTTCCTATTTTTCTTACTCTATGCCTATCCCAACTCACTAATCCTATCATACTTTATCTTATTGCTCTCAGATCTCTTGGACTCACAATCTTGTCTCCGTTCCTTCTACCCACCTCTCTCTCTGTTTAATGCTTGCTCTGTAACACATATATAATATGACACTTTCTTTCCACAAAATCTACAATTCCTCTGAACGGAAATGTGGCTTCAACCCACGGACTCGTTTACTGCCATCTCTTACTACCTCCAGTACTAGGTTTGTTAAAGTCCCTCGCACTACTGGTTTTCTGCCTTTGTGCATCACTTTGCTTGTACTGCCATTTCCTCTGGTGATCTACCCAACGATGGGCCCACTTCTTTCTGTGATCTTGATTTCTTGCTCTCCTCAATACTACATCCTGATTTCCCTTTTTTCCTACTTGGCGACTTCAGTCATCACCTCTCCTACTACTCAAGCTTAATCTTTTCATCCAATTTTTCATTCCTATCTTCTTCATTATCCTACACCTCCTTTCCATACTTCTGGATCTTTTCTTCTCATCCCTCCAAATCTTCAATTTCGGTTTCACTTTTCTTTTCTTCTGCTCTCTTCTGTTCTTCTCCTTCTCTCCTCCTCCCCTTACTATCCAGCCTTCTTCTTCTATTTTTTCATTGTAATCTTTGCAACTTCAATTTTGACCACTTTCTCAATACACACTCAAATTCCCCTCCCATTCCTTTCTGACTGCTCCCACCTCTCTGTTGACTCACCTTTATCTTCTCTAAACACTGGTCTCCTCTCTACTCTGACTTCCTCCATCCTGCACATCCCTTTCAACCTTCACGTAAATCTCTCTAGCCCTCGCTGCCACCCTTCTCACCCCCCCCACAACATCTGACGCTATACCCTTCACTTCAGCAAGCCGATACACTCTGGGAAGTGTAAGCTGCCTACTGATCTTTATTCCCTCTAAATGCTACACTCTCTGCTAAAAAAAAAAGAATCTTCTAGTTTCATTCTCTCGCTGTTTCCTCAGTCTATTTCAGATTTTGAAGCATATACTTTCTCTCCCCTCATGACCCTTCTCGATCATCGTCTCTCAGTCCAGCTGTTTTACGCCCAATCATTTACTGATCGTTTTGCTTCTGTTAATCTATTCTAGCGGCGACTGCCTCTCCCATCCCCCCCAGCAGATTTTACTCTCGCCTCCTTATGTCTACTTACTGACTCAGATTCAATACCTGTGCCCACCCTACGGTTTCCCCTCTTGACCCTAACCCACCGCCACTTACACCAAAGGTGTTCCCTACTCCTTATTCCTTTCCTTAACATGCTTCTGAGTCTTTCCCTTCCTACTGCTAGCTTTCCTCTGCCTTTTAAGCACGCAGCGATTTCTCCTTATTCCTATAAAACCTACTCTCGACGTGTCAACTCCTATTAATTTCCGTCTGATCTCTTTTCCCTATCCCTCCAGAATTCTCAAACGTAGACTATACTCCAGTTTCCACCTTTCTTGATAATCATTCTTTACTTTCTCTACCCCAGTCTGGCTTTTGTCCGTCATTCTACTGAAACCGCTTTTCACTGTGTCTCAAATTCTTAACTGCTCGTCATGATGATCATTCCTCCATCTAGATTCTTAATGTATGCAGCCTCTGATATTGAGGATCATCAATTACTCCTTGCGTCTCTTCCTACCTTGGGTTTCTCCGACTTTGTGCTTTCATGGTTCCAGTCTTGCCTCCCAAATATCTCCTCCTGTTTCTTGAATTGGGAAGCTCTCCGATACTTTCCCTTCTGTTGTTTTACGCTGATAATTGATCTCGGCTTGATTTGCAAGAGCCTAGGTCCATGAGTGGCCAATCGCAGGCATTCAACCACTGTTCCATTAATCTTTCGAATACATGACACATACTAGGTTTAACCAATATATATTACATTTTTTACAGCACAAAAAAAACCATAAATTGATGAAATGGGCAAATGTTGACGAATAAAAACAACCTGGGAGCGTTAATTATCGTGGTGGTCTCAGATGGTCATCATGATTCATGATAACTTTTCTTCCATTCTAAGATGGATGTTAAATGGGCCGAAAAGTTTTTATGTGCATTTTACACTTTCGTTGAATATTGTGCATTGATTTAAAGGAGGAGCAGCACAGGGCAATGAACTGGGATTGCTTGGGCTGCAATATGGGCCGCGTGCTGGGCTTTAGAGTTGATCAGTGCAAGTAGGCTGATGCATAAACCAATGTGTTCAAGGTGGACTGTTAATGCACATCTTTTAGTTGCGTCCTGTAGAGATCTGCACAACTTTCCAGTTCACAGTGTGCTGCGTCCGGGACCACAGCATGTGTGCTATTGAGGAAGATGGGGCTCGCTCAAGGGAGAAGAGGTGATTCATTAGGGCGGTCCCACTAGAGGGGCTGTGCGTGATGCATTGGGGCAGAGATCCTCGTGATCTAATAGCTCACGATTTGCACCTCCTAATGAGCTTGTAGACGACTTAAGCCATGCCTCCTTCACCGCCCCCAAACTACACTACATGCATACGCATGCAGAAATTTCACATTAATCCTTGTGCGGTAGGGTGAATATATCTGAATTTCACAGGTTTTTAGTACCGCAATATATATATTAAATGAACGTTATGGTTCAGTTGCGGTACTAAAAACCTGTGAAATTCACTAAAAAACTCACTCAGGAAGTACTTGAATGCCTTAAGTAATATATGATAAACAATACTCATTTGTTTAAAAAAATCACTTCTTTCTGCTGCAGACGAAATAGCCATGCATTTAGGGTATTTAGTGGTGGCGCGAGTTATAGTTGCTTAGCTTACCATGACTGCCGAATTTCAAGGGTTTTTCGGTTTTACTTGGAACCATAATGTCCCTTCAACAAAGTGTTTTTTTTTTTTGTTTGTTTTTTTTTACTGAATTTCATAGGTTTTTAGTAGCGCAACTTAACCATAACCTGCCTTTTTAACAAAGTTGTTTTTACTGAATATGCACTTTCATCATGTGAATTTGGGAGATGTTTACTAGGATTCCCTTACTTTATATATATATATATATATATATATATATATATATGTAACATAGAACATACTTAACCCCCGTGCTAATGATTTTTGAAGGCCACGGACTGTGCGTATGTCCGCGGACGACAACAACACTACCCAAACACTCAGGGGGTATATGAAATTGTTCTATCGTACCATTTAAAAACTGTACAAGTTTAAAAAGCAGCACGTAAACACATTATAAGTAATAATAAATAAGCAGTGGAAGCTACATGTCTAACACATCAACCATCCATTTAAATACCATATGTAATGAAATGGATTATACCATAACAAAAAAGATATGCCTCCAACATAATTACGTCACAGAAACTGCAGACCTAGGGGCGTCCGTAGACAAACACAAGACAACCAATACAAAATACCAGAAACTAGTAAGTAAACATCATTTTTCTTAGATATTTGTATACTTTTTGTATGAGGTACAGAACAATTAATGTATTTGTATTTTTTTTCACACAGAAATGTGCAGTACTTTGGAGTTGCTCGAGGAGAATTTTCCGCGTGACGAAATGTCAGAAGATAGCGATAATAATAGTACACACGTCTCTGCATAAGCAAATTAATAGTCAGTACTTTGTGTACTTAACATATATATATATATATATATATATATATATATTTATTTTTAACAAAAATTGAAGAAATTCCACCAAAAGACACAATGCAAGACACCTTGCAGCGCATAGAACAGAAAGTGGACATGCTGAAAGATAATTTCAATGGTTTAAGGCAATTTGTGGAGGAGCACGTGAAAGGAAAAATTATACCTGTACCTGTCCCGCCTATCCATGTCCAAGTGAAGTATCCCCAAACCCACACGAACAACAAAAACCTTTCGACGAAACCTCCAGCCCTCCATCCCCTCACAACCGTCCTTTGCAAACCCCTAATTCCCCTATAGTTTCTGCTTCCCCCTCTCTTTCTTAATTGCTGTATATGTGTATAATGAAATAAATATTATGTTGGGTTTAATGAAATTGTTCGTCTAATTTCTTTTTTTTTTTTAACAGTTAAAATGGCTGCGGACAGTGCGCCTGTCCGGCTTGTCCGTAATTAACAAAATATGGATGTCTTAAAGACACTACACCTAGCCCTACCATTCGCATCCAAGATGAAAGTGTTCTTAGAACATCCCAGTTGTGCGGGATGTCCATAAATCAACAAAATGGGGGTGTCCTAAGGACACAATACCTGTCCGTACCATTCGCAACCAAGATGGAACTGTCCGTAGAACAGGCGCGGTGACCGCGATGTCCGTAGTCAAATAAAATGGAGGGGTCCTAAGGACACTATACCTGGCCGTACAGTCTGTAGAACATCTACGGACATGTGCACCACACCCGTAAATCCTGCGAACATCTCGCCTGTCCGTAACTGTCTGTCTCACTTGTGTCTCACTTTTAATTAGTTTCAGGACCCGAACACTGTCCGTAGAACACCCACACGCATGCAAACGACCGTACCTGTGCATTTTGTGTCCCGTGGACACCCATGTCCTTCGCGGGCGTGTTCAGAACGTCATCATGTGACCGCACCCACGCTGAGCGTGTGTCTAAATTTGCGCACTTTGTCCGCTTCCCCAACTTTTTAAAAGAACTTATCCAGACAATTCAAATTATTTTACAGTAAAAAATCAGCATTGCACATGTCCCAGACAATGGGCCTAGCTTTCCACATATTTTTTGGAACTTTTTGAATGCTTCTGAGTGAGCGATATGGTCACGAGGCGCACCCCTCCATCCCTATAAAAGGCCACACCCAAGAGCTCATCTTCATTGTACTTCTGGCTATTGTAGATTGACTTTTGCTGCTTTTAGTGCTCTAGCAGAGATTACATCACCAACCCTACTGGCATCCATGGCTGCAGTTGCTACATCAGCCTCAGCACCAGCCCCAAACCCTCCACCACCACCACCACCACCTCCTCCCCCAGGGCCTGCAGAGGGGAATACGCGAGAGGATGTAGAGAACGAGGATGAAAAGGATGAAGACGATGAGGTGGAGGAACTCCCTACTACCAGCACTCGCCGGGAGTAGTGGGTGTGGCAGTTGTTTACCGTTGATGGTAATGTACCAAAAGCACGTGCGAACAAGGTCCCCTGTAACCAGTGCAAATGTGTGCTGAGTGGTGGGAGACATGGTTCGTACAGCTTTGGTACGACATCCATGAAGCGACACCTAACTTCGTTCCACGGTGCGGACATTCGCAAGGTTGTACCATTTAAAGAACGTAGTAGGTTGAGTTCCTCCGCAGCATCCTCCGTTTCCGATCCTGTCACCACAAGAGACACTCCTGTGGGAGAGCAAATCACTCCAGCTGCTTCACAGGCCATTCGCAATGCTGTTGACCCATACCTCTCGAGGCTCACAATATTGTGTATGTACTGTGATGCAGTACTCTGCAGGGGGGGAGAGTCTTCGAAGTGCTTTCGGAGCACCAGAAGAGCTGCTAACTCCCTAAATAAGGCCCACTCTACATCTTCCTCTCTCCACCTGCCCTTTCTTATCCCCGTGGTTGGTGTCCCTTCCTTACCCTCCTTTCCCCTTCTCTCCTAGTGTGTCGGGTGTAGAAAAAGCCAAAAATATGTAAAAAAAAGAAAAGCCGCGTTTCTGAGTTTAAAAAGTAAAACTATCAAGTAACGGTGCACGCCCCTTTACATTTTTTAAAAGTCAGCGGACAGTCCTAGGACAGATAACATTTTGGGGTTCAACCCTAGCAAAACCAATGCACTTTTCTCTAAGAGTAAGTGGTGGCTCTTAAAAGAGCCTTTTGTTGGTGTTTTGTATGTTTGAAAAACTGGGATTCGTCAACATGTAATGCAAAATAGACGACTATACTTCCAAAAAAGGTCTCAATGCATTCTGGACATTTCGAATAAAAATCTGATTGCCAGCATATGTAAGATGGACTCCATCTCTGCGAAAAATGAATGTGCTACGAAACATAATATTTTCATTGTGGAAAGAGGATATGCCAACATCTCTTAGAAAGGCACAAACAGCCTTATTGAAATTGCGCCTCGCTTTCTCCATTTGTGGACCAAATGAAGAAGACTGCAGCCACTTTTGTCTTTGCGCAATACGAGAAAAAATTACTTGGGAATTTGGAAACATGTCCATGACCTTCCCAAGTCTTTCCTTCATTGCAAATTGCAAAGAAATTCCAGACGCATGTCCTAAACTGTTCCCTCCACAATGAATGATAATTATGTCTGGATGACGCTCTGTCTGTAAAGTAGCAGAGAGAGGTACCAAGTCCAGCCACTTCATTCCACGCACTCCATGCCAGTGCACTTCCACATGAGGGAATGCAAGGTCTGCAGATATACCACTACATTCTGCATGCACCTTCAACCAATGTATCCATGAGTCTCCCAGAATCCAGATAATCTGTTTTCGAGCACACACAGCCATAGATGTCTGTTTTCCTCTCAGGAAAAAGATGTGCTCACTAAATCTCTCCGTACACAACACACCCACTATACTTTACTGACCAATCCCTAGCTCCGCTTGTTCTCATTTGCATGCCTCTCCATGCCAGAATCCTCATATGCAATACGCGGCCCGCAGACTACTGCCAGAGCTTTTTTTTTCTTTTTTTTTTTTTGCAGATGCCTGACACCTGTTTTGTTTTTTTTGGATTTTTTTTTCTTTTTAGTTTACTCCTAAAATCATCACATAACCTTTTCCAAAGTAAGCCTTACGTTCCAAAAGAAGAAGGTGTTTCCCAAAAAAGATAAAGACGCACCATTTGCTTTGAAATAAGCTGCATTACTCAAAACAATGTTCTTGTGGCTACAGAAAAACATAACGGCTCTTAGCATGAAAGCACGCATGCTGCGATTGATTGCACAACTGACAATGCTTTGATCAGGACAAAAAACAGAACTGTTTTCCCATTTTGCTCTTGGTAGTAATCCAGAAAAAATTACTTTCGCATTTGGTAGGATGTTGATTACTGCTTGAACCAACTGTTCCAAATCTCCCAACAAAGTAGGGGAACTCGCGTAGCCCAAATGGAAAGCACCATAGTGCAAAACTACCACATGGGGACTGTTCATCCTACGCATATATCTGCAAACTTGGAGAGTTGCCTCTACATTGCAGTCAGTCGCAGCGCTCCACACCAGCTCCACTCCTATGACATCTAAATTGTTTGCCACTTGCCTGACTTGAGAATAGTGCTGTAAACCATGGACAAACATATCTCCGAGCACCAACACCCTGACTGTCTCCACCTCTGCCATCTTCACTACACACACTCTCTTCTATACAAATGAACAACATCAACATCTGATTGGCTGATCCCGACAGTCCCCTTTCTATGTTGGATTTGCTGTAAAACCCTGTATGTGGCACACCCTACCCATGGACAGGTGCGGTGTCCACGCGGCACCTTACTCTTAGCCAGCCCTTCCACCCTTTCCACATCACTCGCAAATCCATTCCCTCATTGGACACAGCTAAGCAGTCACACAACCATCCACCAATCACATCCAAGACCTCTACATCTAACTCCATCATCACAGTTCCGCACTCCAAATGTACTTTTGATCACTCTGAATAAAAGTCACATATCATTGGAAATCACCTACTACAAAAACTACTGTGCAAGTCTCGAAGATTTCTACTTACAGCTCCATGCATATCCACATGCATTATTACAAAGTACAGGTATGCATAGTTTATTCAGAGTACATGTATGACTCTTATGATTCCATATAAACAAAGGAATGCCACTAAATCTGCATAGGCAATACATACATGACAACGCTCCCGCTTTAAGCGCAAGACTCCCGAATTTTCATTGGAAAATCACACTCCTTTTTCCGATCTCCCCCATAACCTATACATACATGTCACCCCTCCCGATTTACGCGCAAAACTCGATTTTTTTCATTAAAAAATGTCACCATTTTTTACTGTCTCCCGCCTAAATTAATGCTAATTCCAATGCGATCATATGAGAAAAATAAACGTTCCCGATTGCTGTGGTGAAATCTCCCTCTCAGGTGCTCCAGATTGTTTGCATGTCTAGTTATAATATCAAATTATTCACATTTTCTCCATCTACTATAATGAACTAACACTTCCAAATCTCTCCGCTATCTACTACACAGCTGCAAAAAACAAGGGAATTTCAAGAACTTAAAATTCTAGTCATTTGCGAAGCAGGTTAAAGTAACATATTGCAAATAAGATATAAAGGCTGCACATAGTGAAATGAAATGCATGCATGCACTATGTTCAGATATCAAATGAGTGCTACCATGAAAGTATAAAAATAAACATCAGTGCTGTAAACACACAAAATTACTAACTTCTTCCTTTTATAATTGCAGTGAAGACCACTCTCCTGAAAATCAACAGCATCTAAACTACAAACAACATATCCAAAGAAACCTGCTCATTGTACAAAGAAAAGTAAGTAAAATATTACCTTTGTATTCTTACTGTTCCTCAAAGAGACTGTGTGGTTCATTCATGTAATTTGCACACCAAAAAAAAAATCGATTTCTGAACCATTCTGCCCACAAATCCCGATTTATTAAACAAAGATTAACAGGCAGAATGGCACACAAATCCCTGTTTTTTTGGAACACAAATAACATACTCAAGCCTTAGAATGTTAGTACTACAAAACAAATGACTGTTGTAATTTTATACCATTACATTTACTATTAATGCTTCTCCTCACCACTAGGGCACTTTCTACTCTCATCTGAAGCACAGTGTAGTAACATACAAACAGAAAAATAGCCTTCCCAACTCATTGTAACTGCTCAATGCACATTCACACACCACCACAAACAACTTCCCCATCAACCTCATACACGCATGCACACAGCACACATACATTGTAAAACAGACCAACCCATACCTTCTTTATATTTCAACAGACCCCAAAGAATGCCTACCAAAAAGCAAGTCCATAAGAAGCAATGCAGAAATGGAGCAAATGAAAATAAGTGTACAAAATAAGCATCCATCTCTACCAGAGTTTGTACAAAACGTTCAAACAAAACAGGTACTGCAGTCATTTAGCAAAACAAAAGAAGCTTCAACTACAGAAACTTTGCCTCCTCTATCAAAATGTGCCACGAATGAAGAAAATGCTTAACAAGAATTCCGCTACTACTACTGGTAACACTGCTCCTATAAATCCTCATATACTAGCAAGAAACCATAGTAAAAAAAAGTATTTTAGCAAAAATGTTCCACCACAGAGTCCTTCAGAAGCTGATAAGAACAGGAGAGAAATCATCCACAACCCTTAAAACCTACCGTAGAAAATGTATCCTGGAAGCTCTCGTAGACAGTACAATCCTTCTCAAAAGGAAGTTATTTATTTTAGTTTTAAAAACAATGAAACCACTAACAAAACTAAGCACTAAACTACAAAACAAACTTCTCAATAAACAGAATGTCAACAAAAATAACTCCTTAAATATCTGTGGAGGTGAATGGAGTCACACGACGACCACAGAACCATATTTAAATGAAAAAGCATACAAAAAAAAAACAAACACAATTGCCATCCATAGCAGTGGACGAGGATATGAAAAAATTAATAATTCTGTCTTGGAACAAGAAACACTGCTCACAAAAGTATCCCCTGAAAACTCAGAATTATCTCTCCATTCAACTGAACCAGAACGTCTAGTATACAAATGGTTGTGTAGGTCAATGTTTAACATTCCCAACAAAGCTTTCACATCTTTACGTCAGTTCCTCAATCGGTATGTGAAAGGAAAAGGCAAAATCAAAATGAAAGTGCTGCAAAATATGGATACCTGTCCAGTGCGCAAATACACAGGACCACAAGGACATTCATTAGCCTGCATTTCAGGACCTATTCGCAAAAGCACCTTCCATGACATCAAAATGATATCAACACATCGTTCAAATGTCAGAAATCTAGTGTATAAACTGTACTATGCTAAAAGTCCTGCTTTAGAGCTAGCCAATTTAAATAACCCTCTTCTGCATGGTACACCCAAATACCTACAAGAAGAAATCGACCGTATCCAGAGAAATAATTTTGGAAGTGAAAGGCACTTACAAAATGCAATAGCTTTAGAACAGACTAGCAACAATTCTGCACATGGCAGCCTTCTATTACACAATTACAAAAAAGAAAATTAGATTTAAAAGTATATCCGCTGAAGTACAAAACCATGTGTGTGTGTTGCCGCAGAACTTTTTACAAAAGTAACACAAAAACAATAGACGTAATATACAAACAGACAATGAAGAATCCAAGTGGTTTGAATTAGCTCTCTACCTTTTAGCAGAAAACAAATACGAAATAAGTGAACCCTTAATATGTTGCAGCTACTGCACTACAATACTTGACAACAACCAAACTCCTTCACGTGCTATCACAAATAACTTGGAATTATTCCCACTACCAAAACCCCTGCAACAGCTCGATTTGTATGAGAGCATCATAATTCAAACAGTACACCCATTTCAAGCAATAATACGCCTTCAACCAAAAACAGCAAAATTACCTCCCTCTGAATTATTGAAAGGCATTCGTGGCTCAGTAGTTTATTTACCATTAGATCTGACAGAAAATGTGCACACTCTAGGAGTGCAACGTCCAATAGACCAATCTTTAATTGTCTTAATAAATGGTGTACCAACAAAAGACAAACATTTGGCAACAACTTGTGGACTTACATAAAGTTAGACAAGCCTTGCAATATCTGAAAGACAATAATGAATACTACAAATAAATAAATATTGAAGAAAGCTTAAGGGAAACCACTGAAATAATTCAAGAGTCATCAGAAACTGGTCAATTTGAACTTCTGGATCCTGCTGCAGTATCCACTCTTTTGGACCATAATACAATTCATCCATTGCACTCTGACAGCATAGATGAAGCACTAGAAACTTACCAAATGCGACAAACCAAAGGTGCACCAATGAGTGTATGGGAAAAAAGTATAGAAGCACGTGCTTTTCCTCTACTATTTCCTACTGGCTGAGGAGGAAGATACGATGATAGACCCACTCAGACAACAGCATCAGAATACCGCTCATTACGAATGTATTCTGAAGATCCCAGATTTAGACAAAATGTTGAGTAAATATTCCACCTACTCTTTGAAAGTGAACTAGAAACCCTATGTTACGGAGTTGCACACATATTGAAATCGGGAACTCACTTTCAGAATGTCAGCTACGCAATGAATATAAAAAGTGCAAGAAAAAGATGATGTTTTACAATCAAGGATAACAAATCTGTTTGGAAACATGCGTGGTACGAAAGAATACTGGTTCCGCCGTCACGGAGATGTACGTTGTATGATCAGAAACCTTGGACCACCCACTTGGTTTGTTACATTAAGTTGTGCAGAATATGCATGGGAAGATTTACATAATTTCCTACGCATACCAAACAAAAACAAAACCAATATAGATATACTAACACCTGGAGATCTTTGTTCTCTAGATCCTGTTAATGTTTCAAGATATTTTCACCATCATTTCATTGCTATGCTACACTTTATTTGTAATAAAACTGTTCCTCCCCTTGGAGAAGTGCAACACTTCTTTTGGAGAAAAGAATACCATGCCAGAGGAGCACGACATATCCACATGCTTTTATGGATTAAAGGTGCACCTAAATTTGGTCAGGACAGTGATGGCACTGTTTTGCAGTTCATCCAAAAATGTCACTTGTGAAATCCCTTCACAAACGAGACATGGTGACCTTCATGGACAAATTGTACAATTTCAAAGAGACAAATGTGGCAAATATTGACATCGCAAATACAAAAACAAAGGGAAATACTACACCAAAAGCTGCTTTGGTTTCCATAGACCAGTTACAGAAAGAGGTGAAGTGAACAACTTCATGTCTTCAGTTTGACATAGTGTTAAAGGTAAATCACCTAAGAACACGTATTACTTAAAAAGAACAGAAGAATCAAAATATATCAATGATTACAATGCAATCATTGCCCTCTTATGGAATGCAAACATAGATGTGCAGTACATTGCAGACAATTCCACTGCAGTTGCACAATATGTTAAAGCCTACTTAACAAAAGCAGAAAAAACAGAGCTTCAAGACCTCTGGAATGACCTATCATCAGACAAAACACTATCTCAGAAATTGTACAGCCTAGGCATGAAAATGCTCTCTCATAGAGCTTGTGACGCCTATGAAGCTGCAGATCGTTTAACCGGTACTGCTTTGTTTGGAAAATCAGAAAATATAGTATGGCTGAGTCCTGGTCCTGCTAAATCTAGAAAAAGAGTTCTCAAATCATATGAGGACATAGAAACAATAGCCAAAAATGATCCCAACAACCAAGACATTTTGAAAAACAATTTACTGGACACATACTACCCGAACAGGAGTACCACTTTGGAAACCATGTGTCTATGCCACATAGCCCAAAACTTTGCATACAAAAATAATATAAAACCCGATGAAAGCAAAGGTAGATATAGTGACAGATTGTGAAGGCAGCTTAGTGAAACTTACCAAACGAAGCTTAATTAATCATGTCAAATTGTCATTAAAAACTCCTCACCAGAAAGAACTATATTACATTTCCCTGCTACAACTTTTTAAACCATGGAGAAAAGAAGAGATACTAGATAACTATGACTGCTATGAGGATGCTTTCAAAGCAAATGAAAGCACTATCACCAATGTGAACTTTATGCAGTACAAAACAATGTTTCACAATGAACAGCAACACTAAGAAGAACTCCAGGCCCAACTAGATAAGGACACTTCTGACAGTAGTCAACCTTCTGTAACGGGAAGCCAAGAACCACTATGACAGCCACTAATAGCAAATGAGGCAGAATTAGCTATGACAGAAGTGGAAAACACCATCTGTCACTATGAAGAAGATACAGAAGACTTAACTGTACTACAATCAAAACTTAACAAAGACCAGCGCACCATTTTTGAAGAAGTAACACAAGAAATTGCACATGGTGTACAACACGAAAATAAAGAATGTACCTGCCAAAATTACAAAACTATACTGCTGTACGTCAGTGGTGATGCTGGTTAAGGCAAAACATTCTTAATCAAAATCATCAGCAAGTTCCTTCAACAATTGACAAACAACAAACTGTCAGCTGTTGTAACTGCCCCCACAGGTTAGCTGCCTACAACATAGGCGGTGTCACTTTACACCGATAACTACTCCTTCCAGTAGTGCACCAAAACAAATTAGACTATTAGAAACTTTCTACAGAAGCTGCAATGGAACTACACAGAGTATTAAAACAAATGAAAATGCTACTAATAGATGAAGTGAGCATGTTCTCCAACCTAATGTTGGCTTTGATTCACCTCAGAATGCAAGAAGTACTTATAACAAACTACGAGTAACTCTTTGGAGGAAAACACATTATTGTTTTCGGAGATCTTCTGCAATTGACACCAGTGAAAGGTGAACCTATTTTTAAAACCTGAGGACACAAACTCTGTCATAAAACTGTTGGCAGCATTGGAAATGTCAACTTTTGGCAACATTTTCAATACAGAGAATTAACAGAAAACATGCGTCAATCTGCAGACCTCACTTACGCCAACATTTTAAAAAGTATTAGAGTCGGTGTACTATCTCAAGAAGCACACGCAATATTGAAAACCCGGCACATCCATTCACTTTATGGCGATAACGCAAGTGCTACTGATGTTATGGAACAATTAGGGCACAAAAATGTCAATTGCATGGCCTTAATGCCAACTCTTGCAAGCTGTTCCAAATTCAATGAAACAATGTTAAAAAAAGAAATGCAACCAATAATTGAAATTTGCTCCACAGACAAACTGGGCGTACATGGTATGACACTACCCATGTGTCAACAAGCCACAACAAGACTAAATACCATAGAAAATTCAATCTCCAACCCTACTGGGTTGGAAAAAAATATTAAAATTATCCTTAAATTGTAGAGTAATGCTTAAACGTAACCTAGACGTGGAGCAAGGACTAGTTAATGGAGCACTGGGTACAGTTGTTGGCTTTCAAACATACCCACGTGACAATAACATTCAGTTTGTCAATATTCTCTTTGACAAACTTTCAGAAGTAAAAAGGATAGGGCGCTCAACAGCTTGATTCCTTATCTTCAAAGACATGTATGTACGTAGAGAACAATTTTCTCTAACTCTTGCATATGCAGTCACCATTCATAAATCCCAAGGTCTTACCCTAGACAAAGCATTGATAGATATTGGAAACAGTCTTTAAAGAAGGCATGAGCTACGTAGCACTATCACGCTTACGTAAACCTGACAGTCTATTTCTCATCAACTTTGATGCATGTAAAGTAAACGCTGATATTCCTTGCATTTTAGAATACAATAGACTACATTCAATGTACACCCCCATCTGAAATCATATCCTGTTCCACAAAAAGGAAAACGTTGTAAAAGAAAAGTAATTCAAACAGAAATGGAACAGGATCTGACTGCAAATCCTTCAAAGAGAGTAAAAGAAGCTAATACTTCATCAATTACCACAACCAAAGAAGAACCTATTATTGAAAGTAACTCAGGTACTTCTTCAAAGAAGCAACACAAACTCTGAAAAAAATGACTTGGACACAGAACTATCTGGTCCATTCAAATTTTCAAATGTAACTGGTGTAAGTTGCTACGCAAATGTAGCAATGAATATTCTATTTCAATTGCCACCAATTAACACCATTTACTTACACAGTACAGACCAATTGTATTTGCAAATGTTAGTCCTTCATAGAAACGCAACAAACAATCCTGACAACACGTATAGTGCTCACGGAATAAGACAAGTATTGGACTACTGTGCTGGAATGGTGAGGTTCACTATAAACTCACAAGAAGATCCACAAGAATTTCTAATGTACTTACTACATGTACTGGAAAACAAAAACATACCTATGAATGAAATCTTCCAGATTTCATACATGTGAAAACATGCATGCACTCTCTGCAACAATGTGACACAGGAACAAATCCCTAATGAGCGCTTTGTGTATGTATCCATACCTAATTGTGAATCCATTCCATTTCAACAACTTGTACAAAATGCACACCATGGCAGATTATGTACTATCTGCAATTCAGATAATCGCTCCACCTTACTAATACAAACACATAGTAACTACGTAATACTAATGCTTCTACGTTACAATGCAGATGGTACCAAAAACAACTGCAAGCTGACTAGATTCACACACGGTCAAGTGTCACTTGGTAAGAAAACCTTCACAACAATAGGTATAATCTACCATGCAGGAGCCACAACCAATGCAGGTCACTACACTGCATATATTAAAAAGAAATGTGGATGGTTCGAATGTAATGATACTAACATTACTCTAAAGCAGAGATTACCAGCAAATCTTACAAACGCTTATTTAATTTTCTTAAAGCCAAAATTTTAGAACTAAACTGTACTTTAACATTTACAAAAATGCAATTCAAAGACTATAAACAGTTAGAATACGCCAACAGGTATCTAACTGCTTCGAAAATCTGCAACAAGCCAACAGAACACAGTACATTAACCAGAAACAACAAGTGAACACTGAAAGGAAACAAATAGTTTGTAGCATAGCAAAAAAAACGTTTTTTTTAATCTGACAAGGATTTTTTTTCCACCAGATGCAATGATTTGAAAAACAAACACAGAAACTAAGCAAAATGCACAGTACACTGGTTTGTAAACTAAATATGAGGGTTAAAAAAAAAGCTAAAATGTCTATTATGCAATGTAATAAGTCTTTATAAAATACATACACTAACATGCTCTTTTCTTTTATCACAAATTGAAAAAGAATATTTCCTCCAAGTACTAAAGTCATGTTAAAAATATATCGAATCTCAACCTATGAAACAGTAAGTATAATTTCAAACATTTCATACATATTCGAATCTATATGTATGTTCTATGGCTGTAATATGGGGCGGTGGTTGTGGCCAGGGCCTAGAGGGTTGGGTGTATAGCCTACGGCCTACAGCCTGCGGCTATGCACCCAAGACTCTAGGTTTTAGCCACAACCACCGCAGCATATCAAACCCATGGTGGCTTATAACTTTGCTGCTTATAACTTTGGTCTTGGCCAAGACTCTAAATCCTGCCCACAACCACCACACTATGTAAAACCCATGTTGGCTTTTAACTTCACTGCTTATAACTTTGGTCTTGGGTGCATAGCCTTTGGCCATGCACCCAAGACTCTAGGTCCTGGCCACAACCACAAAAGCATATCACTCCCATTGTTGCTTGTAACTTCAGTGCTTGGAACTTTGGTCTTGGGTGCATGACCTTCCGCCATGCACCCAAGACTCTAGGTCCTGGACACAACCACTGCAGTATAGGAAACCCATGGTGGCTTATAACTTCAGTGCTTATAACTTTGATCTTGGGTGCGTGGCCTTCTAGTTGGCCATCAGCCCGCCAATATTGCATTACTTGTGCCTTCATGCAACGTGCCTTACAGTAATTACGTACTGTGATTGAACCTAGTATCTAGCTCACAGCCTACTTACTGCTTGCCACTGCATGCCCTTCTAAATCTACCTTGCATGCTTGTCAGGTTATTAATCCAGAGTCACACACAGCATAACTGTGTCGCTCTTCTCCATATATGTCCCTTTGCACCCCCACAGGGAACGTACACCACCAAATCTAACAATTGCCCTACAAGTGTCATAAGATGCTGCAGTCCACTGCCAGCTCCCTCCTCACACACTGTCATTATCTGTCAATTAATCATTGCATTCTGTGCTACATCTGGTGGCACAGCTGAAATCCTCCACCACCACCTTAGTACATACCCTTCCACCATGCCCCAAAATACACTACCATTCATTCACCCCTCCCCGTCACCTCTCCGCACCCATCCTCACCTTTGTATAACAGTACATCTATCCACCCTGACCACCCCATCTATCCACCCTGACCACCCCACCAACCCATATCTGAATGAACCTGCCCTGTGGCCCCAACACTTTGCTACAGAACCCACTCCTAATCAACCGTGCTCACTCTATTTTAGGAACACTAGACTCAGATCCAGACTGCCTAACATAGCCTGGACCCAGCGCAACACACTCCACAGTCACACTTCTAGCCCACGGCCTACCACGCATACTCAACCTGACACCCATGTAACCACCCCTACTAAAGAATTAAATCCCTCATCAATGCTAGGTCCCTCACTGCCCACGCTCTTGATATCACATACCTCATCACCGTCCAAAACCTCGATTTCATCGCCATAACAAACTTGGCTACATGCCTCCTCAGGCCCACTCTTGGCCCTTGCCATACCAGATGGCTACCCAATCCTCAGAAATGACAACCAATCTAACCTCACCAAAGGGGGAGGCATTGCATTTATACGTAGGGACAACATTAACATGAGACTTATCCCCAACACCCAATTTAGCTCTGCCGAATCTTTCAGTAAAATTATCTTTGTCACCGACCAACACAGCAACACTACACCTTATTTACAGACCACCGGGACCCATCACCTCATTCGCGGAAGATATTACATCTGTCCTTACGGACAATACCAAGCCCAACTCCCAAGTGCTAGTATTAGGAGACTTTAATCTTGGCTTATCAGACCCTAAGGATACCATGGCCACTGAGGTTGCCAATATCATATCTAACTTAGTCTTCCAGCAATGGATCCTCGAACCCACGCATAACAAGCGTAGAACGCTCACTGGATTGCAGACTTAAATTGCAATACATCAATAAGCTCCAACCCCACCTGTGCTTGGTCTGACCATCACATCATCTTTCACATACCGGCACACCAACCCCTCTCCTAAACCTAATATAGCGCCCCCTATTCCTACTAGGAACAAAAAAGAGATCACCCAGGACAAACTATTCCCCCTCATCCTACCCATTCTTAACACATTTAATCTACAAGACAATGACCCCACCATTCTAGTGGACCCCTTCAATCAAACACTCCTCAAAGCCATAGACACCATAGCACCGTTCAAACTACGGAAAGCTAAACAACGGGCTCATTTGAACTCATGGTTTACACCACAACTCAGAGATCTGCGTAAAGAAAAACGTAAGGCTGAAACGTTTTGGAGAAGTCTCCCCTGCGCAACTAACAAAAACAACCTCTTCATTGCATCCCTTAACTACAAGGAAGCGATTTTTCAAGCAAAAAAAGACATAACCAGCGTATTTCGCAAGCAGAATCTAACACCATGGAGTTATTTAAAATTCTCAAAGAATTGGAATCCCCCTCGCCTATCCTTGACACATGTAGCAAAGACAGCATATGGTGTAATAATATCCAAAATGCTCTCCTCACAAATATAACCACATTACAAGCTAAAATCAATGCCAAACAAAATTGCCTTCTTGCCACTTCCCAATCTAAACTCCCCACTCCCAAGACGGACACCACTGCCTTCACCCACACCCCGTTTAGCTTTACACCCCTCACTATTCCTGAGGTAGAAAAAAATCATTAGCCATCTAAAACCATCCAACTGTCAAGATGACACGTGCCCTGCACCAATCATTAAGGAATCGGCTCACGACGTTGCCCCTTTCATTACCGCCTTCATAAATTCCTCATTCCACTCTGGAATTGTTCCTAACAACCTAAAAGACGCGTGGGTCATCCCCTTGCTGAAAAAACCAACAGTAGATCCAGCAACACCATCCAACTACAGACCTATCACCATGGTCCTGTTCCTTCTAAAAATATTAGATAGAGCAGCCTACCTACAGATACAGAAGTATCGAGAAACTAACAACTTACTTGGCACAAGACAATCTGGCTTTAGACCTAAGCATGGGACAGAAACAGCATTACCAGACCTCAAACCCCAAATAGAGGACCTCAAAGGCAAATTGGCCCTCCTTCTACTCCTGGACCTGCCTTCGATTTGGTTAATCACCGAATCCTATGCCACAATTTGAAAACGGCTGCCCACTTTTCTGAAAAAGTAACTGACTGGATCAGATCCTTCTTGGACAATAGGCACATGAGTATTCTCCCCCACCACTTCTGCAGATCCTACCCCGGTCCCCTGTGGAGTTCCACAAGGGTCTTGTGTATCTCCTACACTTTACAATGTATTTACCAAACCTTTGTTTGATATGCTTGACTATCTGGGTTCACCTATACCAACTACGCTGATGACACCCAGATACTCATTACTATCACTGGTGACTACATCGCTGACTCTAAAGCTCTAAATGAAATCTACCAAGTCATCCAAGCTTGCATGGCCCAACACAAGCTCTGTCTAAATGATAAGACAGAGCTCCTCATCCTTGGCACCCAACAAAGTCTTAAGCTTGATCCCTCGTTTAAAACCTTCAATATCGATGGTAATGCTATCAAAGTATCCAAAGATACAAAAACTCTGGGAATCTACCTTGATTCCACATTATCCCTCAACAGAAAAACCAATGCGGTCGTCGCTGCCTCTGCCTACACATGTAAGTTGATCACAGCCTGCCGTCCATTCCTCTCTACTCAGAATTGCATTATTCTTGCTAGGACCTTGGTCATGTCCAAACTAGATTATTGTAATGCTCTCTATCAAGGCACCAACCAAAGTAACCTCAACAAACAGATCACTCAAAATAATGCTATCATAGCGGCTCTCAACATTCCTAGTTTTGCACACATCACTGAAACTAGGAAAAGTCTACATTGGCTCTCAGTTGCCCAAATGATATCACTGAAATCCCTGGCCATCACTCACAAATGTGTCAACAACCAGGCCCCCATCTAACTAGCCTCTCGGTTCTCTCAGTATTTACCCACACGATCACTCAGATCTTCCCAAGCACAATGTCTCATGATTCCCAGATACAAACTACAGACAGCTGGACGCTCTAGCTTCCCAGTCTTAGCTGCCAAACTTTGGAACACACTGCCACTCACCATTAGAACCCTACCATCTCCCATCGTATTCAAACACAAAGTCAAATTATGGCTATCCGCTATATATGAACAATTGCCAGCACAAGCAATCTAATCCTTCCTGCAATGTCATGTACTTCAGTTTTGAATGTTCTCCGATTGATGTAACTTATTCGTACTGTAAATATAATTGACTGATGTAAACCTTTCTTTGTACCTGTTGATGTAAGATATGCGCCCGTTTGCCCTCGAGCCTGGTGTGCTATACAAATAAAATAAATACAAATAGTCCCTCCCACAACCACCTGATGCATATTCGATACTACGGGTGTATCGATTGCTGTGATATGCTGTGGCGATTGTGGCTAGAGCCTAGAGTCTTGGGTGTATGGCCGTAGATATTCGAATCTATGGGTGTGATGTATGGGTGTGATATGCTGCAGTGGTTGTGGCCAGGGCCTAGAGTCTTGGGTGTATGGCCTACGGCCTACGGCCATGTACTCAAGACTCTAGGCCCTGGCCACAACCACCGCAGCATATCACACTCATGGCGGTTTATAACTCAGTACCACACCCATAGAATCAAAAATTTTAACTGCGGCATGTACTCAATTTTAATGTCCGCTGACACCACGTGTGTCCTTAGAACAGTTTCAACTTGCCTGCGCACAGCACGGAGAGAAATACTATCCTTATGAGACCCCTCATTTTCAGTAATTACAAACATCCCAGACAGCGCGGGCATGGCGAATACATCATTAGCACCTGCCGCCTAAACAAATACAGTATTTCACCCATCTCTTACTCCAAAACACTCCCCAAAACTGCATTTTGCCCCTGTTCGCCGCCACGCTGTCGGTGGATCCAAGATGTCGGGCGCATCCGAAATATCTGATGCACATCACGCCTCACTCCAGCCAATCGGCAGACACGTTGCGTGTCCGCGGTCATGACGCGAGCCCATTAGCCAACCGTTATCTTGTCCACGGAGCGAACAGGGAAGTGTGACCACGGAGCGGACATAGATATCACAAATTCTTTGAGACATACTTTTTGATCGTTTTACAGAAAACTACTGGATGGATTGGCACCAAATTTACAAAAGCACGCTTTCGGGACCAAGCTCCAGCTCCTGCGGCAAATTTGGTGAAAATCCGTCCAGCGGTTTGGGCTGTAGGCGTGCGCAATGTTTTTCCCCCATTCAGTCTATGGGGAAAAAAAGATGTTTTGGGACCCCCCCTATAACTCCGCCCCGCCCCAAACCCCCCGACCCCCGCCACCCAAAAAGTGCTCTTCCTCTGGAAACAGCTGTCAAGGCCCTATACTTTAGTAACGTTTGGAGGAGAAAGGGGTTTAAGTGTTACTGTTTAAATAAGCGCATATTGTTATTAATTTATCACCAACTAACACTTTACAGCATTCCTATTGTGCATTACTGCCTGCCAGCTATGGAGACCTGCTGCAAAAAAACGCGACCACTGCAGTTTCCAGTGGAAACATAATCTTGAGAAAGAGGGACAGAGCACCAAATTCCAGGACAGTCCTGCCAAAACCGAGACGTCTGGTCACCCTAGTGTGGGGCTATGTGGCGGTTGGGCAATGGGCATAATGCCCCAGGTTATTGAAATTAACATAAGCAGAGTAGTGCCCCTGCGAGAACTCGGCAAGATGCGAGAGTAGACTGTACCGAGAAGGGCCCAGCCTCCAATCCCCAGTGGTGGGGGTAGGGGTTAGGTCGATCGAAAAAAAAAGTATACTTTCCTGTCATTCGGGAACAGTTCACTGGATTACAAAAAGGGAAAGATGGCGCATTTCCCCAAAAAGTGGAGTAACCCCTGTAACCTTCACGTCCTACCTACTTCGACCTCTGTTGTGGTCTCAGTTTCTGGTTCCCTGCCTATGTGCCACCACACTGGCATTACTGAACCCGGGTAGGCGCATCTCACTGTTCTGTGTTCAGATCCACTTTTTCCTTCTGCTAAAGCAAGTGCTTTCTGTAAAGTGTTAGATTGCTCCTTTCTGCTCTAGAAAAGCTTCGATATCAAGTACAAAATACCAAGAAATACTTAAATCGCTGCCTCCGCTTCCAGTTCTGCAAATACCTGTAATCATTGAGGGTGTTGATATGGGTACTGAGCTAGCCCAAGGTGCTAGGGGTAAAAGGGCACGCCCCCTAATGCCTGTGTGAGAATCCTCATGGCTAATGCAAGGCCTGATGTGCCAGGTGCCAAGCTCTGTAGCAATCTGAAATGCTAGACCATCTTCATTTTTTTAAGCATCTTTTTTTCCCCCAATCCCGTCACATTCCAGAAAGTAACTTTTGTTTGCCTGGGATTTAAGACCTATTTTCAAATCATTCCAGTGTGGACCCTTGAAGACTCATCTGATCAATGACCGGCCTGCGTGTCTCACCAGAGCAGGGGTCTGTAAGATTAGGCCTCTTCAGATGGTTCGAGTACAATGCCTGTCAGCCTTACCCAGCATAGTCAATGGTGATGCATCATGGGAGTCAGAAAACCTTGAGAGCCATAGGCCGTAGAACCCCACACTAGATGCACCCAAGCATTTGCTGAGGTCAGCAAGCAAAGGAGGGTTCCAGAATTTCCAAATCAAACCCAACAAAAAATGAAGGAGCCTCGAAAATGCGTTGACTCCCTTTTTAAATACTCGTTCAAATGTTCTCCTGGTTGTGTTAACTTATCTGCTTGGCAGGCCTCCAGTTAGGTCATGTGTACCTGGGCCTGCTCAACGCAGTTGAAACGCTGGAGAGGAAGCAATGGGGGGAAGGAAGAGGAAGGAACAGTGAAATGGAAAAAGAGAAAAGGGCTGCAGGAAGCAAGTGGTGGAAGAAATGGAACATGGTTGTGTAGAAAAGCAAAGGGGAGATGCCCAGGAAGGACATTTGTGACAAGGGGAGCAGGCGGCAATTGAATTGCTAGGGTGATGTAAACAAATGGGTGCATAGATGATTAATAGAATGAATGGGTCAAATGTGAATGTATTGATGTGTAAAGGGAGGATGGATGTCGCACAAAGTAAGATGGATGGGGATGAGGTCTATGCGAGCCTGGGGTTTGCACCCTGCGGCTCCCCAGATGCGTTCCATCAGCATTGACTATTCGAGGCCCTGGCTGCCGCTGCCGTGCCCCTCCAGACAGTGGTCAGTGCTGGCAGGAAACCTAAAGGACGTGAGCAGCCGCGAGGGAGATTGCGTGTTAATCTGTAGGCAGGTCCAGACAGTTCCGATCTCGTCCGGGTCATTTTAGCAGTTTGAGGCCGTTTTTTGTAGGCAGAAGCGCTATATAAATGCCGACAATCTCTCCTATCCATCAGATCTTAATTAAAAAAAGTGCCATTGGATTGCTCGCTAATTTTCTAGGACCTGTAGGTGGTGTGTGAAATGACTGAATTACACTGAGCTGCATCTCTGTTCTTCCCATCAATTAAGCAAAACTCCTTCAATGCCATTTCTTCCCATTTTACTGTTCCTGCACAGTGGCCCCTAGTCTGGGGCAGAAAGCAACTGCATAGTAGAGTTGTGGGATAGCCCTGGCCATCAATGTCTGCCTCCTGTCCTGTATTGCAAATGGTAGTTTCTCCCCTTTTAAAGGTTCGTTTAGCTACAACCACATTCAAAATCTTGAAAAAAATTTGAATAATCACGTCGGCTTTCAGTTCTGCGCAAACTGTCAAACCTGTCTGAAATCGCTGCCCTATAGAAGACGAGCCTGTAGGGGCCATCTGGTACGTGGCCCCTCAAACCGTTATTCACTCGCTCACGTGGTGAAGGATTGCACCTTGGTTTGCGGAGATCAATAATGCACTCTGAATGCACCTTTCATTAACGCTGATGCGCTCCCCTGCCATGACCAGGATAACTTGTTTCTCATGCCGGGCCTCTAAACATGGGATTTCAGTACGAGGAAGTGGCCTGCGGGCAGCAAATCGTGCAACTTTGACAGCACAATGTTGATTAATGCGGCGAAGGCGGCGTCATCTAATCCAGCACCCTGGGGGTGAAATTGGAGAGTAGTTTGAACTCACCTTGCCGGTTTGCTAGTTTCACTTCGAGATCTGATACACCCACTGCTGGATTCTACTGTACACTAACGCCTTGCCTGTTGAATCTGCTGTTGTCATTCGCACTCTTTTCTTCACGTGGATGTGGAAAACCTCTCGACCGTTTGATTCAATGGGAAATCTCAGCTCCCGCTGAATCCAATGGGTGGAGGGATTCCGTTTTTGAGGAGGCAGTTCTGCTGGGAGGGGAGATGGATGGAGGAGCTGATGTGTGCTGTACAGGTAAGGAAAGGGAATGGGGGTACCTGGGATATGAAGGTGGTAGGAGGTAAGTGTTTGAACAGGTGCCAAACCAAATGCACCCACTGTCTTGTTGGAATAAGCAATATTGTTGTAACATTGGCTGCCCTCCGGTTTGGGGGTGTCAGAAACCTGAGGGCGTTCTCAATCTTAAACGCCATGGATCCTCTGCGCAAGTGGCCAGGGAAAGGCCATCGCTATTGGGTCCCGACCCCGGGGTGGAGAAGTGAGGGGGGGGATTACCTGGGTGGAGGGTCTTTGGAGACTGGGAGTGAGGTATCCCATATTCAGGACCAGCCCAACTCCTCCCCAACCTTCCTAGGCTGTTTTAAGACAATACCTAAATTCTCCACAATTGACACTTCACAGTACTGGGACGAAGAAGAGGCAACTAAGAGCGATGTGGACTATGCTCTTTCACCACTCTGTACTGGGACGAGGAAGATGCCTTTTCAGAGAAGTAAAGGTCAGGCATGTTCTTATAATTGTAGTCAGGTACGGCTGTTTAGACATCCACACCTGCAGCCTATCAAGGGGCTGCAGGTGCATACATGGAGACCAGGCCAGCAGCCAAGAAGACAGCCAGGGTGACAAGAGTGACGGGTGACGGGAGAAGCAGCAGGAGAGCCGGTGTATGCAGCAGGGAACTTTATTAGCCCAACACGGCGAGACGCTGAGGTCTGCAGAGAGAGGTGATCTGAGGATGCATGGCACAGGAGCTGGGGCTCTGTGGAACAGAGCGAACGTTGTGAATTGGAGCCGAGTGGAGAGGCTATCCCTTTTTCTAATGGTCAAGATGCTCATTCATCTGTGGCTGGAGGGCGCCACAGGAGTGCCTTCGAGGCAGGAACTGGACGCCTGAACTCACACGCAGAAGGCTGTATGATCCAGGCTGCTGGGAAGGCTGTGAACGTGACCAGTGAGTTTCTGTCAATTGAGAAACCTGTTGCTCGAGCGTTTGAGCTCTTTTCATTCTAACAGAATAGTTTGTATCGGAGTGGTCACGTATTGAAGGAAACATTTGCGAAATCTCAGTAGGCTGGGCTCTACAATTAAAGCAAATTGAAGCTTTAAACCACAGGTTTAGTTGAGTGTTTAAGTGCATCCCACCTTTATTGAATACTGAACTGAATGAAAACTCTACCTATAAGCAGAACGGTTGCATCGTGAGTTCAGAAAGGAATGAAACACTAAAGCCACTTTCTGTTGAACTTTAAAAGTGAGAAAGCACTGTATGCGAATGTCTAAAAACAATCTTTGAAATTATTGGAACTTTAACATGGAAACTAAATAAAAGTGAAACCATCACATGCTGCATTCTAAAAGCAATGACACTTTAAACCTTGGCTCAAAGAATGAAATATTGAATACTAAATTGTGTGAAAACTGCATTGCTTGAAAACCAACCATACTAGAGGGCACAAGTGTGACCAAGTATCCTAAAAGACCAAGGATAGTTTTGTGATACTGAAACTGAGTCTTGGGGAAGGGAACCCCGAGATCTGAAGTATTTACTTGCTTGAGGATGGAGCCTCAAGCTGTTTGTGTTAGGAACCTTTCTTGGGGAAGGGAGCCCTGAGTGTTGATTAGAACTGTGCCACTTTGAACATGAGAAGGGTAACTTTGGGTCCTTTCTATTGGAACTATTTTTATACTTGGGGTGGGGGGTATGAGGGGAATTAGGGGAGAGGTAGGGTGCTGAAAGGAAGCTGCAATCTGGAAGAAGCTCACAACTTTGGGGATGTCAGCAACCAAAAGACACTGTGTTCAACAAACATTGTACAGATTAGTTGTGAGGGCAAGTGTAGGTTTTGGACACAGACAGATTCTTAAATTGAACTATTTGACTCTGACTTTCATGTAGACAGGATGTAATTTAGTGGTCTGCAGGGTTCTCCCTTGCTACCCCTGACGTCTCCCTTGTTACCCCCATGGTCTACCTTGCTAACCCTAAAAATAATCATGATTTTTTTTTTTTTAACTGAGGCTTCGGGGCTGTGGTCAGCAGCATGTGGCTCTTTGGGCCAGCAGCATCAGGATATTTGTTTCTGGAGTGGCTGGTTTTCTGATGGCTCAGTTGGTTGAGTGCTCACTGCTGCAATGTGCGTGTGATCTGCAGGTTCGGCTCCCAGGAAGGTCAACTTAGCTTATCATCCTGCTGAGGTTGATAAATGGGTGATATTGTATTTATATTTGCTCGATATGACGCGCTTAAGCGTATGTGCTATATAATAACAGATCTTATGGTAGTGCATTCAGTCATTTGGTAAATGGGCCCATGCACGCTGATATTAACGATACATATGGTGATCCATTTTTGTATGAAATGTATATCACTTTACAGTAATGTTGTAACCATATTTTTCATAGTGAACTTAGAAACAATGCTATGTGATGCCACTCCCTTTTTTGTCAGGGGGTGAAAGGTTGTGTTTCATTGCTTCCTGTGATGTCACTTCGGGGTGGGGGTCAAATAACATCACTCCCTGTGATGTCATCAGTGGTCAAGGGTCATGTGATGTCACTTACGCTACGCCAGGCATTTTGGTGAAATGACATCCCTGCATTTAGGTAGGGAAATTCGACCTTAGGATAGGGCAGGTTGGGCCTTTTTCCATCCTGACATTCAAGTTAACAAAAGTGTTTGTTTTTAATTCTGAATCTGTGGTTTGTCTCTTGCTTCATGATGCCTTCACAGGGGATACCACACAACTACTGATTAACAGATCAGCATAGACCACAGCATTGGAGGTTTTGCTAAATGTGCTGTTGATCACACAAATAAAAACGATGTCTGGTGTACTGTAGACAGTATTTCTCCAAGATGCCTGCAATACTCACCACTTGGGCGCGTTCATACTGGTTTGACAGCTGCGCTGTATTGTAATAAAAAGCACCCTGCACAAAACAGCATAGGCACCCGAACCTGCGCATCAGCGTGATCATGAAGGCCACAATGAATGCCTGGGACGAGCAGACACGGAAAGGGCACATTACCACAGCTCCAGCCTGTTGGGTATTTTGTGGATATTTGGGGCTTTGCGGTATTTTCTTACCGCCAAAATACCTTTAGCAATAATCACTCTCTGTATTCATATTGGGTCACACATGACAATAATACATTGCATTATTTCAGAATTCAGACCTATTTAGATGGTATGCGCGGTAGTTTGCGTGGTTGGTTGGTATAGTGGTTGGTTTATTTGTGGCCCCAATATCCAACATCCCTTGTTTTTTATCTAGATTGTTCTTGATCACTAGAGAGACCTCAGGCCTACATTTTAGGGATATCACATTTTCAGTGTTAGTGTTGTGTGCCACCATGGGCTATTGTGGTATTTTTGTGGTAATTTCCACTACCTTTTATACGGTAGGGAACTATGTCCAGAGAGTCTCTCTTCCCGTTGACTCATGTACCTCCAACAGGCTATGCTACAAACAGTCACTCACAACTGTCCATACTGAATAGAATCATGCACACATCTGCTTTAAAATGACAATTACACTGTTTAAAAATCTCCCCACGTTTAAACCTTTCCCCATGCAAAATGAAAGCGAAATAATACACACTAGCTATCTGTTTTCAAATGTTTTTGTATTATAGAAATTTCTTTTAAACACAGTTTACAACTTTTTTTACAGAAATAAATGAAATGGTACAACATTATTTGTGATAAAATGAACAGAGAGCTGCGAGAATATATTCAATTGGTAACATTAAATATGCTGATAAGAGACTGAGACTCCCTTTAATACACTGACTGAACAGTTTCGCACACTTTCGCACAGCTCCCACTCGCTTCTATAATTACCTTATCTGTTCAGCATGAGTTTTCTTCGGCTATTCTCTTTCTGAATTTGGCTCCCTTGAAAATCAACCCCAGTGAGAACAAGCGTCTGCCGTTCTCAAACCGGGGTTATTGCCTGGAACTCTCAGCTTTTGCAGCAGGAATGCCTCAGCCAGGAAACAGATCCTTCTCCCAGCTCTGCAAGATCTCGATTGTTCTCCCCCTCCCCTCAAGCTTCTCCAGCAAAGTTCTAATCACAGCCTCTAGCATGATACTTGCTATGACGCTGCTCCAATCAGAATCAATCATGTCATCTCCTCCCTCACTACACAATGGCTCACTTCTACTGTGGCAATTGTAACAAACTGATTTCCTGTTCCTTCGAGCTCTTTGCTTCCTGTAGTTATGTGGACAGAGCAGCAGAGAAAAAAAAATGAATGTGCGTTTAAAAGTTCACTTTCAGAGTAGGCCTAATTCTGCAGTGGAGACACATTTTTATTAGTGGGTTATGTTAAATGAGGTTTTATTAGTCAGGTTAGTTATTAATAAGGTTAGTTATTAATTTTCAAATGTGTCTCTTGCAACATAGGCATTTCAGGTGAAAAATAGTGTGCATTTTGAATGTGCACATGTGTGCTTTTAACTGTAAAAATAGATTTGCATCTTATATGTAAAAATCGTTTTTGACTGAATAGCCTGTCTTTACTTATATGTCCATGTTACTCTGGCAACACATATAGCAATGCACCACACCCATGTGGTGGTGCTGCATCAAAAAAAATGCTACCTGTGCAGTAGTGCTGTACTCTGTGCTGTAACACGCCAAATATCCTTACAGGCCCGTTCACTCCAATCTGCAGGAATCCGCAGTTCCCACCAGGGACAGAGCATGGCGCATACGAGAACTGGGAGGAAGCAGGTTGTAGAAAAATTGGGGAAATGTTCGTGGACAAGGAACTGGGATCCTTCGCCGACTGCAAAACACTATGGAACCTCACAAATGCGGATAGATACAAATATGAACAGCTCAGACACTGGCTGTCCTCACCCGAGATAACACACGCAGCGACGAGGAAATTTACCGCCTTTGAAAAGTTTCTCCTTACCAACTCAGGAGACAAAAAACTAGTCTCCACTCTCTACAAGTTCATAAATACACAGGAGGAAGACATAAAGTGGGCATATCTTAAAAAATGGGAAAAAACTCTGGGAGAGGACATCACACCACAACAGTGGCAGTCGCTATGGGCCGATATCCCCAAATTAACCCGGGCTGCCCAAACCAGAGAAATGTGGACAAAAATTATTACACAATAACACTACACCCCAGAGAGGCTACATAGCATGTTCCCACATTCTTCTAACCGCTGCTGGAGAGGCTGCACAGATGTAGGCACATGGAGACACATTTGGTGGGACTGCCCAAAGGTCAAAGGCTTCTGGACAGAAGTAATATCAGAACTAAAGAAGATATATCCAGAAGCGGAACAATTTCCAGAAAAACTATGGCTCTGCGGACTCACTAAGGCGCAATGGAGGAGTCTTATGGGCCTAGTTATAGCGGCCTGGGCCACGATCGCACAGGGATGGAAGAAGAAAGATCCACCATTGCTATACACATGGCTATATAAGGTCTGGTCCCAAATGACCATGGAAAAGATAACTCACAATATCCAAGGAACACAAGGCGCCTTCACAAAAGAATGGGGAGGGGTACTAGAATATCTCCAATCAGACTATATGGCACAGTGGTGCCCGCACTAGATAAAAATAACAGAATTTTTCACTTCTTAATCGACACTGAGGACATTTGAACATGGACTTCTCTTCCGAACGGGATGGGTGGGGGGGGGAGTGGGATGGGAAAGTTGGGGACTGTTCACTTTTGTACTATCTATGAAAACAATAAAAATATGCTTAAAAAAAAAAAAAAAAAGCACCCTGCTCTCCTGCTGGTGAGCCTCCATCACAAGCAGGCGAGTGGGATGCATTTCTTTACAATGGGGCTACAGCCACCTCTTCACCCACCAGCCAGCTCAGGGGAGCCCTTGAAGCTGGCGTGGTAGGCTGGCTAATGTGGCACCCGGGTCGGTCAGCCAGGTGTCCCTTCCCTAAGGCTAGCCCTGGGTGGGGTTCGGGCAGAGACCACTAATGGCAACGGGCCAAACTGACTTTAGTAAACATTTAGTAAACATATGTTTTACCAAGCTTTTTGGAATTATTGAAATGGTGACATTATACAAGTCCACAGTAGGTATAAGACAACAGGGTTTGTATCAAGTTAATATCCTAAAATGTGAACTTTATTTTCAACGGTGCAAAAGGCCCTAAAAAACGTGCAAAGGAATTTGGTCTTAAGTGTTGTACTTTTTTCTTTTTTTGTAAAACATTTTATCATTTTGTTGTTGCTTTAAATTGACATGTTATGTTAAAGGTACTTGTATAGCGCACCATCACCAACGAAATTAGTCCCCAGGCGCTCTGGCGGATCTGTAAACAAGGAGGGCGGAAAGGGTTAGTTGAGGGAGTAGGAGAGTGGGAGAAGTGGAGAAGTGGTGTGCTGTTGGCGGCTTCAGTTCGGTATACACCGTGCGCTAAGCTTTGGTGTGAGTATCGGAATGGGTGAGATCTTGTGTGCTGTAGGTGCTGTTTGTATTGTTGTTGATGCAGTGTGGTAAATTGCGTGCGGGTTGCTGGGTGAGAGATGATTGTGTGAGTTTTGGGTAGGTCGAGTATGCAGAGATTTGAAAGTTGGGTTAGCGGGGTCTGTATCCTGGTTCTAATACTTCTTGTTCCTTTTCAGCTGTATTCCTGTGGGGTGGGGTTGTTGCTGATTAGGCCGTCTAATTGTAGTGTGTGATGGTGGGGTGCAGTCCCAGCTGAATCCTAATTAGCATTGTATGGTGTGATCGGCATGTCTGATTTCTCTCCCTCTGGTGTGGGAGCTGAGGTTGCGTGCTCCCTATTCCCTTGCTATCTATTGTGACATTGGTCAGTTGGAGCTTGGTGTGGTTCAGGACCAGGGTGATGTTAATGAAACGTCCTAGTACTTCTGTCATGGTCATCCTATGTATTCGGTCTTTAGTGTCTTCCTATCATGGCTATCTCTGTCGTTCGCTATGCCGTGGATGAGAAAATACACTAAATTAGTAGTTTTCTTTCATCTCCCACTCTTCCCCTCCACACCCCCTTCAGCGATCGCGTTTTTATCTTGTGTTTATGGCGATACCTCCCTTGTCTCAGAGCTATAGTAAGTGTTTTTTTACTATACAGTGCAATGGTTCTGTAATGTACTGTCAAGTGATCGTGTTTAGTTTGAAGTGTCCTTCTGATGTGTGGTTCTGCCAGAAAGACAGGGTTGGTGATGAGCAAGAGGCGGGTGCTAAACCTGTGTTGCCGTGGACTGTGGACTGGAAGTGCGTGCTGGCATGCTTCCATGTGGTTTGTGCCATTGGCACTTGGGTATGTGCTACATCCATAGGGGAACCTCAAGCGAGTAGATGCCAGTGCTGGGAAACTGGAAGAGCCCCGGGAAGGGCACAGTAGTTGACCAATCCAAAGATCATGTTAAATTATTGTGATTTATACCGCAGCCATTTTCATGGTCTCCAGGTCTTCTGAGGGTCTGAACAGGAGGAGGGGTTAGTTAGTGGAGCAGGCAGACCTAAATCCATGTTGATGTGGATAGCGGAGGTAAATCAGCTATGTGTGCTGTGGTTAGTGACTCCCCTTAAACTACACGCAATCAGTTAGGGATGGAGGAGGTGGATTGAGGTACATGAGTCTTTTTATTGGAATTTTAGAGTCAAACGGAAGCAGCAGAATTTAAGTCCTGTTACTATTCATTGAGATGAGGTTGCTGCTCAGTGTTCCAATTATGACGAGTGTTGGGTGGTGGCCTGTCTTATGGGGATAAAACGGTGTGACGATTGGCCGGAGTGGATACTGAGCTGAGGTCTTCTGTAAGGGTTGTGCACCGAGTAAGGCACCGAAGTATTGCCCATGCAGGTTGAGCTGATCCGAATGGGTCGGTCTCCGTTTCGTCAGGTTTGTGATGTTGTGCTTTTATCGATCTTTGTGTTGAGATTGTGAAGCGGCTATGCTTGCGTGGTCCATCCCTTGGGTGTTGCAGGACTATGCTTTTTTCTTGCTGGTTCTGGTGACTTTTAGTCCCAGCCTGTGGTGGCAAAAGCTTAAATGTTCTCATTGGTGTGGACTTTGGAGGGTGTCCTGATAGGTTCTTATCTAGAGAGCAGCCTGGTTGAGAGCCTTTCCCATGGACTGGAGGGACGAGCGGGAGGGGAGGGGGGGGGGTCATCTCTGTGGAATTGCCTGGGCATTCAGCTCCATAGTGTGATTAATGGGAAAGAGAACGAGGATCGTCAAAGTACTCAATTTATTAACGTCAAAGGGCTAAATCGGCCCAGCCCAATTTGACTGCAGTTTGCACACAAGGCAGAGGCAAGTTCGAAGCCAGAAACCATGCAGCCAGGCATCCTTCCTTATCTCTACACTCCTTCAGCTGGCTCTGGAAGTGTACGGGCAGCTTTTAAATTTTGGGCTGGACTCACTCACATGGAATATTTATTTATTTTAATTCTTAACGCCTCAAATCGCCCGGAGGCCTCAAGGCGCACATAAAGGACATGCAGAGAGACACATCACAAGACAGTGGAAACCGCGTCAGAAAAAGCAACCGCTGGAACTAAGGAGACCTAAAGAGAAATGTTTATTGGTTTCATTGTCGCAAATACCTATGGAAACGACACCCTGCCTCAATCCTTTGAGGTCCACCTTGGAAGGCATCATTCAAGCGTAAGAGTTTAGGAGGCTGCGTCTACGGTGGGTTGGCGGCATGGAAATAAAAATAACAATAGAGGTGAGTCGGCTCAGTAGTGAGAGGGGAGAGCAGGGCAACATGTAAGTTTAAGCGCAGTTAGTAATTTCTCTACCGCCTGGTTTCAGAGAATCTTTCGCCTCTGTCTGCGCACTCGTGCTGCCCTTAACCACCCTCCTTTTTTCTTTTGGGGGTTGTACTTCTTTACACTAATCTCCCCTGAAGGAACAAACCTTACCTTTTGTTAGTCCGACCCTTTCATCCCAGTGTACCATTGCAGGTTTTAGCTTGTTTTTTTTGCGAGCTTTGATTGTGATAATGTTTGTGGTTGTGTCAGCGGTAAGGGACTGGAGACTGAGCAGGGTAACAACATAACTGTATGCAAGTGACACACCTTTTATCCAGCCCCCTTTTTAGTCTGAAACTATGCAGTGCTTAGTTTGCAAAAAAATAAGTGCCAGGGTGCAAATATTTTCCAGCATACCTGTTACACATTAAGGGGTGATGGGGAGGGATCCCAGGCCACTATTGTCACCACCTATGGGCTTCTCCCCACAGTGTCTGGATATTTGGGGTAAAATGTGTAACTCCCACTGGCTTGATGGATGCACTATCCAACCATATGTGCGTTTTACAGATATCAATCCACCCAACACAAAATATTCAAGTGCTTTTTAAAATACTTCAATGTTAACATGTGGCTCCGATTCTTTAAGTGGCAAGTGGAACATGTTGTCCATCTACCCACAGTAAAAGAGCAAATGTGCTTTCCTCCTATAGAAAATTGGTGACCAAATTCCGGAAAAATCATAACTGAACTAATGAACGTCCCTGTAGCTACACCCTTTTATATATCCTCATCTTTCCTCTCCGCTCCACCCCCGGTTCTATCCTCCTTGGTCTCTGGATCCTTGGATTACTTCAAATCTCTCCATCTTGCACAACCGGCCTACCTGCAGCATTTACAAATCCTTCAAAATCAAAACGCTGCGGCCAGGCTGGCCACAGGTGGTTCTCACCATTCTTCAGTCTCTACCATTCTCAACTAACTTCACTGGCTGTGTGAGGAATTCGACCATCCACACAGTGGGTGTGCGCTCGCCTGGGCTTTTTTGAAATTTCAAATTAATTTGAATGATGGTAGATTAACCTCCTGAAAACATGTAGAACTAATCGCACACATTTCCCTATACTCACTCCAAGATATACGCATAGACCTTTGTACTCTGGGTGCACACAGCCTACAGGCGCAGTCCCTGCTGTCATATTTAGTTGGGATATAACAAGAGTACAAGATGCATCTTTAGAAGGAGGAGGACTTCCCCATGCCATGGCCAGCTTAAATTAACTATAAAAGGCTTGATATATCCGGGTTGTCCTTTTGTTGGACCCTGCTGCTGGTGGCCACGATTAACATACTAATAGTGTATTTCAAACAGGCCCACATGGGTCCTGGCTGAAGAGGTTAACAAAGGAGACGGGAAACCACAACAACCTTTCATATGCACTGTGTCAACCTGAAGCCAGCTTCTTGCCTCCGTATCGATTGACAGTAAACTCATGTCTGGGACTGTGTGCTTAGTCGTCAACCCCACAGGGGGACCCAATTCATAAGGTACGAGTATGTGGTTTTTCAGGAGCTAGAAAGTCTGGTCTCGCCACAGCTTCAAGGGAGGCCTGCTGCTTTAATCAGGAACCACAGAGAGCTCCATTCATCAGAGAGACCCTTTATAGGAAGATGGGTGTACTTGTATTACATGTTTTCACCCCTTTACATTTTCTGTTGCATAGCACTCTGGTTATGACCTCACGCAAAAAGGAGATTGTTGGTGGAGACCCAGGATTGCCTACACCAATCCCTGTGGTCCAATTGCCTTTAAAAGAGGGCAGAACACCTCTTTTGGCAGATCTGAAGGCTTCACCAGAAGCCGAAAGAACAACTCATCATTGGACCCTGGCTGAAGGTGCAGTCTGCCTTACATCTTCTGCCAGTCAAGGAAGGTCCGGGCCTCCAAAGAGGGAAGCAAGATCCCTCCCCTAAACCTCTCGGGGGAACAGGGGGAGATACCAAATCCAAAGAACCCTCCTGCAGCTCCAGAACCGCGGTACCCAGCCAGCACACAGCGTGCCATGCTAGGCTCTACAGCAGGCTTCCTAGGTGGGAAGTGCCAGAGGGTCTCTGAACCCTAAACCAAGGACACAGCAGCTGCCTGGAATACACTCCACAGCTTTGGGCTGTCCGCCTTAAAAGGCAACACAAGCCCAGTGAGGAAGCTAGGAGAAGTGCATCAACTAGCATCTACTGATGTCTGCCTTTTTTAAAGGACATTTTCGAGCAAGTTGAGCCCTTCGAGCTGCAACCAAGTGCAACCCTGACTGTTAAGCTGCAGTCGCTTAAAGCTGTCCAATACGTCTCAACCAGTGCTTTAGAACCACCAACCAGCACCAAGACAACTATTCCTCACCCCGAGCCACTGTGCAGGCTATCCGGCAGCAGTCTGTCGAGCTTCGCTCGCTGAACTGTTTGCCGCCCCATACCAGCAGCTATCTTAAATTTGAACTATGTCACAGAAGCTGAAAAGCGGCCTGACATTAACCTGACCCTGTCGATCACCAATAATACTTACAAGCACAAGGTACATTGTGGTTCTGCCCCCCTTGTCCTTCTCCGAAGGGCCCTGGAGACATTTTAAAACCCATTCCTCCCTTTTTGCTGAATTCAAGTATACCTGAACTGTTGCAATTATGTACTGTACCGACTACCCTCCTGTCAGTATCCAGAGTGCATCCCTTTTCCTTCTTTGAAACTGTCCTCTGTATTCCTTTACAGGGGGGGGGGGGTTGTATTTCATAGTGTTTCTCGAACTGTCTGCTGTATTTGTATTTTGAGTTTTATATAGCACTTTTTACCAAAGCGCTTCACAAAAAAAGCAGTCAACCGTACATTAAAATCAGCGTAAACAATTGTGTTCGGGATCAGCCAATAACAATCAGACAGGCGACTGATGTGAGTGACATTTCAGGGAGGAGCGAAACAGAGTTAGATGTTATAGACCGGAGGGATAGTGGAAGAAGGTCCCAGTGGAGAGGGGCCAGCAGTTGAAAAGATTCAAAGCGAGATTGTGCACAGGGGGCACGTGGAAAAGTAAGTAAGAAGAGTCCAGCAGAGCGGAGAGGACGAGAAGGAGAGAAGCGCGGTAATCGGGTGCAAGGCCATATGAAGATTTGAATACTAAACACAGGAAATAGCATTGCAGCTGAGAATGAAAGAAAAGCCATCTAACAGAGTCAAGAGGAGATGGAGTCACGATGGGATAATGAGCAAAGTGAGCAGATGGAGGAATGATCCATTGATTTGAGAGGGGCTAGGCGAGAGCGAGGAAGACCAAAGAGTAGAACAGAGCAGTAGAAAAGTTGATAAAAGATTTGAGAAGAGACCAAGAGCTTAGTGGCATGAAAAGTGAAAAAGGGACGAATTTTGCAAATATTAAAGGGGTAATAACAACGGGCGCGAGAGTTAAGTGAGATATGACTAAAGGAGAAGTTAGAGTCCAGATAAAGGCCGCAATTACGAGCACTGGGAGAGATCAGCAGGGTAGAGGGTGGGGGGGAGAGAATAGGAGTGGTGAGAGTAGTAGCAGGAAAGAAAAGAACTTGCATCTTTCTGGCATTTAAAGTGAGAGTGAGAGGTCATCCATGACGTCATGAAGTAAGACCGGAAGAAAGAGTGGCGTGAATGTCTGGTGTGAAGGACGAGAAAGAGATGAGTGTCATCTGCATAGAAGTGAGGTGATAAGCCAAAGGAAGAGATGACAGGAGCAAGAAATGAAATGTATAAAGAAAAAAGAAAAGGACGGAGAACAGACCCATGTGGAACTCCGTGGTCGAGAGGAAGAGGAGGGGGAAGTGATGCTGCCCCTGGATACGGCAAATGTGCGGTTAGATATAGATAAGAAGAGAACCAGGAAAGGACAGAGCCACGAAAACCAAATGAGGACAGTGAATCAAGAAGCAAAGAGTGGTCCACCGTGTCAAAAGGAGCAGAAAGGTCAAGAAGAATAAGTACACAGTGTTTTCGAGTAGCGAGAAGTAAGAAGAGTTAAGTACTGAGGTCAAGGCGGTTTATGTGGAGTGACTTGGATGAAACCCAGACTGAGAAGGGGGAAGAAGAGCGAGATCAGAGACAAAAAATGAGATTTGTGACAAGACAATACGTTCCAAAAGCTTAGACAGCAAAGGTAGAAGAGAGAGAGAGGATGGAAATTGGAGGCAAGAGAAGGATTTGCTGTGGGTTTCTTAAGAATAAGAATGATGATGGCATGTTTTGAAAGCTGATGGGAAAGTTGAGTTGGCAAGACAAATATTGAAAAAAGAAGTGAGAAAAGATACCAGATGTGGGTAGACTTTGGAAATGAGTAGTGATGGTAGAGGATCGCCAGGGGCAGCAGTAGGGTCAGTTCTAGCGAGAAGGACTCTGTTGGAGTCAGATGGAAGAGTGAGGTTAAAGACAGTAGTAGAGGGTAAAGGGAAGGATAAAGAAGGGTTAAATGAAGGCGATGGTAAAATATCCCGACGGCAGACTATGTACTTTAGAGGAGAAGAAGTTTGCAAGATCTTAAGCAGTTAAGGATGATATAATGGAAGGATCAGGTGTAGGAGGAGAAAGTAGACGAGTCAAAGCTTGAAAAATAGAAAGGGGATGAGCGGATTGGCTGTTAAGGTCAGAAAAGTAGGTATGCTTAGCAGACTGGAGGCAGTTGACATAAAGAATGTGGTATGAAAAGTAAGTAGACTGATTAGTGGAGAACGATCTTTGCGCCAGCGCCTTTTCAAGGCGACAGCGCAGATGGCGCATAGATGCAAGATGTAGAGAAAGCCAAGGTTCAGCAGGTTTACATGTAGGATGAAAGGAGGATAGAGTTGGTCCAGACTAGAAACAAGAGAAGAAGAAAGGGTGGCTGTGGCTTTGTTCACAGTAAGAGCGGAGAAATGAGTGAGAAAAGGACGTGAGTTGATACATGTGTCAGAATAGTGTAGAATTGAAGTTGCGTAAATCACATCTGAGGAAAGTAGTTGCCGAAGGGGAGAGAAGGGTTGCAGAAACCGAAGGAAAAAGAAAGACGGAGAGTAGGAAATGGTCTGAGAAGTAAATAGGGAGAGTAGAAACCGAGGATGAGGTGAATGATGAGACAAAGATCACATCAAGGGTAGAGCCAGAACAGTGAGTAGGAGTTGAAAGTGGAGAAAGTAAGTATGAGTCTAGTTTAGAGAAGGGTGATGCTATATGACCAGAGGACTGGTGGAGTTTAAAGTCTCAGAGCAATACAAGAGGAGAGGTAGCATGAGAGATGATGCAGAAAGACCCCATTGGGCCAGGAGGACGATAGATGATCAGAAATGAGATGGCATGAGGTATAGTAAATTATTTAAACATATATTCAAACAATGAATAGCTAGGTAAGGGTAAAGAAAAAGGAACAGATGTATATTTAGGATGGAACTGCAAGCCAATACCACCACCGCGTCCAAAAGCACGGGGGACATCTGAGAAAGATGACAGGGAGGAAGTAAGAGATGCAGCGACAGTCCAGTTATGAGTGGGAATCCATGTTTCAGTAAGGCAAAGGAAGTGGAGATGTGAACGAAGAAATAAGTCCAGAACAGCGGAAGTGAGAGCTAGAGGGCGTAGAACAAGTGTGTATTGAAATGGTCATGATGAATATGATCATCACATCCAGGCACTGCTGATAAAGTAAATATGTGTATACAACCTTAACTGGACAGTCCCTTTTATCGTTGGGTAATAATTTTATTTTCTCTGTGTTGCAACTAACCAACAATCCATGTCCTTTAGGAGATGCTGTTCCATCCACATTTCAAACAATGGACAAGGATGCTTATAATTTGCTTTTGTTTTCAATCTATTTGGATCTGTTCTGGTGTACCACAGTTGTGGTGCTGATTGATGGTTCAGAAACCGATATTCATCCCTGGACCACTGGTTGCCTGTAAATTGATTAGTCACAGGATGCCTGTACCCAATCAGATCAAATTAAAGGCCCTTTGCATTGTCCATCAGGCTTTCTACAAAATGGGGCCATAGTATCTCCAAGCTAAATTCTGTCGGTGCACTCTTTATTTTTTTTTTTTTTGTCCTCTCCGCTCTGCTGCCATGTTGTGTACCTTTACCCCCTGTTTTCAGCGCTCTCGTGTTGGAGGACGTTCCTTCTCCGTTGCTGCTGCACAACTTTGGAACTCTGCAGGATTAGAAATCACCAGGCATTCTGTCGTGCCCTATAGATTTTTATTTGTTTTAGCTTGAACTTCCTTCCCAACCTCCTTTCAGACATGCAGTTTTAGTGCCATAATGTCCTAGTCAGTGAAGGTTGTACTTTAGAAATGTTCTTCACATAACAGAACATAGGGTTGCACTCATGATGGCACTGCTCTTGCACATTGACCTTTTTGCTCTCCTTCCCCGCGGTGTTGGTAGTGTTGGCATGGTCACTGTCCTGTTGTCAACCCATACTGCTTTGGGAGTTCTGCACCTAAGTCATGCAGGTTGACTGGAGCACCATGTGAACATGGCCAGCAGAAGCACAGAGGATGGACTGCCACCTTCCAACTCCTTGTTCTCTCTGAAAACTGATAACTAGCATTGCCCTTCCTACCTGAATCATCAGGTTCATAAATAACAATGAGCTGATCTGGGATGTAGAGGCCCTAGCCATTGCACATTGTAGTTGCTTGGTGTTTGACGAATACTGAAATTAACACCATCATAATCAAATGAACAATAAGTACCACAGATCAAAATTAAGTGCCTGGACTGAGCCCTGGCAAACACCCCCACAAATTTTGCAAAAGTGGGCCTAGAGGCTGAATCAACATGTGTAGCACATGTCTTTAGCTATATGGTTTGTTCTAGGTTTTGAATTTTGGATTAGCGGCAAGTTCATGGTAGGGAGAGGTGTTGCCCACACCTCTGTATTAGCATGAAAGTGTTGGAGCTCGTAATGCTTGCGCTGATAATAAGGAATAAAGTTTTACTAGTTGTTCACATACAGGATTTAATTAGTGATTCAAGTAGGTGAGCCAACATGTTTCGACCCATCAGGGGGTCTGTCTTAAGGCTAAATTGATTCTGGGTTGCCCATGGTTAATGTGTGACTGGCTTGCTAGTTGGATTATCCTGTTGGCAAAGTGGAGCCGGTTCCTTGGCTCAGTTGAGTGTTTTGCAGCGCATGTTGGCTTAGGCCATGGCCCTCTCACTGATCTGTATTTCAGCCCGCCCAATTGCAAGATCCAATGAACCGCTGGAATTCCAGAAATGGTACGCGGCGGGGCTGGAGAAAGCAGGACAGTTATGGGAGGGTGACTGATTTCTGTCTCGTGAACAGCTGGAGGGATGTCTAAAGATGGGCAATTTACCCCTTTCTCTGCATTCAACTGAAGGGTGCACTTTCAGACTCCATGTAGGGGAGGGGATAACCTCCGTAGGGAGATTACAGCCTTTTAAACACACTTGCTTCTACAGAGGGACACTAAGGGATTGATCTCTAGTTTATATAAAGAATTGTTGTCTGAATCAGCGGGTGAGTTCGAGGCGAGGATGAGATGAGTAGGGACATGAACATGGAGATTGCAGATAAACTATGGTCACAGATTTGTTGAAAGGTATCACAGGCCACTGTATCTTTGCTATATAGATGGCAGGTGATTAAGCTGCTACACAAATGGCAGCATCTCCTGATAAGCTGGATAGGATGTACCCAGAGCTAGGAGTGAACCTCTACTGCTGGAAGAGCATTGACAGGAAGTCGGATTTCTGGCAGATGTGGTGGCAGTGTGATAAGATGCAGTTTTTTTGGAAGGTCGTTATGTGTTGAGTGGTGGAATTGGATGGCATTCTGTTAGGGGTGGTGGAGGAAGAGTTTAGCTCAAACCGTGTGACTCAGACTTGGTTGATGGCGGCCAGAGGTGTTGTTTCTCAGTCCTGTCTAAAGAGGAATGGGTCCAGAAGGTGTGGTACATGCATTGCATGGAATATGTCACACATTTGTTGGATGAGTCTCAATGCAGCATAGAGGAGTGGTGGACCCCTTTCTTTGACAAACAAGGTTGAACACCATGAGATCTGGATAACGGTGATTATGACCTATGATTTGCTGTGGCGGGCCTGCACTTGGCTTGCTCATGAGGCCTTGATTGGAGTTGAGGGTGGGAGAATGGGTGTGTTAATAAATGATGGTATGGACGTTTGTGGAATTCCTATACAAGTTGTTGTCTTTTTGTTTCAATCATGTCTTCACTGTTGTCTCCTTGTAATCGAATTAAAATTGGGAAAAGCGTGTGCAAGCTGGGGTTCGCACATTACCTGTTCTAAGATATGTATTAGGTATACGGGCATTATTTGTGTAGTATTTGTAAATTACAGATTATTCTGAAATGAAGACCTCTCAAAGTGCTGTAATTTCGCATTGTCTATGCATTGAGCATGGACCTAGTAAAAAAGACATCGGTTAGGAAGATAAGTTTTTCAACTATGTCTATGGTAAATGAAAGTGATACATGTCTCTGCAGTGCCGTCCAGCCAGTACCCTCCCCCCATTATGGGGGAGCCTGCCCCAGTGAAAACAAAGGCTGGCTTAAACTGTTAGTGCCCCAGGCGCAGAAGTCAAATGGAGATAATGTGCCTTGGGGATTCTCCAGTGCCTCCTTGCACATTCAGATGGTTCGGGTGGTGACTTTGGAGCCCTCCAGATCTTGCAAGCATGTGCAGTACTCTGGACACTGTCTTTGCTTCCTAGTTTCTGTGGTGCAGGATCCAGAAGGCTTCTGTGGTCCCTGGGATGCTTGCGTAAGGCAGAGTCCGTACCTGGGAAGAAGGACGAGTATTTTGTGCATGCATGTTTGAATGACTGAGCGCATGATGCATGCCTGCACTGGTGGGTGCTGGGCTGGGTATTGGAGCATGGGTGAGTGTTGCAAGCATGTGTGGTGTGGGCTTCTGTGTGCTTGTGTTTGGGCCGGGCTGTTGATTTTGGGGGGTGGAGGGGAATGGCTTGAGGTAGAGATACGATGCCATAATGGACATCTGATAAAGCATGCATAATTCGTGTTAATATGTGGCTAGACTGGCATTTTGATGCAGCTGGTTCGGACAGGTTTTCATATTGTGGCATGGTATTTTTAAAGGCAAAGCCAACAGATGGATCTTCTTTCCTCGAGATACTGATATATATTATTATATCCATCCAGGCATGGACTCTCTTTCGTACAGGTTAATTTCTGGCAGAATGCACAAAGCAAACATGAGTATGTCCAATATATGGGAATATTGGCATATATTGGTGCAGCCAGCATGGCAATGTATGGGCACAGCCAGCTTGAAAATGTTTATATACTGGCATGTATTGTGGGCACATGCATTATGAAAATGCATTGGGAAATGCTCCTGTACAATGTTGGTGGCTTGCATATATTGGATTTCTGTCATGAGTTCTCCTACAAAACCAATTGCAAACTGTCTGGCCTTTTAACACATTTTTCACTTGGCGTACTGTAAAATGCACTATTTTAACCCACCCAGGTTCTGGGTGGATCCCTCAACCCCCAAACATCTCCTCATTGGTTCGGGCCCTGTCGCTAGCCTGGTCGCTGTGGCACATCTGTTGAAAATATGTAAATAATTTGCCAGCTACCACTGGTATTGCACCTTCTCTTTAGGCTCCCAAAATATAGCTGCAGCACCTATCTGGGCACCTTATGGGCAGGAATAGACGTCTGAATGAAAAAAAGCAAAAATCCTTTATTGTGCTTGGCTGAGTTTAACTCACGAAATGAGTGCTGTATGAGGTGATGGGGGTCTAGGACAGGTTTGAACTCGGCGGGTGGGCCTTGTTTTGTTAAAACCATCCCGGGGCAGCACATTCATGTCTGGAGTAGTGTGAAAGGTCTACTGGAAGTTGGGGTTGGTGGTTGTTCTAGCGCATGACTTGCCCATGGGTTTGGGGGGAATGAATGAATGAAGACTTCATAAAAGGCCTTGCGTTTACCTGGCGGTCCCTGGTCCTGTCTTGGAGGTTGGAGGTGTGGAAGGTTGTGTTTCACTTTTGAGTCTTGGAAGTTGCGCTCCATGGGGACTTCTGAGAAAAGGTTGTGTACGGTTTAGGTGCTCCTCCTCAGGGGTGGACTGGCCTTTAGGGAACTCTGGAGATTTCCCGGTGGGCCTCTGCACCCTGGGCCTCTTTTCTGTGCTATTTCCAAATTTTCTCATAGGAAAAGCATTGGGCTTGCTGAAAATGTGTCATAAAGGGCCACTTTGAACTTTATTTCTAGGGCCTCTTTTAGTTCCCAGCCCTGCTCCTCCTTATCCATATATGGGAGCAGGGAGCCCACTTTAAAACAATAATGAATTGACATTTTAAGTACTTTGCAAAGCCAGCCAATGGGCAAATGCGATTTCCTGTATTCCTGACGCGTCAGCATTTGGGGCCCTGCCTTTGGCAAAGTACGCTCCTGTTAATCAGAAATGTGAATTCCACACAACGACGTCCCATAGAGTGAAACGTTGCCTTCACACGAGGTTCCCCGGTCACCCATTCCTCACCCGACTGTAAAATGCAAATACTCGCGTTTAGGTTCCGAATTTGGCACATTGGGTCAGTGTGGGAAATAAAAATTGCGATTTGCGTAGGATCAAATTTGTACTTTTAACTCGATGATCCAAATCTGAATATCAAACCTTTTTTTAAATGTTTCTTTCTTTTCATGGTCCACATTGTGCAAACCAACTATGTTGGCTCTACCAAGCTGTACAGCAAGGGCTGAGCTTGTGTGGCATCGGAAATCTATACATGGTCTCAGTGGGGCATAGCATCCTTCCAGATGATTCAATAGGGCACATGGCATAATGTCTAGCGCCATCAAGGGGCACACCCACAAGTCTTTATATCATTCATTGGCATTCACCCCCATCCCTACCTCTCCACCCATTGCTTTATCATTCGCTACTCTGGACCAAGGCAGGCCGGAGGCATTTTTCTAAACCACCTTTGCATGGCCCACTGGGGATTCAGGCTGGGGATCATTCGCTACTCTGTGAGTCGAACACTCGGTAGCATACAAGTATATTTTACAGGAGCAATGCTCGCATCTATTTTGACTGGACAAAGAATGATCTTTGGGAATGCTTAACTTAAAAGAAGGGCAGTATACGGGCACATATTGTGCAGTCAAGCTTCATCGTGATCTTTGGGCGCAAGCAGCATTAAAATGTTCTACATTGGCAACGCTGGCATACATTGCTGAGTCGGAAAGGCATAGAAACATGCTACTGTTTCGCTCTGTTTTTGTGTTCATGAGTAATGCATGTGCTTGTGAAAACAAAACTGCAGCAAGAAAGTCTATAGGCCCTCCTGCTGATTGGCAGCCGAGAAGACCTTGTGTGTCAAGCATTTAACGCAAATGAAGATACGAATGTTTTCATGGCAAAACGTGAGCACTTCATGGCTATTTTGTCCTTTTTGATAGGTGAACATTTGTAGTATTTTTGGCAACCTGAATGACTTTGCAACTTTCTAAGACATTGAAGCAATTAAAGGAGACCTGGTGTTCTAACATCTGGAACTAAACACGCTAAATGCAAATAAAGACCGGGCTAGGAACTGCTGCAGTGTACATGCTCGTCCAAGGACGAAACGTGCTTTTAGAAATGGTATTGGATGCAAATCTTGAAAGTCGGTTGTGTGCAGACATTAGTCTTGCCCCCATGCTGGCCCTGCTGCTTTATTGGATGCAAATCTTGAAAGTCGGTTGTGTGCAGACATTAGTCCTGCCCCCATGCGGGCCCTGCTGCTTTTCCCCCCCTTATCTTTGAACTTCAGCCTAACTGTTTGCCATGCCCTGCAATACGAGTCCTCGCGTCCTTGAGCGGGATGTGGCACGCTCGCTGATGTCATTGGTAACGGATGTTGCCAGGGAGCCTGGCCCGCGTCCATGTTCACTGCAGGAGAAGGACGGACCGTCCTCGCGGTGTACTTTTCTCTGCTTCCATTGGCATGTGTGCAATGTGTCATCCATCCAGGTCGCTATTGTACGGGTGCTTCTGATGGCGGCAGGTATTTATTTTGTTAATACTAGGCTAGTCGCATATTTTGACACCTTTTTTAATTGGACTAACTGAACAATCTATGCAGAGATGGAAGAAAACCACGTAGTTCGTTTCACAATGACCAGCGAATGTTCTGCTCCTAAAATCTTCTGCTCAATCTCTAGAAAGTTCAGTTGATCTTGGAATAAAAGGCATCAACAGCAGCAACTTATGTGATATTTATTTATTTATTTTTTAAACTGGACTAACACGATGTCTAACTTTTCTTGGCACTCGTTAATCCTAACCAGTTTTGTGCTGCTTGGTGAATAGATCTCTTAAAGGTCAGACTCGTAGCAGAGTCGGCTCCTCCTCCTGCTATTACTCGTGCTTGCTGCCCGCCTGCTGCAGACTTTCTTTGTGCTCTGCTCAACCTTCATGTTCCTCCCCCAGCGTTGCCCTCTGGTTTTCAGGATGCCCTGTGAGACTGTCGGGGAAGGAGGGGGGGTTGGGGGTTGGGGCCTGCTTTGACACTGATATCAGTGTAGAGACATTTGGGGGAATGTCACAAGTCAAGTTACTGCCAGTAGCAAAAGCATTGACCATTCATTCAGCAATAAGAGCCTCGTTACGTGTTCAGCAGTGCAGTTAAAAAGGTGGTAGTAATTACACCGCCGCCAGTTATTTGCAATGAATTGCCACTGTTTTTACTGCACTGCCGAATTCCACGTTTGTAGGAAAAGTGGAGGATAAGCTGGAGGTAGATTGTCACTTTTCTTCCCAAAAATCGGTAGAATTACTAAAGGCGGTAATTCTTCCATAATGGACAAGAACACCACTTGTTTTCCCATGGTAAACCCGCAGGACCAAGTGGCGGTAACATCAACCGATTTAAGTGGTAAATCAGCAGAATTACCACCAAACTCGGAATGAGGCCCTAAATGTTTTCTGTTTGTGTTGTAACATTCAGTAAGAGATGATGGAAGGCTATTAGTAAAACCAAGGTAAGCACTCTCTTAACAAGCCATAAAGGTCCAGCGCAAGTTGGCCACGTAACTCTGGTAGTGTGACTGTTACAGAATGAATAACTAACTTCAGCACCAGAGGCATTGCTATTGAAGAGGGGGCCCTCAAACGTGGCCCTCATTACAGCCATCCCACTCTCAGCTCGCAGACAGAGAAACGTGAGATGTTCATCGCTTCTAGGCCCTTCATCCCCATCAGTAATGTACCTCAGGTGTGAGAAGCGCCACTCATTTAGACAGCCTTTCAGGCCATAACCGGAGGACAGTATTGAATAGATAGAGCTGTAATGAAAAGAACAAGTTGACTGACTGCAACCTCAAAGAACGCTGATGACGTCACGACATGACAGATACGTTAGACAGGAAGCACATAGACATTCTTGCATGAAGTTACACAGACATTAAGCTTTATTGCTGATAGACACGAAGAATATGCTTATGACTCATAGTTGAAGGTCTGGCACATGTATACCCTTTTGTTACGCGGAAACCGCAAGCTGCATAAGAATACATATGAATTGCTTGCTGACGCTTAACACAACCAACATAAACAGCCATGCGAATAAAGATGGACGCCATAGGCATTGTAGTGAATGGGGGAAAAGTAGGATGTACTCAAGCACACAGAGAAAGGCGGACAGGCTGATCTTACTGAAGCATGCAGACCAAGCTTCCAGCACCGACACTGGGCACAGCCTCACCAAGGACTCCGAGAGAAAGGGTTCAAGTTAACAGAAGAGAGAGGACACCTGTGGAGCACACACCAAGAACCTCCATAATTTCAAGCAAGAGAAGTCAATTTCGTGGTCTCTACACACGTGATCTGAACATGCTAGACAGAGCCTATTAATTTAAATCTGACTGAAAAGTCTGTTTCCCTTGAGGCATGAGGATACAAACTTAACACAGGTTCAAAGCTGAATGTGTTGTCTCAAGGCCCAGGAGATCAGAGATGGTAACTTATTGGGAAAATGGAGCACCTTCAGGGTCATTCCCACTACCTTCAATAGTTTCACTTTGCCTGGTAACTGTCCAAAGCTCCAAGGCTGAGAAGATGCCCCTTTTGCCCAATCCCTAATCACCTTTCATGCTAAACTTACACTATGTTGCATAATCCAATCATCTTAAGTTAACCTGCAACCTTGTATTTATCACATCATGGAGGCGGTCTCCGCAGGAGCCACCACATATGGCATACCTCATGACCGTACTAACCCATTTAAGAAAATATATGTAGTTTACCTTTGCAAACCAATCCCATTCAATGTTAGGTTTTTGGGACATAGACTTGTTTCGTGATGTCAGACCTCAACAAAGCAGGCAACAAGCACCTGGAGACGGAGCAAGCTTGGAGAATATTGCATTGTTCATGTTGAGATGCTGGTCCTTGATTTGTTAATAAAGACAGTGAACTTTGTCCTACGGCTGATCTTCCGTCCTTGTGGCAGGGGATTTCCAGGGCCCGGTTCCTCTTGCATGTAAATGGGGAAATTAATAATCGATCCCTTGCCGCTATTATACTTTCTAGGAAGGAAATTAAAGGGTCTCATTAAAAGTTTGGAACCGTGGTAAAAAATTGAGGGAATTGCTGTCGCATTTACTGCACTGACAAACTACGAGTTTGACCTTGAAGTGGAAGATTTATTTCCATCATGGTACATCCTCTACTTTAAGGTAAAGAAAATTAATCTGTGGAATTACTGTGGCGGAATACTGCTTGCAGTACTTCCACCAAAATCCCCATAGAGTGCTACAGGCTTAAAAAAACAATCTGGATTATCACCCGTGCACCCTTTGCAATCCCGTGGTAAGCACACAGCACCAAGTGGTGGTAGCTAAGCAAGTCTAGCATTTCAGCAAATTTACCACTGCACTCCTAATGAGGCCAGAAATGTGTTTTGCTCAGAGGGTCATGCATCCCAACTATCACCATGACAACCTGAGCAAGCCCTGGGATGCAGCAGCTTCAACATGGATGGTGCTCCTCAACAGACTTTCTTTTAATACACATCATGAAAACCTATCGTTTCTCCTTTTAGATTTCAAAAACATTTACACAACTCGGTTAAGTATCTGCCTAAAATATGTGCAAGTTAGTGGTGCACACAGTCTCTTCTTTCTTGGCTCAGTTATCTCTTTTTCCCTATTCTCCCTCTAATCTCGCCTGCTCTTGCTCACTCCTTGTTCCACTCTCCTACCCTCCTTTGCCTTTTCTCCTTCCTGGCTCTTTCCACCATGACCTAGTTCTCCTTTCATTTTCAGTCCTTTCACTGCTTCTCAAGTTCGGCCACTCCTTTTCTTCGTGCCTCCATCCATCTGCCGCCTGTCATTCATGGCTTTACTGCCCATTTTTATGTGAGGAGTGAATGGCATGACCCCTCTGTTCAGGCCTGCGTTTGTTTTGAAGAGTCTCCAGAGGATTTCCACAGTCTCTGAATTGGAAGGGGGAAGTTTGCTGAAGATTTGTGGGTAGAGTGAACTGCAGTGGTGGGTAGTAAAGTAACCAGTGGTGGTAATAAGGAAGGCGATCAGAAAAGTTGTCTGTAACATCCATAAACATCTGGGTGCTTCCTTTCTGCTTGCATCTTTAATTCAGAATGTCAGCACTGTAAGCTGCTTCCAATGTTCTTTCAGAAAGGAGTTAGTAACTATTTAAAGGTGTGCCTCTTTAATACAGAATACCCACACAATAAGATGCTTATTTGTGGTCCTATTCTTATTTAGAGAAAAGCAACTATTTAATGGAGTTAATCTTTAAAGCAACTATTTAAAGGAGTGCTTCTTTAATTCAGAATACCTGCACTGCAAGATGCTCTTCTGTAGCTCCATGCACAGCGCGTATACACAATCGATTTTGAACCAAAAATGGACAACATCACTAAACTTTGTATACCATTCACTTTACTTTTGACTTGAGAGAGATTCAGGGGTGACAAGTGATGGTTCCATGGGCGAGCAAAGGGACAAATCGGCAAATGCTGCACTACATAAATAGTTAAAGGAAAGTTCCGGGCTTTTTTTTTTATTGTTCCTATGGTTCGGCCATGTGTTTTTAAGCATAAATCGGTAGATCGTAGAAAACTTTCCTATGGACCTTACCCGACTTTTCGTCCATTAACGCACTCGAAATCAGCCGCCATTTTCTGATAATCCTATCCTTTCCCCCCATCGCCCTGGCTCACCTGCTTTTGCGGCACTAAATCATATCCCCCGCCTCTGAGCCTGTCATCAGCAGACGCGTACCGCCCATTTCCCAACGCCAAAGCACGTCTCGTGTCAACAATCGCTGCGCCTCAGCTAATGAAGTGTCGCCATGGAAATGGCAGGACGCCTCTTTCCTCTATGTATAAACACACCGTTTCACAACACACAGCAGCAGATTTTCGATTCCATTACTCTCTCTGTGTTACTTTGAGTATTCTGTGACACGTTTCTGTGCTCTGGTCAGCTACCTTCGCCGCTTCTAGGCCTTGTGAACACCTGTACCATCTCTGTAAATTATTTTACTTTCTTTACCACACAATGGCTACAATAATGCCGTATATGTACGAGCCCGAGTACACCGAGGAGGAACTACTGGAAAGGCAAGCACGCGAAAACGATGGGGATTCGGACGGCAGTTGGGAGGACCAGTCAACGGATGAAGAGCCTGGACCATGTGGCATGGACAGCGTCTCCACCTGGTGCACGTGCAATCGGTGCGAGCTAATGCCAACTGAGGCGGAGAACTGCTGCTGCCGTGAAAATTCCGGGTGCTTGGCCTACATTTCGGAAGGCGAGCCAAGTCCGCAATGCATCACCGAGCTGCCAGAGTTCAGGGAAGCCTGCCTCTCACGGACCGTGTTGAGGATGATGATGGTGCTTATGCACGAACTTCGCGGCACTGTTCGTCCGCGTAATCCGAGTAACGAGTAAGTATACTCTGGTTGTGATGTCAGTGATGCCACTACTATGTCATGGTCGTCTCCCACATATAAAATTACATCTACATATCATTCGAATGCATGTGAATTGGTTCCATATTGTGCATTTTCTAGATAGAATTTTTTTCAAAGCAGAATGACATTTTTTACCTGAATCGACAGTGATAAGAAAGTTTTGTCATTTTAATACAGTTTGCATCTTTCATTTTCACAGGTGGTACAGGCTGGTGGCCAATCGTTGCTTCACTTGGTGGCTTCACGGGAGGCTCAGACACCGCGTTCGGAGAGTAATACCTGCCTGTGCGGTACTTGCCATTAGACAACATTTCCCCAGCGACGGTGGACAATACCGCGGATTTTCCCTGGATGTGCTGCAACCGGAACTTTATAATGTGTAATGTTTATTATTTATGTTCAATTGAAATTAAGATCTAAAATAAAACCCAACATATATTTTAACAATGGTTGTTTTGATTTTTTAAATGAATCTGGTGTGTCTCCATTGAATAGTCTTCCTGTGCCTTGTCTTGTCACACCACATGTCTCCTGCCAGCATCCTCCCTCACGCTGGCCACCCACCTTCAATCCACATAACCGTTGAACCCATATGCAGCAGACATACATATGTTATTTTGCAGGTTGGCATCAAGCCTCCCGGCCTTGCCTCCTCCCCCAAAAATACTTACCACACCACTTTGTTCAAGCGTTGGCAATAAAAGGAAGGCCGTTGGGAGCGATAAAGGCCAAGAGGTGCCAAAGACCATGTACACTTCAAAGTGGTCTATAGAGCATGGGTTGTTGTTCCCATGTCTACCTCCAGACCCCGTGTCTCCTACCAAGCATCCCCCTCACGCTGGACGCCCCCCTGCAATCCACATAAGTGTGTCTCCATTCACGAGTCTTCCTGTGTCTTGTCTGCACGACCACCGCCCCAATCCACCCCCCCGCCCTATCAAAGGCAGTTCGCACCGGGGTACTTGCGCTGGCAAGTGGAGCTGTCAGGGAGCGATAAAGGCCAAGAGGTGCCAAAGACCATGTACACTTCAAAGTGGTCTATAGAGCATGGGTTGTTGTTCCCATGTCTACCTCCAGACCCCGTGTCTCCTGCCAAGCATCCCCCCCTCACGCTGGACGGCCCCCTGCAAACAGCATAATGCCACGACATATACACGTCATTCATTCACAAACACACCCCTGTTTCGAATCCTTTATAACCCACTTCATATTTCTAATGAGCACTTCTTTGCGCTTTGCTAGTTAGTCAACCCGTGAAGGTGCTGGTTATCTGCTCTTCGTCTCTGTGAACTTCCGTGACCACTTCGAGGAAACTCCTCAGTTTGCAACCTGTGAACTGCTCCCTGTTCTACGACAAGAAACTACTCTGATCCCTGCATCTAACTGTTTGTTCGTCAAGGTAAGGCCATGTACCATAACCATTTTGCGTTCAATTTCTTTTCGTTCAAGACAGTACATGCAAGGAACTAGTCACATGTTTTGAGTCTAGTCAAATTATCTTTCTTTTTTTTTTAATGTTATTCAAATACTTATCCGCATGTGAATAACGTGTATAGTTCCAAGAACCAAAACGAACCTTGCATTGAACCTTTTATGTGTCATTTAATTTTTTAACACATTGGTATTCATAGAGAATTGTTGATCTTTACTTTTCAGAACTTTCCACAATGCCTGCCTGTTCCATTGGCGGTTGCCCTTCGAAGACCCATAATGAATCTGAAGGTACTATAATGCATGTTTTCCCTAAGACAATAGATCAGATAAGAGAATGGGTCCGATATTGCGGATATCCACCGTCTGAGCTTGAAAGTAGAGTCCTAGAAGTCTTTGCGGACAAGAGGGGTGATCGATACCGCATCTGCAGCAGGCACTTTAGCTCAGAAATGTACTCCACATCATTGCTAATAAAGAAGAACACACCGCGAGCGAGGCGAAAATTGCTCTCAACCGCTATTCCCACTCTATTCGTCCACATCCCTCCACTGGTGAGTCAAGTTTACGTATTTATCTCTCGGCCTTGCGGTAGTGTGTAGCATTATCTAACAATAATTTCCCCATTTATGTATCCACTCAATATGAAGGCTGAAGATTCTCCATCCGTGTCGTTATTGCAGTCATCAGCCACTTCAAGCGCCTATCGGGTAATCTTACTTGGCTATTCTGCCACTGACTTGTTTTAGGCATGTAAATCAATAGTTTTAATTTATCGTGTAATTATTTTACCTAATGGTACACCCTTGTACTCGTCCTCTAGTCTTTGTTTTCAGTTATAATTATTGTTATCCAAAATAATGCAAGTACTGTCTTTCAGGGAGATGCTGAGGAGTCCAACGTATTGACGACTACCGTTGATGTCACTCAGATGCTCGAGGTACGTTTGCGGACAGTTCCATCGATGGAGATCATCAGATCTTGCATTCTTGTAGCGTGATTGTTACACACAATGTTTCTTTTGTTTTTAGCCATTGATATGTCCTTCTGTCGTCGCCCTCCTATGTGTCTTCTTTTTTCAATATTGTGTTCATTACTAATGAAAGTCCTATGTTTCAGGGAGTTGATGGAGCACTAGTCCAAGAAGAAGGGGGAGCATGCAGTTACGGTTCGGCGCAACAGCTTGCAGAAGTGTGCACCGCAGTTACATCGTCCCTTGACGTTCTTATGCATTTCGAGGTATGGATACTGACAGTTCGATCAAGCGAAATCATATGACGTGATTACATCCGCTATACTTCCTTCTTTATTAACGCAAGTACTATGTTTCAGGGAGATGACGGACCTTCTACAAGAACATCACCCCTAGTAGTTGATGCAGATCTCTGGGTGGTGACACTTCCAACGATCGAGCAAATCGAATCATATTTACATATCCATTATTTATTTTAGACAACTGATCATTTGTGCAGGTCTATTTAGATGAGCCGTTGACGCCTGCACAAAATTTCAGTTCTTTTTATCAAAATAGAAAACCATACTAATGCAATTACTGTGTTTCAGGGAGTCACTGAAGCATCATCTTCAATAATATCATCAATGGAAGTCTATGAGGAGCCCGAGGTATGGATCTTGACAGTTCCATCTAACTAGAACAACTATGCGTGAATAATTGTCGTTTGAATGTTCTACACAAAGCGTTCATTCGTGTTTTGCTATTGAGATGTACGTGGGTATTGGTCCCCAAGTACATTTTGTGTTTTCGATATTATTATACATACTAATGAAAGTTCTATTTTTCAGGGAGTCGATGGAGCGTCAGTGCGTGATGGATGTGCTTATCATGAAAATATAGTCGTTGCAGCGCAAAAGGAAGTGGAGACATGCACACACGAGTCGGAGCAACAGCGTCCTGATGTTGAAGTTCGAGGCAAGAAAGTTTCAAAGAAAAGAAAGCAAAAGAAGGTTAGTGTCCTGGTCACTATATTATGTTGTTTTTCACTGTTAATAGTTCAATACTGTAAGTTGTGTTTAAACTGAACATCCCTTTTCCAATCTGTCCTCTAGTTGCGAGTGGGTGTATGAACTAGATCTACACAGACAGTGAAGCGAACGAGAGATGTTGCTTGTCAAACCTTTTGGCAGGGACTTGAGACTGGAGATGCATCGTGCCAATGGGAAGAATATGAAGTGATTGACAACGGAGCTATACCAGCACCAGCCATTGATAGTGAATGTCCTCCTGGTAGTTCGGATGCAGTCGGAGATCAATTCACAGAATCCACACCCGCAAAAACTAAGACCGCGAGAAAGTTGAAGAAATTGTCTTATTCACCCATCGCCGGAGAAGGAACAGATGTTGCAATGGAAGAGAATGAAGTGGACTACAATGAAACACCATCAATATCACTGAACATAGCGGAAGACGATATCGGAGATTCTACCTTTCATGTGAGTGACATGTCCTCAACGTTACAGGCCGAACCAGCTGGGATGCAGAGTGACAGTATAAGGAAAGAGGCCAAATTCATTGTATTCGATAGTTGTTTGATTGATATTATTATTCGGTTGAAATGTGTGCATTCGGTAGGTGGGGAAGTATGTGGGGAGCCATTGATTAATGTGACTCGTGCAATTCGAGGCACTAACCTTAAAATACATGCCACCTGTACAAAATATCCTCCTTTCTCATGGTCTGCACAACCCATGCTGGGACAACTGCCAGCAGGCAATCTACTTTGTGCAGCGGCTGCACTTTTTAGTGGTTCAAGTTTTAAAAAGTTAGTCTTTCTTTCAGTTTGTGGGAATCCATTTCATTGCGAAAACTCAGTTCTACAAATACCAAACCGATTATCTATTTCCAGCCATTAGCGAAGCTTGGAGAATGGAAAAAATGTCTATTGATAGTACATTCGCGGGCAAACGGTTCAGGCTAGCCGGTGATGGACAGTGCGACAGCCCAGGATTTTCAGCCAAGTACTGCACCTACCACTTTCAGGACATGGAAAGTAAGAAAATTGTGAGTTCGGTGGTCGTGCAGGTGTCACAAAGTACATCCTCAGTGGCCATGGAGAAAGTTGGCTTTGTAGCATCATTGCAAGAACTACAATCGCGGAATGGTGATCGACCTGATAGCCACGGACAGACACGTTTCAATTGCCAAGACAATGAGAGAAGAGTACAAAAATATAAATCACCAATTTGACGTTTGGCATCTTGCAAAAACAATCAATAAAAAAATGTCGGCTGCAGGTAAAAAAAAAGAAATGCAAGGTATTTCACAGTGGTCCAAGTCAATCAGCAACCATCTTTGGTGGAGCTCAAAAACATGTGGAGGGTCGTTGGAAATTCTACTGGAAAAATGGCGGTCAGTAATGCTTCACTGTACAAACGTTCACCATTGGAACACAAACCAACATTTCCACAATTGTGAACATGGCCATTTGTCCACAGAGGAGGCACGGAAGAAGAAGTGGTTGATTCCTTCATCACCCACTCACAAAGCCATTGAAAAGATTGTATTTGATAAAAGTATAACAAGAGATTTGAGGGGACTCACGGAATTCTGCCACACAGGAGATTTGGAGGTGTTCCACAATATGTGCCTAAAGTACAGGCCAAAACGATTGCATTTTGGCATGGAGGGCATTATAAATCGGACTCTTCTAGCGGTCTTGGCACATAACCATAATGCTGGCCGTCAACAAAGTAGGACGAACGGAACTTTAGGGACGCTTCGCTACAATAAGGCCTTCACTAAAAGAAGTAAACAATGGGTGATCAAACCAGTGTTTGAGGATATGCAATATGAGTTTATTGAGAGACTTATTGTTGATGTTATAGATAGGCACATACATGGAGTTGTGAACGAACCTGTGCAGGGGACAACTGCATTGCCATCCAACATTGCCTCTGTTCCATGTCCACCTAAAGCAGAGCTCATTGAGAAATACACATCACGGTTTAAATGATTGTAATTTGATTGTCTGTTCTCTCGAGTCTCCTCATGTTTCAGGCCCATTTAATATGTGTATCTATGTAATGTGTAAATAAAAGTGATTGCTCAGTGTACATGCAATGTGTCTATCCAACCAAACAGTAATATAAAACATTTTTCAAAAAATATAGAATGTCTCCGTATTTATGGCTCTCTGGGGCTGCAAAGATGGAAATGCAAAGATGGAGTGTAAATTTCAAGTCCTGTGAGATGGCCTTACACTGAATGTAGTTAACTAGGAATGTGTGCTCGTTCAAAGTGAAGGTCAGCTGCTTTGATTTTTTTGCTCGGGTGCCGGAATGGCCCACGACTCAGTATAAGGTTCTATTGTTATTTGACCTTGACAGGCCGGGACCATCCCGAAAGAATTCTTTTTGGGTGTGTGGGGCAATAACGTAAGACACGATAATGAATATAATTTCAGAAACAAAAGCCATTTCATGTTCGTTCATTAGAAGAAATAACGTCGGCATAGAAGGAGTGGTATTTCGGGGCTGCCCTACGCACAGACACAATGGAAAATGCAAATATAATGTAAGTAACTCTTTAGATGAGTTTATACCGCAATTTAATTACTATACAGTAGCTTTAAAGACGGGTTAAGTTGTACTTGTTCGTTCTCTGTGGCATATTGTTTTGTACCGCGCACTATCTTGAGGAGAACCATCTCCTTTTACGGAAGCACCTCAAAACATTCCTCTTTGCTTCTGCTTTCTCTCTCCCTCGCCCCTGCTACAACTGGTCCACTGTCTGCGACCTCGGTCCTGGGCCCTTCCACTCTACACCTGCACTGCCTCCCTGTCAACCCCTGCACGGGGGGACTGTCTCAGTATCCTACGGCCCCCCCCCTGATGTATAATACCCAGTTTCCCTGTCCTAGCTATTTTATTTTATTTATTTATTTTATTTAATTTTAATAAAGATCTGATGGTGAGACTAATTTCATTTTTTATGTTTTTCAAACAGGTACATCATGCATTACTGCATGTGTCACGAGTACCAGACACTGGCGGATGGCTTTTTTAGCCGCCAGTTGCTTCTCCGCGTGAACAATGTTACCACCCTGATCATTTTATGGGACGATCGCCAAGTACAAGTATGCCCTTATGCGGTACTAACGGCTCGATGCAACATACATACCGTTGTGGTGGCCTAGTGCCTCGTTGTTGGGTATTGTGAGATGATCTAAGACCCTGTGTACAGCAAAGGAACATCGTGTGCCTCGAAACGAACTTTTTGGAACGTGCGCAAATAAAAATGCTAATCGCTGAATATTCTCAAAACATTTGATGTCAAATAAATGTACTTTACCAAATTTACAATCTTGCGGTTTAATTTAAAAGTACAGTTTCATATTCACAATTGTGGCGCGCTGTGTTGTGTGAGCTCATCTGTGTTGATTTCCTGGTTCTGTGTGGAGTCGCGTAGAAGACGCCTGGGCGCGTTTGCCTACGCAGCTCAGTCACGTCACGGATAGAGGCGGGGAATATGAATGTTTTGATCAAGTCTGTTTCAGGGGCGGGGGATTTGATTTAGTGCCGCAAAAGCAGGTGAGCCAGGGCGATGCGGCAAGTGAGAGGATTATCATAAAATGGCGGATGTTTTCGAGTGCGTTAATGGACGAATAGTCGGGTTAGGTCCATAGGAAAGTTTTCTACGATCTACCGATTTATGCTTAAAAACACATGGCCGAAACCATAGGAACAATTAAAAAAAAAGTCCCGGAACACTCCTTTAAGCACTAACACTTGATCTGGGAGGCCGGATCAGCTGGTTCGGCCCAAGTTGCAAGAGGGCCTTAATTAACGATAGGCCCTGGTGCCATTGACACCCGATCTGGCCCCCCCGGATCGGGGTGTTTCTATTAGTACCACAGGTTTTCAATCTGGAAGCCCAGGGTGACGACACCAATGCATTTTGTAGGAACGAATGGGACACGCATCTTTTTAATTCATTCAAATTACTTACTCAAGATGGCTGCCATGAAGCAGGATGGCAGAGCCCATCTTCCATTTCCATAGTGGCCCTCAGAGGCTGGAGCGGTGGCAGCAGTTACACCACCCCCAAAATAATAAGGTGTGGGCCAGGGTGTTGGAAGGATGGGGGGGGGCGGCAGTGACCAGAGGGTGGAGGGCAGGAGATGACAGGGCGGGGGAACAGCTATCAGGCTGTTTAGAACACAGGCTTGGATTATGGGACTCTATCAGGTTGCTTGAAATGCAGGCGGTCTGGCTCCCCCACCCCTGGTTGTGATCGATACTATTTGCATTACCTACGGATCCACGTTGCAGTACATTAAACATGTATGTATCCAGCTGCATGCTTCGAAATTGTCCTTTTTTTCGTCGTAAACAAGTTGTATAAATAAGCAGTTGTGGGATAGCCCTTGCCTGATCTGCTTAGCCATTCCTCCAGGGGACTGTGTAGCAATGCATGCAACATGTGGTAATGACTAGGGGAACCACCAATATATTCCTCTGCAGGACTGCAAGATCTCGCGAGTCTCTATTTTCTGACGGTGGTGCTTGCATTCAAGCAATCATTTTTGTTAGGCAGCACTTAATTCTTTTTTCCTTTTTTAAAACGCACAGTCACACTTTGAATGGTGGTTTGAGGACACTGAACAAATTTAAGGTGATGCCTGGAAGGAATTAATCTTAACCTCTGGCATTGCTCTGGGCGACCCTCTAGACCATCGTTCTTCACCTGCCAAGCCATTAAAAAAAGAGGAATGACCATATGCAAATCAGGCCTGGCCCCACCCCAAAAGGAGCATCTGGCCCGATCTGCTTGGTCACATCTCTTCACGAGACCACAACCACTAGACCCTTCACTCTATACAGCTGTTACTCTGTTACTCTGATTGACCTACTCGAACCTGTATATTCGAACTTGTATATTCTGTAATTATTTGTGTGACCTTATTGTATCTTCTAATGTACACTGTGCTATGATGTAACCTTGTAAGTTTCGCACTCTTGCCATTGCATCCTGCTACCCCTGGGTCTGGCGCGCACAAAAAATGAATAAAACAAACAAACAAACGCACCCAGAGACATGTTTCGGCCTCATTGAGCCCCATCATAGGAATAATTTGGTTCTCTAGGCCCAGCAGGCATGGGTCCCACGTCTGGGCATCCCCGTCCCACTCGGGGTGACCAAGCAAAATAAAGAGGCGATGGCTGGACGGTTTAGAATGAATCTTCACCTCCGTGGCTGGTACAGTGGGTGGCACTTTATTGTGGTTTCCCACAGGCTAAAGTTACCAGTCCTCCCCTGGTATACTACCATTTATTTGGGCGTTTCGTGGAGCGTGATATGGCCCTGCCACCACATCACAATAAAAAGTAATCGGATGTGTAGGTCATGTGATTATAGCCATATTATTCAGGAATTAAATTGCTGCCTTTACTAACCGGCGTTAATACTGTGGAGGCCATCTCGACTTGTGTTTTTTTTTTTTTTTGTGGGACCCTGCACTGCCGTTCCAGACAGCCCACAAGGGTGACGATGCCATACCGAAGGCGGATGTGCGCTCTGCAAGACCCATATAACACGAGTGAGGTCAAGGTGCCTCCGCTCAGAGACGCTCGCTCCTGCGCTCGCCGTCTAGGGCAGAACCGGTTACCTAGAGCCGGATATGACCTTTTTACCGAGGTCCGATTTGGTATTTCGCGGCTGTGAACATAAGCCATCCTGCTGGCTGCGCCAGCTTTGCGCACACAAGGCCATTGTGAGGTTTTGCCGTCTGTGTACAGCAGGCTTTAGACCTGTTTGCTTTCAGCCGTTATGCTTGCCTCTACGATTCGGTCACCGTGACAATCTGTGTGTGTCATTAGCCGGTCAACAACCCTCGCGCTGCAAATCCATTTCACAGTCAGAACATCGTAGGCGTGACTGGATGCAGTTGAAACCTGGATGTAACTGTATGTGTGCGTGACGGGACCGGCAACACAGGTGTGGCTGTGAGCCTCCCATGTGTGACTGCGGGATGTCTAAAGCCGTGGCTCACTTCCACATCTAGAAATGGAAGGGAAAAAACAGACTCCGGACTTGTACCTGGTGAGTGTGCATGGTCGAGGAAGGATGGACCGATGCGGGACAGTCTGTGAGTAGGGTACTGGCAGACGAGTGTAAGAAACGGAGAGAAAAGAACACCACTTTTTATAGACCTCACTTGAAGTCTACACCGATCACATAGTAATCCAACCTGACAATATATGAATGGTCATAGTAAAAAGGTATATTTGCTTGATTTTGTACATACTGAAAAGAAGCCTAAAATTACCAACCTGCACAGTAATGCCGGCCTAAAAAAATCTAATCCTGGTTTAAATGTATTGCCAAGACTGAAAGAAACAGTGAAGGAATATACATTGTCATGACCGGAAAGAAGTAATTCTTTCAAAAGCATACATCTTTGTGCCACTCTGCTGAACAATCACCCACACGCTGCTGTCTGCAGCCATCTAATAATTGCACTTCAATGTGCTAAAGTGAAGACCAATCCTAGCAGAGGAATTCTGAGCTCAGAAGTTCATCTCCAAGTGCTCTGACAGCCGATCACTGCTCGTGTGATGGGACTCCTCGTCGGACGGCGCCAGGGCCTTTCAACTCACTCGACGCTCTCCCCAGCTTGGTCGTTTTATCACAAAGCAAAATGCTTTAAGTCGGCCCACTAAACGTGCACCATGAAGCACACGAGTCACAGGCCAGCCCACTAAACGTGCACCATGAATGAAGCACACGAGCCACAGGTCAGCCCAATAAACGTGCACCATGAAGCACACGAGCCACAGGTCAGCCCACTAAACGTGCACCATGAAGTACACGAGTCACAGGTAGCCACAGGTCAGCCCACTAAACGTGCACCATGAAGTACACGAGTCACAGGTCAGCCCACTAAACGTGCACCATGCATGAAGCACACGAGTCACAGGTCAGCCCACTAAACGTGCACCATGAAGCACACGAGTCACAGGTCAGCCCACTAAACGTGCACCATGAATGAAGCACACGAGCCACAGGTCAGCCCACTAAACGTGCACCATGAAGCACACGAGTCACAGGGCAGCCCACTAAACGTGCACCATGAATCAAGCACACGAGCCACAGGTCAGCCCACTAAACGTGCACCATGAAGCACACGAGTCACAGGTAGCCACAGGTCAGCCCACTAAACGTGCACCATGAAGTACACGAGTCACAGGTCAGCCCACTAAACGTGCACCATGAATGAAGCACACGAGTCACAGGTCAGCCCACTAAACGTGCACCATGAAGCACACGAGTCACAGGTCAGCCCACTTAACGTGCACCATGAATGAAGCACACGAGCCACAGGTCAGCCCATTAAACGTGCACCATGAAGCACACGAGTCACAGGTCAGCCCACTAAACGTGCACCATGAATGAAGCACACGAGCCACAGGTCAGCCCACTAAACGTGCACCATGAAGCACACGAGTCACAGGTAGCCACAGGTCAGCCCACTAAACGTGCACCATGAAGTACACGAGTCACAGGTCAGCCCACTAAACGTGCACCATGAAGCACACGAGTCACAGGTCAGCCCACTAAACGTGCACCATGAAGCACACGAGTCACAGGTCGGCCCACTAAACGTGCACCATGAATGAAGCACACGAGCCACAGGTCAGCCCACTAAACGTGCTTCGTACACCATGAAGCACACGAGCCACAGGTCAGCCCACTAAACGTGCACCATGAAGCACACGAGTCACAGGTAGCCACAGGTCAGCCCACTAAACGTGCACCATGAAGTACACGAGTCACAGGTCAGCCCACTAAACGTGCACCATGAATGAAGCACACGAGCCACAGGTCAGCCCACTAAATGTGCTTCGTGCACCATGAAGCACACGAGCCACAGGTCAGCCCACTAAACGTGCACCATGAAGTACACGAGTCACAGGTCCGCCCACTAAACGTGCACCATTAATGAAGCACACGAGTCACAGGTTAGCCCACTAAACGTGCACCATGAATGAAGTACACGAGTCACAGGTCAGCCCACTAAACGTGCACCATGAAGCACAGGAGGCACATGATGCCTTTGCTGGTGCCCTCAGGCTGCCACCTCCCTTGAGCCTTCAAGTATCCAGCAGCATCCTCCTCACTCTGAGTACATTAGCGCCTTGCTGACCAGTAGAGCTTTTCAGCCAGCATTTAGTGTTTAAGCTCCCCGTTGGCTGCTTTTCTTGTGTGCAGAAGCCAATAAACCTGTCCAATGATGATCTGCAGGTAATTGCCCCATCCATTAGTCTCTCCATTATGATCTATGCTCCCATCACGTGCCTTAGATAGGTTTTCCAACTGTGGGCAAAGCGGGGTCCCCAAACATCTTCGTCTGGCCCTGACTGCTGGTGCATGAGCTTTCGTTTCCCCAAATTCGCAATCCAGGGTGATTTTTGCTGGTTTTGAAAGCGAAGGCAATCCGGCCAATAAGTGTTAGCGATGACAGCGAGCCTGACGGTCTCTCAGGAGCATGAAGAAATGACACGGCCAACCAGTTGAAATTCATTTCACCAGCCGGGTTTAACCACTCAGTGTATTGAATTACACTTGGCGGAAGTGTTCCTGGTCACACCTATCATCAGAAGGTCTATGGGTTCAGGAGCTGCAGGGGATGACCTTACATAGAATGGAAAAACCAGAAGGGTACAGAGATTTTACCAGGAAAACAATTCAGACTAGCATGTCAATAGTACCTGAAGCATTAGTAGTAGAGCTATTAAGAAAACGAAAAATGTTGCTCCAATACAATCGAGAAATGTACCTAGACAGTTCTGAGACACACTCTAACTAAATACCTACCTAACATATTAACAAGAATCAAGAGGCATTACGTATCCGAAGTCCGGAATTCAGCAACAAACTGGAACCGTTGCGAGAACACTGTTCGGGTGCTTCTCAGCGGCTGAAATACAATCCGGAGGAGGACGCGGAATGATGTGTCCATGATGCATTAGAAGAAAGGACATGGCGTGCATTATGTGTCATGTGATCCCTCCGTAACATGTCAACCATATCAGGGTCGGCGTAGTTTCCATGGAAACCTATGAGCCCCAGTATTGTAAGCCGGGAAACGAGTGCGAGGTGGTTTCCATCCAGTTAAGTTCATAACAGTAACCCTCCCCCCCTTTTAATGGAAGCCCTAAACGAAGGGGATTCTGGGAATGGGTTCTAGGGTATTTGGCATGGAATTTCCTGAGTAATCTAGGGGCATTCATATCTTTAGACGCAACCTACGATTGGTCTTCTTTAGTATACCCTTTCCAATGTACCAAATATTGTACATCCTTCCGGTATTTTCTTGAATCCAGAACGGCCTGAATTTCATATTCCTCCTTTGGTCCCACTGCAAGTAGATCTTTTCCCACGTCACAGCGATAGAGATCCGACGTGATGGTGGGCTTCAAGAGGGAAACATGGAAGACCGGATGCAATTTATAGCTGGTTGGGAGTTGCAATTCCGTAGCTACTGGGTTGATGATGCGTTGGATCTGGAATGGGCCTATGAATCTAGATTTTTTTTACTACAGGCCGGGATACGAATGTTTGCAGTAGATAACCAAACTTTGTCCCCTACTTTAAAGTTTGGAGATGGTCTTTTCTTGTTAGCATGTTGCTGTGCGTTTTCTTTTAAGCCTTAATTAAATGTGATTTAGCCATCAAGAGAGTGATGTTTTTCACATAATCTTGGGCAGCCGGGACAGGACTGATTTCAGGTAACCTGATGGAAATCGACATAGGATGTTGCCCAGAAGATACGTGAAAGGGAGGCGGTTTGTATAGCTGTATGGTAGGAGTCATTATATGCAAACTCTGCTAAGGGTAACCTATCCATCCATCCAGTTCCTAGTTGTTATATAGCATCCTAAGCATTGGCCTGTAGTCTGATTCACCCTCTCACTTCGACCATCGCTTTGGGAATGATACATTCAGGAATAATCCAATTGGATTCCCAACATTCTGCTTATTTCCCCCCAGAATGAGGGTATGAATTGAGACCCTCTATCAGCGACGATGTTTTGATGGAGACCATGTACCCTATGTATTGTGGAGAAAACCTGGTGCCAGGATTGGGGCTGACAGTATCCCTTTCATAGCTACGAAGTATCCTATTTTGGAAAAGGTTTCTACCACTGTGATTATAATGGTTTTGCCTTGGTCTCAGGATAGATCATTTATAAAGTCCATTGTACAAGATTGCCAAGGAGGATTAGGATCTGGTAGGGTATTTGAGAGTCCCATGGGCTTTTGATGGGATGTTTTGGCTCTAGCACATATCGCACATGTAGAAACCTGGTCAATAGTGTCTTTCTTCATGGAGTCCCAACATGCATATCTGGAAAGCTTCTGAAATGTTTTTTGTATCCCAAAGGGTCCTGCTCCAGGTGCGTCATGACACCACCAAATATGGTCTTTTGGCTTGGGATGGTGGGTAACCATAGCTTGTTTTTATGAAAAAAACAATCCCTGATGTTCATGGTTATGATATGATTGTTTATTTATATAGCGCCTATACACAATGTGTCTCAAAGCGCTTCAAGGCAAGGGAGGGAACAAGGGAAAATACAACCACATTCTTACAGGCCATGAACAGTAAGGATGTGAAATTAACTATTGTATCCTCAACAACTAAAGTTGTTGAGGATATCTTGTAGGAATCCTTTTACTGTAGGGGAGTATATGCTTTTCATAGGTTTTCCTCTTACAATAGAAGTGGAACATAAGATGCCATAATCACCTTTTCTGGTTAAAAGAATGGAATGTTGTGGATGGCATCAGTGTCGTCAAGGTAGGCTCAAGACAATGCGTCTGCTTTGGTGTCAAGACATCCTGATTTGAAAGAGACTATGAAGTCGAAACGTGAAAAGAAATTGATCTATTGGTTTTGTCTTTGGTTTATGTCCTTTGCTGTTTTAAGGAGTCCTAAGTTTTTATGATCGGTAACAAGGGTGATGGGATGTTGAGCTCCTTCCAGGAGATGTCGCCAGGCTACGAAAGTATCCTCGATGGCAAGTAACTCTCTAAAGGATTCCGTAATTTCTCTCTGCTAGATTGAACATATGTGAAAATAAGGTATGGGGTGTAGTTTCATTGTTGTAGGGTCGTGTTGTTCTAATAAGGCACCCATAACATAATTTGAGGCATCAATCTGTACTATGAAAGGAAGCTTTAATATGGGAGATTTAGTAAATCTAGTTTTTAACTCTGTGAAAGCTGCCGCTGTTTTGGCATTCCATACACAGGGAATCCCTTTCTTAAGGAGTCTGGTCAATGGCAGAAGACAACGAGAATATTCCAAGATAAACCTCCTATAGAAATATGCAAATTCGAGGAACCTTTGTAGTTCTTTGACAGAGCTGGGTGCTGGCTAATCCACTATGGCAGAGTTCTTCTGTGGGTCCACATCGATGCCATGAGGAGGGAGCACATATCCTAAATAAGTAATATGAATCTGATGAAAAGCACACTTCAATAGTTTAGCATACAAACGAAAGTTCTTAGATGTTTCAAAATTTCACTGACATGATATGTGTTCTGTCTTGGAGAATAAAAATATAATGTTGTCATCTAGATACATGATTACATAGGTGTCCAATATAGCTATGAACATATAATTTAAACAAATTGGAACACGGCGGGACCATTACAAAGACCAAAAGGCATGTCTAGATATTTGCAATGCCCATACCGTGTCCTGAATGTTGTTTTCCACTTATACCCGGAAGCCACCCTGACACAATTATAGGCTCTTCTTAGGTCCAGTTTAGTATACAAACTGCTGTCGTGACCCTGATCCAATAGCACTCGAATGAGAGGTAAAGGATACCTTTTTATTTTTTTATTTTACAGTAATGATATTAAGCTGGCGATTGTCTATGTATAGCCTGAGTTCTGTTTCATACTTGTTAGGAATGAAGAAGATTGGGGCTCCTGCAGAAGATGAGTGTTGAATAAATCCTTTCTTGAGGTTATTATCAATGTATTGTTTTAGTACATTTTCATTTTCTGACAAGGGGTTTGTTGTGTCGAATATGATTTTGGCTCTGGGTATCAGCTCAATATGACACTCATACTCCTGATGTGGGTGTAATGTGTTGGATTCTTTTGGATCGAAGACATGCGCATAATCCTGATACTCTTGAGGGAGTGCGTCTTGTGGTACTGGAATCCTTTGTACTTGTAGAAAAGGAAGGGGTGGACCAGGTTCTAGTGGGGTATTAAGACAACCTTTAGCACAAGAGGGGTGACACTGTTGACCTTGGAAGGTTAGTTTATTTTCCTGCCAATTCATGAGGGGGCTGTGGTAACACAACCAAGGAAGTTCTAACATGACGTGGAAATGTGGAGCTGCAATAACCTCCAACGTGATAGTCTCCCGGTGTCTTTAAGGCACATAGCATGGATAGTCTTTGTCTGTAAAGTTAAGGGGCCAGAGATTAAAGGTTAACCATCTACTGATTGGGTTTGATGACTTGTTTGTTAACTAAAGTGAAATTGTTGACATGGGCGATGGCAATATCTATAAAATTGCCTGTCTCTCCGAAATCAATTAGGGCTATGACTTATTTCCAGGTTTGGCCCTCTTCTAGAAGTTCCACACATGTAGACATGCGATGGAAAGGCTGGTAATAAGTGACTAATGACAAAACGGGAAACCGGATATGCCAAACCCGCCTTCTTGTTCCCTACTGAGGGCGAATCTGAGAGTCGCCATGGTAGGCAGAATTTCTTCTTGGGCACAAGCGAACCTTATGATTTGGGTCACCACAGTAGAAGCACATGTTAAGCCGTTGTCTCCTTTCCCATTCATCTGGGGGATCTGGCCCCCCCTAGACTACCCAACTGCATAGGCTCAGGATCATTGAGAGAGGAGGGGGTATTGATTGATTTTTCTCATCATGGGACAAAACGGAGAGTATCGGGTCTTCTTTTTTCTCCCTTTCGATCCTGGTGTCTCTGATCTACTTTCATAACCAATGCAATGTATTCTCTTAGGTGAACCGGGAGTTCCACTACATGGCATAGTGCATCTTTTATTTCCTCTTTTAATACTCTATTTAAAAGGGTTCTTTGGAAGTCCTTGAGTCAAATGGTTTTGAGTCACCAGGCTTTTGAAATGGGCTACATACTGTAAACATTCTTTATTTCCTTGGCGGAAGTCTGAGTTTGTTCCTCACTGACTGACATTCCACTTGTCGATCAGAGTTTGGAAGGCACCCAGAAACCCAGCATAATCATTTAGTAAGGGGAAATGAAGCTAGTAAGTTCTGACACACTCTCTAACTAAATAACTACCTAACATTTTAACAAGAATCAAGCTACATTATATATCCGAAGTCTGGAATTCAGCAACAAACTGTAACCCTTGAGAGAACGCTGTTCGGGTGCTTTCCAGTGGCTGAAATACAGTCCGGAGGATGACAAGGAATCGCGTGTCGATGGCACGTTAGAATAAAGGACATAGCGCGGATTATGTGTCGTGTGATCGCTGCGTAATATGGCAAGCTGATCAGGTTTGCTGTCGTTTCCATGGAAGCTTATGAACCCTAGTATAGGAAGCCCGGAAACGAGTGTGAGGGCGTGTCAATCCAGGTAAGTTCATAACAGTAAGAGTGTACAATGGAGAACACTTGTCAGGGTTCTAGGTTAACGGTACAAAAACAAAAGGCTCAAATGCCTTTTTTTTTTTTTACACCAAAAGGACCGAAAAATGGGTCTTTTTAATTTTTTTTTATATGGGGGGGTTCCCCCCCCTTTTGTCGTTTAAAAAAACTTGTTTTCACATACCAAACAAAAAAATATAAATACATTTTAAAAAATGTGATCCTTTTATTTTCAATCCTTTTGGTTTCGATCAAAAGGGCATTCAACCCTTTTTATTCGAAACTTTGACCGGACACCCTTGTCAGAACTGGAATCTGCTGGATAGTTGAGTAAAAAACATGCACATATACAATACATGAAAATAACCCAATACCCATTTATCAAATATTTTAAAGAAAGCCAAAAATGGCTTTCCAAGCCAAATGTTTATGAATATAAGCTACACTGAAATACAGGAATGCTATAGCTTCCTTTCACAAAAAGGTCCTATGCAGAATGAATGGACTTTGGTTTCTCCACTAAACAGACTGGCTTCACAGAAACTCTGTTCCTGGTGCAGAGCTGGGCAAGTGAAACATGGTTAGGGGGACTACTTCTTACCCCGGCACAATCAACACACTCAATTACACTTTGCACGGAGTCGGGCAAGTAATACATTAGCAATCGGCTTTAGAAATCCATCCACCCTCTGCAACTTATCCAGAACAGGACTGCCTGACTTGATCTTTGGCCTCAAGCTGATGGACCGTATCACTCCAGGACTGAAATCTCTGCACTGGCTCCCGTTGGCTGTGAGGATTAAGTTCAAAACCCTCTGCATCGTTCACAACGCCTTCTGGGGCCTGGTGCCTCAATACCTTCAACTCTCTTCCTAAATAACTTCCTTCTCGAGCTCTTCGCTCATCCGCCTCCAACTCCCTCAGGGTCAGTCGCTTCTCCAAGCAACAAGTTGGCGGTAGACCACTTTCTTCGGCTGGTGCATCCCTCTGGAACTGCCTCCCTGCCTCCCTTAAACTTGAGGAGAACCATCTTCAGTTCTTGAAGCAACTCAAAACCTTTCTCTTTGCTTCTGCCTTTTCTCCTCCTCTCCTCTGCTGACCTCCTGGCTGTAACCGGAACTGCACTGGCTACCTGGACACTCTGATCTTGGGCCCAGGTCCTTCCCCTGCCAGTGTTGCACACCTGCACTGCCCACCGGGCAACCCCCGCACTTGGGGATTGTTTTTGTATCCCTACAGTCGCCCTACCAGCCCTTGATGCGTGCACTTACCCATTCACTTGCCACATTGTTATGATCTTTCCCATTTACTGCACTGTCCCTGCCCCTTCCACGTACGTGCGCGATCTGAATGATACCTGGCCTTGTAGGATCACTCTGTCCTCCCTTTGTTCCCCTCCCTTCCCCTCCCTTGCCTTGTCGCGCCTTGAAACACTTGTGTATAGGCACGTTATAAATGCCATACCATGAAACAATGACTGGGTGATTGACTCTTCAGGAGAGATGTCTGGGTGGGACAACCCACATTTGGGGGATGCCCTGGACAGTGTCCATGTATAGAGATGGTACTATGGTCTCTGCCATTTATTTCTTTGGTATTTTATACATGGTTCTCGCTACCCAATATCCACTGATTAAAAAATGAAAGGTGGGTACACAATGACTGAAAAACGGCATTCCGCACCACTTGGGATTTTTCAATTTCCATTTTTCTTTTGGGCACCCCCTGGAGCGTCTGCTAATGTTATGGACCTAGGGACAGCTGCTTGCTCGCACATCTCCAGTCCATACACCGGCAAGGAGTGCCCCAACTTAAACTCCATCTACTAAAACAAATCCCCCATTTCTGACATTTGCAAGCAATGCCCAATTGATCCAAGCACTGGTGTAAAGCAAGACTAAGACTATTGCAATGCCTTCCATGTTCTCGAACACCTCATGAGGCGTTCTTTTCTAGAAGATTCTTTAAATGGCATCCTTTGCCCCAGCTTGCAAATGTCTGGCTCCTTGCTCAAAAGAGGGACCTTCAGATGTAGCTGTGTGTGATGGCGGGCGTCTGTACATAGTATCCACTATATGCCCCACTGCCAACAGAGCCGGCATCTGAAATTCACTTCTTCAGAAAGGCACTCTCAAACTCTACCGAAAGACTGAGAACTGGTAATAAACTGACGTCCAGTCTGAGTTTCCATCAGAAGGAACAACTTGTTGCTAGAAATCAAACGACTGCCCATACAAGCGAGATTCTGGGGCACTTTCCACACAGGACTCTTAAACCAGGTCTTTGGATAAGTCCCATCAAGCTCCTTATCTTCAAATGATTATGTATGTTAATAATTTAACTTTTTTGTGTTTTTAACTATTTTTGTTGATTGTAGCTCCTGTAATATGTGTGCAGACCGCTATGAAAAGACTATTGGTACCCTTTTCTATATTGTCCTAATAATTTTGCATTTTTATGTAGCACAACAAACCCTCAGGCATCTGAGCTCTGCTTATTATTACCCACGGTGTGTGGTGCTCATGTATCGACCTCGGAAGGATGAAAGTTGTGCTATGCCGGGATTCGTACCTGCATTGGAAGGCTTGGCACTGACATTTTACATGTTTTACAATTTTCAGACAATTCAAACCATGGTGACCCCCTTGTTATTTTACATATTCTGATGGGTAGTATTGCTGACTCCTATATAGTAAAATTTCAAGTTAGTTGGAGATTGCTTGGCAATGCACAGCTTTTGTGATTACATTTTAATGTTGGACAATCAAATGCATTTACATGTTAGATGAGAGAACGTATCCTGTCATTGAAGCTGTTCTCCAACGTAGGGCAGTGACCATGAATCCCCTAAACATTGCCTCTCCATGTTATCACTATCCAAAGTAAATGTCTCTTGCTGTGCAATTTCTCAACCTTTCACCTTCACAATTCAAAGCATATTTCTGGCATTCAGATGCACTGTGAAGTCTCCTTTCTCTTGACCTCTTGGAGTTGATGCATTCTTTGAGTTAATGGGAATTGAAGCGTTTGGCAGAATGTCTTTGAAGCCAAAGCGTTGCATCCATTAGTGAATGCCTGAATAAAATGTATAGGGCTTATCTCATTTAAAACATGCCTTGAATACAATGAGGGAGCATTTTGGGGTGTTCAAAATCCATATGGCCTGACCATTAAATCTAATAATCAAACGGGCACCAACCGGACTGGAGACATATGGGCTCTTAAACATGCCTTGTGAGTGAGAACTGAAACTTAAATGCAATTTAGATTCTGTTCTTTCATTTCAGCCCTTCTGGGTTTAGTTTATCCATTTTGGCAATGCTGACATACCCTTTCAATATACATGGCACCACAAAATGAAACTTTAACCGCATTTTCATTCCTATTAGCTTTTAACACCATGCAGTTTGAAATGAATTACTAACATGGTAGAATAAAGGAAAATGTTTATATTTTGACATACTATCCATGTTACAAGGACCTGTAAACAAATGCAGTTTAAGAGTTTATTTCGCAGGGAATAAAGCAATACATAGAATTAAATACTTCAGTTCTGTGCCTATCTTTCAAATGCAATACAATTCATTCTTTAAAAAGAAATGCTGTTCAAAACCATATTTACAAAATTCGGGACTGTTAAACAGTTTGACAGTCCTGTTAGGGCAAGCAAGAGGTGCACATCTCCGGTAATGCCAGAGTCGGCGCATATGCTCTTTGCTCTGCCAGGAAGGCCTTTCACATTACACTTTATTTTAGGCCTCATTTGGGTACTTTTACAGAAAGCAAGTTCCTGTTTAAGCCCACTTCATTACTAAAATGTCATCACATTAATACGTGGTACTGAGATGTATTGAAAACCAACTATATACAAATGGTTAGTTTTCTGCCTTTTCTTCAGCTTCTGATTAGCTAGTGTCAAGTTTGTTGAAAACCTATGATTTACTTAGTTCAGTCTTGCATTTGTTGTAAACATCCTTACACTCTAAAGAGTCGCATGAGTTTTAATAGCCTGTCATTGTTGGATCCTAAATCTAAAGTTGGCTGTTAATGTAACATTTTCTTTCAGATAAATTCTGCTCGTTGAACTTGGAGGGCTCTGTGGGCGATGCAGAAAGACTTGTGGTGGATTTATTTTTTTGACATGTAGCCAATGTAATGTGCTAGTGGCTTCCGTTATGTCCCCTCCTCCCCCGTAGAGTGAGTAATGGGACATCAGCTGTGTTTTGGATCTATTGTAATTTGTTTGATATGGTAATGCAATTCTTGAGGGAACCATAGAAATAGTGGGCAAAATGATGCAGGGAAGGCGAGATGGTGCTGTCTGAGCATAGGTGGAAGAAGCTCTTTATGCTTTTTGACAATTGAGTTGACATGGAATACTGTCATTAGCACTTTGTCATTGGTATGCATGGGTTCTTGATCTCATTTGATGTACTGGGGGCAGATACCTATTTCCTAAGGCATTGGTAGCTTTGTTACCGGTGCAGCATGAGGCAATACTATACTTTGTTTTGTCTGGGTTGAGTTTAAGGCCATTACCCAAAACCCACTCACTTTTACAGGGCAATTGCTGAAAGTTGTGTTGGTGATTTCCTTGCCAGTCGTTTTTTTTCTTATTCTTTATTTATTTTAAGTAAAACATTAACAATGAGAGAGGAAACATCGCATCAAGTATTTAAATCTAATAAATCCTTAAAAGCAGCACATAACAGTGAAACGACACACATCCTCCCACCACCCACAAAAAACCTTGCCAGTCGTTCTGAATATGACTTAAGCAGTTAGAACATGTGAGCCCATATGTTTCATATGTTTCTGATACTCATAGGTTGGGCCATGTAGATGTTCAATAAGAACAGTGAATGGCTCACTCCTTCAGGAGTTACAAGTCCTAGACCATGGGTTTAAGCTGAAAGAAGAAAGCAAGGTGTTTAGTCCCGTCTGTCAGGAACGATCTCATCAGTTGCGCAGAGGTGCTACGTAGTTCATACATTAATCAGACTCCAAGAAACTGAAGATCAAGGCAGCTGAGATGTCAGAGTGTGAAAGCTAAGATGGTGCTTTTGTTCACTGCATATTGAGATCATAGCATGTTACTAGTGCTGATCTGGTGCCTCTTAGCTCTAGAACAGATGTGAGTGATCTAGCAGGTGACATGTGGCTGTAAATGTCGTTTTCTAGAATAATTCTGCTAGGTATGGCAAGTTTCAGATGTGGATAGTTGAAGATGGGCTTCTGGGTCTCCAGCTGTGATTTTTTTATTTTATTTTTTTTAGAGAAGCGGTTTGACTGTCAGGAATCTTACTAAAAACATTTAAGATTACAGTGAGCAGCTCATAAATCCAAAAGTGCTGGGGTTTCCTTGGTGAGAATCTTTTTAGATGTCTGGGATGGAGGAGTGATGGGGGAGAGACCCACCAGTTATTTTATTTTTGTTGTTGCTCCGGTTCACCTTTTTTGTGCTTTTATTCTGTATTTATTTTTTCTCTTCATATAGTGACTTAAATCTGTTACATGGGGGCGGGTCTGTTGTTGCTTCTGTTACATACTACTGTATTGATATATCCGTTTTATATTTGCTATTTTTATTTTTGTTTGGTAATATCTTGGCGTAATTGTTAGCTTGAGTCCTGTGCTCCGTGATCTAGGGTTTCTCATCTCCTTAAGGAATAACCCTCTTTTCTGTGGGTGAGGAGCCTAATTGGGGACTTGTACAAAGTAGTTGAGTTTCTTTGCTTTAAGGATTTCCATTTTGTATCGGTGGATCGGCCTTGGAATGTTGCCTTGACTTGGTTAGTTTTTCCAATATTCCATTCATAGATGGATAGAGTGTGGACTATTTTACTGCTGTTTTATTATCTGACCAGTTGATACATTTTAGCAGTGTGACAATGTCCAGGGCATCGGTGTGACAATGTCCAGGGCATCGGTTATCCATTTCTGGGGTGTCGTTACATTTTCTTACGGAAGAACCACTGGTGTGATCTAGGGAGAAACATTGCATTGGCAGTGGGTTTAGGAATACTTGCGGCAAAGATATCCATTGGTTGGACAATCCTACATTTAGGTTTGCCTCTTTTCTAACCTGGCTTTCTCTGCTGCCCCTTCACACATTTGGAACTCATTTCTCCTTCAAGTATCAGATGTTTCACAGAAAGTTTTTTTTTTTTTTTGTCTTCCTTTTGCAAGGTAATCAAGGCTCTACTCTTATCTGCTCAAGGGACCCTTCCTCCTCCTGCTCCCTTCTATTGTCTTCAGTTATTAGATTGTATTGTATTTATTTTATCTCCTTTTACTTTTATTCACAATGTGATGGATTGGCCTGTTTCTGTATTTAGTACAGTGCCCCACGGCCGCTTGGTTGGGCCATGATTTAAAGTGATTTTTAGGGAATAAGACATTTTGCAGAACTAATTTCATTATTTGGCTGCACTTTTACATAAAGAAACCAAACACTTTTGCTTCAAAAAAAAGAAAAAAACATGCAGGAAGAAGGCATCACAAAACTGGCGTTACTCTTCTAAAACGTACTAAGTTTAACACGGCCATCGTAGGACCAGAGGTCGATGTAGGTAGAAACTAAAGGTTACCACGTTCCCCTACTTTTGGTGCAAATCTGTAGTCGTTCTTCCTTTTTGTAACCTGGATGGCAGGGAAGGACCTCTTTTTGCTAATCGCCTCACCGAAACCAACCCCTACCATCCCCAACCCAGTGGGGAGTCGAACCAGAGTCCTGCTTTGAGCACGGTAATGTAATATCTTGCTGAGCTATTTCACAGGCGCTGGTTTGCTTTAGTTTGAGTATACTGCTTGGGGGCGGGCAGTACGCCCATTCACCTGCCACCTCATAGGCACACAGCACAGTGATCAGCATTTGTCCTCTGCAATGAACCAAGACCTCAGCGGAAGGGCTCCTTTTTGTCTCCTTGGGACCTCAAATGCTACTTTTTTTAAATGTGAAATATGTCTTTGAAGGCATATCTGGGGAATAATTTGCTGTAGATCTAAACACACTATTGTGCAATCCAACTCTGCAAAACTTAAGGAGAACAGGCACCGAAAGCTGTTGCCCTGATTTGATAAAGGCACAGTTAATGGTGAAACACGTGTAATCACAGAGGGCCAACCTAATCCTAACACTACTACTAAAGTAAACATCGAAAAAGTTTTAAACAATTCTCAGCTTCAGAGAGCTTTCTTGTGACACATGTATACATTCCTAACCAGTCCCTGTTATAGTTGGGAACTTTTCCCTTCCGTGTTGCCCATAGTGGGCAAAAACCAAACGCTTGGGAGCAGGTCTTTAAAAATAAGCCCCCCTATGGTTGCCATATCGGTGTATGGGGCATGCAGCAAAAATGGCTACAAACCTGGTGTGTCCAAAACTAAACCACGACAGCCTCCAACATGGTCCACAACCCAATTTGAGGGAGAAAGTCAGTCAGGGCCCAAAATGGGGTGCTTAAAAAGCACCCCATATCCCGGTAGCCATATGGGCTAAAAAGAGCACCACGCCAGAACAATGTATGCAGTGACCCGGCGTTCAGTAGAAGTCCCTCTAGTCACAAATGGATCGTTAAAAAAAACATGAAAGCCAGCAAACGTTCAGGGGACCCAAAGGCGGTTGCAATGTGGTTGGTCACCTAGTAATGAGCACACTATGGGACCAATCATGTTCTATCCCCTCCCACATCTTCTAAGAGCCAATCTTTGGGGTAACTATTCGTTCTCTTGCTATGGGTGCAAATGTCAAGGTCTGGGCAGAGACTCGGCTGCTGTAGGAGTGCATTGGGGGTTGGGGGGGAGAGAACCACACTGCAGTATGAGCGCAACGCTATGGAACATGTGGATTCACGTAGTCGGCTTGTTCTCGACCTCCTGGCTAATGAATCCCAGGATCCGGCGAATGTCCTGAAGAATTTATACAAAGTTCGGCTTCAAACTTTAGTGGCGGCGAGGACTCCCAAGATCCCAATCCAGGTTAGGAGCCTTGCGAGGGAAATGCCCTGCCAGCCTGTATTGGCAGTTGAAGCATGAGGGATAATGCTCATAGGCTTGTTATTGCGTTCCACTCTTCCTCATAAACATAATTACATTTTCAAAAAATGCTTGTTTCCAAGTTGAAAAATAATCTTCCCATAACGAAGTGAGGCCCAAGATCTAGAAGGAGAAAAGGGTAAAACCTTTTTAAAAATGAAGTTATTTTGGAGTGACTGTCTACTTTAAGCCATCTTTGCAGGCCTTGGCCCTCGTGTTCAGCACGTGCACCGCCCTACCTATACCAGCACAGTGGGGTTCCAGCAAGAGCAGATGTGCTTGTCTGCAGGGCCCTGCCTGCCCCCTTCTCGTGACATGACGAGCATCGAAGCGCACAGGCCCTCTTGCCAACCCTCGCCAGCGGGTCTAAATTATGCTCATCCTGGGATCGTCATAAGCAGGATCCAAGGGCACCCCCCCTCCCCTCCCCTCCCCCTCCCCTCCCCTCCCCTCATCTCCTCCCCTCTCGTCCTCCTCTCCCCTCTCCGCCACCCATCCCATCTCCTTCACTCCCCTCTCCTCCTCCACCTTCTGTCCTCGCCTCCTCCCCATCCCCTCTCTCCTCCTCCCCATCCCCTCTCTCCTCCTCCCCATCCCCTCTCCTCTCCTACCCTCTCGTCCACACCTCCCCTCTCCTCCACTCCCCTCTCCGCCACCCCATCCCATCTCCTCCCCTCTCCTCCTTCACCCCCTCCTTCACTCCCCTCTCCTCCTTCATTCCCCTCTCCTCCTTCACTCGCCACTCCTCCACTCCTCCTCCAATTCCCTCTCCTCCTCCAATTCCCTCTCCTCCTTCACCCCCTTCTCCTCCTTCACTCCCCTCTCCTCCTCCACTCCTCTCTCCTTCACTCCCCTCTCCTCCTTCACTCCTCCACTCCTTTCCTCCACTTCCCTTTCCTCTCCTCCTCTACTTCCCTCTCCTTCACTCCCTTCTCCTCCTTCACTCTTCACTCCCCTCTCCTCCTTCACTCCCCTCTCCTCCTTCACTCCCCTCTCCTCCTTCACTCCCCTCTCCTCCTTCACTCCCCTCTCCTCCTTCACTCCCCTCTCCTCCTCCACTCACCTCTCCTCTTCCACTCTCTTCTCCTTCTCCCCATCCCCTCTCCTCCTCCCCATCCCCTCTCCTCCTCCACTCTCCTCCTTCACTCCTTCACTCCACTCCACTCCCCACTCCTTCACTCCCTTCTCCTCCCCATCCCCTCTCCTCCTCCACTCTCCTCTCCTCATCCCCATCCCCTCTCCTCCTCCACTCTCCTCTCCTCTCCTCCTCCCCATTCCTTCTCCTCCTCCACTCTCCTCTCCTCCTCCCCATCCCCTCCTCCCTGGTGGTATGAAACCTGTGGGAGGCAAAGCTCCTTTGACTGATGCGTGTCTGTGCCGCCTGCCCCAGAGTTCCCTTACAGGGACTGGACCGCCCATGCCATGCTCGGTCTCTATGCATCACAGTTGTGCATTGTGAGTGGGGAATGGGTAGGTAGTTCTGCCCCCATGGAAAAATCCAATGCACACAGCACCCCCTCCCCACGGATGCACCCAACATATAGCACTATTATGTTATTTTACATCTTAGTGGGGGGGGGGGGCGATGTGCGCACTTGCATTTTGTTAGCCAGAGGTAAGGGAAGACTTTCCTAAAACTGGTGCAGAAAAATATACCTGCACAGATGCAGTGAAACTTTAAAGCTGCTACTTTCAAGAAAATATTCCATTGCATCTCTGCATATTGCGCTTTAAAATGTAGAATGTGCATTTGGTTCCCAGACCGTAGAACAGTGGGGGCGGAGTCCAGCCCAGTTCCTAAAGTGGCCCCTCCCATCACCAGTTAGCCCCCGCCCACCCCCCTGAAATGTAGGTCTCATTGCGCCCCTGCTTGCCACACATACATACAAGTTTCCTGCCTTTGCCTTAGGTCACTCCCAGCACAATTTGCCCCCCCCCCCCCAATCTCCAGGCCTCCCCTCGATTTCATCCTCCTTAAAGCACTTTTGAATCGGTAGAGTGACCTGTGGTTCAGGTTAATTTTGAAGGCTTGAGGTGGTCGAACTTATTTCGAAGAGCAATTTCCGACCTTACCTCATTCCCACTCTGCTTCAGTAAAGGGGGCCGGGGGCGCGCCTCGTGTCCTGCCCTTTTGAGCGTCACTCCTCAATGGTTCGTTTGTGTGAGTCGCTGGCAGGCCGTTTTCTGGATTAGGTCGCGTCTATCGTGGGGAACTTTCTGTTTAGGAAAAATGCAGTTATGTCGTTTGCAGCCAAGACTTGACCATGGAGCCGGGAAGGTTGCCTTGGCTACGGCCTCCGGCCTTGAATCGCGTTCCTGGCAGGTTTAAGGAAAGTTGGCTGACGGTCCACGGTTGAGACCAGCGGTAGCATTAATGGCACGTGAACACCTTCGTTGTAATGCCACATCAATCCTGGATTGCAGTAAACCCCCCCACGTGGATTGTTTGGGCAGAAAAGAGCCCCAGATCTATACCCAAGCGCCATGCCGTCTGTAAGAGCTTCCCAGGAGTCGGGCACTATGATTATACGAAGTGAAACCCCCCCGCCCGCCCCCCACAATACAGTTGCATGTATTCCAGACATTTGCCTACTTGAGGAAAATGGCTCTACTGAGTAGTACGGAATGTCCAGTCTTGTCCGACTGTTCTCAGGACTGAAGCCATATTTTGTGGGACAGAGGTCTGCACTGCTGCGCCCTACGTGTTCGCTTTGCTTACGGAGTCTTGTGCTGCTGCGGCCAGAGCCGGCTCAAGGGGCGATCGAGTGGTGCGGTGGCACAGGGGTGCTGCAGATAAAGGGCGCCGCAAGCTCACACAATGTAAAATGCCATGTAACGTGATACTTCACATTCTGGGAGCTTGCAGCGCTCCAATGTAACGTGTCAGTCAGTGGCTTTATGTTAGTGAGTCACTCACTAACAGAAAGTCACTGACTAACCCTTTGCATGACAGTGAGTGACCGAGGCGCGGCGCTAGCGCCTATTCAGGAATCACACCGTGCCTTTGCATTCTGGTATTTGTTTGGAGACTAGGAGGGGGACCAAAATCGCGCACAGGGCGCTGGTAGACCTGGGGCCGGCACTGGCTGCGGCCCATGTGGTGTAGCTCTACTGCCCAGGATGTACACGTTCTTTGCGTCGCTCAATGCCCATTCCTGCTCTGGTATTGACCAAGCTGTATCCGTTCGTTGTGTGATAGAAGCTTGCCCTGCCGCTGCCTATGCTGCATCCATTTTTAGGTTACAGCATACATTCTTTGTATGGGGGAACGCTTCCCATACTCCTACCTATGTCATAACCATCATTTGCCAAGCAGTAGCCACCCCTTGCGCTGCCCCTTCTGTATTAGTTACCTGTGCGATGGAACCTGTCGCGGCCTGTGTTGCACCCGTTGTTTTGGTTACAGCGTGGTTGGTGGTACGTCAAGCTTCTCTTGCACCTTCCTTGTATGGGGAACGCTTACCCTATTGAGTCCTACGCCATAACCCTTATTTGTCGCTGCCCCTCATGTATTAATTACCTGTACGATGGAACCTGTCCCAGCCTGTGTTGTACCCGTACTTTTGGTTACAGCGTGGTTGGTGGTACGTCAAGCTTCTCTTGCACCTTCTTTGTATGGGGAACGCTTACCCTATTGAGTCCTACGCCATAACCCTTATTTGTCGCTGCCCCTCATGTATTAATTACCTGTACGATGGAACCTGTCGCAGCCTGTGTTGTACCCATACTTTTGGTTACAGCGTGGTAGGTGGTACGTCAAGCTTCTCTTGCACATGCTTTGCATGAGGGAAGCTTGCCCTACTGCTGCCCATTCTTTGTGTAAGGTGCCCCACTGCTGTTTATGCTGCTTCAGGGCCATCTTAATCACTTTGAGGGCCCGGGGCACAGACAGCTTTGGGACTACCTTCACCGAACAAAGAAATAAAGGATTCCAGAATATATTGTCAAGCACCCCTCATCAGGATCACAAGACATAGTTTGATGCGTTGCCTTGCAGCAATCAAAACAGGCAGGGGTACTTCCTGCCAGTCCCTTTACCCTCATGCTTTAATCAAAATGATAAACCAGAAGCATTTCAAGGCCAACATTAGAAGCCCATGATGAGGATAATTGTGTTCTAGCCTAGGTGCAGGGCACTTTTCATCAATATTAGCAACGAGAAATGTATTCCGACCATATTATACTTGCAGGCTACAGATCTTATGAAAAAGGTGCACATAATCTTGAATAGACAGACGACTCCGATTAGTTGCCTCCCAGAATGCAATAGTGCTCAAGCATGGATACAAGAGACCAATGGGAAGCAAGGAGAAAGCTACTGGCAATTTTGACAGGTTAGGCAATACAATACAATACAATATTATATGATATACCTAGGATCACACATTGGTTAAGAGGTGAAGCTGAGTTGTGTGCTCATCTTGCAATTTCTCTACTTTGCCACTTTCTTTTCTAGCACTTACCATGAACAAAAAGAATCCCATGTTATAGAACTGACTTGGAAAGTCACATAATAAAACATGACAATTTTTCAAAACAAAATGGTATAGAAGCGTATTATGCTAAATGGGAATGATTTTACCATCATTGTCTACACCAGGGGTCTGCAACCTCTGGCTCTCAATATGTTTTACACTACAACTCCTATCATCTCTAACCAGCGTAGCCAATAGCTAGATATCATGGGAATTGTAGTCCGAAACATCTGGAGAGCCAAAGGTTGCAGACCCATGGTCTACACCATTAATCAAAGCATATAAGTATCAACATACCAAATGATGTTATCTTAAAAGCTTTCATATGGCTTTCACTTTTGTATTTTAAAGCTTCAAATACGTCCACAACCCAGGCATGTGAAGTTGTTTTTACAAACGTGCCTAAAAACCTCTGACACAAATGAGCAGACGTTAAAGTATGTTTGCTGGAGGCCTGTGATATCTGATCCGCTCTCTTCTGTTTAGAACCCCTTCTACTCAATCCAGCAATGGGCTAAATAATGCCACCAACATGTGAGAAGTAAAACCTTTTCACAGAAGTTAACCCAGTGATGCCACTGTTAGATGATTTGCCCAGGATCACTGTTGCCTGTTGTGAAAGCCAGGATACATGTATTCACTCTTTGGTCCACAGTCTTGAATTTGGATACCTAATCGCCTCTCAGACTATCACCTTATTCTCATCATTGGAGGTCACTGGCTAAGTTTTGCAAGTCCCCATGTGAACAAACCAATGTCTAGACCATCACCATACTGAAGCTATGTTCGTTTTTATAGCAACCACTGTCTGGTGCAGTTGTTACTGATAATAGCACATGCTGTGCTGCAAAACCAAGTACATATACATGCAGGTTTAACAACTTGAGACTTAAGAAAGGCTGAGTGCACCATGCATACATTTTGTATTGCCATCTTGCATAAGAACACAGATCTCTGCAATGAGTGCTTAACATACTGAGCTAGCTTCTTAACCATCAAAGCACTCAAATGCACCAATATGCATTTCAACTTTGGCTATTGTAAATGATCAAGATACTCCCCCAGAAAGCTGGGAAAGCTACAGGAGGTCTGTTGCAGTATGCACACAAAGAATACGCAGTGAACACAGAAATCATTAAAGGATGAATTGATCAAAGCAGAATGTACTTCACAACAACACAGTCCAAAGATTTAGAGCCTCAGCAGCACATCATAAAATATCCTCACATGTGCTTTTTAAGTTTGGTAAACAATGGGAACTGGCTTCTTTAAGTCAGGCAGCCTTGTGGGCCCCCCCTCCAAGTTGGGGGCCCGGGGCAGGTGCCCTTTTGCCCTCCCTTAAAGACGTCACTGTGCTGCTTCCATTCTTTGTAGAGCTGAAGCGGTCCCTACCTCTGCCCCTTCTCTACCCACTCCTTGTGTGAAGGGAACTCTACCTACCGCTGCCTGTGTTGTTCTTTGCTTATTGCGTGGGCAGCAGCACGTCACACTTTTCTCGCACATTCTCTGTATGAAGCAGAGTTCAGTAAAAAAAAAAAAAGTGGGGTGACTCATCAACATAACAATGGACATACTAATTGAATGTGGTGTTACCAGAAATTAGCATATCAAGGTGCCCAATGAAAAAAGTGGGGGGCCTCCATGTGTACCCTCGACTTGAGCCCTGATATGAAGGATGCTTGCCCTGCCGCTGCCCATGCTTGACTCTTTCTCCGCATGATGGAGGCTTTCACTGCTGCTGCCCAGGGGTGGACTGGGAATCAACATTGGGCCCATGATGCACAGCGTGAGAAAGCCTTAACCCTCTTGGGGTCCCTAATCGGAAAGTTAACATACTGGAACGTTTACAACACATTATTCTAACTTTACCATAAAGGGATGTGGAGGATGAGGAGAGATGGAAGGGAATCGCTTAGTGCATGGCAGAGAGTCTTAAGTGGTATGAAACGTGGGTGCCCCCACAATGGGACCATGGTGCAAAGGCTGAGCAGGAAATCTCCAGGGTTCCCTGTTGCCCAGTCCATCACTGCCGCTGCCAATGCTGGGTATCTCTGGCACTGCATGCCATGATTTAGTTTAACCGTTACCCCATGAGGGCCGTGGAAAAAACGCAACAATGCTTGAGGCTCTGATTAATTTCAAATACATAGAAAGAGCCATTGTTATATAATGGCATTGCATAAAAAGCAAATATTGATTTGCACAGGGGAAAGGCATGTTGGCTTTTTGGCTCCGATACCTGTACTGTGCCCGCAAATCCAAACATTGCCCTTTACTGTTGTGTTTAATGGGACTGCTGGTTGCCACAGCTATGATCAGATTGCTTTGTGTTCTTCCTGCTGGCTTTCGGTGCCTGCGGACAGGTGGCCTGGTACTTTTTATTTACTGGTAATTAGCAAGGCCCCAAGAGCAAAATCCCTTCAGGTATTGGCAGCGCAAGGGTGCAGAGGGCAGAGCAGGAAGGGGGGGGAGGGTGAATATAGGAAGGGTTCTCTAGGAGAGTCCTTCCCAGCTAAACCGAAGAAGGTTTGAAGTACAGAGTGTAGCCATTGCTGCATTGAAACAGAGTGGTGGCTTTTAGAATAGCCATATCTTGCAAGTCAGAATAGAACAGGAATCTGCAACCTGTGGATTGTGCAAGAAAGGCACGGCATCAAAGCAAGACACACAGCTCAAGGGCGTTTATTAAACTTTAAAGTGGGTGAGATGAACGCCTAATCTAAACCTGAATCTAAGGTGGGAGCAAGCTACGAACATCAAATAAGAATACAGTCCTAGTTGAGTCTATTCATATAAAAAGGGCCAATACGAAGAAAACCTACTGCCAATCCTTAATGCTATGCTACAAAATAGTGTGGGATAATGTTCACAAGAAAAGAAAGAAGTGTTCCCAAAATAAGTCAGGATGTTATGGCCGGGGTCTCCGTTCCCCATGTTTTAGTACGGTATGAGGAGGGACTTCTGAGCACAGCACACTCCTCAGCTTCTCCAGCACAAGCTCTGTTTCTTCTCTCTGTATCAGGGCCTTCTGTACCCAAGTGCCTTCTCATGTAAAGTCTCTTGCTTCATATACCCGATATGACAAAACAAAAGTACCTTTTGATAACCTTCAGGTTGGGTGATTAGATCCCCCCTAAACCGGGCTCCGTTCCTCCCTCAGTGATTAGCCTCCATCAATCGGGTTCAGACCAACCATTCACTGCGGACATCCCTCACTTAGTTTCTACACAACTTTTCTCTTGATGTGCCTCAGTTCACTATCGCCTTCTAATCACAATTTCCTTATTTGTAATATTCAAGAGTTGCAATGTCTTTTTAAACAACCACCTTTTATTAAGGTCCTCCTCATCCGGGCTCAGACCTTCCACAGCACTTGCCAACTTTAAACAAAGACTTCCGAAGGGCGATTACATCTTGCATGGTCACTTTGTTACTCTATGGCAAGGGCGTGTTTATTCACTATATCCAGTTTGCACAGAGTTCCCCTCTGCTGGGCGCAAACGTCTAACTCGCAATTCCCTCAGCCGGGATCAAAATCGTCAAACACTTTTGCAATGTGTTAAGCACTTTCGATTGTACAAGGGGTTTTGCGTGACTCGTGTATGACCACCTTGACACCTCACATCGGCCTTTCATATGGCTTCTTGGTCCTAGTGTTTTCCTTCACCTGTTAGCTCAATACCGTCTTTGTTCAGGAGAGGGGTACGAGTCGGAGAGCTCTGAACACGCGCCCACGTGGCGCCTGACCACTGGGCCGCTGTCTATCTTCTTAATGTTGCCACTACAACCTTGAGTCTAACAGGCCTGCCTGCTATCAGCTTCTTCCAACTCACCGGCTGTATTGTAATCTTTGGTGTTTCTTTTGCCGCTGAAGTCAAGGATGGAACTACAAGGAAAACCGCGTCTCCTTGCCCTGGCTGTCAGTGTCCGAGGGTTCCCTGTACCGCTGACAAACGTTGCAACATTCGCCAGCTGCGATTCCCGGTCTTAAGTTACTTTTGTCGGAGGTTCCGCAGGTCTGAGTTGAAAGGGACAAGAGCAACTCCCTCCTTCACGTCCCTTCAGGTCTCGCTGCCTTTCTCCTCCATTTGAACTGCCGTCCTGGAATAGTGGATTCCTCATGCATTCGGCCTTGCTTGGCGTGTGCTCTGTGCTCTGCCTTATATCCCAGTGGGGAAGGGAAAGGGCAGTCGGGTGTGTGTAGTTGTCAGCAATTGCCTGACTCTGCCTGACCCTTGTGTTTGGACATGTCCGGTATACGGCTCTAATATTAGTCCGTTGTTGCTTGCAGGGTGAGAAAGTGTTCATGTCGGAAAAGGGGGGTAGCGTTTCTGCATATCCTACTTGGCAGGATGGGGAAAAGGCGTCATAAGGAAGGGAGGGCATACTGCGTCTCACACTTCGGTGTCCCAGTTCTAATCCCTAAAGACCCCTCTCCCCACAATCTAGGTGTACCTCCCGCACTGGTCCACCCCCAGGAACTGGATCCAATAGCGATGGCCATGTCCTGGCCACCTGGATGACAGATCCCTGGGGCCTAGTAAGTGAGACACCTTCAGGTTTCTCGCACCGCTCAGGCTCCAACACACCATTCACAACTAAAATACTCAAATTAATATACCAATAACCCCATAACATGGTAAAATCCAGTAACAACATGCAAGAATTACAACCTGGGCTCACCCCGAAGGGGAACCAAATTAACCCTCTCACATTTTGGATGCTAAAAACAAATGCTGATGTCAACACACTGCAGCTTCACCTAGGGAGGTTGTGC